>NC_140445.1:25588211-26258211 GCF_963576455.1 Neolamprologus multifasciatus | reverse complement strand
CTTGACCTTGTTAGTAATTATTCCTTCGTCCTCGGCCTCTGTTGCGTCTAATATGTGTGGGTTGAGGCAATGTGTCTTTTTCAGCTCCAGTCCTTTCAAAATAAAGCATGTGCATATTAAATTTCACATGGAAAGTGAAGAAATCTCCTTAAGATAATAAATCATGCTAAATGCCTCAGTTTGCCACTAATTGAAGTTGCTTAACTTTTGCTTAAAAATTAAATCCTTTCCAAAACAATTCTTCATTGAGCCAATTTTTTTTAAAACCCGACAGTGATAATATGATCATTTATGGGAATATGAGCAACTTTCTACTTACAGTAAGTGTGGACCAGTGAACAAGCGTTTATATTTACACCACACAAAGAGTTCATCAACTTTGGCTTGTAAGAAGGTCGAGCCAGTCATCAACAGACGGAGGCCCTTTTAAAATGATATGGTCTGGCTCCTTTGCGCTGGTCTAGTTCCTCGTTCTCTGCCAAATACATCTGGCTCCCCAAGGAAGTCCTGTTTGTGAGAACTGAGAAAACAGATGAGCAAAATGCATCGCAGGAAACGGATGATGTCAAGGTTCGAGTTAATTCTCACTTTTTGCTACCAGGCAATCTAGCAGCAATGTTTTTGTTTGCTATCAAATGTGTTTCTAAGGCTGTGCAACTATCCTTCTACCTCACCTGCAATATCTCTCTGCTTCTATTTATTATATCCTGCTTCTTTCACCTCCTCTGTTTGCACAAGGACTAAATATTTCATTTCTAAAGGAAATACTGTTTGCTCAAAGTGTCTGCCACTAGTTGTGGATTTTATGAACTCCTTAGTCTAACACACATGCTGTCATTGCCTGGCAGTTATATCATCCAAATGTAAGGCTTTAAGTAAATGATTTCAGTATAAGCCTGAGATATAAAACGGAAAGCTGCCTCAACTGCTTTGGAGAGTGATAGCATCACCGTTGCTATGGCATACACTGCCCAGGCGTCGTTGAAAGAAATGTGAGAAATGTGCGTGGCTTAAAGCTTTTGATTGTTGTGCCACAAAAGGGGCAGGATTTTCTTTATAGACTTTTAGTGTAATAAGAGATATGTTTGACGACTGCCTTTTATATGCAGAACTGTGGGTATTTGTTTGGTAATCCACATATTTTTTGTGCTCAGCTTTGACCTATCACCGTTATCAAATTGGTATATGAAATTTTGAATTTCAACATTGATCCATCAATTTTCTTTTGCTTATCCAACTCAGGGTAAAGAGGTGCTGGAGCCTACCCCAGCTGTCACAGGGAGAGAGGCAGGCTCTGGACAGCACACCAGTGTGCCGCAGAGCTTTTTTTTGTTTGGTTGTTTCGGTTTGGTTTTTTTTACCTTGTATTAAAGTTTACAATTAACCATTTATGTGTAAATGCCTATAACTTTACATTTAAAATGGATAATGTACTAGCAGAAAATTGCCAGCACATTTTGTTTTGTTCTTTTTAGGTATTTATTTTTTATTTTCTTGTTTGTTGGTCTGTTTGGTTGTTTTTTTTACACCTTCTGATCTTTATCTTGTAAATTAGGGGGCCGTGTCCTTGGTCTCCTAATCAGATCAACCTAGCGGTGCATCACTGTTTAAAAACACCATGACTTTTGTACAGTCAAAATGCTGACCTTGAAGCTTAATTAAAAGTAGGTTCTGTACTCCCTCCGGTTCAGTCAGTCTCTGTGTTTTCTCCGTACGTTTCTCCCTGCTTATCATGCCCTGTGTTTGCTTGCTCTCCATCTCCTTCAGGTTTGTTAGTTTGGTTCTTAGTTTTTCCAGTTTAGGCTCTTTCTTGGTTCTGTTTTAGCCACTTTCGCTTTTTGTTTATATTTCTGTTATCATAAATAAAGATCACTCACATATAAGTCAGTGCCTTCATCTTGGGTCCTTCATTCATAACTCCACACAGTTTCCCCCGCAAACCATGACAGAAATAATACTGTATAAAATCACAAAAGGATTTACAAAAGAAGGACAATGTGGCAGTAGTAGGTAACATACTAGATGCTGAAAGGATTGAGTAGTGTGATCATTTGCTGGGAACTAAGGACTCTTTAGTGTTAAGATGGATTTCTGAACTACCTTAGTTTAGTAAAGCTATCTAAATGTAAGAAGACTGCAGTTTTCTACTAAAACTTTACAGTTAAGCATTTCCTTTAAGTGCTTCATAGAATCTTTTAGCGGAGAGGAAAATAAAAGTCTTCCTGTGTCCCCGAGGCATTAAAGAAAAATGTAAACTCTAAAGTGGCCCCCACTACTTCACTGTACGTTGAGAGACAGTGAGGTTGTGGGGTTAAGCGTCTCCCGATGACTCATTTCTTGTCAATAAGCTGTTCATCAGGGGAAAACAGGGAGGTTTTGTCAGATGGAGCAGCTCAGAAGCAGAAGGATGAAGCAGCCTGAGCTTTATATAGAGGCTAAGGGGATGGATATCGACCTTTAGTGGAATCAAGAAGTGGATTCTTCCCATCTGACAGGATGTATTCTATGATTTTGGAATGACTTTAATCTGTTACAGGAGGATGGGGGAATTTATCTGAAATAAATACAGAATGCCTCTGTCTTTTTGTCTCAGTGTCCACTTTCTATAGTTTTGTGTCTGTGGGGAACATCCTTCTTATTTTCCTCAGGACATGCCACTCTACACGAAGCATTGCCCAAACAGGCAAAGAATAAAAGTGAAAATTGGGGGGAAAAGATACAGAAGTAGAAAAATAGAGCAAAGCAAAAGAGGGACACGTGATACTGAACAAGAAATGACTTTTACATTTACATTGTGTTTCCTTTTTACTCCTGATAGGATTACCGTAACCAGGGTTCAGAACAGAGCAAACCAATTTTATTGCAAAGATAAGGAGGTGTGAAAGAGAACAAACATAAGCTCAGAGGATTTAATATTTACTTTAGTACTTAATGATAATTTGTCTCTAAGAGAGCCTGAGAAGCACAGAAATGTGTGAATGCCTAAATGATTCAATTACAGCTGCACAAAAGTGACATCGCTGTATAATATAAACAAGTGTGGATTCAGTAAAACTACAGTGGAGTGCTTTGGAGCCATGTCAAATACTGCAGAGTGGTGTTATACACTCCAGTGACTTACTTGCTGCTTTGCATTTTGTGGGATGTTTACATGGGTGAGAAGTGGCATTATGTGTAATGCAACAGTGATTAACAGTTTTAGACCTTCCACTATAAAGCAAACGAACATCTCCTCACAGCGCCCTGTGAAAGCATGCGCAATATGTAGTATAGTTCCCATCTCACATTGTGCTATTTTAATACTTTTTGAAGCCAGCAAAGGTCAAACAATCCAGTATTTCACAATGACCAGAGAATTTGTTTTTTTATTTCTTACTCTGTGGTGATAATCATCTTGTGACCTTTCATTTTTATCTTGCAACCAGACTTTAATCTTGCAATCCAAGGTACTTTGAGTCCTAAATTTGAAAGGAAAAAAGGACTATAGCACTACATTGCTGACATACACACATTTCTTTTTGTGTTCAGTCTTTTGGTGGGTGTAAGATACAAAACACTGAAATGGCCTTTACTGCGGTCTCTTGGAGGCTTTGACATGAGTTAGAAGCGTGGCTTTAGCTCATGAACGTGTAAGTTTTTAATTAGTTTTAAATAAAGTTTGTAACAATTTACACTGTAAAACTGTGACTACCAGATTTACAGTCAAGTCCTTAGGTTTTTACATAATGATACGTGTCTTTTCTTTTCTTTCAAAGTGTTGGACAAAGGTATTGGACAAAGTATTTGGGAATTGTAGCTCCTCTTACACACAGCATCACTGTTTTTTTTTTCTCTCGTTATTCCATGAGAAATTAAGCTGATGTAAGATCTGTTGATTTCAAGTGCTGAAATGGCATTTGGTATCTTTTCACATGAATTCCCAACATGAGAATTGTGCAGATGCCAGTGAAGGAGGCTTTTAAGCTGAAAAACCAAACCTGTCATAGAGACAGCCAAAATGTTAAGGGTGAACAAATCTTAAAAAGAAGGAATGACACTGACCAGCTCAGCAACACTAAAAGGCTTGAAAGGCCACAGAAAAACCATTCACAACATCTTAACAAGTCAACAAAACAACTTCAGGAGGTGGGCTTACCAAAGAGCACAATAAAAGAGACGCTGTGAATGGTAACGTAGAGGTTTAACGACATGGTGCAAATGACTCAAGAGCAAGATTATACGATCAAGAGTAGACGTTGCCAAAAAACGTCTACAAGAGGCCAAACGTATCGGGGCAAAGAAACGAGGTTTTCTTTGAGAATCAGTCACCTGATTTCAACCCAGCAGAGCGTGCTTTTCAGTTACTAAATTCAAAGCTGGAGCCAAGAGACCCGCAAACAAGCAGCAGCTGAAGGTGACTGTGGTAAAAGAGTTGTCAGCATCTCAAGAAGGGAAACGGCTTTCGGTGATGCCATGGGTTCATGAGTTTGACGGCAAAGGATCATCCGAGCATTAAAAACAGAGTTAATTTTATTGACCTAAAATTTGTGTCATAGTTTTCATCAACAACCATTTTATTTCTGAAAAAAACCCTCCTGCACAAGGACAAAAACTGTGCTGAAATGTATTGACACTACATAAAATATTTTCTAGCTACGCGAGCCAATGCAAAGTAATTAAGTTGTTTAGAAAGGCGGGACAAGTTTGGAAGTGATCCAATATGAAGTAATATCCTTGTGCAGTAAGGTTAGAGGCACACATTAGATCTGGCCGCGGGGAAAGAGTGCGACTTTCCTTTTTCTCATGAAAACGTGACAAAACATCAACCTTAGGTTCAGTCTACTATAATCTTATGTAGTCAACTAAAACAAAAAGAATTTAGACGTCTAAGTAATAATTAAAACGACATGAAATTTTAGCCAAACACTTAAAATAAAAAAATGCTGTCAAAGTTAATACTGCTTTAAAACAGTCCTAATGTTTAAAGTTCTTTGTCAGTCCAGTTATTTTTGAGCCTCTGGAAATGAAAAACCATGAATGAAAGTGGCTCTAAGTCATAAACAGTTACAAACAATCCTAACAGTACTTTGGTGTTATTATTTTTGATTTACCGTGGCAGTCTAGAGGCAAAATTATGAACCTGAGTGCATCACGTTGAGGCAGTGATTTTGGAATACTAAGATTACTTCACTGGTTAGATGTTGTTTTTCATTTTGGGGATGTGAATATTTGTTAATTGTGGAAAAATATACAGTCTCAGCTTGGCTGCCTGCCTACCTATCCCACATTGATCATCACCCTTCAGTTCACCCCACTGAATGAACGCAGCTCTGTTGTTACTTGATTGAGTGAACTAAAATCTTGCTCTCCAACCCCCCGGGTATACCTGCCTCTCTCTCTCTGTCTCTGTGTTTTTGTTCCACTGTCTAACACTGTATCTCCCACTGATGTCACAGCACAGCCCTCAGCTTTAACTTCTGTGCGTGGTGATTTTGTCAGACAACTTTGCAGTTATAAATTCCTTGAATGTTCACTGTTGATTACTACAGATAAAAATTGTATTTGTGACAGCCGGTCACATTCAAAAAAAAAAAAGAAGAAGAAGCATCTCAAAATCACAGTTCATCCACAGTTTGATAAATCAAGGCTGGTTTTATTTTTATCATGTGTGCCTTGTTTTCATGGAAGATTGGAAGAAGCATTATCCCAAAGTACAACAGCAATAATATTAAAAATGCAGTCAGCCACATCCTGGAGTGGGATAAATGAGAAACTCCATGCAGGATGGCCCTGACGTTACCTGTTAGGGCTTTTGCCATTTTCACAGCATGCCTCCTGCACGCTCACCGAAGTGTAATGTACTGTACTAAACCTACAGACTCAGGCCCCGCAGTCTGCTAGGAGAGCTGTGAAAAGCAGCGCATGATTAAAAGTGCACCGTCTTAGTGAAACAGTGAACCGTTTGTTTACAGATGAGACATATAATTATGTTACATAATCACTATCATTATCAGTGAACACATTGGGGGGGGGGTTTGACAGAAGTTAGTTTTTTCCCTTCCTTCACTGCTCTCACTAATCAGTTTGAACTCTGTGTATCATCGCTGGCTTCTTGATCTGGCACATAAATAACAAAACATAGTGTTTTCATTTTGTGTAAATGGGAAAATTGGGAAGGTCTACTGTGCAAGCGGAATTGGTAAATTGCATTATGAAAAGGATTGACGATGACACAAGGTGATGCGCTTACCTATCTGTTTCTGTTTGCAAGCTTTTCTGTTTAATAGATTGAGTCTGTGTGCTGTTATGCATTTATTCTTTATTCATCTCTACTGTGTTGTTGCAGAAGTTCCTCTGCACTGCTTCATTTCTAGATTAAAACAACTCTGGGGGATCAAAGACTCTCATTAGGAGGCAGATACATATCCCACAAAAATGGCTATATGTCAGGAAGCCACACATTCGAAACACATTGCACAACGAATCCAGAAGGATTTTCCAAGTTACTCAATGTGCGCTGCCCTTTCCTGCAAGTAAATCACTTTTTTTTTAAGTAACAGCCCTTGAGTGCTCTTAACATAAAGTAATCTAAACGCAGCGATTTCCACATATTGTGAATATCACCGTGAATGTATGCTTCCCCTGAGCACACAAAGTATTTCCTGCCATTTGTTTTCTTTAAACCATGCAACATTACATTCACCTCTACCTCGTCTGTCTCCCACACCCATGCTGCCTTGGTCCAACATCTAATCTTTATTTTGCTCATCTTGACCTGGGAGCGATAAGGACAAGCTGACAAGATCCACTTCATGTTACTGTCTGTTAACTGCTCTCGCTAACTTGCTGCTGTGTTCTCATCAGTGTGCCCTTTTTTTTCCACTCTGTTGCTCTTCTATCCCCTGCGCCTCTGTTTTGTAGGAAACTGATTTAAATCATGTTCACTGGCTGACCTCATGTCAAGATATGCAGGGGCGACGCTGAGTCGGTGTTAGAAGGGGAGACGGGGAGAGAGCATAAGGGAAGGAGGTGAACGTTAAATAGACTGAGGGCTAAGGTGCAACCAGAAGCATAGACTGTCCTGAAGCTCTTAGCATATTTGAGTACTATGGCACAGTCCTCCAATGATATAAAAGACACAAAAACAAACTAACAAGCAGAAGGCGAGATCACTATACCATAGGAAAATGACTCACTCAGTGTGTATAATCAAACCAACAAACCAGTAATGAATTAATACGTAACAGGGATTTAATTATATGAACATGTGTGCATGAGTCACCCCTCTTCTCTTTACATTTTGCACAAAACATGGGAAATAGATGCAGTAATTTATTGAAACCATAAAACTTAAATCCTTTTTGTGCCAATTCCTTACCATTGTTGCCTTTTAAAGTGCCTGTTTGCTCAGTTTTGTAAGCAGAAGCGGTTGTGTTCAGCTTCAGTTCACACTGTTGAATTAGAAACCTGATTTAAAGCAATGGAAAAAGCAATGAAAGGGTCACAGGAATTTATACAACTGATTTGGTAAAAGCATAATAAAAAATATTGCTGTAGCTCTCGCTAACAGTTTGCATTCTGTATGCCATCACTGGCTTCCTGACCTGGCACACAAATAACAAAACATAGCATGTTCATGTAAATGGGAAAATTGGGAAGACCTACTGTGCAAGAGGAATTGGTAGATTGTATTATGAAAAAGACTGACGATGATACAGGGAAAAAAGATATTTTTTGTGTTTACTGGATGATGTGTTTAAAAGATTGAGTCTGTGTGCAGTTATGTATTTATTCTTTTATCTCTTCTGCGTTGTTGCTGAAGTTCCTCCGTACTGCTTCGTTTCTAGATTAAAACAACTGGGAGATCAAAGGGTCTCATTAGGAAGCAGCTACAAATCCCACAAAAAGTGGCTATATGTCTCCATAATAAGCTCCTCCTTTGGCCATTTTTATCTAAAATCTGGTATATTTTAACTGTAAAACCATATAACTGTAAATGTGCCTTTTTAATGCCAATTCGTTGCCACTGTTGGCTTTTAAAGTTCCCACTTTGTTCATTTTTATAAGCAAAAGCTATTGTGTTCGGTTTGACTTCTCGTTGTTGAATAGGAAACATGTTTTAATGGTGGAAAAAGCAATCAAATGGTCACAGGAACTCATAAAACCAATCTGGCTAAAAACTTTAAAAGCTCTTTCTTTTTTGGATGCAACTCACACATGCAGTTGGTATTAAAACACACATCGGGAGATACGGTGCTTACCTGACCTGCTCTCCTACCTCGTTCTGAAAGAACATCCATTTTTAGGACGGTCAGATAGAATAAGGCTAATAGGTAACACAGGATGCCCTTTATGTGTGTGTGTCCACATCTCTGTTTTAGTGCCTTTGCTTTTGGTCAATTTTATTCATGCGGGTCATGTATGACTCACATTTACACACTCCCTGTCTCTCTTGTGGTGTGTGAAATCATAGTCAGTGGTTTGGTTTGATGTTTACAAGGCTGTACAACAGAAAGTTCCCTAGAGCATTAGCAGATCTTAAGACTTAAGACGTCCTTTTCATCAGTGGTCTCCTTTGTGTCGCTATCTTTCTCCAGTTTACCATTTACATTTCTTTTTCCAGTCTTGTCTTCATTTTTTTCCTACTGTGCTTTTCTATTAAGTGTTTTTGCTTTGTTAGGTTCAAACTTTATTTGACCTTCACACAGTTCTGGTCCTATATGTGGATACATGCATTCAGAGTAACCTTTGTGAACAGTTGGTAAGCAGCCCTGACAGTGAGATGGATGATGGATTTGGGGGTTCTTGACAGGATAGGACAAGGATTTTACTCTGTGCTCAAAAACACACACAAAACAATGAAGTACCACTTTATAATAAACAGGTTCCGTGCCAAATAATACCAGGATATTCAAGTTTGGGTTTTTTCTTCCTCTTTCATTTTCAGAATTTCATCCTCTTCATTCAAAACCTCCACACACTTATTCGCCTTTGTTATTAAGTACAGGTCAGACTGGTTTCTACATGCTATTCAAGACTGGCAATGGATGTTTGTGGGCAGGAATGTTGGACAAAAAATTATTTCAATAGGTAGTTGGCAGTAGATTTTTTTTTAATTAACAAAGGGTTTATAAATTGCAGCTAAAGCCTATTATAAATATATAGTCTAAATAATGCACAATTAGGGAACATTTGGGTTACCAAGCCTTTAAAAATTCATATGAATGAAACAGAGTCCAGGGGCCTGTTCAGAAGGGGGGAGTTAACGTCATGGAAGTGGCTGTAATCATGTTCTCTCTGTGAGGCACCAAAGCTAAAATCCATTCACAGTATTATTAGTAGTATTACTTACTTTTATGCTCATGCTAGTCTGATGTAGGGTTAAAAACTTCCTGAATTGGTAATAGTTGAGGGATTGGAGGGTTTGTTAGATTAAATGATCTTAAAGGTTAGAACTGAGATGGACACAAATTGAAAATACATGTTTCTGTTACTGTTGCTGGAAATGCAATGCAGCAATACAGCAGTACACGGGCAGTTATCTTTCTGTGTGTTTCAAGTACATTTGTACTATCTCCATCTCTCGTGTTGCCCTTAAATAAATCAAACAACCTTAAAACCAGTTCTTTACTTGTTCCTCAACTTGTTCTTTCTCATTCTTTCTCATTCTCATACAACAGAGACAAGAAATTTCAGAAATCTTTCATGCCACCCGCAGTGGAGAAACTGTGAGACTACAAAAACCAGATTGTTGAGACAAAGAGCCCAATAAAATGGCAGCAGGCTTGGCAGAATGTGTTTTATGCTTTTTGTGCGTGTGTGTTTCTCATTTGAGACCAAGAATATGGGGATGCAGACATTGTTTTGTGGCGTTGCTTCTTTATATCTGCATTTTTTAATAATGCACGATTAAAGAACTGCAGAGTCTCCTCCATCTGCATGAGCCCCTCGTGCTACATTCAATCACAGATTTAGAGCGAATAAACTCATGGCTGGTCTCATTCCTTTCATCATATATAACATTTTCTTTCCCTGCAAGGTTTCTCTCTTCTAGCGTGTTCTAGTGTATTCAAATGTGGCTTTTGGTGTCATTTATTTGCCTACGTAACACTTATTGCAAGTACCTTCACATTAGCATTAGTGAGTTTGTATTATGTGTAATGTGTAATACTTCTAAATACATTCCATATATGAACTGAAAGGCAGGAACTGCATTTCAGGAGTCTTTTGTAAAAATTATAAAAAATCTAATTATGCTCACCCAAATTGTCATTTTTTTTCCTGGTGTTGTTTGATTTGATTTGATTTCTGCTCATTTTCCTCTTCAGTGGGTCCATAAACGCTCTAATGCATTTCTGTGATTACTTAATGCACACTGAACTGCTTAAGTGTGAAATGTGCTGCACATATTGCCTTGGCCTTTAACTGCAAAGTTAACACTTTTGATTGATGCTCTTTCAGCGAAAGTATAGCCAAAAGGTCCACTAATGCATACAAGGCCAAGTACTTCTCCCGCCATGTTTTTTTTCTCACACAAAACATTGTGAGTGCCTCTACGTAGCAGCTGTAGGGTGATGCAGAAGTCATTATTTTACTAGATTTACTAGGATTAAGTATTAGTAAGGTGGACCTCGAGCAAGTTCCTGAATCTATAGTAGCTGCAGAGGTGTTATTATATACCTGAACTTGTGCTCTAGCTGGCGAGACTCACACTGACTGAAACGTAACAACAATACAGTCTTATATCATTATTTTCCTGCCAGAACATTGAGTACGCTGACATTTTCTTCAGTCACTGGAAGGTGGGCCAGGTTGCTTTTGAACTTTAAAGTGCTTATCTAGAACCTCCTGCTCAGCAATACCTGCCCAAGAATCTCAATTCCTTTCACCCAGGAGACACACATATTATGTGTCAGCTGTATCAAGCCAAAGCTCATATGCCATTCAGTATTCTGAATCAGCTCTTTTTAATTCATGCTTATTTTTGTCTCTCATCTTTCTAACCTTTGTACCACAGCAAAAGTGAACATTATGTCTCAATAACAGATCTGCCCTCCAATATCCTTTTATATCCAGTTGCAGCCACCTGCCGTGAACACGGGTATTAAAAGCAACAAAAATGAACACAGTTGCTTCAGTTTTATTGGTTAATGAAAAGAGGGCTGTCTGCCCGACATTTGCCAGGACATTAAAATATAAGGTAGCATTTTTATGTAACCTTAAATTATAATGTCCACATAAGGGTAGGGTCTAAATATGGGAAGCATTCAGGTATTGTAAGCAAACACATAAACAGCTTGTTTCCTCTAATACAGAAAAAAAGACTTTTATGAAACCCAAGCCCTCGACGACCCCGCCTCAATGTGGGCGGGGTCGTCATATAACATTGACAGAAACACAACACAATAATGGCATGAAACCAATGGTAAACGTCTACATCTCATCATTGGACCACAGTGTTGCCTCAATGCCAGGTTTCAAAAATGGTGAAGGAGTTGCTCTCAAGACTTATTGGCTAACGTCATTCCCTGACCAATCAGTGAATTGCAGTCTAATGAGGGGACAATTTCAGCCAATTTCCCCGTACATAACTATAGAAAACTCTAAAAACCAAGTCAAATCAAAACCCTCCTTTCCGAGTGGAAATACTGGTGGAAATAAGAGATTGTAGAATCAGCGGAAGCACCCTTCAACATTATTATGAGTATTAATGTTGCATGGTTTGTCCATCACAGGGCCCTCTACAACCTGTTGGAAACACAAGTTTTTGGAATGGCACAAATATAACAGCCAGCTGATCTGAGCAGAGTCAGGCAAACCATTTTATATATTATACATGTCTAAAAATATACATCTGAATATCAGATTTTTACATCACCAAATATCAGTCAAAAGGGTCTTAAAAATCCTGTTTTTATGTTTTACCTTGTCTTGCTATAGCTCCTTGTTGCTCCTTTCTGATGAGTAGTGATCTAGCCATTAAAACCGTTAAAAAACAGATTTGTCAGACCAGCCATCAGTTCACGGAAATTGAGGGTTTGAGCTGAAATGGATACCTGAGAGTGACGCACTGAGGGAAAAAGGAAGAGGATGGATTTAGCTGCAATTTAAACTCATGATACACAAGATGAAAATAACCTTCGGAAAGTTTTCATAATAAAATTGACAGAGCATATCTGAATTAATCGTGGTAAAGGACTCTTGCAGTGGATGTTTCGACCTGTCATAAAAGCATTTATATTTTTAAAAATGATTGCATTCCATATAAATAAGAAACATCCAAGATCCTAATATTGTGCATACTGGCTCATTGTCAGTGAACAGCTGGACCAGAGCCACTGTTAATGATATTTGTTTTATTACAAAACAATGAGGCGGGGCGGGGATTCCACACAGTCGTCTACTGTTGTTTCCACCAAATACAGGGAAATTACAAGTGAAATTGCAAAAATCTGCCCCCCCCAAAAAATTTTTTTCCTGCAAATATTTAATATTTCAGGCTTTAAGGGGTTAATTTATGTACATTAAATAACATTTAAATAAATTATTTCACACCTGACTTGGTGTGAAAGATGTTAGCAAAAGAATTAAAGTTTGCACAAACAGTTGCACAGAAGCACAAAGCTCTTTTTGATCCTAAATATACAAATAAGATTCAGTAGAGATCAAACTGAAGACGGTCTCAACATCTTTAGGACACTTGAATATTTTCAGGTGCCTGGATTGACGATTAAACTCTGTGTCTTCTGTTTCCCTTTCAGGACTGGCTGAGTAAGTTTGGGTACCTCCCACCGCCTGATCCTGTGACTGGCCAGCTTCAGACCAAGGAGGCCCTGACCAAGGCCATCAAAGCCATGCAGAAGTTTGGAGGGCTTAAGGAGACTGGAGTCTTGGGTATGTGGCTAGGTTGATTGCAAAGCTCTGCTCTATGGAAGGAGCACTATGGCTGGTTTTATATGTTCACTGATACCAGCGTATGTAAGAGTAAACGCCTGCGGAGGAAAATATAAGGTATGCCTTACAATAGAACGCATTCCTACCAACAGAAAAGCAACAGAGGCAAATCAATAACGCTTTGACACAATAACCACCAAACAATAAAAAGGTAGCTTTTATTTCAGTTCTTATGTACTGAAAAGCATTAGATTGCACAGCCGTCTCCATGTCATGAGACACCTTGTAAGCATAAATCATTCTTGCTGCCGCACCACACAAAGCAGAATTACAGTACTGCTATGTACCTACTGTACTGTATGTGATTGATAACACTCGTATGTCTAAAGCGGAGCAGTATATTGATTAGTGTGGGTTTTACTGTTCGCTCTCATGTGAGGCACTCATAGTTTCCCGCAGTGCATATTGGCAGTCTCACTCACTCGCACAGACGGCAATTCTCCTCTACAAACAAAACTCTTTACAGGCTACTCCCTCGCACATACACAAATATAGAAGGTAGAGAACAGGATACTGTATGTGAATAATTTGCTAGCCTAAAGCGCTGTTTCTCAAACTGTGGGGCGTGGACAGCCAGCTGAGGAACATGATGTGATGCTAGAGTGAAGCTGAACATATTTAATGAATATTTATTTAAGTAAGACTCAATTATTTGGGGTAATTATCAGTAAAATGACCCTTTTTTGTGCTTCTGTAGTGGGGAATGCCAGAAATAACTGTGGATTTGAAGGATGTTAAACTCCTACCTGGGATGAGATACAGTCAATCAATCTTCATTAGAAACTCAAGATCCAAAAAAATGTATAAAGAAAAGAATCAGTGTCCTAGAAAAATACATAAAGTTGCATAATACTGTTCGGTAACTTTGCGGTGATCTGTTATTCAGACAAAGCATCACAGTTTCATTCAGACATACCCTCTACTTTATCAGAGGTAGCTCCAGCGCAGGCACAGCATTTCCTATACTCGCAAGATTGAACAGATGGTTCAGGTAGCAGCACAATCCATTTTAGTGTCTCGTCACTGTGCAGAAATGCTGCTGTGGTTGTGGTGGAATAAAAAGAGAAATGGGGTTCAAAACGTCTGTGACAGGTGCCTTCTCCTGGACGTCCATCTGAGTAATCTCTACGGGCCGCTCCAGCGTCTTGGCTCTGAGTCCGGACAGCCTCTCTTTCTTAAAGTACACGTTCTTGGAGGCCTGCTGACTTCTGGAATGCAGATCATGACTGCGCTACATGCGTATCCATAAATATCACTAGTTCTGACGTAATAGGTTTGCCATCACGACTTTTACTGAGTAAATGCCTGAAGGGGAAGCTGGGGAGCATGTATATGTTTTGGACCAAATGGCTTCTTGCAGCCTTTTGTTCAGCCAGCTGTGTACGTATATGTGCTCATACAGTGTAACATGACTCTCAACTACTGAAGCATTCATTTTCAAACAGATGTTGAACAGTGATGGATCAGATGTCCTTATTCATGCGCTACATAAGCAAGCATAAAATGCATTCATACACTAGCTAATTCGTTTTCTCTAAAAATAACATAACTGTGGCATGTATTTGAATTCGTTTATATATGTGCATGTATCTCTTCTGTCCTGCAGACCAAGAAACACTAGGGCTGATGAAAACACCCAGATGTTCTCTGCCTGACGTGTCCGACACAGAGGGGACAGTGGGACGCAGGAAGCGAAGCTTGAACCCTCAGAACAAATGGAACAAGAGACATCTATCCTGGAGGTAGGGAAAATTAATAGGACGCTTTAAGGTCACACGCAAGCGTCGTCGCCCAGATACAATAAAACCAGCGAGTCCACAAACGGTGAATCCTTATTTTCATTCCCAGTGAGAGTAGCTATGTTAAGGCAGTAATGTATAATACAAATATGAAACCTAAATAGGAATCATCCTAATGATCAAAATAAATTCCCTCTTTCTTCAGATGTGATGCTTTTATGCTCTCTGTCTGTAACCATATAGACAATATTAGGTTTAAAGGATTTTTAGAGGTTTGTATGAATTTCGAGTCCTGCAAATGATGCATGATCCTTTTTTTTAGTACCTAGACCTTATTCTGTAAACGGTTACAAACCACTGAAAGCTTAGAAGTGCATCCAGCTCATGAGGCTGGAAGGAACATGCCACTGGAAACATTTGCTACTTATATTTGACTGTTTTAACTATAATATAGCAAAAATCCTCTCTCAGTCTATTTAAAATGATTTCCCATCTGTGCATGCTTTATTAGAACAGATTAGATGTCCCTTATTAAAGTGGAAAAATTTGGTGTTTTTAATTGACTGAGAGTATTTTGTAAAAATAAAGAAAGAAAAAAGAAAAAAAAATACAGCGAACTTAATATAATCAGCAAACGTGTCTTTCTTATTAGATCATACACAAACCTTATTATTCATAAAGTTTTCATAAATGAGACAGGGCTTTTATTTTTTTTAAGTCTTCAGATTTAATACCGATGCCTTTTTTATCATTCCTAAAGAGAAGGGTCACAGTCTGCTGTTTATACAGTACATGATAAGATAATATGGGCATGTTAAAAGCAGCTGGGCCATCTGTCAGGGATCCAGCTTAGTGTTAAACAGCAGAGGAGGAGGCTGTGAAACATATGGTTGGCCTGAGCTGGTTCGCACACGCCATCGGGAGATGATCTAAGGTAGGTGGTGTGTCAGAGGGTTTGTTTTAATCTGTGTGTGCTGTGCAGCAATAGACATCAACCTAAAGAGCAGTGCAGAGGAAGAGAAAACGAATAAATAAACATTTTGGTACTACATATGCACACATAAACAAAAAGTAACACCCACACTCTTCACTCCCATGTGTGGCTGGATTTTTTTTCCCTTTAGAGATGGGAGGTCTTTTGACAAATATCCCCGATTTACCCTCTGCTTATTCTCACCCACTGATATTGCTGTGATATTGGCCTGCAGTGAAGCTGCTGATGGAAGGAGTCAGCCAAATTATTATTTTATATATGACATATTGGCGACGCTATACTTTATTATATAGGGTTGGAATGGAGGTTGTGGAGTTGCTAGTCGAAGTATTAATATTTTAAAATGGAAGAGAATAACAAATAAAAATTTGTCACAGTTTATCAGTAGAAATGTCTTAAAACTGCATTCTGTCTAATAGCCAGCAGGGGGAGACTCTTCTGCCTGCAAAAAGAAGTCAGTTTGTATAAAGGTCTGAGGGAAAATGACTCCACTGCTCTCTTAATCTATTATTAATGCATTCGTGTCCTCTGAGTTTCAAAGCTAAATTGACACAGAATGAGATTCAGTTTGTGAATTGTGGCCCGGTTTAGGTAAAAACAGATGAGAAAGCAGGGTATGCTTTGTGACTAAGCATGCTTTACCTTCCCTTGATGGCCTAACTGCTCAAATCAAGGCTTTTCAAAAGATCAACACACCAATGAGCAGCAGCAAGGTGTCTGTGTGAACTTAAAATACAGTCTATGCATGTAGTACAAGTACAGATTTTAGACATGATTTTACTCTGCGTCATAGAGCTTGAGAACAGGCTCAAAAACAGTTGAGGCAGGTACTGCTTTGTACTACTTTCATAGGATTTTGCAGGTACAAACAGTTTTTTGACAGCTGATTTCTAATTATTTGTAATAATTAAATAAATACAATATAAATATCAGTATGTGCATATGAATAAAGTAGCAAAATATATGTGAATGTTAATCAAGGGTTTACACAAAGGTTTCTTTGTGTATGATCTGTTGGGTAAACAACTATTGGTTGGCCAAGTGTTTTTATGTCACTTAGCATACAGTAGTTATAAGTTTTGCTTTAGGGAGAGTGTGGCATGCAGGACAGATGGGCCACAGCATCCTGCAGAAGGATGATGAAACAGGCAGGGTAATAGATCTAAGGTAGGACAGAAGGAAAGCAAAATGAAGCAAGAGGTGGTTGGAAAGCAGGACATCAGGGCACTTGAGGATTGAAGAAACAGGTCGATAAGCAGGACTTTTCCACTGGTGGGAGGGCTGAACGAGCAAAAGGGACTGTGGGTGAGCCGTGATATTTAATAGCAGAACAGAAAGTAAAGCAGTGCATAAAACGGAGTTAGCAAGATCAAGATATCTGTGTAATTGTGAGCTGCACAGTAAAGTATTTGATTATAACCAATGTCATCCATCCTTTTTCTTAGCTGTGTATCCAGTTCAGGGTCATGGGTGGGTGGATAGCTCGTCAATATAATATTTTTTTTTCAAAGATTAGCTTCTATCTAAACTTTATGAAGAAAGCTTTATTTTCACTGTGTGGTAGTGTGGCCCTAGATGTAGACCAGTCGATCCATCGGCCTTTTGACTACGCCCACAGTAAGGCTGACATTTGTGTTTAGGAAATAATTTTTTGTTTGTTTGTTTGATTAGAACACGAACTATGATCAATTTAGTGAGTCATTTATTTGGATTCCACCAGTGAAGTAGTGCTGCGTAGCCAGCCCACATTTCAAAAGGTGTGAGAGCCAAATGTGACGTAGTGTTACATTTCCAAAAAGTGAAAAGTGGAATTTCCCTGGAAGAAAATTGTGCCAGGAACTTTCCACTTTGGTAATAACAGATTAATAACAGATTACTACCTCAAGTTGATGTTGGAAAATCATCCAGATTTTATTCCCAGGGATTACAAGTCAGATTTATCCAGCCAGAATCAGCTGAGGAAAGTAAGCTTCTTCAGCAGGTTTGTGGCAGCAAAAGCAGCTGCTCAGACTGTAAGACGGATGAGTTCAGGTGGATGAATCACTTGTCACCGGAGGCAGAAAGGTTACAGCTTTTTGATAACAAATTACCTGGTGACTTTGTCCCTGTGGCATCTCCTTGTTGAAATAATCCTCAGTTCACTTGGGGCTTTCGGTCAGAGATACAGCCTTTTTTTCAGGGGTGGGGTGGGTGAGGATGTAACTGCACATGGGTGGGTGGTTTAGGGGGACAAGTGGGGTGGGGGTGGTCCACATAAGGTCTCAGATGACCTGGAAAAAGCGGTTGGCCGCAATCCAGCAGCACACCACATTGAAACCATGGAGTCAACATCTGCTTCAGGGGACCGGCATGCACATAGCTGTGAGGTCCTGCTGTTTTATGACTGGAACATTTTTGCTTTTTTTTATATCACTCAGTCTCTCTTTTTACTCTGCTTCTCTCCATCCTGCTGCTGCAAACCTTCTGCTGTCAATCACCTGCTTTATGCTGCCTCCAGCCTGGCCCTAGTTGGCTCTGTGAAATAAGGCAGCTTCTTTTTCAGTCCAGTGAAGCCACCTTTCTACTCGCAGCTCTCACATTTGTTTAGCACCATAACGCAGCCAAGATGTACTGAAAATTGAGATGTACAGACTTGGTGTCTTTTAAAAAGAAGAGGAAAAGAAAAAAGAAAAGAAACAGCCTCTGGCTTCTGCCGAGAAACAGATGGGGCAATTATTCAGGTTTTATTATAAATGCCTGTGGATTATTTGTTGATTTCAGATTCATTCACATCTAAAGAGGCTTCCATATTGCATGGTTTATCAATAAAGCTACACAGTAAATTGATATAATATTCTATATAGAACAACTGCCTCAGGCATTTGAGTTACCAAAAGCATTTTTCATCCAGGTATTTAGCTTAATGTAAAAAATGCATGGATCACTGCTTGCTTCTGTATTGATTTGTGTGCCAACTTTTTCTTTTTTGCCGTGATATTATGCTGCTTATAATTATCCAACTTGGAAAATCACAAATTTAAACAGTCGGATATTTTTTGCCATCTCTGTTTAGCACCAAGGTCACTGCTTTGTTGACTTGAGAACATTTAGGTTCATCGCCAATAAATGAAGCAAAGAGTCACTGTCCCAGTCACTTGTTCCTCGATGGGATCTTAAACAATTAAAAACTCTAAAACACTGTTAAAGCAGAATCTCAATAGAAAAAGGCAATATATTGTAATTGAACTTCCTTTTTTCTCAGTCCAGTATTACTCTGGGACAATATTGCATAATGGAGTTTGTAATGGCAAAACTAATTTCCTTCCTCATTACATATTTATGACTTAGATTCGCTAAAGAGAAATGCTATTTCACAGGCATTTTTCAAAGAATGAAGTTTTCCGTTTGCTAGATGAGATGTAAAGCTTGAAACTGGGAAAACATCTCAAATCCCCTCAACCATTTTATTTACATGGCATCCAGGAGGGTGATCACATTACTCTGCAATGAGTAACTTTTCCATTTTCTTGTCATTATATCCATTATCTTAAATTATGAAAAGTTCATCTCACTACAATACACATGGAGCCAATTAAAGATGTTAATGTATGTATAATATATCTGTCATGGTTGATGAATGATTTGGACCCAGGGTGCAGACCTGAAGCCAAATTAACCCTTTATTTAAGTGAAATTGGGACGATCCAACAAGCAGCAGTAACCCAAATCAAATACTAATAGCAGGGATAATTAGGTAATTAGTTAGTTAATTAGTTAATTAGCATGAGGCAATTACTAAAAGAAGACACAGGTGAAGAGAGTCAATGAATGAGACAAGGGGAAGAAAATCCAAACACAATGCACAGAAGATTATCCGGTAAAAGACTGAAGCAGAAAGTAACTAAACAGGGGACACAGGAACGCAAACTTGACAAGGAAGGGCGGGAAAAAACCCTTGGGCAAAAAACAATAACTAAAACTACAAAAGGAAACTCAACCCAGGGGTAATATCGAGAAAACCAAAGAAAATAGAAAATAAGCTTAGAATATGAAAAACAATATATAGAACAGAGCATACAAGGAATATAATAACGCACAAAACTAAAATATTAAACTCCAAGCTTGACTCCAAGCAAAGACCTGTCAGTTATTTGCTGTTTTTCCTCCTTAAACTACTTTTGAGCTGTTTGTGTTTTACTAGGCAGGTTTAAATTAGCCCAACTAAATGCATTTACCACTAATGCAGAAGTTAACAGTCTTGTTACTGATTTACAGGGAAAAAGTGTAACACTACAGGGGAATTACACTCAGGGTGTAATTAAATTGTCTTTGAAATTACAATGAAATTAAATTTACTTGCAAATACTTACAGGTAGGTATGCTAGAGTAAGGGGCTAACAACTACGTTTATTTCACAGGAAACAATTTGTACAATTTCATAATGATTTTGCAGAAAATCAGTCAGTGTTTTCATAAATCACATGGTAAATATGCTATACTTTTTGGGCTAGGTATAGATATAAATGATAATAGTTATAGGGTAATAGCTATAAAAACTTCTGATTAATCCAATCCATAATACAACCCAGACCCGCAAATGCAGTGTACTTAATGTTGTTTGTTTTTCCCCAATATTACCAAGAAACTGCACAGTACTTAAAAAACTACTTAAATTTACTTACAATTTAATTATTTTTTATTGCCTGTAAAATACATAAAGTTATGTGCTACTTAAAATTACTTAAAGTGTGTCTTTTTTAGTTGTTTCCTGTTATTATAGCTACCAAATTTACATATTTGTAGATGAAAATAATTATTATTATAATTTCATATCAAATCCATGGAAATTACTTTTAATTACAGGGAAATTACACCCTTAGTGTAGCCATACTATAAAGTGTTGCAAACTGAGCTTTACGTATATATATATTTAATGACTTTCCTTTTCTTACGACTTAGTAAATTGAAAATGTTCTTTTTAGATGGGGAAATAAATCTCGAGTGAGAATACTTGAGTGTCGGATTGGTGTTTGAAAAACTGTTTTTTAAGCAGTAATATTCTGTGTGCTTTTATGATTTAAACATGATCACATCTATAAATCTAATGACTGAATGCCTGAAGATAAGCTTGGCTACTTGCATATATGATTTCTTCGCTTGCTTACACTCGTTTCTCCATCATTCGTTCCCCTCTCTTTGCTTTCCCTTCTACTCTATCCTCTGCCCGCCACTTAAGCTCCGCAGCAAAAGATCCACAGCCTGTCCAGCACTGCCTGCTCAGTGTGCACTTTGATGTTAGCAGTTCTTTATAAACCTGTTCTGTTTGATTGATGTGAAAACGTCTGACAGTACACTCCGTTCTCAGGTATTTATTTGTGAGTCGACGATGCACACTCAGGAGCTCTGTTGCTGCTAAACAGCCCTTCAGCCGCTGAGCCTCTGATGACTACTGTTATACGCTGCTGCCAAAAACTCTTACATCTGCACTTTTTTTTTGTTGTTTTGTTTTTACAAACTGCTAGCTCATGCGCTTATCGCTCTGTAACTGCTCGTGAGTCACGGTCTGACGATTTCAAGAAAACAGACATTTACGGCGCGATCACACGGCCGTTATCTTGATCATCCACAAGCTTGTTTTTTCAAAGCTGACCTGAAAAATCCTTCAGTGATACGTGTGATTCCATTACTGCCCTTAAAATCCCAACCTGATGCTTTGAACACATTACACATTGAACAACTCGGGCGGAATGGATCGTGGTTATATGTGAATATAGATAACACTATATATTGCACCCAGGCTACGACCTTTTCCTTTCTCAGATGGTGCCATTAATCTTAGCACTGCAGGGATTGGAAAGTGATGATAATAAGTCCTCCCTAAGGGAGACTGATCTCTTTACAGGTGGATGTGAGAATTGAAGTGTGGTTTAATGAGCAGCTGCGGCAGAATTAGTAATGAGTGTTGGCATAGCTTTCAGGTGGTGTTTGGGGCCATGTGGCAGCAGAGATGATGCCAAAACAAAAAGTCTGTAGACCCCACAGCTACAAATAACAGCCAGACTCAAAGTGTGATTCTATAATTTAATATCCTCCCTGCAATTGAAAAAAGAAAAAAAAAAGGAGGGCGAATGAAGAGTTTTTATCCCAGCTTATCTGGTGTTGGAGACATACGTGTGTGTTTAATTTGTATGAAGATATATTAAATACTTTTAAAAGTGTATAAATTACACATTTCTAAGGTCCCTATAGTGCCCAGGCTCTTAACCTTTGTCTACGGTACTGTCACTATCAGTTTCAAAAACACACCAGCAAGGTGATTCCCAAAGATATGTTAATCTAAAACATTGCATATTTCAGCACGGTGTGCAGTGTCTGTAAAAAATATTGAAACAACTGGAGGACAAAAGAATTCGTAGCAGATGAACAGTAGCTGAAAGTCATATCCTTAAGAAACAGGACAAAATCCAGCAAAGACCTGACACAGGATGAGAGATGCATCTGGTGTATCATTTCATCCATCTACAGCAGATTGGTGTCTCTCAAGAAGCCATTCTTAAGAAAGGGCACATGGAGAAAACACTTGGGTATGCTAAATTACAGAGGACTTGGACTGAAAATCTGTGGCAACAGAGAAATCCCAGTTTGATTTTTTTTTCATCATTGTCAGTATGTACAGAGGAGGTCAGGAGCAAGGTCTGCAGATATTTGTAAAAAAAATAAAAATAAAATAAAAAGATTGATGCGCTGTCAGTGTTTAGGGTTGTATTTCAACCTGTGGTGTTGGGGATTTTGTCAAAATTGATGGAATTATGAACACAGAAAAGTATCATCTGATTTTGATTCACCATCCAGTACCATTTGGAAAGCATCTGATTGGTATTGATCCCAAACACACTGTCATTGCAGGAAAAGCATACATGGATATAAAAACACATCATGGAGCTCTATCAGTCAAAGACTGGCCTCCCCAGCTCCCCACAACACAATAACTGAAGCAGTGTAGGATCATCCTGGCAGAGAACAAAGAAGGCCTGGAGAAGTATTCCTGAAGACTACTTCTCTTCTTCTAAAAATTACAAGATCTATACTGCAAATGTGTCAATAAACCATTGCATATATTTCCCATTTCTCTAGCAAAATATAAAAAAATGAGGGGTGGCTCAAGACTTTTGCATACTACTGTAAAAGGAAAAATCTAAACATACTCAGTCAGTTTACACAGCTACTGAGCAAACTACCCAATCACTTCTGATTTAAATGAAAGTGATACATTAACCCGATATGACTTTACCTGGGTGGAAAATCTGTGAATCTCCATTGGCTGTTTGAGGTAAATTTTCCAAAAAGTAAAGTTAAGCTTGGGTGTGTTGTAACTGTATCATAAAGCCCCTACACTGATGTGGATTTATTGACACCAAGGTGTTTAATAAACATCACGTCAGAGTAAAGTTATTTGCTTTACTGAAATATAATCGATAAGGCTGTTAAAATCAAGGTGCATGTTTGGGATGCTGTCAGATCCGTGCCATGATCTGTAAAGATATTTAAGGGAAGCACTACAGAGAAATGACAACCGCCTCATTTTTATGCCCCTTTGCACCATACTGTATGTAAACACAAGCATCACCCAGAGACTCCTCAGTTCATCTGAGATGCTGGGCAGGAACGCTCTGACCTTGGTGGACTTACCTGCAATTAGCACATATACACAGACCCATACACACTCACTCGCTCACTTACAGCTCGATGCTACGCACACATTTGGATATTTGGACACTTACACACCGTCGCGCTTCCCAATCTTTCATTCTCACAAACATCCACCCAAACGCACAGGCATACACAATCACCCACCCTCGTCTGTTTGAATTAGGTCTAATAAGCAGGTGAATTGTCTGTGGAGGCTGAGCCATTTGCAGTGACCTTGGCTAACTGTGGTTAGCAGTGAGGCTCAGATGCTCAGGCAGCATGAACAAATGGACTGCACAGCCACATTTTCCCAAATAAATCAAGGCAAGAAAAATTCTGCACTACTGTACACTATAAGTTTCCCCACAGAATAGATGATCCGATTAGATTTTGAGGTGACTTTGCTGCATACATTTGCATATTAATAAGAAAAATCCCATTTTCAAGCTGCTATTTCCTTAATTCTTTAAACATTGTTAATGCCGACCATGTGTTTTGCGACAACATGTTGATATCGACATATTTGCTAATTAATGCATTAACTAGCTGCACTAATGAACCCATTCGCATCACTGGATGTGTTAAAGGCATTGTGATAACAGCAGAACAGGCAGCTCAAGTGTTCGCTGCAGTGAGGATCAGGAGTAAATATCTCTTGATATGGGCTGAAACTATTAATGTTAGCTGTCAAATCCTCGAAGGGATTTCATCAGAGAGGTGTGATGTTACAGGTGATAGTTTCTGTTTTAGACTTAAGGGATAAACATGCTCCATATTCATTATTACTCCACTGGATATTTTTCCCCTGCCAAGTTACAAACCAAGGTGAATATATGTTTTCATATGTTTTGTGCGTGTAGTAGCAGGATCACACAAAAACACTACAAAACCGGATATCGTGAAACGTGGTGGGAATGTGAAACAGGGAGAAAAGGAATCAGGATCACTTTTTTTTTAAATGACAAGACATTGGTGTTGACGTGACGTTGATGTGGATGCACTTTCAGAGCACCCGTCTAGTTTATACAAGGGTATAAAAAAAATCATTAAAGAGATTCAGTGCTATTAACCCTCTGAGACTTAAAGCCTATTTTATGGTACTGCAGTTGTGTCCACTTGTGTAGGTATTTGCCTACAGATGCTGTGCGGATGGGTACTGTATGCAGCCTACGCAAACGTGCTTGTGTGCAGTTCTCCGAGGACCAAGGTCAAATACTGATGTTGAAAGGTGGAAAGAACTACAGAGTTCACTGCGAAAAGGGAAAGAGCGAATAGACATAAGTTTTTTTTAAACAGCTTGAGAAGCGCAGACTTGCCTGCATTGGGCACTTTTCATTGTTTTTTATCACTCGTATTCATTTCAGCTGTTTTATAACTTCTTTCTTCTCCGCGGCTGGTCACTGTGAATCGCTACAACATGTAGACGGAGGTCCGTAAACCAGCATGTTACGCTATGCATACGTGGGACCAACAAAAAAGCATGCTTAAACCACGAATCTTCATCATTGATGACCCAATCACAGCATGTGATGCAACATGGGGAAAAAGTTGAAACCTTTGATTTGTTTAAGCTAAAATTTAAATACATCTAAATTAACATGCGTAACAGCACAAATGCTTTCATTTATTTATCTTTTAGTTCATTTTCTATCAGTTTTGAACTTGAAGATGTTAGACTGTATTGTGGGTTAGAAATGGTGCTACTAATCCACAATAGTACAATAAAAAACTTGAATACAATTAAACTGGGTTTATTATTGAAACTGTCAATCAGTCACAATTAGCAGAGAGTTATGGCAACAGGCCAAAGAGCAATTTCTGCTATCTGATTGGCCAGGTCGTTCCCATCCATCCAGCCAGCCGATCCAGCTGTCCCCTTCAGATTAGTCTCCATGTGCATCTCTTAACCAGCACGTCTGCTATTTTTCACACTGCTCCCAGAAGTTAAAGAACTAATTATAGAGGACTGTAGTGGATTTGTACTGTGTACATTGCAGCTGTCATGACTGTAAGATTGAGAACCTCACGAGGAAATCATTTGTTACTTATACAGCTACCATTTTTTGGTTGAAATTGTGCTTAATTAGGAGGCATGTTTATTACACTTCCTAGCCACATACTCAACTTTTAGCTCTGTTTTGTCCTCCACCAGCTATTGAGAAGAAGTCTCTGTTTGTAATATCTCAGTGCTACCGTTTATGTAGTGCGTTTTTAGAGCTTTCTTTGCTGAAAACAGCCTTGGCCAAACACAACACTATCAGAGCAGAGTGTAAACTCAACAGTAGAGTTGCCGGCTACAAAATAAAGTTTTATTGAACTAAAACTGTCTTGTCCATCATAGTACAAAACAAAAAATACCAGTCCCAATAAAGACTGGATAAAAGGTAAGCGGTGATAAATGAAAACAAAACTGAAACAGAACCTGCACATGTGTCTTGAGAAGTGATTTAAAGGATTAGAGAGACCTTGCTGCTGTGATTGCTGTGATCTCCTCTGGCAGGTGTTCAGGAGGTTGCCTGACTGTAAAGGTCCAGTGACCGTGAGCTATGATCTGAATCGTCTGAACAGCTGCTTCTCCAGCTCATGTGGGGATGAAAGGACTGAATGTAGCTTGAAAGGTTTTGTGACTCAAGTTATCAGAAAACACTTAGCAGGTCCTGAGGAGAGCAAAGGCTTTAAAGATGGGTGAAAATAAGCTCTCATGAGGTCACAGTTTCAAACTTTGTTGGATATGTTTCCTATATTGATTCATTTTGAAAGTGTACTTGCTGGGTCACAGGGCATAGTTGTTTTCCTAAGAGTAAAGGTAGCTACAGACCTTTCACGCCATAGTGTGTAGAAATGGTACATCCATCCGGCATTCATGTTAAGCTCTGAATACTCTGCAAGCAGCAATTTGATATTGCAGTTTGCTTGCTATAGAGAAATATAGATGGGGATAATTTAGCCTACTTTATGTTAGAAATATGCTAATTTAAACCAGTGCAAAAGCACTTGCCCCTAAATTCTCATTAATGTTTGAGTTAATAATGTTTAACCCAATGGAAAAGCACTGCCAGAAATATTAATGGAGCCTCAGGAATGACTTTGTTTTGCTGGGAATATTAGCAAAAAGCTCAGAAAAACAAAAGTACAATGAAAAAAAAGAGGAAGGCTGGCATTAAAAAAAACAAGTTTGAAAATCACTGCAGCAACTTTGTTGTTCATTTATCTTTTTTTCCATTCGTAGAATTGTTAAGCACAACCGTAACATGGAACTTTATACCTTACCTGTATATAGACCCCATGCATGAGGCTGTTTATTCTTTCAAAATGTTGAAGCATCTCATATCTTTTCTTCTCCTTGTAATAAAAAAAGAAAAAAAACTGTTACGATAATACATGATGCTTCTTTATGTTTGATGATATCAGCTGAGAAAGCAGCCAAAATATAGCTAAACGCTATACTGGAATAAATGTAGTGAGATTTCACTGCTGTTATTCTGTGAAGCAGGAAAGGCCAAGGACCAAATCCTTTCATCAGAATTTGATACATTCACATTATTGATGTAAATTAATGTACGATATCCTTTGAAGTATATAAATAAATGAAATATGGATTAACTTAAATTTAAGATGGAAAAAAGAGTGCAGAGTGCTTCATTTAGCACTCACATGAGTTAGATTTAGTGTACTATACTTTCATAAAAACTAGAATAAAATGTTCTTCTTTCAAAGAAGAGAGTTCACTTTCCCAGAAAAATGTTCTAATCAATAACATTAAAGCTGTACCAGAAGTCGGATGAAAAGAGTCGCCTATCTTGGCAGAGAAACTGAGTATTTGTAATGCAGCACTTCTTATACAGTACTATAAAGAGCAGTGACTCCACAGTGAAAAAGTAATGAAATGTTGCTGTAAATCATGAAAGATCAAAAAGGAGATTTTGATTAGTCTGATTAGCAGAGTTCATAAAAACTATATTACTTTTCAGTATTTGACAGATATAAATGATATTTCTGTAAAACATCTTCATGATCTGTAAAAAAAAAAAAAGAAAAAGAAGAAAGAAAAGAAATCTAAAAAAAAGTCTTGAAAAGTTTGGTGGCATTTGAAATGAAGAACTCGATCTATACTGTGGATAGATCGAACCATCTATTTCACATTCTTACTCAGCATATATGTGATCTCTATTTTCTCTCACAGAGTCAGGACCTTTCCTAAGGATTCGGCTTTACTGGGCAGGGACACTGTTCGAGCCCTCATGTACTACGCCTTGAAGGTCTGGAGCGATATTGCGCCCCTTAACTTTCATGAGGTAGCTGGCAGTGATGCAGATATTCAAATCGACTTCACTAAGGCTGACCACAACGATGGATACCCCTTTGATGGGCCAGGTGGCACAGTTGCACATGCCTTTTTCCCTGGGGAGAGATTTACTGCTGGGGATACACACTTTGATGATGACGAGGCCTGGACCTTCAGGTCCCCAGGTAAGGAACACACTTTATTAGCTACATCTTTCACAGATGCTGCAGATTTGTTGGCTGCGTTTGTTGGCTCTTTCCATCACATCCCAAGGTGTTCTTTTGGATTGAGATCTGGTGACTATGGGGGCCATTTAATTACAGTGAACTCAGTATCATGCTCAAGAATTCAGTTTGAGATGATTTGAGCTTTGTGACACGGTGGCTTATCCTGCTGGAAGCAGCCATCAGAAGATGGGCACACTGCAGTCTTCATTAGATTAGGTTAGATTAGATGAAACTTTATTAATCCCTCGGGTGGGTTCCTCTGGGAAATTCTGTTTCCAGTAGCACAGCACCGACAGAAGTTGCATGTTACAGATACAATAAAGGGGAATGAGAGTAAGGATATAAGCATAAATATACACATAATATAAATACAGAATATATAATAGGGATAAATAGGAATACCAGTGGATTGCACATTTGAGTGAGTCTATTGCACAGTGATTATTGCACAGTCGAATATAAGAAAGAATGTTAGGAATATTGCACAGTGAAAAAAAGCACTAAAGCTCAGTTGTTCCTGCCCTCCTTTGTCCCCCTGTTTCCCCTCCCTCTCTCCTCCAACAAGGAGTTAAACAGCTTGATGGCGTGTGGGACAAAGGAGTTTTTAAGTCTGTTAGTTCTTGACTTTGGGAGAACCAACCTGTTGCTGAATAGGCTCCTCATATTATTCACAACCGTGTGCAGAGGATTCCCAGCATTGTCCATAATGTCCAGCAGTTTCTTTAGTGTACTTTTCTCTGCCGCTGTCACCAGAGTGTCCAGCTTCATGCCGACCACAGAGCCAGCCTTCCTGATTAGTTTTTCCAGCCTGGATGAGTCCTTCTTCGCTGTGCTGCTCCCCCAGCACACCACAGCATAGAACAGTACTCCAGCAACCACCGACTGCTAAAACATCCTCAGGAGCTTCCTGCAGATGTTGAAAGACTTCAGCCTCCTGAGGAAGCACAGTCTGCTTTGGCCTTTTTTATACAGGCGCTACATGTTTTTTTTGTTTTTTTTTTTCGCCTGTCCCATTTGGTTCTTTAGCCGTCAGAATTGTTGTCTGAAGACCAACAAGGATACCCAATGGATTTATTTTGCCAAATGGATCATCATGGCATTGCCGTATTGGTCCATTTGATCGACCTTTGTTTTTATTATTTATTTTATTTTCAGTTGTTACAGACGGGACAGACATGAGTGAGGGATAGGAAAGGGAGAAAGAAAGAGGAAGGAAAAGAAAAACAGAAGGGGAGAGGGACAGTGAGAAAGGGGGGAAGAAAAAATATCTCCGGGATCACCTGTTGAGAGAAAAAGAATAGAAAACAAGCAAAAAAAACAAAACAAAGCAATATACTATACACAACACCATCGCATTAATCTAGCTAAGTGTAAACAGCAGTAAATACTAAATATTGAATGTTGTTGTGCAGCACGCAGGACAGACAGCGCACAATGTGCTTTGAAGTAGCAGCCAAGAAAGGTGTGATTTAAGTCTACGAACAGTGAACACCCGTGTGCACACCTGTGTGGATCGGCGCGCTTGTATTCAAATGGTTTCCCCATGTAATGGTCTGCTAGAGGATGTAGAGAGCCATAGCCCTGTCCCCCAGGGCATGAAGCAGGCATGGAGGAGATCCAGGCCCCAGACATCCAGAGGCCCCAGAGTGCAAGAGCCCAAGGAGGACCACCGGAGGGGCATCCGTGCCACCTTCATGGGAAGGGCTGAGGATCCCCAGACGAGGGGTCACCCAGTAGCCACCGGGCAGAAGCTAGAGGGGGCTGCACCGGCGTGCCCGCCGGCTCCGCCGGCAGCCAGCTGTGCCCGAGTGAACCGAGCCGCAGGCACAGAGGCCGGAGGCCCGAGGGCCCCCCGCGCCCCGGAAGAGGCCTGACCGAGCAGCAGGCGCCAGGCCCCGCCAAGTAGCCACCGGGAGTGAGCTGGCACATGACCTGAGCGCCCAGCCCCGGACACCAAGAACCAACAATGCACCGACCCCTGAGGGCATCAGTCACCGGCAGGGAGTGTGGTGAGGGGAGATAGGCCTCCACACTTTGGAGGGCCTTGGAGTTCCCAGAGAGGTGAAGTCTAAGACCCGACCTGACATATAGACACAGACAAACAGGCACACACAGACACAGACATGCATTCCCACCCTCATGCACACATATACAAACACTCAGCACTCACCCAACGTAGGAATAAACGTAAATGGACATGTACACACAATCACACTCTCCAAACATACTCTATACCCCGGGTCCAGGTATCCTCGCCCCCAGAGGTGGAAACGGCACCCAGACCCAAGAGATGTTACCCTTCCCTCCGGGGTGGAGGCAAGCAGACCGCCCCAGGCTCCGCAGCAGCAGGGAGGCCAATCGGACAGCCAGCATCTCTTCCCAGCCCCCCCGCCCCGATGGCTAGCAGAGAACGGGGGGGTGTTAAGACCCCATACCTCCCTCCTCCCGCTCAAGTGTAGTGTTGCTGCGTGTTGCTCTAAAGTGTATTTAAAACAAGGGAGAGCATGGTGCTGCTGCCAGAGAGCAGCAGGTGTTAGCACGGCCCCTCCCGAGAACCCTCAATGTCTACATGGATTTAAAATTGAGAGGTGGGCACCGGCGCCAGAGGTAGGTTTGAATACACAGACCGTCTACTGGACGCCGTTAACGTGCCCACCCTCAAGGCCCTATATATATATATATATATATATATATATATATATATATATATATATATATATATACATATATATATATATATATATACATATATATATATATATATATATATATATATATATATATATATATATGTGTGTGTGTGTGTGTGTGTGTTATGAGAGTGTAAGTAATGTGGATGTCTAAGTTGTGAGATAAAATTGAGGCACAGGTGGCCAGAAGAGGACAGAGGGGGGGGGAATGTCTCCCCTGCACCCTGGTGACACACCCGCACCCCAAAGCCCTACCTGTGTGGGTGGGTGTGGTGGAGCGGGAAGAGGGAGGCGCTACATGTTGCATGACCAGTTTCAGAGATATGGGATAGGCATGATCAGCCTTTATGTTGTTTAAGCCAAATTCTGAACCTACCATCCAGAGATAACAGCAGATTTTGAGACTCGTCGGACCAGGCAAAATTTATCCAATCTTCTGTTGTCCCATTTTGGTGAGCCCGTGCAAGCTGTTGCACCCAGTGTGGCCTTCTGCTGCTGTACCCAACCTGCTTCAGTGTTTAACATGATGCTCTTCTGCATACCTTGGTCATACGGAGTAGTTATTTTAGTTTCTGTTGCTTTCCCAACAGCACGAAGCAGACTGACCACTCTACTCTGACAACTGGCATCAACAAGGCATTTTCACCCATAGGAACGCTGCTCACTGGATATTTTCTCCTTTTTCAAACCATTCTCTGTAAACCCTACAAGCACAACCGTGCTACGTTCAAACTCTCTTATATCACCTTTCAACCCTATTCTGAAACTTAATTTAAACCTTTTGACCATGTCTACACGACTAAATGCACTGAGTTTCGACCATGTGACTGGCTGATTAGATATTTGCAATAAAAAGCTGATGAGCACTTGAAGCCAACAATGTGGCCGGTGAGTTGTATTACTTAAAGAGTGTGCCTGAACGAAAAGAACATAAAAAACTGAAGGATGATCTGTTTCTGTGAGACACTTCCAGAGTACTATGAAATAAAGAGCCTGAAACGGTCTGCGTCAACAAAACTTTAACAAAATGAAAAGTGCTTGAGAACAGTTTTGAACTTCCATACTCACCAAGGTTTTTGTATTCAAAACAAGATTGCTGATTGTACTTCGGAACCAAGCTGTGCCTCCTACCTTTTATTCATGTTCCAGATTGTATTATCAATATTTTATCTGTTCGAACTAAGAATATAACATGCTGTGGCTTCAGTGTGGTGACTACAGCAGCATTGACTGTTTTCACAAGCTTGTTAGGAAGCATAAAAGACCTTCTTTCATCTCTTCCAACCACCACAAACAAAGAATCCACTCCAATGTCCTACCCAAACCGAGGAAATCAGGGGTTTTTTTCAGCAATTAGCACAAGCAGTTTATTGTTCACCGTTGACATTTATTGATCTAATTTTACTATGCCATGGGGCTTCTTTTTTTTTTTTTTACAAGAATTGAGTCTTTAAATTTAAAAGACCAGAGGGAAATAGCACCATATTTAGGGTGATTAAAGTATTTAAGCTGACAGCAAAATGTTTCCTTTTGATTTGTGCCGATCAGAAGCTGAAATAAATGTCTCCACCAGACCACAAAGCACCACTATAATTTGTGATGTCAGCTAACAGCTGCACCAATGACAATCGATGAAAGAGTAATTGCGACGCAATGAAACAGAGATGAGATTTCTAGGGTTGTGGGCATGCTCTTTTGCGTGGAAGTGCATTTTTATAGTCTTTAACTTCTACTGAGGGGTTTCTATTCCACTCCATTTCATAAGGAAAGGCAATACCTTCTACTTAGTTTTTGTAAACTATTTATATTTATTAGTCAACTGCAGGATGTGCTTGCAAAATAAGAAGCATAGCTAAAACTGAACTAAAAATGGCTAAAAAAGAAGAATCTAAATCCAATTTATGCATGCGCAGTCAATAACACTTATATGCATTTTGAATGTGGTTTATTTTTAAACTCTAATGTCTGACATTTTGCGAGTATTATTTGCTTTCTTGCTGGTAATGCATGATAATGCTCACAGAATCGTATTTCCCAAAATACTAAACCTTTCTTTTGAAAAAAGAAACACCTGAAGATGTGGTATTGGTGCGATAGCTCCTTGAAACAATCCATTGTGATTGTTATATTATGCAATTTTCTTGTCAAATAAAAGTATATTGACTACTTAATTTAGACAAAAACCCAATCGATGAAGACACATAGTCCAAGTCTGCAGGCAGGGTGATTGTTCAATTTCTCTGTTTGCTTTTGCCCTAAAACTAGGAAACATATGTTACCGCAACTCAATTTGCTTCAATTACATCTCCCAACAGCCTGCATCAGTGTCACGGCATGATGACGTGATGCTCTATGAGTTCAGAGCATCGTCTGGGTCAATGTGGTCGTGATTAATGGGAGCAGGTTGCTAAAGAAAAGAGGGATCAGAGGAACGCTCTTGTCTTCATGACCTCTATTGATCTCTTCAAGCCACACAATTGTCTTACACAGACAAACGCTGACTTAGAAGAGATAATTTAAGCAAATAAAATTCTCTGTGCAAAGACTCGTGCTTCCAGCTACGAATTGCTCAGCGGTGGTGACGGCCTGATGGAAGACCGCGCTAGTGTTAAAAACACAGATTCTTTCTGTGAGCAAGAGAGAAAAGATGCTGGCAGTGAATCATCTTACCTTGTTAGATGTTCCAGCCTTCAAGGCTAGTGTTTCACTGCCTGTGATGAAGGGTGAAATGTACATCAAAAAAAATCACATCAGACTCTTTCATTTGGTAATCAGGCATCTGCCTTTTCTTCTTCGCCTGTACTCCATAAAGGGGGGAAAGTGTCTTATGGCCTACCAGTGCCAAAGAAAATCCCGTTCGCTGCAGCTTACAGTGTTTTAATAAAGTTAGCTCAGAATTCAGGTTTGTGTAAATGCTGCTTTTATTTTTATTTTTTTTACTGTCTACTTAAATTCTTTGAAACACTTTAGCACTTCTAGACCAAGATGATTAGAAATTATTGAATTTCAAATGTGCTTGTTCTTTCTGTTGCATTTTAAATTAACTGCAAAACTTTAGTAATCTAAAGTCTGACACTCAGCTCATTTTACACCAATAAAAATCCATTTTATAGGTAATAAGTGACGTGCTGAATACGCCGACGCTTTGACTTCTCAGTCTGAGTTATGCTTTGGGGTTTTTTTTTTTACTTTCTCTTACCTTTTTACCTAAATTAACTGTTAAACATATTGATGAAATATCACTATGAACATTTTAGGTAACAGCTGGCCTGTTTGCTCTTCTGTCAGACAAAAAAACAGCAACATTATCATATACTCAGCTGACAACAATAAACCCAATATTCTCTCTTCCTGCATCCTCGGGGAAATGTCTGTCTCATTAACTGCTAAATGCTCCACTATGTTCAACAGGTGGTCGTTAACTTTGAGCCTGTTTACTGTGCGGTGCTGGGTAGGTACTGTCAAGAAGTTAAAACAGATGTAAAATAAAGCTGATTTAAGGAGAGTGATGCCTCGGCCTTGGTGTGTCTGCTTTTTTTCACGCTGATTCAGCTAGCAGCAGCTTAACTATTCAGTGGTCGAGAAGGAAACAGTGGCACTTATTTCGGCATTGAAGTGTGTGTTAGATCATCACTGCCAGTGACTGTTTATACAGATCATCACCCATTAACAGCATATGAAACAGCAACTGGTAGCTTGGTTGTCGTTCCTTCGGCCTTTTATATTAGCTGTAAGCCAATGTAACATTACATTGAGATAATGTAAAGGCTGACGTACCTTCACGAGTATCATGTTCCAAAGACCCTGTTTGAGGGGGGTGGGTGTTGGTTATGGATTATACAGCCTTGATGTTTCCTCTTGTTCAGGTCCTCATTAACACCTCCTCCTGCTATCCATTAAAGAAGAGACTTCACCTGTTTTGATGCCTGTATAAGGTGGTCTCTTTCCAAGATGCCAGTCTCCCTCTTCCCAGAAGGCTGGTGTATTTCTGTCAGTTTGCACCCTGGTAAAGTTGTTTCTGTGTGGATCTCCCTTCTTTGTTATGTCCCGAATGAGCCACGTATAGGACGGGTCAAAGTCATTAATTAATTAGTTATTATTAAGTTAATGTTGACATCGTACAAGACTGTGCTAAAGTCTTTTTGTCAAAATTTTTATCTGTTGCCAAACCTGTTGCCACTCATTTTTAGTCCTTTTCTTTGTGTAATGTGGCACACCTTGGCCCTCCCTCCCTGGTTCCTTAATAATGGCTTCTTGGCAGCCACCCTTCCTTTGAGACCATTTCTTTTCTGAAGATAAACTGAAGGGCCCGATGTCTCTCTTATGCTCAGATCTTTGGAAGATTTCTTAAGGACAGGACTTGGAGATAGTGTTCATCTGCTGTAGGTTTTTGGTTTTTAGGCCTGCAGTTTTTCTTTTGTCCCCCACTAGTCCAATTTCCCCAAAATATTTAAGAACCCAACACACACCATGAGAGGATATGCTAAGTTTTTGGATAATAGCGCTTCGGGAATTCCCTTGTTGATGCAAAAATACTATTTTGTGTCTGCAAAATTGCGTTTAATGTAATCTTTACCATTTTTCATGGAATCTGCTAAAGAAATGGGAACATATTTTGTTTTGGCAGCAGTCTGCTAATAACAATGTGTCTAAAAAGTACAATTTAAAATAAGTTCTTTGCTAAGTTGTTTAAGTGCCCAGAAAATAATTAAATCCATGTTTTCTGGAAGGGCAAAGTTAGACTGACTAACACAGTCTGATCCATTACAGTCAAACAGATCGTAGGTAAAATGTAAAATAAAAACATAGATAAGCTACAGAAGACTACAGAGTCGGGTGATAAGGAACAGTAGGAATGTGAGCCATTAACATTAAAAAATATTCTGTCATCTTATGCATCTTATGCACTTGGAGTTTTACATTTTGAGCATTGAATTTGTTTTTATACTGGACCACGAGGAACAGTTGACAAAACGTCCTTTTCTCAAGAGAAAAGCATAAATTTGTATTTTTTGCTTAACCGTGGCTTTAGCCTTTCTCTTCATCAGAATATACTGTAGTGTATTATTAACCTGGTCCTGGATCATTGTGCTAGTCATGCTTTACGATGCCTGGGACAACTTTCTCAGTTTTGCTGTTGGCAAGATCTTATTGCAGATTCCCACCTTGGAGCTCATCCCTCTGAATGAGTTACCTGCCTTGTCCTGTTGTCTGAGTTTAATCCAATTCCCACGAGATCTCAAAGATATAATTACTTAAGTGCACCCATCATCTTTCCCCAAGGACACAATTTCAACAAGATTTGTTAAATACTTTGTTAAATAGGTCTCCTTCCTGTTATTTCCTCTGCATTCGTTGGCTTATCAATTAATCAGTCAGTTTCCTCTGGGTGCGTACATGACTATTTAAGTCTTTCCCTCCCCCTTTTAGCACATTTCTAACTTCTGATTTTGACACCACTGATCGTGCGATTCTAAGCCTAGAGAAAGTTTAACTGGACCTGGCATTTCTGCTACTTCACTCAGTTTTATCATATTTCACTGACAGACATTTTAGTATTCATGATAATGATTTGATACCTTCATCTGCTTCATCTCTCTCCTAGGTGGGATACCTCAAAGGTCAATCACTGGACCTTTTCAGTTTTAATTTGAAGTGATATCAGGCCATCTGCTTAACTTTCTTTCCACTGCTATGTGAGAAACTTTACTTCTCTCTCATGACTGTTTGGCTTCTTCTTCTTTTTTTGCATGTGGGTTTTTTTACAAAGTGGATTTGTTTAACTTTCCACCATCTCAATCCTGGCAAAACTGACATTGTGGTAATCGGCCACAGCTCATTTACTAAGAAGGCCAGTCACTACATTTTGCTCTTAATAGACCACCTCTGAGAATCTTGACCTCCATTTGAGTTTTAAATCTCATATCACTTTTTGTGAACGTTTACCTACTTTTTATATTTCCAGATATAATTCAAAATTCTCAGTGTATATTTACATCGTATATGAAATTTCGCTGCAACCCTCTTAACTTGCATTACCTCTATAACCTATTTATAACCTGTTCCAAAGAGTAGCGGGTGATCCCTTTTTGCCACCAATCATTTCCAGCCCACATGCGACCCTGAATTGGATAAGCAGAAGAAAACAGATGAATGGATGGAATTCATTTCAAAATCTGTCATCATTTTACTACCTTAAAAGAATATTTAAGGTACCAGCATGTCGTTCCAGTTCTTCTACTCTGTGTTTAGTCACTCATGTCTGCGAGCCAGATGTTTCTGCTTCTGTGTTTTGTTACAATCTGAAAATGTATTGATTAAACAGTTTTGTATAGCAGTGAGTCGGCCTGCTTAATATAAAGGATCATTTTTGCGCAGCTGCCAGCTTGCCTAATTTAGCTCACTAAATATTCACAAAGGAGCTGATGCAGATCTCCATTTCTCTCAATTAATTTTGACATCATATAATAGCTCTTTGCATACACTTTGCAGCTCAGAAGAAGTATTGTCTCCAAATGCTGATTATGGGATAGGCAGAGTTACATTTATTAATAGAGCCTGACCCGATACATTGAGAGCAATATTATTATTACACTGATTATCTTTGGAGGCTAGTAGCACGAAATTGGAGTATTCCAAAGATATAATTGAGGTCATTTCGAAACAGTGTCACCATTACATGTTTATTTTTGTCACACGTCTCACTCGGAACAGATTTTGATTTCCAAATGAAAAGTTGGGCATGCTTTTTAAATTACAGTACAAGAATCTTACTTCTGTCTAGTTTTCCTTCTTTGGAAGCTCAGTGGGGTTCACGAAGCTTTGATTAATACTTAAAAATGTGAGTTTGCTTCTCTGGACACTTTTTCACAGAGTTCTAAAAAGTAAAGTTTATTTATTGATGTCAAGTTTGATCAGCTTTCTATTTGGGTTTTAGCAACGAGACGTTGCACTGGAGTACTGCAGAAAATTAGGCCTTCAGTATACTTTCCAGTGTTCTAGGTATATGTATAGAAAGTCCGTCGGGGAAAGATGCAGAAGCAAAATATGTGGGTTGAATGTTACCAGAAGACTTTGGATGAAGTATAAAAACTCCAATCCAATACACAAGTACTTCTGCATAGATTCCAACATTTACAATAGGAATGCCTTGATGTTAGGAAGTCCTTCACCTTAAACCATCTGTAATTGCCCGTCCCTCAGCACCACGCCAGTGAATACTTTATAATTATTTTTAAGATGTGTTTGGTGATTTGCAAGGATTTGTTAGGTTAGGAAATCGCCAGAGTTGTCTTGATAGTCATGATTATATTAATAGACTTATTAGATTAAATGGTGTAATTTTGAGTGTGGATAAGGAAACAAACAATAGTCTTTTGTGAGAAAGCCCAAGTTCTTGCAACCCTGGGCACAAATTTACTCACAGTAAATTTGAAAAAAAAAACCAAACAAAGATAGCAACAGTATTTTTTTTTGATTAAAGAGCTGGTGCATACCGGTGGATTCACCATTACAGAAACATAAAGAAAGATTTTGGTAGTTGGCAGCACTATATTGGAGCAGCTGTGACATAAACCTTACACTGGGTGGTGATCTAATAAATTTGTTAAGCACTGTATAAACCGATTCCAGATTGGCACAAGGTAATGCAAGGTCATAATAGCGCATGGATTGGCGCCAGATGAAAAGGATAGCCCTTGGCTAGTTGTGTTCTCGTTTCTTTCCGTCTACCTTATGTTACACCATTCTTATTAAACTTTTAACCAAATGCTGCAGGCTATGTTTGCAGCATTCTGGACTCATCATGTCATATCCAAGAGAGTATTGTACCTTATTGCATTGTATTTACTGTGCATTAACATAGTAGCACTTTTTAAAATATTATATGTTATAATAACCTGGAATTACACAAATTGTTGTCAGTGATGTTATTGTGCTTACTTTCTTTTATTTTTTTGTCTGTTTTTTTTTCCAGGCGTGGGAGTCTAACTCAATGAGTCTTATTCATCCACGTAAATCTCTCTTTGTCCGCAGGCACAAGCATTTTTTTTGTCTGTCAACCTCAGATGGGTTTGTAAATGCAATGACACGGTGCCTACTTTGTTCTGAATCCCTGTTTTCTCCCTCGATCCTTTCATTTATCCACATTCCCTCTCTCCACCTTGTGCTCATGTAGATTAGAGTTGGCATTTGGCTTCTGGAAATCCCAGGTGCAGCAAGCACAAGTGCACTTCTCCAATTGTCCTTTGTCTTTTGACAGAGCACAGCGCTAAGACGTTCCCAAGTCGAGGCCAACATAAGGTTAACAGAATGCTGATTTGATCCTAGTCACCGAGGAACTCTAAGCTAGCTTGGCTCGACTCGCCTGCACTCACATTTTTGCAAATCTAAATCTCAAAAACCAGGTTTTGTCTTGCTTAGCAGAGCCAAACAAGGAGTTTTTGGAAGCGTTGCCTTTTCCTCTTAGCTCAACATCCAGGGAAATGTGCTTTAATAGCCTGCAGCCTCTTTGGGTGTCTTTCCACACTTAGGATTTGATTGGCAGCCCAGGGGCTCAGGCAGTATTACCATAGTTATCTCACTGTACCACATTCCTAACAGCACTCACAGCCACAGGAGCTGTCTGTCACGCCTCTTAACTTGCAACCTATAGAGTTCACTCATAAAAGGGATAAACATGCAAACAGTGGCTATACGGGTTTTACAAAAATCTTTAAGCAGCTAGGTGATCTCAATCAAAGCTGGAGGTGCTACAGGCAAGCTATGGTTAAACTGCAGAGAAGAATATAGTAGTTTTATGCTATGTCACAGTTTCACATTGATAACATCGCTATTTTCTCTTACTGCCCTAAAAAGGGCGCAGGTTAGTTTTGAAATGTTTAAAGAAAGGAACAAGAAGGTGTTTCTTAGGTAACTTTTCTTGTCATGCTTGTGGCTTAATCTTTCTACAGTGGTGAAGAGCAGCAGTAATACTTATGTGCAGCTACTTCTTTGATTGAAGTCAGTTCTCTCTTAAATAAATTAAGAATAGTTTCCAGAAGTGCGTCTTTATGTTTTATTCCTGTACCGACCTCTAATGTGCATCATTACTAATGCAGGTTTTTAATAGTCTCACACAGTCTTGTCCACTTTGAGCAGGTATAAGACCAAAAAAGTCAGATATGCATGTAAGGCTAATGAGTGTCCCCCTCTGTGTCTGCCTTAGAATCTCATGGGATGGATCTGTTTGCAGTCGCAGTCCATGAGTTCGGTCATGCCATCGGCCTGGTGCACACATCAGCCATAGAGTCTATCATGAGACCATACTACCAGGGTCCCGTGGGAGACCCGCTGAAATATGATCTACCCTATGAAGACAAAGTCAGAGTCTGGCAGCTCTACGGTATGAGGTTTCCATTCCCTCTGCATATCGGTGTGTGTGTGTGACTGAAACAGAAAGGGATTGACAAGTTGTGTGGAGTACTGTTATTGATTAATGAAAACGTGGCTGGAGTTAATTGGACCTCTTTATGGCATATGACCTTATCACACCATTCCCTGATATACAGAGTATCAGTGAGCTGAGGGGAGACTAATGATCATGAGCTGAGAATGAAGTGCAGGAAAGAATGTTAAAGGACGGGACAGAATGGAGGAGAATGAATTGAACTAAATTAAAGATAGACAGACACTAAGACAAGACTGCTATATTTAGATATAATAAAAGAAACACGTACAAAAGATGAACAACTGAGCAAGCAATTTTTAAAAATGTGCAAAATGTTCAATTCTTTCTGGAAATTGATGATTTTTATGTGACAATATAAGTCATCTTTTTTTTCCTACATGAAGGAATAAAACAATGTAATGTTTTGCCACGTTTTGTTTTTCCTCTTCAAATGAAATCACACGTATCCCTCTCAGGTGTCAGAGACTCAGTTTCCCATACAAATCGACCAGGAAACCCCTCCCAGACAGCTGAACCTCCTGTTCTACTGGACCTCCCCGAAAACAGATCCACACTCCTGTAAGTAGGACACCTGGTGTACTTTCAACACAGTGCAAATAATTTAATGATTCTGGTAGCCTAACACATAAATGATACACTTCAACCTTTCATCTTCTCTCTTTCTGCTTTTCTGGCCTTCTCAAACACACACACAAATGCAAAATTGTGGTTTATTCTTTTTACAAGCCCCTTTGGGTCTTTCTGTTCACTGCACTAAAGATGTTGGAGTGGAAAGTGTAATAAACGTCCCCAATAGATTCACCCAGAAAAGCAAAACTAAGTAAAAACAGCCGCTTGCTACCTCCAAAAGCTGTTTCTCACAGCCCTGCCAATTTAGTGCTTTCAACAGCACAACATATCATGTTCCAGATGTGGTCATTATATTGCATATTATTCTTATTGCATAATAAATTGCACATTATTTAACCATTTAAATTAATGCTATAGTCCATAATAAAGAATAAATGTTTTAATTGTTAGCCCTTTTAGCAAAATTTTACGTTTCATGCTATATTGAAAGCCGCCTGCTACCCGCTGCTTCTTGACCTCCATGCATACACACAATTTAAAAGCCTTTTAAAACCAAGGCAGAATAGAAGCCCATTTTCCATCAGTAGTATTGGCCTTTCACTGTCCTCATCACTCACTTTTCACCCACTCCATGTTATCATGATCCGTGGAAAAGCTATATCATGCTTGCCAAGGGTCACAAATGCTGACCACTAGGCAGCAGAGTTTCATTAAAAGAGCTCTGAATAGAGATCTTTGTCGATAACAGGAGAGCTCTCGCCCTCCCACTCACAGTGGCAGGGCTGTAGTGCTATTGCCTTGATAATTGGCAGGCTGACCACGTCAGTGCTTTAAATCACTTATTAGCTTGTGGGATAAATGTTCTGAAAGACTGCACCGTTTCAGTGTGACAGCATTTCACCTCATATTTAGCCCATTTAATTAAAGGACATAACATGCACATTTGTGCACACATTAAGAACATCTCTCATTAGATGAGTACGATCATGACATTTTTCTATATGCAAACAGCTGCAACTCGGTTGGATCGTTTTGGGTTCCTTTATGTTTTATGTCTAGTGGGTATGCAGGATAGTAGCGAATATGATTGTAATTGTAGTAACTTCTTTGCTTTTTGAAAATACTACAACCTTTTCCATCTTTTGTCTTCATTTCTTTTTTCTGCTTCTTATTTTTTCACTCAGACTGGCACGGGATGCTCCAGACAGATGCACCAGTCACTTTGATGCTGTGGCCCAAATACGAGGGGAGGCCTTCTTTTTCAAAGGTATTCAAATCTGAAAGGAGAAAGTCAGAGTGTGTGTGTGTGTGTGTGTGTGTGTGTGTGTGTGTGTGTGTGTGTGTGTGTGTGTGTGTGTGTGTGTGTGTGTGTGTGTGTAATTATGATTGCTTATTATCACTATTAATACTACTGCTGCTGGAATTGGATGAGATACAGGATACAACCTTCCCAGTCCAACAAATGGTTAAATAATTTAATACAGTAAAACTAATTTGTTATTATTCTTAAAAATGGCCAAATATGGAGATCTGAAGTTATGCTTATCAAAGATGGACACAGAGCAGCTTTTAAAACATGCTCTTTTCTTAGTTTTCCTTGGTTTGTAACAGTACCCAAAGGGCTGTTGCTGGTTTCCTCTTAGAATTCGTACATAGCAAAAACCTTGAAGATACTTTCAGATCAAGTTGAAGTTGCGAGAAGACATTATGTTTGCATTTGTGAGGGTCTTGTGCAGAAGTCTTCTGCAAGTTAACTGAGTCCTCTGCATAAGAAATGCATATTTGCATACTGACCAAACAAATTAAATAAAAAATAAAAAAAGGAAATGGTATATGACAAATGGCCTACTAGATGAAGGCAAGTCTGAAGCCCCAAAGCTCTCATTTTGAGCACTCCAACAGTCGAGGAGTCGCTTTGTTGCTGGATTTATTTTACATTTCTTTGCGGTTGTTTTGTGTTTCTTTGTCATCCTTATTTTTCTCTCTGAGAGTATTTTGTAGGTCTGTCATTTTAGGGCTCTTTGGTTTCACTTTGGTGTCTCTTCAAGATCAAACTGTGTCTGTTTGTAGTTTTGTAGCCGCACATCTTGATTGGAGAGTCCTTTCATAGAGTCTCAAACTGACCCGCCCGCTCGCTTGCATTTTCTTACAGTAATTCCCCTGCCATTGCCTGAGTGTCTGAAGCCATTAACTGAACTCCATGAATCTAAATTGAACCGCTAGTGAATGGTCCACCGGCGATTCCACTTAAAGATCAAAGGATGTCTCACCGTTCTTCTAAAGGGAGAGTGTACTTTATTGTCCATCGTCAGATGGAAAAAGTGTTTTCCTGGATGAACTGGGTTTTGATTGTTGTTGCAGTTCAATGTGCAACATTGAACATGTGGCGAAAAACATGAGTTAAGAACATATGGTGAAGTTAGTGAGGCTGGGCGTGGGGCCGAGCGGTAGCGCCAGGAGAAGGAAGCCAAGTCATGTGTGTTTCTATGAGGTTGAATAAAAGGCTTACACACTATCACAAATTCTCCAGTCCAAAGAAAATGAAGCCCAAACTGGTTGATAAACTGAATCTACTAAGCATGAAAAGTGATTTTTCTGGAGCATTAGCCAGTCTGTATGGTATATTGAAAAATCAGTGGCAGCATTTTTGATTTTTGTTTTCTCTTTCATTTTTCATAAGCATACATGATGTTTTTTGGCTACGCTCAACTGGATATTAAATTTTTTTCCTCCTAAACTCAAGCCAAATTTTTCAATTTCCTGTGCTGCTAACTGGTATATCAAAGTAGTTCCAGAAGAATCAACAGAAGGTAAAAAGCGCTGAGTTTTGTAATTAGCCAAATTGAAGGAGTAGCTAGCTTTTGTGATGTGACTACTGAAGATACAGCACACTCTGTGACTTTTCTTCTAAATAAATCCTGCATAGTATTGTTAAGAAATTCTTATTGATCTTTACTTGCTATTTCTGTCCATCATAGGGAAGTATTTTTGGCGGCTAACTCGAGAGAAGCACCTAGTATCTCTCCGTCCTGCTCAGATTCATCGTTTCTGGAGGGGCCTTCCTCCTAATCTGGACAGTGTGGATGCTGTGTACGAGAGACCAGGGGACCACAAAATCGTGTTTTTCAAAGGTAAATATATGTAACTTTATTCGATTACTCAGTCTGTGTGTTCACAAGTTGTTTTTTTGCTTGTTTGTTTCATTTAGTTTAGTTTGTAATTGTGTGGATACATCCTATCATATAAAAGGTTTGATTTTAACCTCTGTGTTCATCACTCAGGTTTAAAATACTGGGTTTTTAAAGACAATAATGTAGAAGAGGGTTACCCTCGTCCAATCAGCGACTTTGGCTTGCCACTGGAAGGAGTGGACGCCGTCTTTGTTTGGCTGCACAACGACAAAACCTACTTTTTTAAGGACAACCGCTACTGGCGCTACGATGACCACTTGCGACGTATGGACCTGGGCTACCCTAAAGACAGCTCACTATGGAAGGGGCTGCCTCCACACCTGGATGATGCCATGAGGTGGTCTGATGGTGAGTAGCCATAAAAACCAATGTTTATTTGTATTACTTTTCATCAAATTGACAGAAGTTGGCTTGCTGCCTGTATAATCAGTACTTCAATAAAACAAATCACTGAATGACACAGCAAAATATATACATATATATCTCGCTGTTACTGTATTGGTTAATCCACCAGTATGCACAAGGTTTAAGGCTAAATTGTTTTATAAAAAAGCTTTTAAAAAAAACGCAACATCGAACTGTTTTATATTAAGATGTCAAATTACAGTTATTGACTTGTATTCTCGAATAGAAAATCCCCCAGTCATCGCTGCAGATGGACGCCCCGCCTTCAGCCTGATTCTGCTGGAAGTTTCTTCCTGTTAAAAGGGAGTTTTTCCTTCCCACTGTCGCCAAGAGCTTGCTTATTAATGTCATCTGATTGTTTCCTCAACAATCAGATTACCCCTCTTATTGTAGGTCATTTTTATTGTAGCACCTTGAGGTGACTGTTATTGTAATTTGGTGCCATATAAATTAAATTAATTTGAGTTTTCAGAGAAGTCCAGTTTGCTAAGTATAAAAACATGAATTCAGTTATCTTTAATCTAATAAGGTCTAATAAAATTCAGATTCATGCACATTTATTAAAAATAAAAAAACAAAAATATAAGTATTAACATTTTCTTTGCCATGACACTTAAAGTTGAGTTCAGGTGCATCCTTGTTTCTGCTGATCAGATGTTTCAACAACTTGACTGAAGATTTGGGAATGCACACACCTGTCTATACATGTTGTTTTCTATTTAAAATCTTTGGTTTTTAGTTTTATTATTAACATATCAAGCAAACATTTTTTCACTTTGTCACTATGGAGTATTGTGTGCAGAATTTTGAGGTAAAAAATTTTAATTAATAATAAAATTAAATCCGTTTTGCTTTAACATGAAAAAATGTGGAACAAGTGAAGTGAATACTTTTCAGATGTTTTTTTTTTAAAGAGAGGCTTAAAGAGCTTTTAGAGGCTCCAGAGGGGCTCTGAAACTCAGGGAACATTTGCATTATTCTGTGCATCGTTCTGGAGTCGTGGAGTTTGGGAGATTTGGAGAAATACATACAGTGATATGCTACATAAAGCAGATCAGCCCTTCAAAAAATAAATCCATGTTCACATGTTCAGATTTTTGTTTTTAATTATTAAAGTAAACAGACACACACATTCATCTACACAAAATCTCACATTCACATACAAACTGTACAGGAAAATGTGACTTACAGATGCACCACAACAAGGAGCCAGAGCCCCATAAAAAGTGAGCTGGGGTTATAGTAAATGTAATGTAAACCCATATATTTACCTTGCCTAGGGACCTTTTGGATGTTACTTGCTGAAGTTTCCAGACAACAAACTTTTTAGATTACAGACACTGAACCAGGCTACCAGAAACGGCTCGCGAGGCAGGCATCCCAGCTTGCCCAAAACAGCCTTGACCTTTACACTGCAAACACAGCGTAGAGTTGTGTTGGCTGTTATGAATCCACAAGATTCAAGTAATCAGTGCTGCCACTGTGAGCTCGGTGGACATGGTCAGATACGCTGGGAACGAACCATCTGAAAAAAGGCTAAGAAGGGATGACAGGATCTCCGGTTTAATCAAGAAGCTCCAGCTGAGAATGTTCGTGCTGCATTAGCCGGGGCAAAATCACCATCATGCTGTCGATCCTCTTCTGCAGATCTGTGTTCTGACGCAGCTCTAGCTGCTGCTGCTCCAAGATGAAAGTAGAGTTTATCTTTGGAGCAGTCACTCTGTTTGTCTTCTTTAAAATACTTGAAAGGAGGTAGAGTGTGAAAGAAGGCAAGGGAAGCACTGTTGATTTTACCTCGTTTGGGCAGCCATGCATTTCACAGACTGCCCTCATTGCATCAGCTCTCGGTTCAACATCAGTTATTATTCTACAGCCATCGGCCTCCCTGGTAAGCCCTCTTATCACTGAAACAAGGTCTCTTTCTGTCTCACATGTAAACACCAGTATACACAGCGTAAACACAGAAGTGCACTAAGTGAATCATGTAAATAGGCACTCTACTGATCTCCTCAGACTAGTAACATCCTGCATTTTTTACGGCACGTTTAGTTTTTTACTTTTTTTATTTTACTTATCTCGTGTATGCCTACACCTTTTATTTAAGTCTTAATTAAGAAGCAATTGTGTAAAATCTGTTAGCTGTGTCACTGCATACAGACAAAATTAGCTTAGTGAACTTTGGATTGGAACATATGCTGGTGGAAAAAAATCCTAGAGGATGCGTTGTTTTTTTGCTATTTTCACAGCAGTGATTTATTCCACACTTGTGTGTGATTAGCGACACGATTGGCTGGATTATGTTTCCCAGTTCAGCTGTAATTTAGAAGATGACTACAGTGGGGCAAAAAAGTATTTAGTCAGCCACCGATTGTGCAAGTTCCCCCACTTAAAATGATGACAGAGGTCAGTAATTTGCACCAGAGGTACACTTCAACTGTGAGAGACAGAATGTGAAAAAAAAATCCATGAATTCACATGGTAGGATTTGTAAAGAATTTATTCGTAAATCAGGGTGGAAAATAAGTATTTGGTCACCTCAAACAAGGAAAATCCCTGGCTCTAACAGACCTGTAACGTCTTCTGTAAGAAGCTTTTCTGTCCCCCACTCGTTACCTGTATGAATGGCACCTGTTTGACCTCATCATCTGTATAAAAGACACCTGTCCACAGCCTCAACCAGTCAGACTCCAAACTCCGCCATGGCCAAGACCAAAGAGCTTTCGAAGGACACCAGGAAAAGAATTGTAGACCTGCACCAGACTGGGAAGAGTGAATCTACAATAGGCAAGCAGCTTGGTGTGAAAAAATCAACTGTGGGAGCAATCATCAGAAAATGGAAGACATACAAGACCACTGATAATCTCCCTCGATCTGGGGCTCCACGCAAGATCTCATCCCGTGGGGTCAAAATGATCATGAGAACGGTGAGCAAAGATCCCAGAACCACACGGGGGGACCTGGTGAATGACCTGCAGAGAGCTGGGACCAAAATAACAAAGGTCACCATCAGTAACACACTACAACGGCAGGGAATCAAATCCCGCAGTGCCAGACGTGTTCCGCTGCTGAAGCCAGTGCATGTCCAGGCCCGTCTGAAGTTTGCCAGAGAGCACATGGATGATACAGCAGAGGATTGGGAGAATGTCATGTGGTCAGATGAAACCAAAGTAGAACTTTTTGGTATAAACTCAACTCGTCGTGTTTGGAGGAAGAAGAATACTGAGTTGCATCCCAAGAACACCATACCTACTGTGAAGCATGGGGGTGGAAACATCATGCTATGGGGCTGTTTTTCTGCCAAGGGGACAGGACGACTGATCCGTGTTAAGGACAGAATGAATGGGGCCAAGTATCGTGAGATTTTGAGCCAAAACCTCCTTCCATCAGTGAGAACTTTGAAGATGAAACGAGGCTGGGTCTTCCAACATGACAATGATCCAAAACACACCGCCCGGGCAACAAAGGAGTGGCTCCGTAAGAAGCATTTGAAAGTCCTGGAGTGGCCTAGCCAGTCTCCAGACCTCAACCCCATAGAAAATCTGTGGCGGGAGTTGAAAGTCCGTGTTGCTCGGCGACAGCCCCAAAACATCACTGCTCTTGAGAAGATCTGCATGGAGGAATGGGCCAAAATACCAGCTACTGTGTGTGCAAACCTGGTAAAGACCTATAGTAAACGTTTGACCTCTGTTATTGCCAACAAAGGTTATGTTACAAAGTATTGAGTTGTATTTTTGTTATTGACCAAATACTTATTTTCCACCCTGATTTACGAATAAATTCTTTACAAATCCTACCATGTAAATTCATGGATTTTTTTTTCACATTCTGTCTCTCACAGTTGAAGTGTACCTCTGGTGCAAATTACTGACCTCTGTCATCATTTTAAGTGGGGGAACTTGCACAATCGGTGGCTGACTAAATACTTTTTTGCCCCACTGTATGTGTCATGCAGCAGCCATCTTTGGCATTTAAGAATCATAAATAACCACTCATCACTTAAACAGAGTGTTCAGTTTCTTTCCCTTATTTACATCTGTGTTATTAATTCTTTCAGATTTATATTATTGTCTTTATGATAGGAATTTATTATTGCAGTTTTAGCATTTGGTAAATTCGTGTGATTTATCATTTTGCCAGAATGCACATACTCACAGTCGATAAAATATTCCAACTACAGTTCATCTTGTGATGGGAACACACCACCTGTGAGTTTCTTGACTACCTTCCTGTCACACTTTTAATAGCTCAGTCACACTAGTGTGAAAACAAGATGACAACCTGCTTGTAAGTTGGAAAGGTTGCCCAGCGATGGCACTGAAATTTTTTCGCATTTGGCAACAATATTCAAAAAATGTTTGAGTTTGAGTGGAAAACCTTCAACCCATGAGTGACCAGCTCACACAGGTCACACAGGTGAGAGGCAGCCTGTCCCCAAACAATGGTGGTCTGACTCAGACTGACTGCACTAACTCTCAATTAGCGAATGTTTGGAAATTATTTCCATCTAATTTATGAATGTGGACAGATTGGAAGGTCGTTGTGGACTGTTTAAGGGACACAGTTTATTGTCATATCATCACTTGAACTCGCTTGAAGGACAGCAGCTGATTTTGAGTGGTCATACACCTGGTCCTTGTCTTTGAAGGGACGAGACTGCAAGGTCATTGCACACAGTCGCAGGGATTTCGGTCACACCGTGGTCTCCAGCTATTATTTTCACTAGTGTGAATGTAGCATAAGAGTTTGTAGGAGAGTGACCACTTAAGCACTGTTCTGGGTGTGCGTGCCGTCCTCACATAGACAGCAGCCTGCACTTCTTTTTTTACTTACTGGCTTTCTCATCGGCCACAGCCAGTACTCCAATCTTTTGAGAGTGTAAGTGCTCAACAGTTGTCACCGAGTTGTTGAGCATGACAAATGTTTCATTGCAGCAGCACGGGCACTGCCTTCTGTTTGTAGATAATTAGTCCAGTTCCAAAATGCAATTATGGTCTGTGACATTTTCTATTTCCATGCTGGATAGACAACAAAGGTATTGTTTTCTGCTAACCGCCCCAAATTAGCTCCCAGTGTTTATGACGTATGGTTAGCCACTAACCCTTCAGAGTCACTTGACAGCTATTTGAAATAGTCATCAACAGTTACCGATGACCTTTTCCCAGACATAGCTCAGCATATTACCAAAAAGCATCATTCCACTTAATGTTTAACCAAGTCAGAAGTGCTTGTTTTTGCAGAGGAAGTGCAAGCTTCAGCAACTATTGGGATTTGCTAGACACTATGAGAAATAAGTGTTTCATACTACGCTGTGTATTACTCAAAGAGATATAAATATCAGGTGTCAGATGTTTTTGTGACACGTGCGTTGCCTGCCTTTGTTTGAGTTTTAACCAGAAGCTGGTTAATCTGGTACAAGAATCAGTCACAGAGTATTCCTGAAATGTCAGTACCATCGTCAAAATAATGGGGAGTCTCTGCTCTCATTTATAAAAAGAAAAATGTTTGATTACTTTGCATTTAAGATATAAATTTTTCATGCCCTCTGTGTGCAAGGATAGCTGTCGAGCATCTTTTTAGCTTTGTCATTTTTTGGTCGTTATAAATTTTAAATCATCGCAGAAAGCCTGATCTAATATTTACACACAGAAATTTAAATGAACGGCTGCTAAACCAAATAAAACAACTCAAATACATAGTGTGTGTGTGTGTGTGTGTGTGTGCGTGTGTGTGTGTGTGTGTGTGTGTAGGTGTGTGTGTGTGCGTGTGTGTGTCCCTCCCGAGCCCACACTCTTGTTGGTTTCTCTGAAAGTGGCGAGCTTTACGCGAGGAGGTGGGATAATAATGTGATCATTTCTGGAGCATGTCACGCCTGAATGTGCCATGTCAGTAATGTTTATGGACTGTGTGCATCTGTGCCTATAAAACATTCTGGTCTTTTACCTCCTGTAAAAATGTTGAGTACCTTCTTTAAGAACCACACACGTGAAAATATAAGCTTGTGCGAGCTCACTGCTCTTCCAGCAGAATTATGGTTGGCATTAGCACGGCATTACCCATTGTGATGAGGCATTATTAGTTTGTACTGACAAAAAAAAAATCTTAATAAATAGAGAATTCATTTTCAAAAATCTGGTGCTGGGTATGTATAAAGAAAGGCACGCTTTTCTTTGGCTTGAATAAATTAACTAGTAGACTGAATAGTGTGACAAGTTTATTCTAAAAGTAGCAGTTTTTGATTTCACAATGAAACTGTGAAGTTTTTGACTGCCACTCACTTTATGATAGAATTTAATCACAGAACAGCATGCGTGGACAATAATATTAGACTTAATGAGTAAAAGACTATGAAATCAGAGAAGCAGCTGTCAGTTGGACAATTAACAATAAGCCAATTTTGACACCACATCCATGCTTTGATAATTAAATGGAAAAATAATAATAACCTGAAACAAAGCCTATGCTATGTAAGTCTACAGGCATGTGAAAAACTAGGTATACCCTTACTACTGCCATAGGATTAAAAGGGTAAGTAACTGCCAGGTGCTGCTAATCAGATGCACTTGATTAATTGATCATCGGTGAGTGTGAGCACCTCAATTAAAGCAGACATTTTAGCAGTTTGCTGGTCTGGAGCGTTCAGCGGTTAACACAATGCCAAGGAGGAAAGACATCAGTAATGATCTCGAAAAATCAACTGTTATTACTCATGAATCTGCAAATGGTTATAGGGCCATTTCCAAACAGCTTGAAGTCCGTTATTCTCAAGTGGAATATATTCAAGACAGTTTCCAATATTCCCAGGAGTAAATGCCCGGGAAACTCACTCCGAGGTCAGAAACTAAAATTTGAAAAAGACTGAAGCATGATTTGTTTGGAAGGGTTGCTTTGTTTCTATATGTTTGGTCATAAGCACCACATTTGGAAAAAATCAAACAGAGCGTCAGAGCACAAACATCTAACACCAGCAGCAGGACAATGAGCCCAAGCACATTAGCAAATCTACAACAAGTATAGCTGTAAAGAAAAGAATCAAGGTGTTGCAATGGCCCAAAGTCCACACCTTAACCTAAAATGCTGTGCCGGGACCTTAAAAGAGCTATGCATGATCATAGAGATAATATTTTAGGTAAAGTTCTCCAGAATCACACCACCAAAGTATTATATTAACAAGGTCCTGACATTTGCTTTGACTACGCAAAAGCTTCAGGGCTACAGATGATCCTCAGATGCAGGAAAAAGGTTGCTTGAAGTTCCTAAATGGTTATTAAAGGTCAAAAGCAAACAGTAATGTTTTCTGGTAGAGAAAAAAAATGTTTACTTTTAGTTGCATTGTTTTGGAAGCCTTTGTGAAGCAAAGCCCCCTGAATAATGTGTCATCCATTTGGCTGTCCATATTAGGCTTTGATTAAGCACTTGTTGTAGTTAAAATTGGCACAAAAACAGCTAATTAGCCCGAGGTACTTGGTTATGTTTTTCAGGCCACTCTCAGCAGGAGTGAGCAACATTACTGATTTCCCCTGCAGCAACTCCCAGCTGAATGTGTGGAAGCTCTTTTCCCTGTCAGGTGTTTAGAGGTCTGTGTTGCATCTGAGTTGTTACCAGCTTCAGAGGTCCTACACCAAGCTCTGTGCTTTGCATAGAAATAGGCAAATCACACAAAAGGTAAGGCCCCAGCAAATCAAAGCTTTATGGAAGGGCACATAGGAATGTGTGCATTTATATAAACAAGAACACAGACAGTCACGTATACTCTATATACACCTTTGGGCATTGAAACTTAAGCTACATCAAAGCTTTTTATCTGCCTTTAGGCTGTTTCCAATAGGATAAAGAGAGAACGCAAGGAGAGAGAAACGAAGAAGATGGGAAGATAACTCATGGTGAGCAGCAGTGAGAATAGAGTTGAGGAGAGACACAAGCCATGGAAGAATTCACTTTTAAGAGCTAAGAAGAAAAGAGAAAAGACTTGATGTGAACAATGCTGAAGGGGACAAAAGCAGCAAACGAGGAGCCACATCAGTTATACGCTTGTCTATCTTAGTAGATTCAGATTTTATGCTCCCAAGCAACTGTAGAAGCATGCCCGAGGGAGGCAAACTTATCAAATTATTGTGTTGATGTGAAATCTACATGCGACCACATCGTTACCTTACATCACACCTTACAATGCGTGCTTCTTTTTTGCATAGTGCATCACATTTGATGTAATTCTGGTCACCTAACATGACACAGATATCAGCGAGAAGCAGCTAGTGGAAAAGATGTTAAACGGTGCATAACGTTAGCTTCACGGGTCGAGAAAAATGTCTCAAGCGTGTCAAAAAGTATAGTATGGGTTTCTGTAAAGCTGTGCTTTTGTGTGTATCAGGTGGGGTTAAAGTGGTGCACAGTGTGACCTGAAAAATGGTCCTGAACAAAACCGTCTACAGCATGTGAACAGTATGTCAAAGTCGTGTCCTTAAGAAACAGGAAGAGATATATGAGACATTTGATCCATCTACTGTTCACTCGGGCCTCATCAGAAATGGTCTCAGTGAAAGGATGGCTGTCCAAAAGTCCTTCTTAAGGAAGTGAAGCAGAGTCCACAAGATCTGGACTGAAAATCAGTGACAACTGATGATTCCAATTTTCAAATGTTCAAATTTTTGGTTTATCAGTATGTATGTGAGTGCGAGAACCTCTTCAAAAGTTTACTTTTCAAGGGACTGGTGGCTGTCAAGAAGCCCGTCTTAAGAAAGAAAAATTGAGATGTGCCAAATTACAGAAGAAGTGGATTGAAAATGAGATGAAACAAGCTTTGTGGAGTGACGAATCCAACTTTCTGACGCAAAAAGTTGTCGAAGGAGGTCAAGAGAGCATGGTTTGGGGCTGAATTTCAGCCACTGGTGTTGGAAATATTGTCAAATTGATGGAATTGTGAATGCAGAAAAGTACTCTCAGTACGCCACCATTTGGAAAGTGTCTGGTTGGCACCAGTTTCATTTTTCAGCATAACAATGATGTACTGGGAGAGCGGTAAAAACATACCAACAGTATCACTCATGGATTGGCCTCGCCAATGGGCACATTCAAAATCAAAACTTAACGTTCTTGCTTTGAGGTCACTGCCTGCTAACCACTACACCTCCGTGCCACCCTAAGTTTATTCTGGTTTCTATGTTTATATTATTAGCTCAGAATACATTTGATATATGCTTGATTTTGTACATTAAACTTAAAACTCATTATGTATTGCAGCAGTGCACACAGGCAGCGCTTCACTCCTGACAAACTGTCAAGGCTGGTTTTAATCTTTATGTTTGATCAAATGCACATTTTTAAAACTCTGATCATCTTTTTTTTTAACTTTTCTAGAAAATTATAAGCAAGCACTTGATAAACAGTCAGTTTGCTCCCTTCCCAGTTTTTAATTCCTGCAGCTTTTAGTGCAGAACCTCAGCCTTCATAACATTCGCGTCCCTAACCAGATCACTGGAACTAATAGCCCATTATGTATGAACTAACAGGCACATTTCCTTCTTGGGATGATTAACATTTTCCAGTCATTACTTTTGTGCAGGGTTTAACACAAAAAGGGGGGGTCCTGTTGGTCTCCTCGTAAATTCCAAGTCATTGTGGGTCATTTTGGATTTCACCAGTGACATCACACGGAAACTTCTATAATTCTGCTCATATATTCACTTGCTGTGTTTTTAATACAGTTACTGCAGCCAACTTTCCACCTTACGTGCGATTTGTATTATATTGTTTTCTGCTCCATGTGGTCTTGTTCTGTTTATTCACATCCAAAAATATAACCGTATCAACCCTGTGTCCTCCCCCTCCCTCCCTCCCACTCTCTCTTAAGGCTCGTCCTATTTCTTCAAAGGGAAGGAGTACTGGCGAGTGCCAGGCAGTGACATGGAGGTGGAGGCAGGATACCCCCGCCTCATCGCAAAGGACTGGCTGCTGTGCACAGAGATGCAGTCAGACTCTCCAGACACACAGCCCAAAAGCACAGAGACGAGAGTCAACGTGCAAAATCACCCAGATCACGCGGAGAACGGATACGAGGTGTGCTCCTGCACCTCGGACACCGCATCGCCTCTAGGCGTCCGCCCATCCCCGTCTCCCGTCTGGCTGCTGCCGCCACTCTGGACGCTGTCACTGGCCCTCCGCTCCGAACTGCTATGATGCTAAAGCATGGGACACAGTTCTCAAGCTGGGTGCAAGAGTTTAATTATTAGTGAAGGGCCAGTGGACACACACTAAAGTACAAACTGGAAATTTCTGCTCATTTAAGTATTGATTGGTATGTTTTTACCATTATTTTGTTGTTATTTATTTCACATGCCATTTGATGGTCCTCTAAAGCGCCTTGCAGTTTGGGATGTACATACCATTATCATACTATCAAACTAAGGTACCCCTGACAGGTATCAATACATCCACAATGATAATGTTAGTGCCGTACTTGACAAATTGTTATATCTTTTTTGTTTTAGGTTTGTTTTTGTTGTTTTTTTGAATGGCTAAAAAGGCTTAACGCTGAGAAGACTAAATGAGTAGAGATTGTTTTTTTTCATGTGCACCAAGTTTACAGCAATAATGAATGGCATTTGTTTGATGTGAAGTGGTAAAAAAAAAAATAGAAACATTTTAATAAGTGACACCATGAAATCTGGTAATGACAGACATTTTTGAGAAATATGCTTCCTTGCTGAGAGTTTGATGAGAACATTTGTTTTAAAAAGATCAGGAAAAGAGGGGAATAGCTAGCTGACCTCAAGCTCATTGAACTAGCAGTGTTTTGTTTTTCATTTACAAGTCATTTACTTGCTTCAAGACATGTTTTTTTTTACCTTCCAGCACAGCCATAAATATTTAAACACCTATCTTCTCATCTAACTATCAGCAAGAGAGTAAATAAGCATATTTGCCAAAGAAAAAAATTGTGCCTGGAAAGTAAAACTTCCTACCAGGCTACTATATGCCTTTCAAAACCCTGTCCGTCAAATCTATTTTTTTATCTTTCGTTTTAGCCTGACTGCAGTTAACATGATGGCGAAGTTTAGGGTTCTGATTCACCGATCCCGGAGAAAAATAGTATTTTTACGCAACCTGATATAAAAACCCCACAGAACGGCTCAAGCCAGGGTAAAGAATGACATCCTGGGATATAAATACTGTAGTTAGACAGTTGACTGACACCCCGGCACATATCGAGGCAGCCTGGCAAAAAAAAAAAAGTGCCCTGTGGATGTGGTGTAGATAGTTTGTAGATGAATAGCCCCTGTGGGATCCTGACAGCCAGGCATAAATGGCACGCTGGATGGCAACAAGTAGATGAGTGGCATTTGAGGTTGTAAACAGGCAGGCAGGTGAATACCACCTGCTACAGCTACATGCAGGAAAGGGCACTCTGGGATTTGGAAAACAGACAAACGAATGTTATTCATGGCAGAAAGTCTCTCTCACGGTTGCTTAGTGCCATTATCCTTGCTTTGATCCTTTACCTATACTCTCCCACACTCTTTGAGGAAATGATGTTCATATATCTACACAAAGTTGTTATTTTCACCAGAAGCATTCCCTGCCATTATCAGAGGCAGCATTTGCCTCTGCTTTGTTGTATTTTTTGTAATTAATATGGATAGATTGTGAGTCCATATTTGCTTTGATCAGATTACAGCTCACGGCTTCAAGCTCCTCCTGGTGACATCATTGAAAAACCTCACAAAACAGCAACCAGGTTTATTGTTGCTGGTATATTTACCTACAGTTTAAATATAGACACAGATATATTTCAATGGAGATGTTCCATGGGTACTTCAATCCAAGTGGACTGTGTATATTTCAAGCTGTGTTTTCTAATGTAAAATATTTTTGTAGAAAAAACATTAAAGAATCCGAATGACTTTATTGGATGACTGAATTATTTCAGCTACTCGATCATGTGGGCGGAGTGTGCAATTATTGGGTGTCACAAGACGCCCAGGCTTGGAGGTTATGCACTAACTGATATCTGCTCTCCATCTCGCTAATGTTCTTAAGCATGTTGTAATGGTCTCTGCTGCACATTTCAATATAGATCTGCTGGCAGAGACAGGTAGCTTTATTGGGGTGTGATGGTTACTTTCACTTAGGCACCACAGAAACTGCACGGCACATTGTACTTACTCAATCTTGGCATGTAATAAGCATGTCATAAGCATTTTTATGTCACCTCTAATTCTATGACTCTATAGGGACCTATACGTTGGAACAACTGGTTAAGAAAAATTTTTATGGTTATTATTTTTTAAAAGCTCATAAGAGTAATTCTGGGGGGTTTAAGCTGTTAGAATAGATCCAAGTGGGAACAGTAATCACAGAGAAATAGCATAAAATGTTTTGCTAGAGGTGGCACGGTGGTGCACTGATTGGAACTGTCACCTCACAGCATGAACGTTTTGCATGTTCTCCCTGTACCTATGTGGGTTCTCTCTGGGTACTCCATCCCCCTCCCACAGTCCAAAGACGTGCACGTTAGGTTGTTTCTTAGTTGGCCATAGGTGTAAATTTGGGTATGGGTGATTGTCTGCCTGTCTACCTGCTACCCTGAATTGGATGGATGGATGGAATATGGTCCTGGTATATGAGTATTGCTGGAGTATGCATGTAGCCCTGAAGGATTTTACTGCTTGTTTTGTGAGCTGACCAGAGGGGTTGGCCAGAGTGTCATCGATGGTATCTGCCACCCTTTAGCTTTGCTCCTGGGCAGATGATTATACAGTGTATGCACTTTTTTTTTCATGTGAAGTACAGTGGAGGGGTAACCTACTTAATCCCTCTTTATCCAAACATGTTTAGGTCCTGTTATGCTTTACCCATGAGTGGCTAAGATAGACACTGAAGGTAACTGCAAAAAACAAAAACAAATGGCTACATACATACATGCTACACACTACATACATATAATCTAGGCCATTGGATACATTAGCCTATTGAACACATATTATGAGGTTTATCAATAAATAAAAAATAACTTCAGTCCTACCTAGCCGGCAGATTCAAACTGCCGGCTAGGTAGGACTGAAGGAGGTAGGATAGAGCTTTTCTGTCTGTTTTCTCTGTACCTGTGTGGGTTTTCTCCGAGTGCTTTGGCTTCCTTTCACAGGAGAGATGAAACACTGTCTAAAAACATGCATGCCAGGTAAACTGGTGATTCTAAATTGCCCTGTGATGGACTCACAGTGACCCTGACGTAAACAAGCGATTAAGAAAATGGATGGGCTCCGACAACAGTTCCAGATTTTTCTTTAAAAGTTTATTAGATATGTGTCCTCACAGTGCCAAATCAAATACTAAGAGCGACTGACCAGAACACTTTGGCCTGGAGGGCTTTGCCACACAGAAAAATAAATAACTACATTTCGGAGGTGACCCAGTGAGTGTAATGGTCTCGGTCTGGCTACCAATATAAGAATTGTCTGGCTCTGCCACTGGCAATGAGGCCAGCAATGATGGTGACAAGTTTCACCCTCAAAATTACAGCTAATAATTTAACCTCCTGGGTACAGATGACCTCCACTAGCCTTCATTCTGTCTTGAGAAAAGTTTTGTTTTCTTGTTTTGTGTAAATGTAGCTGCCATTATTTCCCCCGCAAAAATGTTTCTGCTTGATTATTGTGTGAATTTTCTGTGCTGTGTCCTGAGATTACGAGCATAAACACAATTTCCTTTGTGCTTTGCTGTACACGCTTGAGTGGTGTTAATTAACTAGCGTGGCTCATCAGCCACCAGGAGAGCACCTGCTCCCAGGGGCAAATGCAGGAGCAGCAGGACGGGTCATTTTTTTAACAGCTGGCCCAGCTGATCCAGTTTGAGCTGGAGCCGGATGATGAAGTGATGATGAAGTCATTGCTTTTCTAAAATCTTTTACATTTTTATCAGCAATTCTACATTTACTGCATCCCAGCTTGTATCGATTGGCCAAACACTAAAATATTTCATCTTCAAGCTTTCTCTGTCCCCTGAGGTGACCGCCTAACTGACTGTATGTCAATCACACATAAAATATAGTAGGCAGGATATGTCTCACTTCATCTGGATGTTTTTCCACAAGAAAAAGAGCAAAATAAAGAAATTACAGAAACACCAGCACACCAATGGCGGGATGAAACACCGTCCAAGTATCATTTTGATAAAAGCGTATACTGTAACTGTGAGATGAATCGGCTAAGAATCCAAACAACTACGAATACATTACATCATCTCTGTCTGATGTCTGTGGCCCCGCGACCCAGACAGTTGTTAAATTCACACATTTCGAGACACCACGCTCAGTTCAAATGCAATACCAATGGTCTGTGTGGACGAACTGATCTGTGGAATTAAACAGCGTGTATATATGTAATTGAGTGTGTCCACCATGTAAAACTGTTCCTGCAGTCGCTGCACTGTGGAGAAGTGATCCTGTTAACGGGCTTGGCTCTCAGCTGATGCATGGCATTGCAGTTCAGGGGGAGAAAAAAAGAAAGAGCCTCAAAAGGAGCTGGCTCAAGCTTGCATGGTGTGAGGGAGAGAGAGAGGGAGTCATTTGGCAGACCTGTCAGGCTGGGCTGTGGCAGCCCTCTGCTGTCACATTCCACTATAGGTCATATTGAATTCAGCTCCCACACAAGCCGGGGGAAATGGCAGGAAGGAAGGATGCAGCCATTTATTTCTGCAAAGTCCGAAGTTTGAGAAGAAGCGCCGTCACCGCTGCTGATGTGTGGTGTGACAGAATGACAGAGTGGCACTTGGGAGACTTCACCTCAACTTCGCTGGTGTTTGTGGATGAGAAAATTAGCAATGCGTGAAGACACACTGTCGTATTAGTAGTCTGAGCACAAAAGTCTCAGATGGGTGAGTAACAAAGCGAGAATAGTTTGTGTTTTGTTCGTTTTTGCCTTTGGATAAAACTAATGACAGTATTTTTATGTTTATTCTGCCACAGTTACTTTTAAGAGAAAAGCAGAGCATATATTAAGGTCTGAGCACAAAATAATAATAATAATAAGAAGAAGAAGATACAAAAGCAGTGAAAGGGAGAAGAGACCACCTCATAACAACTGCCATGCGTGGTGGTGGACACCTTGCAGTCATTGAGTCCGTGAACTCCTCTTATACCAAAGTGTTCTAGAGTCAAAACTGAGGCCATCTGTCTGGAAGCTAAACCTTGGCTGAAACCGGGTCACGGGGCAGGACAATGATCCTGACCACAGCAGAAAAATCTACAACAGAATGGCAGAAAAAGGAAAAGAATCAAAGTGTTGCAAAGTCCCGACCTTAACCTGATTACAATGCTGTCGTAAGAGAGCTGTGTATAAACAAAGCCCACAAATCTCAATGAACCAAAGCTACAAAGAAGAGTGGGTCAGAATTCTTCCACAATAATAAAGTCATACAGCAAACAAACTACTGAATCGTGGATTGTACTTCATTTTTCACAGTACTGCAGAGGATCCTGTGAAAACGTTGTTTCATATACTCACTGCAGTCGGTTAGTTGGCCATTTTTGTACTGGGCACACTGTGAACTGCCAGAGCTGATCACATGGCACAAAATGAATGATGCTGTGTTTTTAGATGGATTTAATATTGTGTCACTGGTGACGCTCATGACATGTCAGCTCTTTAATTCGGCTCAACCCATCCATATCACTGAGTGCTTAGATAATGAGATGAATGTTGTATTTTGTTGAGGGTGACACAAATCCATCAGGTTTCTTAGTAAATCCAGCATGCACAGTACTTGGTCCCTACTACACAGAAGCCAACATAAGCAGTGAATGACTTCTGGAACATGATGTTATAGAAAAGCTTTACATGCAGCCCGCGAATACCAAAGTCTCACTTGGGTCACTCACTTCTAATAGATTGTATTGAATTTCCTTCAGATTCTCAGTTTAATTATGTGGCCTAACCTATTGGCAGGGATCACAAACTCGAGCACAGCTTTGCAGTATGCAGACAAAACTGTTATGCTGATCAACTGCGTAGTGGTAGCAGAGATGGATTTAAAAAACCAGTGACCTTCACAGCAAAATTGCAAGCTATCCATCTGTGTGAAAGGTTGAAGAGATGAGCGAGACACAGTGCACATCACCTGATGTTAGCTAAGTGAGGAGAGAGCTTGGCAGACGCACCTGTCCTCTGGCATACAGTCAAGGGAGCATCATGTTAGTCATATTGTGTGATACTGTTAATAAACAAAGGTGTGTACAGCTCAGTATTTCCTAGTCAGAAAAGGAAAGAAAGAAAACATACAGATATGGGAGATATGTGCATTTGTTATTTATAAGATCACAGCTAGCATGGTACACAATCACAGTTATTTCTTTCAACTGGTAGGAATGATGTGGACTAAAGGCCTAAGCGAGACCCTTATCCTAAGCCTCTAAAGGTAATGCAAAAAATCTAAGAAAAAAACAGGATGTACTTCTGCATTAGAAGCAACTATCTTAAGAAACATCCTACTCAGAAGTCTTTTCTTTAGTCAGAGTGAACACCTGAAGGCCTGTGTGCAGAACCCTAATGTGGGCCAAGAAGAACCGATCAATCATTCTGTGGGAACCACAGAGCATGCTAAAATATTCAAAAAGAGAGCAAATCCCCCGCCGAGGCAACACCTGCGATGGTGGCTGGTGGGTTGCGTGCAGAGAGATACATCAGCTGTCTTGTACATCCAATCTTCTCTGTCACAGTAAAAATACACTAAAGGGAGAGACGAGTCAAAACTGAATTAAGTTTTTCCTTTAAAAGAAGTGCAGCATGAACCCAGCTCCAGCGTGCTGTCAGGAGTGCATCATTATGCAGACCTGTACATCTCTGTGAATGTAGATTGTTTTTTTGGCTCAGGAAAACCACCATGACTAATTAATGATTTCATGCAACAGCACTGTTGCAGAGTGCTGCAGCAGCATTATACAGTAACCGGCTGATATCTAGCCAGAACACGTTATAAGTTTTTCCTAGGACATGAAAATAAATTTTAAAAAAATCTTTTAAATAAAAAAATAAAAAAAACAAAAACATTATTCCTACTATTTCACAATTTTTCTCCACTTCAGCCACCCAAGAGCCATTTTAACAACTTGTTGTTATTTCGTAATAGCGCTATTGACTGCATTTGCTAAGCGAGTGTTGCCATAGATTATTCCACATAAAATAAATGGTAGGAATAAAATAGGACTTTGTCCTGATGTTTTCGTGGAGATGCACGAAATATTAAAATACTTTTTTTTACAGTCCTCTACTGCCCTCCTCTGGTAGTTACAAATATGCCTCCATCAACCCCAACACAGATGTATCACTCTGTGCGGTCTGGGTCCATCCATTTTTTGATCTTGGCTGACACTGGGTGACCCAGAGTGCTGAACGGTTGCCAGTCCATCACAAACAGAAAAAGAGACTAACTATTCAACCTCACATCCACACCTATAAGATAAGAAAAACTACAATTATTTTTTTATATATATTTTTTGAATTTTTTTTTTTGTTTAAATGTTTAAATGTTCTCCCTGTGCCTGTGTGGGTACTCTGGCTTCCTCCCAGAGTCCAAAGACATGTGTGTGAGGATAGCTGATGGCTCTGAATTGACCACAGCTGTGAATGCAAGTGTGAATGATTCTCTGTCTCTCTGTGTTAGCCCCATAAACGACTGGCAACCTGTCCAGTGCTTCACCCACACTTTGCCCCATGACAGTTTGAATCTGATGTTAAAGTGTAATGGACAGTACAGGGCCTTTATTGTGCTGTAAGTGAAAACTATTATCCTGTTAACACAATGTCTTTTGGACAGATGAGGACAAAGTGGAGATATTTGGTCACAATGCTCAGCATCATATTTGGAGAAAACCAACACAAATGTTTCATATCACCTGTCGGGCATGGTGGAGGAGGGGGTGATGATTTGGGCTTGTTTTGCAGCCACAGGGTCTGAGCACCCTGCAATCACTGGCTCAACCATGAACTCTTATATATACCCAATTATTCTAGAGTCAAATGTGAGGCTGTCAGCCTGACAGCTAAAGCCAAAGCACAGCAGCAAATCTACAACAGAAAAGAGCCAAAATGACTCTTGCTGTAATGCAATGACCCAGTCAAAGTCCAGACCTCAATCTGATTAAAATTCTGTACTGGCATTAAGACAGCTGTGCATAAGCAAATGCCTACAAATCTCAATGAACCAAAGGAAAATTGTAAAGATGCATGGGGCAAAATTCCTCCAGGAGAATATGAGAGTGTAATAAAATCATATGTAAACAGTTGCTTCAAGTTATTGCAGCTAAAGTTGCTTTTACAAGCTACTGAAGCATGGGCCTGCATAGAGCCCTGTGAAAGCTGCCTTTTTCATATTACTTTAAAGTATTGGTCACCGTCCTTTGTGTCCTCTAGATCATTCTCTAGAAACCTCATATTTCATTTTGTACTTTTATCATTTATTTCTTGTGATTTCAATATTTTTTGGTCTTTTATTTGGCCTGAAGGCAAAATCACTGCTGAAAGGTATATACAGGTTTTAAAACAGTGTATGCTTCCATCCAGATAATGTCTTTTTCATGGAAGTCATTGCAAATTTCACCTTAGACGAAGTGTCATCTCACATTTGCCAAAAACATCTCAATGATCCGCAAGATTTTGTGGAAAATATTCTGTGGTCTTACAAGATAAAGGTTGGAGTATTTGAAGGTTTAAGTCTTGTTAGTGTTTTATAAACAGAACATCATACTAACAGTCACACATGGCGGTGGTAGTGTGAGGATCTGGAGCTCCTTTGCTGCTCCAGGACCTGAACAACTTGCTGTAATTGATGGAACCATGCATTCTGCTCTCTCCCAGTTCTTTGTCTCAATTTTTGCCCTGAAGCTCAAGAGGACTTGGGTAATGCAGCAGGACAATGATACAAAAAACACCAGCAAGTCCACGTCTGAATGGCTCAGGAAAAACAAAAGGAAGGGTTTGGAGTTGTCAAGTAAAAGTCTGAAATCAAATTGAGATGCATGACCTTAAACAGGCCGTTCATGTTCAAAAACCCTCCAATGTGGTTGAATTCAAACAATTTTGCAAAGATGAGTGACACAAAATTTCTCCACAGCAATGTGAGCAACTGGTCATCAGTTATTTTAAACACTTGATTGCAGGTGATGCTGCCAAGGGTGGCATAATCAGTTATTAAGTTTAGGGGGCATTTACTTTTTCACACAGGGCCAGGTAGCTTTGGATCTGTTTGTCCCCTTAATAAATTAAACAATAATTTAAAAGCTGCCTTTTGCATTGACTCTGTTTTTTTATGTACTTATTTTTATCTGAAAAATGTAAATGTTACACAGTTTCCATAGTATTGTAGGATTCTAGCTTCTCAACAGTCCTGGGTTATCATTGTCCAGTTTTTAGCTTCATGCACTAAATATGTACCCTTCTATTACGAAGCCATGCTGTTGTAATGAATCCAGTATGTGCACGAGGGATGCTGCATACGTCCCCTCGGCCTTTTTTTATTTTTAAAAATATTTTAAAATGATTTAATTTTGGTCTTAAAACTTATAAAATTTCTCACTTTAAACATTTTACATGTTTCATCATGATCTAATGAGGAAAAATATGGATTTGTGATATTTGCAAATATTCGCATGCTCTATTTATTTCTATTTGGCACAGGATTCTAATGAAGACCATGGTTTAATAAAAAAAAAACAAAACCTCATAACATTTTTTTTCTTTAAAGATTTTTGATTGCCATTTTTGTGAAATAACTAAGTAAACAAAGGCTTTAGTGGACCTGTCTTTCTCTTCGGCCTATTTTTCCAGCGTACACATTAGCACGCATCCGCACATAATATCCAGTTATCTGATGCATTGTTTTTTACTGAGACGAAGCGTCTTCTTTTTCCAGTCTCATCTTGTTTAATAAAGTTAAAGCAAATCTACTCTTTCATTTTAGGGACGCTCCGTGACGTCAAACCCACGGCTTTAATCGCAATGCGCATGCGCTTTGTTTCAGAAGCTAGACTGCATTCGACGGCACGAGCGATGTTGTGACTTCAGCGAGTCAGCTGCTAATTGCAGTGCATTAAGGGGGGTTAGCAATGGTCTCTGCTATTTAGACCGTTTTTCTTCTTTTGAGTTTAATGCCAGGGCTCGTTTCGCCTGTACGGACGCTTAGGCGACAGAAGTCAGGACCTCCTGTATATAAACAAAACCCAGCGAGCTGCTTTTTAAGGTGGCACCGCCGAGACAGCAGCTAGGAAAGTCGTTCGTTAAGTTAGCTAACTTCATGTTGGCCGCACTGTCAAAGATGGAGCTTGCTTCACGGCTTTGTCAGAAGTAACACGATTTAAACAAAAATAAAAACTTCAAAACGTATCCGTGTTAACATGAGAGAAGAGGCCGGTTTGAAAGGTAGGCAGCCTATGGCAAAAGAAAGAGGGGCTGAACGTCGCTGCAGCTGGCCCAAATTGACAGAGGAGAAAGGACTCTCTAACAAGAAGAGTGACCTGAGGTCTCCTGGTCATCTGTCCAGGTCTTAGTAGTGTAAAAATAAAGACTTTGGCTCGACATGGAGACGGTGGGGAAATTTGAGTTCAGTCGGAAGGACCTGATAGGACATGGCGCATTTGCTGTGGTCTTTAAAGGTAGACACCGAGAGGTGAGTATTACCCCTTTGCAAGTTTATAATACGTTTTATTGCTGCTATAAACAAATCCGTTGTCTTTTTTAAGGCAGATTTGTTGCGCTGTTAAATGTAGGTCGCCATCTGGTGTAGTTGTTGTCATTGTACGCCCTTAAGAGGCCTAGTCTCACATACAGGATGTTCCTTGAAATAACAAAGCTATATTAAAAAAAAACAAACGTTGAAATACTTTATTTAAATACCTGCGACACATTTTATGAAAGCATGCCTGGTTATTGTGTGACTGCCTTTATTTTTGTGGCTGGCTTGTGGTGCAGATGTTGTGTGTCAGCGTCGCTAATGTAAATATAGGCCACCAGACACGTATTGTTTTCCTTCGAAAGCTCCACACTGAGGCCAAATAGACATGTTCAAACATGTACTACACCCAGAATGGATGGATATGAAATGGAAATGCTCCATCCTGAGACATGTAATCCACTCAGGGGATCATGTGGGCCTGAAGCATCTATGTTGCTTCTTTACTACATTGGCAGACAGATAATTTCACCCCGTTAGAGCTCTTCGCTCTCTGCGGACTTGCTTGTTTTTCCTAGGATATTTAAAAGTAGAATGGGAACCTTCAGCTTTCGGGCCATTCTTCTGTGGAACCAGCTTCCAGTTTGGATTCAGGAGACCGATACTATCTCTACTTTTAAAACCAGGCTTAAAACTTTTCTTTTTGATAAAGCGTATAGTTAGGGCTGGATCAAGTGGACCTGAATCCTAAGATAAGCTAAAACTTTATTGATCCTACAGCAGGGAAATTTGTGCGTTACCACAGCTCAGGTACAGATAACAGAAGAACACAAAGTTATGCTGCTATATGTCTAGGCTGCTGGGGGATTCCCATAATGCATTTAATTATCTGTTGTTAATATTTGGCTCTCGTCAACAGCGTGCACTTTTCCTGTCCTCCTCTCCTCACCCCAGCCGGATGCAGCACATGGCTGCCCCTCCCTGAGCCTGGTCCTTTTAGACCAGGAAGTTTCTTCCTGTTAAAGGGGAGTTTTTCCTTACCACTGTTTCCAAATCTCTTGCTTATAGGGGATCATATGATTATTGGGGTTTTCTGTTTTCTTTGTGTTATTGTTTGGTCTTTACCTTACAATATAAAGAGACTTGAGGCAGCTGTTGTTGTGATTTGGTGCTATATAAATAAAATTGAAGTGAACAGAATAATTTTCATCCACTGTTTTCAGTGCATTTTACAATACAGGTAGTGAACTGCCTATAATTTTGCTAGAAAGTCAGAAAATCCACTGCCAAGGTCACTGCAGTGATTTATATGAAATATGGTGCATGGGAGTCTGCCTTAAAAAGAGAAGAAAACCCTTAGCAATCAGACCTTCTGGCTGTTTACACTCTCAGCAAGTCATTTCCTTGTAGGCCAACACTCCATGGTAGTCAACAAAAAAATATGCCATAGTGTGACACTTTACATTTCCTTTTACCAAACCATACATTTGACAGATGGCAGTGCAGTGAGACAAAGTGCAGACACTTTCTGACATTCTCTGCAGTGTTTTATTTCTTTCTTCAAATGACTTGAGTTTCTGTGCTCCAGAAACATGACTGGGAGGTGGCAGTAAAATGCATCAACAAGAAGAACCTAGCCAAATCTCAGACTCTGCTGGGGAAGGAGATCAAAATACTGAAGGTAAGTCAAGTTCAGAGAGAGACAAAAGAACACCCCCTGCCTAGTGTTCAACATCAGATTGATTGATGTATGTTTTTGTAGTTAAATCTGTCACCTGGCATCTGAACCTGTGGGAGCTGTGGTAATATGGTATTCACAGCTGGCCACGTGCCAGATGTGTTAGTGAAATATGAGGAGTGGTTATCTCAGCATGATTGTCTTACTAAACACAGAGTTTGTTATAGTGAAAATCAGTACTCAGAAGCTTCTCACAGACTACAAGAATGCCCTGACCTGAACAAGCATGTAAAAAGAAACGATATGTGACCTGAAGTATTTTGTCTTTTCTGTAGGAACTCAAGCATGAGAACATTGTTGCTTTACTGGACTTTCAGGTATGTAGCATCACATTCACAAGTGTCAAAATCACATGTTAAGGTTTCTCATTTTTCCCTGTTAGACAGCAGCTGAAAAGCGGAGCAGATGGGCTGCTGGATGTGGCTTTTCCACATGACCCACTTGTGTCTCATGCAGTTTGCACAGTTATGGCTTACCTATTTGTTAAATGAGGCTTTCCAACATTTGTTTGTTTTAAAACTGTTTGTTTCTGCTCTGGCGACTCTGGTTTTGTGGCCCGTTGAACCTGGCCAACCCTTCTAGTGCTTAAATTCTCTCTGCTGCTACGTGGCCTGTTCTTGATGGCCTCCTTTTATTAAGTCTTTCTTTGAAGTGTAGCAATTTAAGTTGTGCTTGTAGGCAGAAACAAGTTGATCAGGGCACAAGCTACTGTTTTAATGCTTCTTTACCAGTTGTTCATGGTTAGAGAAGCAGATATCTTGGCTCACCATAATAAACAAAAGGTGTTGCCTTTTTAATCAGAGTCCACACTCTCAGTGGTGTCTCTGTGATGGCCACACCTGCTAGTTAGTTTAGATATATTGTCCCTTACTTCCCCACACAAACTCTTATCTGAACTCACCAGGTGTTTCTTCTGTCTTTGTAGTTTTTGATTAACAAACTGCCATCTGGTTTAAAAAAACATCAAATGTGCAAATTCTGCTAATTTCAAAGGCTGCGTTGTTCTTGCAGACTAACAGCAGGTAGCTGATGCTGTGTCTTTGAAGAAACTGGTCTGGAACAAATCTCTTAAAAATGTTTGTAATTTTAAAAAGTTGCATAGAAGTTTTGAAGGTTGTTTCATTGTGATCTGCTTATTTATTTTTAAATGAAATGTGAATCCTTGACTCTAAGAACTGAGATGAGATCCTCCTTCTCTGTTGTGTGAAGAGAAAATGAAAACTGCACATATTGAAAGTTTCATTAGCGGACTGGGGGTTTGAGCTATCATTCTCTGCCCATATTGGTTAAGCTTGACAGCTTACTCATAATGGAAGAACAGTGTTGCATGCTATCATATGAGCTGCTTGCTGCTTACACACTAAAGCACAATCCCCTTGTTGTTTTGCTGAAATAATTAGCAACAATCATTTCTCTGTACATGCAGAACCTTAAAAAAAATACCCTGCTCTCTCTTTATCGTTCGTGCTGGCTGTGGATAGTTGGAGCTGGGCTCTAAGATTACAGGTTTGTTGTGGCACAGCAGCCGACAGTGCTGATCTTCTTAGCTGGCGATCCAGTCATCTATCTAATTAGGTCCTAAAGAAACTGACACCAAACCAAGCTCTGGAAACCAGCAATGAAAGGGACTGAAGATGGGTTTGCAAGTCAAATATTTGTGTATTGTAGGCTTACAATTTTGAAGGGTTAGTGTTACTCATCTGGGTCCAGACCTTTGAATCTGTATGCTGTACTCAGATCGACTGATCTGTCTTGATATTAAACCATTGTTTGACAGTTGAAAAAGTCAACTAGCCAGTCAGAGCCATGGCCACGAATAACACCATTGTCAAGATCTTCTCAAGCTGTACATCTAGTGACATATAGAAAAAGAAACCCTTTCACCTGCTGTCAGCGTACGACTGAATATTGGCTAAAGAATTCAGACTCATTCAAACAGGGTCAAGTTGGCAATCGCATGCAATCTGTTTCTGATAATAAAGCGATTAGTTGAAATTGAAGCTGAAGTTCACACAAAGTCCAACCAGAGTCTCACAGATTTGAAAAAGAAATCTAGAAATTTTATTGACCTGCCAAATGACAACCTTGGTTTAATTTCGGAATATAACCAGTTGGCAATCAGCTGAGCCAAACCCCAAAGTCCAGTTTTCACTCGAGTGTGACTGAGTCATTATAACCCAGGACATAGTTCAGATTCTTTTTATTGTAAGCTATTACAGTGCCATGGCCATCCACCACAACACCAAACCTCTTATTTAACTATTTCATCGAATGTTATTTACCTAGCTTAGTGTTTCCCCACCGCCCCTAAACTCACTGGTGTTTGGCCGTCCATCTTTAATAAAGCCAACGACAACTATTGAGAAAGCCTGACTCAGCTGAACTGTATAAAACAGTCTGGCCTCTGACTGCTGGTTTTAGTGAGATACTGAATCGAGGTCAGAGAGAGACAACAGTCGTCTGTTGCCATGAGATAAGAGAGGTTTTTGAAATGGGCTTGACTACCCTTCACAGAGTTTTCTTTTTTTCTTTTCTTTTTTTTAAAAATAAGTTTTGGACTGTTTCCAAAGTGCACAATAGATGTTTGAGTTTCTGTGGTTCTCAGTTCTCAGTAAGGAATAATTTCTAAATTATCCATTATTTGTTTTTTATCTTGGTGTTGATGTGAGAAAATATGACTTGCTTGTTACTGATTCACACTTGTCACCCGTTGCTTTGTTAATGTTGGTGATGACAGGGTCCACCTTCTGTGTCAGTAATTGTTTTTTTTATTGTTGTTTTTGGCTTTTTAAGGATGCACTAATTGAATTTTTGGGTGGTATATAAAATCATTTGGCCAATAGCCAGTGCCTTTTTTTGTCTTTGTTTTGTTTGGCATTTATTTCCACTCGGATTCCTAATTTCTGATGGCAGACATACAATTCAAGTTTTTTTTAATTCACGCCACCTCCATATTTATTGTGTAAGAAACAAAGAAAAAAAGAAAACAGATGTTTCAGGGGTATCAGTTGGTTCTGCCTATAAAGACCTAGTGTTTTAATCCTCCTCCCATTGTGCAACTTTTATAGACTTGTCGGTATCTGTATCTGGATTTTAGCCACTTATTTTCACTTTTCTGCAGCTGTTTAAGCTGCTTGATACTTCTAGTCTAAGTCACCTCTTTAACTTGCTTTAACATGAGTGGTGTGTACAGGAACCATCTGTTCCTTCTGCTTTGTCTGCCACTGGCGTGTGTATGTTTACCCCCACTCTTCTTATCTCCCTTCTCTTTAGGAAACTGCTAGCTCAGTGTACCTGGTAATGGAGGTAAGCTTGCTGGGATGTTTGGCTTTGTTTGCTCAGCGCTGTATTGTCTGAACTCTAACAGGGCTAAAATTAGCTGTCTCCTCAGGCATCTGTGGGGGGGGTTAAATGCTAACAGCCAGTACTCTTTTTGCTGTGATTTGATGCTGTTGTCCTGATTATGAATTAGAGGGGGAAAAGGGCATAAATGAGGGAGTTGTGTGTTCTCAAATTGCTTTTGATGCTTTTGATGCTCATACTCTTGTTTTGTGCATTTTAAATAATTTCTTCAAGGGAACATGCCAAACTATGTTTTATCCATGTAAATTTTGTTTATAGTATTTGTCAAAGCGATTAAAAATTGCTTGCTAATTTTGTTAATGTATGTTGTAAAAATACATATACTCACTAAACTTTTTATTAGGTACACCTTGCTAGTACCAGGTTCGATCTCTGACTTCTTTGACTTAAGAACTGGCTCAGATCTCGGTGGCATAGATTCAAGAGGGTTAGGTCTATATCGACTTGATATAGATTGATCACACAGATGCTGCTGATTTTTTGTGGATTCATGCTTTCATGTTGTTTACACCAAATTCTGAACCTACCATCTGACTGTTGCAGCAGAAATCAAGACTCATCAGCTCCGGCAACATTTTTCCAGTTATCTGTTGTCTAATTTTGGTGACCTCCCCCTTTACTTGAAGTCCCAGTATCCTGTTTCTTAGCTGACAGGAGTGGCACCTACTGTGGTCTTCTGCTTCTGTAGTCCACCATTTTTAAGGTTCGACATATGCATTCAGAGGTTTGCAGATGTCTTCTGAAAACCTTGGTTTTACCAAGTGGTCATTCTCCTGTGGCCTCAGGAAGGTATTTTACATGGAGAACTGCCGCTCGCTGAATATTTACTTTTTTGTGGATCACTCTCTGTGGTCAGATGATCAGGTGTACCTAACAAAGTGGCTAGTGAGTGTACATAACATTGACAGCCAGGCAGAAGAACTTTGGATTTCTTAGCCTCATTTTAATCTTCTGCTGTCAAATGTGTTCTGTCATGTACTATGCTATTAAAATAAAAATATACAATTGCTGTCTAGATTTATACCACAAGTCAAAATCAGATTTCTTTATGCTGATCTGTGTGTCTGAGAGATTAAACTACTTGTGAGGCAGCATTTTACGGCCTCACCTGTCACAGCCCGTCCTTTTCTGGGTTCATTCATATTAATGCTGGGAATGGGAACAAGGGTATAAATCTGTAAACACATCACTCTTCGGCAAATCACTCCTCTGATCTCTGCTGCTTTCTAGTTGCTTCAGAGGCTGTGTGATCTCAGAGTCTTTTTCTCTGTGGTTACACCTCAGTCCTCGGTGCTACCTGTGTTTTCTAATGCTATTCCTTTTCATCTCTCTCCCCCTCCCCTTCATTCCTGCCCTGTCACTATTTTTAACCACAGTACTGCAACGGCGGCGATCTCGCTGACTACTTACACTGTAAGTGCAACAGTTTATCTACTTATGCTCAATGTACTCAAAATGCTTCTTAATCCAAAAAATCAGTTAAATCAGGAATAAAATCTTTGCTCAAAAGTCTTTCTAGATCTAAAGCAGGCCCTGAAGGCCCTTCTCTTTTATCTAAACACAACGATTATATTCGTTTCCTAGCAAACAAGATGAAAACTGGACTTTTGACATATTTTCATATGTATGTAAATGATGATATTTGGCGTAGACATGTGTTCAGGAAAGAGAGCTTAAATTTCAGAAATAAGAGAACAGCAGAGCAACCATAGAACTAAAAAATGGATTCTGCAATGATGGCCAAATCATCAATAGTCTTAATTATAACCTTAAATTAGTAAAAGCCTCCAGTAAAGCACTTTGTGACAAAACGTTTATGTTAAAGAATTTGTCAGAGTGATTTCTCAAAAGGAGGTGCTGGTTATGACAGTTATTTTTCTGTCACCTCCCAAGACTAAGGTCACTCAGTTCACATCTTTGTTTTGTGAGACTTCAGGCTTTCGTGTTTAGCCCTAAAAGCAGCAGCAGATTTGGCTTGTCACTAACAGATTTGGACCTAAAAGTTTTAATAGTGCCTAAAGAATAATCAGACCAGAGACACCTCTCTGCATTGTTCTTCTGTATTTTAATAAACACAGTACAGTGTTTGATCATATACCTAGAGCCACCTTGTGCTCACTTTTGAGTCAGAATGGTAGCAAACTGGGAATTTCTCAGCACTACAGATTTTCCCAGCCTCAAATAGCCAGGACCATCAATTCATTTGTGATATCCGTCAAACTTCCTGTAATTTTGCACCCAGACTCTAAATAGAAATCCCATCCTATTCTATTAATAGCCAGCATGATTGAAAAATGGGTTTGGATCCTCTCCCCATTGTAATAAATGACCTAGACTGCTTCTAGCTCAAGGCAAATACAGCATGTCTTTAAAAGTCTGCTGGAAGGGACGTGGACATGGAGCAATTGTAGTCAAGGAAGTGTCCATAACGCAATACTGTATCATTTTGAGCTGGAGACACAAAAGAGGACGTGGCAGTTGGGTGATATTAGAGAACACAGGAATAAACACACGCTGCAGATAATTTAGGAAATGTATTAAAATGATCTGTTGCATAAAATCATTGTATTCCAACTATAAACTAAGAGAGATTCATTCAGCCCGTGATAGGTTTACTGATATCATCATGTTGTGTCCTCATTAAGAAAATGCTACTTGCATAGTAACCTGTAGGATTCACATCAAAGTTAGTGATTAATTGATATTTGCTTTGTGTTTTCCTGCAGCTAAGGGCACTCTGAGTGAGGACACTATTCGGGTTTTCCTGCAGCAGATTGCAGGAGCCATGAGGGTCCTACAATCCAAAGGAATAATTCACAGGGACCTCAAGCCACAGAACATCCTGCTTTCTTACCCACCAGGATGCAAGTCACACTCCAACAACACCTGCATCAAGATTGGTAGGTTTGATTATGTGAGATTTAAGGCGATTATACATAGTTTTAAGCTCTGTAGTATCTGTTGATTGATATGCCAAATAAGAATACATTTTTCTTAAAGTGATGGCAAAACATTTACAAATATAAAACTTGTGGGATTTAAAGCAGCTGAACAATTTACAGGAGCAAAAAAATAATTGAATCTCATAAAGCTCCTTATGGAAATTCCTACAACGTAATCAACTTTTCTATAGACAGTTTTATTGCAATGGGATCTCATAATGATTTCCCTGAGGTAATTGATTACTCCAAGCTCAGAAGGCTAAACTTGTTTGAAGAAATTGATTACATATAGAATTTCACGTTTTACCTCTGCAGTGTTGCTATTGTTCTTCTGAGAGTGCACGCTGTTTAAAAATGCCGCAAAGCGAAGACGCTTTCTACAACTACAAGTTGCACTTGTGTCATCCAGTTTAAACTTGATTGATGTGGTAGAAGATGATATTGGTGCAACAGAAAGTAATCAATAAGTGTCTGGCCATTGGTGACTCTATTCTTAAACATGAAACTAGAAACCCCAGTGGACACAGTCAGAAGTATTCCAGGTGCCAGAGCAGATGACATGGAAGTAAATTTGAAATTCCTGGCTAAGGCTATGGAGCTGGTGTGTAACTTTACCAAAATAATGTCATACTCTGTAGTTTTCTCTGATCCCATCCCCAGTCGGACCAAGAGTGACATGTTTAGCTGTATGTCACTAATTGCTGGCTGTCTGAGTGGCGTCCAGCATACAATGTGGGCTTCATAAATAAATGGAAAACTTTCTGGGAAAAACATGGTCTTGTCAGGAGAGACAGCAGTACACACCAGCCGTTTAAAGTCTTCTCCCACAGAGGCTGATTATTTTGTTACGTGTTACAGCTTCACTGTATACATCGCTGAAGGCAACAGATCAGAGATGCCTGATTCCCTGGTATAATTCACAATGTGCCTTAAAAGGAAATGACTTAAAAAAGAAGAAGAAATGGTGTTTCATTCATTTAAAGTCTCCCTGTTTTTTTTATTTTCACCTTCTTTTCTCTTTCCCATCACCCCAACCAGTCGTGGCATATGCCTGAGTTCTTCCCATTAAAAGGACATTTTTCCTTCCCACTGCCGCCAAATGCTTGCTCATAGGAAGCTGTCTGATCGTTTGTGTGGGGCTCTAATATTGTAAGGCCTTTACCTTACAATATGAAGTCCCTTGATGTTATATAAATAAAACTAAATTGTATTAAATTGAATAATTATGAAGTATTATGAATAATCTTTCCCAAGTGAGTGAGAGCAAGTGTGTTCAGCTGTTTGGAAGCTCTACTAGTCCCTAAGCCTATTAATTTTTTCCCCTCTAGAGACTGAATGCATAGCAAAGCCACCGCAATCTCAAACAAGCTAACTGCACACACACGATGTACCTACACAAGGTTTTTTCGCAAGTGGTTTGTTGATTCGTTTAAGAGGCTGAGTGCATTTTAGACATTTAAGAGTTATTGTTTATAAAATGTATATACAGATTACAAAATTATGACTTAATAACAAACAAGCAAACAAACACTTAAATGATCACACGAGGCTAGTTCCAAAAGTGAGTCGGGCCCCATCTTGAAACACTGTCTGGTATTAGGAGCTCATCTGACTAAAGGCAAAGTTTCTGTCGCCTTTAACCAGATTTTTATTAACACCTCTGCACAGAGGTGTTAAAGATAAGGCCCAAGGGCCAGAACTGGCCTGCAAAAAGCCAAATGTGATTGCTTTGACTGCTAAGATGGAGAAATTTACGTCAGTTTTAAAGCCTTACTGACTAAAATAAGTCTCCTGACATACTGCAACAAAGCATTTAAATAATGCATAAGCAATCAAATGAAAGACACTAAGGTGTTCTCTCATTGTATTATATTAAATAACAGAAAACTTGTATAGGAATACAGTATTAGGCTATGTTTGTTCAATGCATCTATACTGTGGAAATGATAAAGTCAACAAGCCAGTGTGCTACATTGATCTTCTGTGGTTGAGAAGTGTATATAATATAAGTGCCAAGGGAACAGTTAGATAGATATATATATATATATATATAAGTTTTAATTACGTCATAATTCAAAGTAAACTCCAGTGTGATGATACTAAATTTCCATGAGCTTAACTAAATCATAAGCTCGCGAAGACTCGCCCATTATCGCTCAAGTATTGCATATTCTTTTGTTTGTTTTGCTAGTCTGTTTTTCCATTTTTCTCTTATTTAAATGATTTTTTTTGCCACAGTGTAAATATTATGAAGGTACACCTGGATTCTTTCTGGCACCAAATATTTAATCATCCTTCTCTTTTCCCTTTTTTTCTTTATCCCCGCCGTTCCTTCCCTTCTGGACGTTTATGTCCACAGCGGACTTTGGCTTTGCGAGGTACCTTCAGAACAACATGATGGCAGCCACGCTCTGTGGATCCCCTATGTACATGGTAAGCACAATTTGGGTGATTTTTACTGATGAAATGGAAATAACTGTTTAAATGTGAATAAATGTTTCAGTTGGCAGATTCAAATATGGTGATTTTAGCTGTTTGAGATTGTTGCAGTCCTATTCATTCATTTATTTGTTACATTTTTAACTAAATGCGATTTGTAAAACAATACAGGGATGAATATAATATCAATTTAATAATCAATTGTCCCTCAAAGTTTTAAAATTGATCTCACCTCCCCTTTTTAATTTTTCTCACCAGGCTCCTGAAGTAATTATGTCCCAAAACTATGATGCCAAGGCTGACTTGTGGAGTATAGGAACAATAGTGTTTCAGTGCCTGACTGGAAAAGCTCCTTTTCAGGTAAAATAAAAGTTTACAATATCCAGAATGATTCTTGGCCAAGCCGGTGGGGGAGGCGGGCACGTTTTTTTTTTTTTTTGTTTTGTTTTTTTTCCTTTCCAGAATTCTGAGAAAAAAGTCAGAATTCTGACTTTAATCTCAGAATTTTGAGAAACAAATTCTGTAAAAAAAAAAAAAAAAAAAAAGTCGGAATGCTGAATTCTGACTTTTTTTTTTTCTCAGAATTCTGGAAAAGAAGATGTGCCCACTTTTTTTTTTTCCCGCCGGTGGCCCAAATCCTCTTCCGTAACAAACTTGAACTTGAAGTCAAACCAGTATTTGGTGTGTCCACTCTGCGCCTTTAAGAGAGCTCCAGTTTTAGGCTTTTCTAAACTGTTATGTTGGGGCATATCATCTATTTCAAGGCCTTCAGATAATCTTTTTGCTGAAGATTGTTATTTAGGACTGCATGTTTTGGACCACTGGCATGTTGAACTTTAAGACTGAAACCAGGCACATGCATCCCTGATGATAGGATGTGATAGGATATGGATAAAAACCTCAAATCAAAAGTGCCTGAAACATTGGAATATCAGCTCATTGTGAGGATGCGATAACTAGCACACAGATTAGAAAATATTTTTGCTTTTGTCATTTGCTCCAAATCTGTGGGCATTCTTGCAATAGCAGTACAGACTGCACACCAGCAGGGACAAAACAACAACTCCAGCATTGTGACTTCTTTATTCTCTTTGTCTTTGGCAGCTACAGTCCTGCACTGCTTCTCTCTACTGAATTCCTTATAACTGCTCTAACATCACACATTAAAAAAAAAAAATCTCCCTTTTGTTTTTCCTCAGCCTGTATCGGGCTAAATGTAGATTAAAGATGCCAAATATGGACGTTGACAATGGTGTTAAAATGAAGCGTAATATAGCAAAACCTGTTGTGTGTTCTTCCTCAACTGATCCAAAAGCATTTTTAAATTACCAGCTTTTCCTTGTTCTCTGATATGTCTATATAAAAGTTGTTAGTCAAGTAAATGGAGTGTGTTGTTTGCAGTGCAGTGACAAAACCTGATATAATAAAAATGTATACAGCAATGGACTAGAATAGTGTAATCGTGTAATTACTCTGTGTGTATATGCATACTCATACAGACTTTTTCCAATATATCTGTGACTTTTTGCCATCTTCAGGCCAGCAGTCCCCAAGATCTCCGGCTGTTCTATGAAAAAAACAAGAATCTCAGCCCCAAGTAAGAAATTATGTTGAAATGACGATATGTTTAAAAAAAAATGATGAAAAATGATGTCCTAGTTTTCTGCATTTATTATAAAGGTATTTCTTAGAATATAAGTATTGTTTGGATGTTTAGTGCAGAACCAATCTGAAAGTGGTGGCTTATTAAGATGCCATATTGTAGGTCAGCTTATCAAAGACCTGGAAAAAAGCCATGAATCATTAATTTATTCTTGTTTACTAATACACATAAATTGCCTCAGAAATGTCTTAATCTAGAAAATCTATAAAGAGTGAAGCGTAGGAGTTGAAGGTTTTGCTGTATGTAGAGCTGTGACCTTTTAATCATTTGCATGAAGCAAAGACTGATTGTTGTTGTATTTGTTTTACAGCATTCCCAGAGAGACTTCAAGCCACCTGAGGCAGCTGCTGCTGGGTCTGCTGCAGCGCAACCACAAAGATCGCATGGACTTTGGTCAGAAAACGTTTTACGTTCATTCATACTCTACATATTTCACTCGTGCATGTTTGGATCAAACTTTGTTTATGCAAAAGATGTTGTTACAGTTTCTTAGTTTGTTGCATGCAGAGGAAAACTGTGAACTTCTTCTCATTAATTATATTTATTCTCCCTGGTAGATGACTTTTTTTGTCATCCTTTCCTGGAGGCTAGCTCATCTGTGAAAAAGTGTAAGTAAGAATAAACAGCACTACTTCCTTAGTTAGGTTTAATATAGATACAAATACAAAATATGTTCCATTTGCTTCAATAGAAAATATAACCCTAAAAATAAAACAAGGTGGCTGAAGCAATGTTTACAGGATGAGATCTGATAGTCAGGCCAGTCACGTAAAGATAGAACGGGTGTTATAACACCTTGGAAGTCCTGTGGACTTTAATTCTGAACACACAAAGTTTCTTTTTTCAGAAACTAACAACTGTGTTGAATTTCATTTCAGCAACTCCTACTGTGACCATGACTTGTTTGCCCAGCTCTGCATCAGCCAGCTCTTGTAGCAGCTCTTCCACGTCTCACCTTGCCTCACCACCGGTTTGTGTTTGTTATTTCTTATATTTCCTCCAGCATTTCCCCCAGAGAGAGGGGACGAGCACGAACACCAAAAGTTCCCCAAAGAAGCCAAAAACCTTTTAAAAATTTATAGTTTTTTTTATGTGCACTAATTTCCCAAAGCGGCGACCTCTGGAGGAAAACAGAGATTTTTGTATTTACTTTTTTTTGATGAGTGTAAAGTTTTATTTGCATTCATAGAAGCAACAGCTTTTTCACCTTTCCCTTCTCTGATGACTAATTTATACGTTCCTCCTCTGTGTTTAATATGCCACCTTCTGTCTCCCTGTCTCTGTAGCAGTCGCTTGCTGAGATTCAGCAGTTGCGAGCCAAAGCTCTGGCCTCTCCCACCCAGGAGGCCACTGGTTTTCTCCTTAAGGACTCGTCTGGAGGTGGCGGCAGCAGCAAGAACTCCTCCTCCTGTGACACAGATGACTTTGTGATAGTGCCTGCTCACTTCACCAGTAAGAAAACTTTTCTTTTTCATCGAGTGCCTGCATAAACATTACATGGAGCTCTTCAGTAGAGTTGAATTCATCTTGTAGCCTTTTTTCTTTCCACAGACTGACATTTATATTGCATTTCTCAAGCTGAAGCGCTGTGCTATGAGGCTGTTCAAGTTTATAACAGTTTTGTTTTTGTTCAGCAGGTGAGCTGACAAGTGAGAGTAAAGTGCTGCAGGACAGCCTAATGAACAGCGGGTGAGAAGCAAAAGCTAGTTATTCATTAATATCCAGCACAGCAGCTGATATGTTAATTAAATGCACTTCTTTGGCACTGTTACAGAATCGGGCTTATAGAGGAAGATAAATTATGTTAGTAATCACACTTATATTAGCTGTGAAAATGTACGCCCTCTTAACTGTTCATGAATAATGTTGCGATGGTCTTATTCTCTTCTCCACTTTAATTAGCTCTCTTTTAGCTTCTGCTGGTCTGTGTAACCAAGCCAAAACACCACCACACTCGCCTTCCTACAGTGGATCACCAAGTCCTGTCAGGTAACTGCACACAGCCAAATCTTTTCTTATGGTGGTAAATGTGGGGGAGTTAATTGGGTGATCTCCTGATGAATTTGCAAGTTTTCTCACTTACAATGATATTAACAGTCTCTAATTTTTATTGTAGTTTAATTTTAAAGGAGGAACAAAAATTAAAAAAACACATTATTAAAAAAAGGTTTAAGTGGATTTGTGTGTCACTGAATGGAATAAGAAAAACTTGACTTGATGGAGAAACCCTTGTTGGCAAGCACAGCAACAAGAGGTTTCTTGCAGTTGGTCAGCAGGTTTGAAACCATCAACTTTGGCCCACTCCTCTTTACAGAAATTCTCTAAATCCTCCAGGTTGCTTGGCAACTCGAAGCTTCAGCTCTATCCACAGATTTTTCTAAAGGACTGAGGTCTGGTCTGGGCCACTCCATCACCTAACCCTCTGGAGTCTAGGGTTGAATCGGCTGTTTTTGACCACCTTTGATTTTACCTTTATATTTTTCTTTTAAAAACTGTTTACCCTCCTTTGTTTGGTTTCAATGTTTTTAGCACAACCTCACGTCTGGCTTCACAGTAATTTCTGCGATATATCCGAATAGTTAGACTAATAGCTGAAACTACTTTCAAAATTAGAGACTGTGTATTTCTTTGTAAGTGAACAAATTCAACAGAATATTAAGTAATTATTTCCCCTATTGTATAGTTACATGGTGCAAGAAAGAAGCAGCTGGTAAAGCAATTTGGATTCAACTAAAGCACCGAAGGTTCATGCATGAAATTTTCTTCACTATAAACTGTGAGAAGGTTTTCAATTAAGTCAGTTTTATTAGTTTAACAAGCTTAATTGTCCCAGTGTTTATCTCTCTATTACATACACAGTTACTCCACAACTGTCATCTTAATCTTTTGTCTTGTGATGTTAGTCGATGTGTCGTTTGTACGTAAACATTGTGCAAATTAATAAGTCACATCTGCTTCCTCTGGAAAGTGTTAACTACGCATGTGTGTACAGAAGCACACGGACTGTCTACTCTCTTATCTAACTGTTCCCTTGGCACCCTCGGTTATTCTCACTGTTGTCAGGCCCAGCGAGTTCTCGGGGGGTAGCTATGGAAACCATGGTCAGTCATTGCCTATTCCAGTCCCCACTCAGGTCCAGAATTACCAGCGTATGGAGCAAAACCTCCATTCTACCAAACAGGATGGTTCGCCACGGTCTGCATCAAGAAACACACACACACATTTATAAATGTATAAACTCCACTGTTGCAAAACTAAATTTACAGGTTAGCTTTTACACTTCTTGATGGAAGTGCATTGACTCATAAGACTCACTTCATTAGGCTGTCAACACCAGTGCGCTGCTGCAGCAGTGGAAGCTTGTTGGGCTGTGCTAGGACTGGACCTTCACCACCCTATGGGCAGGGGGCTGTCACCACCACCACCACCACCCGCAGGTTCTCCCTGGGAGGTGCCAGAACTTTGCAGCTCTCTCCTCAAGGTAACTTGAAGGCCATGCTTCACTTGCTTCTGCATCAACCTGGCTTAAAAATATGGAAACTGTAGAGTGATACAGTGCAAGCTTAGAGCTAACTGGTTGGTGCCAAACTCCAGTGACGATATTTGAAAGGTATTAAAACTACACCAGCCGGTCTTTTGTCTGTTTGTAACCATATTATAAATTATAGATATTAGTTATAAGCAGATCAGGGAAAGTTTGTTTTGGTGCAAATGATTTCTAGAGGAGCAAAAACTGTTAAGGAAATCTGAAAAGTGAGATTATTTTTCTCTCTTTGTTTTTTAAAGCGCATTTGTACTTAATACTCCTGTCATTTATAACTTGTATAAATAAATCTACTTCTGTCATTTATATCGCAGAAATTATCTGAGTTGTTTAAGCTTTTGATGCACAATGACCTGCTGACATTTTTCTTTGTTTTTGAGTATTTATAAATTGAATATGTGGGGCTTCTAAGCAGACAAAGACATTTTAAGGCATAAACTGGGGCTGCGTGAACATGCGATGAGGAGTTTTCTAACCTTTAACTGGAGGTTAAATTAAAATCCACTAACAAGTCCTCCTCACACAGAACCTTCTCTTCCCAGACATGTAGGCTGTCGGGGGAGTTAGACAGGACTTGTCAATCTTTGCTAGCTTTGTTGTTTTCTAGGCCTGTCTGACACTTCATGTTGCATTGCCACCTGCTGTCTAGCAGCAGAAATATTCTGATCTCCTTCTGTCCCACTTTGCAGCTCTGCAGCACACTGAACCCAGGCTGAATTCTCAGCAGCAACCACAGAGGGCAGGACTTGGCACAAGGCTTCACAGTGCCCCCTGTCTGTTGGACTGTGCCACTGGTGGTGGCAGGCAAAAAATCCGAAAGCAGCACTCGGACCCTCTGGGTACTCCCTCAGCCGGACTCATGGCTGTCCGCCCCTTACACTCTTCTCCCAGACTGAGTGAGCTGATGCAGCGTAATCCTCTCCCCACTATTCTGGGCTCCCCCTCCAGGGTAGGTCTGTGTTTTGTGTGTCAAACAGAGAGAAAAAATTGTTTTTTTCTTTATGTACGCAAGATGAGACAAAACCACCAATTGGTTTAACCCAACCTTTCTAACCTTTTTCTTCGTCATGTTTTCTCTTCACCCAGGCCATCCCGCCATTTGAATTCCCCAAGACTCCGAGTTCTCCGAACCTGGTGACCTTCCTGACACAGCAGGGTATGGTCATAGGCTCTCCTTGCAGCAGGACTGCCCCAGCAGAGCTCAGAGACCTGGTACACCAAGCACCCACACCGGTCACCCATTCTCCTCATTGCATCCACAGATGGAATGATGATGCCAAGAGCTTTGGAAGGTCGTGTTTTATTTCTGCTGTTCTTTGTTTTCTGTTCCCCGATGATGCAATCCACAAAGAACCAGGGTACACAGAGAAGCTTGTCATGTAAAATTAGTTTAAAACAGGCGATGTTGGGCTCAGAGGAGCACTTAAAAGCACACATTGCTGAGTTAAAATCTTTCTATACCTTTTCTTTATTCTTTGGACTTTTTATTATGTAGTGTACTGTTTTATTATCCAAAAATGATGTAAAATTATATTACAGAATATGTAGATAGATATGGCTAATTAATAAAATGAAGGAAATGAATAAACACCTTGTCTCTGTGTCATGTTTCTTTGAAGCAGGTCTCAAAGTGCCGGTGGTCTGTCCGACGTGCTGCTGATGGCTGCGTTTGGACCTGGTGGACCTGCAGGTGACCGAGGCAGCACAGAGAACCTGACCTCTGAAAAAGCCATAGATATAACAGGTAGACATGACTGTTGCATGAACGAAAAAACACACATTGTTCTGCAGTTTAACCACTGATGCGTGTAAAGGTTTGGAACTGATAGTGATTCATAGGGAGAAAAATGTCAAATTTGTTCACTCCTTCTGTTTCTCAAGGATCCCCGGGTGGCGGGGGAGGCTCTGGCAGCCCAGCACAGGTGGTTTTCACTGTAGGATCCCCACCTAGTGGCAGCACTCCACCCTTTACCTCCAGACAGAGAAAATACTCAGGTATTGTGCATTAAAACATGTTGACAGAGCTGAATACAAGTAATTAATCTCCAAATCGCATCTGCAGCACGTAAAAGTATTACGATGATTCACAGTCGGGCAGTACAGAGCTGAGTTTTTCATTTTAAGTAATGTGGAAATTAAATGTTCTGGTTAGCATAAGAGTAGGTAATATATATATTTGTGTATTTATGAACAATCAGGAAACATGAATACCAGCAGCCAGCTGCACTGATGAAAAATGATTGCCTCGGGCATTGAGTGTAACATTTCTGCTGTCTCTTTCCCTGACTGCAGGCTCATTCACTTCAGGCAGCCCTGCAGGCTCCTTAACCAGCCGTCACCCTCCGACAGGCACCTGTTTGGATGGCTTTGAGGCTTCTTCCAGTCCTCGTTACAGTTTCCCCGATCCCATCACAGCCAACATGGGCGGTCGCGTCACCTTCGAGGCTCCCGAGCTGCCCGAAGAGACACTGATGGAGGTGAGATGCCAGTTTCCACATGCCTCTGGAAAGTAATGAGGATGGAGTCTTCTGTGTTCAGAGCTTGTGTGTAGCAGTGACTTTTCCTGTTCTTGTGTACATCAGTCAGGGTGATCTTGAACTAAAGAGTACTCAGTATGCCTTTAGAGAGTGTTGGCTGTAAGGAATGATGGAAAACAATGTCATTGAGGTGTTTGGGTCTTTTTTTCTTTCTTTTTTTTCCTTTTAGTTCACGACACTGTACAAAAATAATTTAAGGTAAAAGCTGAAATGGATTCATGGAAAGCACTGAATGACCTGTCTCTTTTTAAATCCTGGGCTTTTTTCACCCATGGAGATTGAATGCAAAACCTCATTCTGGTGTCCACTGTTTAAAATTCTGTCATTATACCCTCCCCTCCCTTTCTCTGCCTGTCTTTCTTCCGTGTCTGTCGGAGTTCAGCAGGAGCATACAGACACTGTGCAAAGGCTGCGGTTCACATTGGATTTTGCTCTGTGTCTAATGGAGGTGGCTGCTGCCCGTGGTGCTACAGTGACAAGGGAGCAGGGGGACTTTTCTCATCTCTCTCTCCTTCAGCAGCAGAGTCTGGTAGCAGATCAGATAAGCTCGCTGAGCCGAGAGTGGAGGTAAGGCCGTATCTGCTGTGGCTGTGTGTCTTTGTTGGAGGAAAGGATACCGTGGCGATTTCCTGGCTTTACGCCCCTTTTGGTGATAAGCCTCTGGGGTCTTGGACATTTTTATTAAATTGTATTGGTGCCTCAGATCTCTTACTATGGAAAAAAGAAATTGGAATACATTTAATTATTTTTATTTTTGTTGCTGTAAGGTTAATCTAATTGTAAGCTTATATGCTTGAATGCGTCTTTGCTGCAGGACAAAAACTCTAAAGTAAAAGCAGCGGGTTGTAGTGAAGGAGTCATAATGTAGGTCATTTTGTGTTTTTATGCACCCGGGACTTTTTTTGTTGTGTACTTCAGCTTGAAATGAAGAATATTTGCATTTCGCCCAGAGAGTGCTGGGAGCAAATAGAAAAGAGAAAACTGCCCAAGTGCCTGCTGCTCAGGACACCATGGCAAAAGTAAAAAGCCCGAGGCACTCTCATTTGTAGAGGATGAGATTTTAGGCATTCTCAAGGTTTTTTTGTTTTTGTTTTTTTCTTTTCTTGGGAAGACGTTAATCTGAAGTGTAAATGTAGTTGTTGCATTTGATGGTTTTTGACTGCCTCTAGTGAATTTTCTGATGCTGAATATTTCTTAAACATAAACCTGTGATTCAGATTTTTATCCTACAAGTATCGATTGTGTTTAATGTGTCATTTGTCCTTTTTAGAATTGAGTTTAACTTAAAGTACTTTACGTGTGATTGCCTCCTCAGTCATGCAGAACAGCTGGTTCTCTACCTTAAAACTGCAGAACTCTTGTCCAATGCCTTACACACAGCAATGGAACAAGTTAAACAGGGCAAGCTTTACCCATCTGCTACTGTCAAACAAGGTATAAGCCTTTTCATTTTTTCAGTGGCAGTCTTAAAAACATAAAATTGCCATGTGCAGGTTATATATATGAATATATAAAAATAATTATGATTCATGTATTTAGTTGTTCTTTTTAAAATTTCTCTCCATATACAGTTGTGAGAAAACTAAATGAGCTGTACAAGTCCAGTGTGGCATCCTGCCGCTCACTCAACAGCCGTCTGGAGCGTTTCTTTACCCGGAAGCATCGCCTAATGGACCAAATCACCTCCATCACAGCGGAACGGCTGCTGTTCAGCCACACTGTGCAGATGGTAAACCGACAGAAAAGTCGGATAATTGAGAAATAGAGGAGAACATAGGAGGAAATTGACCAAAGAATCTTTATCAAGGTGCTGGTTTGGCTCACCAGGGTTGAGTAGGCAACCCATATGCCGTAATATTATTGTAGAGGCCTGGGTTTGAATCCGGCTTGTCTTGTCTTTCCCCTACTTTCTCTCCTAGCTTTCCGGTCAGCTCTTAACTGTTCTGCCACATTAAAAGCTTAACAGCCCCCCCCCCCCCTTTGTGTGGTTAGCATTTGACATATTATTTAATATAATATTTTACTCAAAACAAGATCAAACCTTTGACCTGAGCACTCTGTCTTCTCAGGTTCAGGCTGCTGCACTGGATGAGATGTTCCACCAGGGGGAAGCATCGGTCCTGCGCTACCACAAAGCTCTCTTACTGATGGAGGGCCTGTCTCTGCTGCTCACTGAACAGGATGACATCATCACTGTTAGCAAATGTAAGTATCACCGTATCACAGTAACAGAAAATGTCCCCACTCAGCATCAGCAGCTAAGAACCACCATTAATTCAGGAATGTTCCTCGAACTAACACTGTCATCGGTGGGAATCTGTGTAGATAAATTCAAAGTTTTTCATCGGTCCTGTGGTAATAAAGTCAAGTATGATAAGCTGCTTTATCATGACTTGTGCTTTTTTTTCTTTCCCTTTGCTTTGTGTTTGCAGGTAAAGAGTGCATTGAACGGCGCCTCACAGCTTTGCAGGCAGGGCTCTGTATATGATAGCCCTGCACTATTTTGGGGAATGTGGAAAGTATGACAGTCGTTTGCACCCCGCACATTACTAACCAAATTTCCACACGCCTCTCATGGTTCTCCAAACACGTGTTGGACGTAAAGAGGATTTTGCTTCCGGCTCTGAAAATGCCAAGAAGACTCCCCTCACTTCAAGTATCGCATTCGGGAGCAATTATTTCCAAGTATTCACAATAGCCACATATGGTACTTATCTAAACGCATAGCTTTTCAAGATCAACAGATATCCTTGCTATGACCTTGCAGTGCGCGACTATAGACAAAATGGTCACACAGGATCACAAACTGGAGGGGAAGTGCTGTGGACATGTGCTGATTTAAAAAAAAAAAAAAAAAAAAAAGTTGGCTTGTCCGACTATCATCCTCATCAAATCTACATCTATTTTATACCCCTTGTTTGCTTTCCTGTGTTTGTGTTCTTTTTTTTTTTTTCTCAGCTTTTTTTTTCCTCTTTGGGGGTTTATGTAATTATTTTCTTGCTGACGGGAAGTGTACAGTATGCGGCATTACTACAACTGGTGACCAGAAGTGCACACACACTGTTTCAAAACCGTTGCCAAAATAACTTTTTTTTTTTTTCTTTCAAAGTTTTGTTTTTTGTGTATGTGTGTTTGCTTTAGATTAACTTTAGGTAACTAAACTGCTATATAGAAGAAGAAAAAACTGTCTGACACTTTAATGATTCTATACTTGCTTAATATCAAAGACCATGCCTTTTTGCTTGCACCGTGCGGTGTCGAAGGGATTCATTTGATTCGTTTTCTAAAAGGTGGCTGGTATTAAGGCAGAGAATGGGTCCAGAAAACACTCGTTACCCAGCGCTGAAGCGTGGGTATAGCTTTTCATTCAGAAGGGGCTGAACGTGGTCTCTTAGCATCTTTAATCACAATCGTGTTAAAAATGCTGCAATAACCTGGACTATATTCTTCAGGTATACAGAAGCTTAGGTGCTGCTGGGGCTGATTATGCCTTCACATGAATTCCACTTTTTTTTTTCTGTCTTTTAATCTTTTATCTGTCAACTCATTTAGCAAGTATAATCAAATCTGAATGTAGGGGCTGTCTGGAGAGAAACAGCATTAAAATTAGACTAAATGTTAGATATTTAACATTTAGGCTGATCTTGGGGCTGAAGTCTGAATGTTTTTGCACTGTTAAAGTACTGTACAGACAGACCGTGAGTGGAACATGGTAAACGTGTCCAGTTTTTGTAGATACTTTGACTTGTTTATGACAGGAGATCTGCTTATATACGTTTTTAATGCAGTTTTAGTTGTAATACAGTTACTGTCAAAATATAATGTTAGATGTGGGAGTGTTGACAAAGACATGATATAAGCTATGAGAGAGTTCTATTAGAAGAAAATGGAAAAGAGATTTCTTTACACTGAAAACAAAAAAAATGCATTGATTGTGTTTGTGCTTTATTTTATTGTAGTGGGTAATGTTTTTTTACCTTTTGTTTGACTTCTGAAAAGTGACATGTTGAAGTGCTAAGATTTGTGTGGGGTTTTTTTTTGTTTGTTTGTTTTTTTACATTGACCTTTTTGACATTCATCCCAACAACCTAAAATGCGGGCCAGCTGAAAAATCTCCTTCAGCTGCTTTAAAAAAAAAGTTTTTAAAGAAGAGTTTGTTTGCATGCTTTGGTTTTGTGAAGCAGTGCTGTTTGTGGTGCAGCGGATGAAGCTGTGACACAGCTCCGTAACATGGGAAATATTTTAATTTTGACTCCAACTGAATGCGTGGATGTGGTTAGCTAAAAGTAAAATGCCACTTTGAGGAATAAAAAGTGGCACATCTAGGACCTGTAGTACATTCTTTCCCCTAACGTGTAATTTCTCAAGCTTTTACAAGTTAATGAAGGTGGGGTTGTGTGGTCACATCTGAAGACAGTTTACAGTGACGCCTTTCAGCAGAAAAGAATGGAGGAGAGATTCATCAACATATCCTTTGTGTGCATTTTCTTTGTTGCCCTTTGTCAAGTTTCTGTGAGATGCAAATTTTGCTCTACATGTATGCAGATGTTTAAGTGTACATTCCACAAATCAAATCATCCACGGGCTCCCTGTCTCTGCACTTGCTGCTCTGTTCAGATCCCTCGTAATTTAAAAACAAAAACAAAACCTCAAGCATGTGTCACTTTTTACTGTCCCATACAATCATAAAGATGTTTGTCTCCAGTAGGACTCAAAAGCACCATGAAGACGATGGGTGCAAAACTCGAGATGCCTAAGAGAGTGCAAATGAAGAGTAATTTTTACTTTGGTGCACTTGATCAGGAAACCTGTCACCTATTTGGTTAATTTGTTTTGTATGTTTGCTGAACAACGTACCCAAATGATTTCTTTTTACACTTTTACGTTACTAATTCTGTAAAACTTGTAAATATTGTAATTTAAGTTATTGTTGTTGGCATGGAGAGAACAGCACCATACCACCTATACATTCCCAAAGACAAGGCCTTCAGCTCAGTCATCCACATTGTCTGTTTAATGTTGCAAAAGCATTTAAATGTTGTCATATCCATAACAGACACTAACTCAGTGTCCCTGTATGTGATGTAATATTTACTGTTTGGAAGCTGCATCATGAATAAAGTGAAAGGAAAGATCATTAACTGTTGTGGTGACTTGTTTTACTTGAACTGAAGCTTTACATGTGTATTCTTCAACTAAATCGATTTGGGTTTAAAAACTTGGCATTCTTTACTTGCTTTTCAAGACTACTTTTATTAGAAGGCCCCCTGTGTTTAAGAGGCAGTGCATGAGGGACTCTGTGGCTTTTGACCTATTTCTCAGTAAGTGCCCCTCAGTAGCATCTTATGCAACCTGTAAGCATGAAAGGAAACAAAAAAATTATTTTTGTATTTTGCTATAATTTACCAGCACAGAATAAAACCATGGGAACATCTCAGTTTTATTTCAATGCTTCCCTTGTAGTGATAACAGCAGAGTTAACCACCTTCACAGTGACAGCTACTGCAGGTTTACAGAAATGAAAACAGCCACCTCACTAATGGTTGAGTCTATAAACCACAAACACAGTGACGTAAACCATCATAAACCACGATCCTCTTAACAGAAACTGGTGCTACCAGAAATGCATGATGGCACCTTTTTCCTTTGCAGCTTTCAGTCATGTGTGAGTGCTCTCAGTTAAAATAAAAATTTTAAAAAAGCTTGAGAACCACCTTTCTGAAAATTTAACCCACCTTTAAGGGCATTTAGCAGGAAGAAAAACATGGGTAGGTTCTTCTAAACAGACCTAACCCAAAGTTAGTAATATCTGGTTTAATATTCGCCTAAAACTTTAGAACATGATGCTCTACACATCATGAATTTGGGGTTGACGGTGCCCCGGATACCTATCACTCCTTCTTCCCCTTGGAACTAAATACATGTGATTTTTCATCTTTAGCTCAGAATCATACACACGCTTAAAACTTGCAAACTGTCTACAGGTGGTTCAATTATAAAATAAATAATTTTATCTTGAACTCAATCAGGCTTTCAAAAACTGGGGGTGGTTATGAGAAGGTGAGAACCACCTTCAAAAGAAATTACCATTTGTTTATTAATAGTTGAACAAAGTTTCAATGCAACTCAGTTATATTTATAAATAAACATAGCAAACAATACAGTGAGTTTTGATATATGTAAATATACATTATAAAATGGTAAGGCAAAGAAAATCGGCAAAGACACATGCCAATCACAAAAATATCAGTCTAATCTTTTAGGTAGATTTTTAAGTAAAGACGACTAAACAGCGAATTTTAAATGTTTTCAAACTTCCGGTTGGACGTAAGATCTGCCTTGGCCAAGCGTTGTAGCCAAGGAGACGGAGCTTCTATTTAAAAAAAAAAAAAAAAAAAAAACTTTATTTATAGCAAGGACCGATATTAACATAAACTTCCTAAATACATTTAAAGTACAAGAAAACCGAAAACAAATCATTGGGGGATACATAATAGCGAAACACCATTTTTTTTTAAAGTTAAAGATAATAAATACAGTTTTAAAAACAGTCTTGAATATTATGTAGGACTTCTACATTTAATTTGAGCAAAAACAAATTGAAACTAGTTAAAATACATATTAGAAGAGGAAATAAGATAAAAGAAAGGATGCGCAGCTGGCCTGAAATTCGACGTCAGGGCTGAAAAAGAAAAAAAAAGGAATCTTGGTTGTCACGGCAACGTTGTGTATGAACGAACGTGTGCCAAATGACCGTGAAAATAGTATAAGTTATAAGTAGGAGTACCTTTAGCTAACTTGTCTTCACTGGAAAACAATGGGAAGGGTGAAACAGCGAGCTATTTCAGTCAAAGAAGGCCTGAAGTACTAAAGCCGAGAGCGATGTCAAGTCATAACCTGCCACCGGTGCGCCATTTGCCACACTGGACCAGAGTAGGGCGGCTAGAGAAGCCTTGCTCGCTACGACGCTTACCGGCTAACCCTGAACAGCGGCTCCCACTACCTGTTATCAAGCCAGCGGGCAGAGCAGCGGCAGAGACGTCCTGTCAGAGCGGCAGCACAGACCTCCGGGTCGCTTCACTGCAAAGAAACGTCCAGTTCCTACAAGAACAGCACAACGAAACACTGAAGAAGCTCCACGCAGAGATAGAGAACCTCAGACGGGAGAATAAAGGTGAAGAAACAGTGCATTCATAATTCTTGTATGTGTAAGTTAATTATTTGTAAAGGCATAGAAGTCAGTGCCAGCAGTCCTACCATAGGTCTTTTTAAAAGAGTAAAAGCAGAATGCTTTGTGGAATGAATGAAGTAAGCAAAAGTAAGTTTCCACGTGCCTTTAATTAATGCTCTGATTTGGCCTGTCTGAGATTTTTTAATAGTGGATGGTTAGACAGATAGAGCACTCAATTATTCCCTGTGGGGAATTTTGAAGGGTTGTGGCATTCAAGAAACCACCCTATTTCATGGTTCAAAAGTCAAATAATTATCTAAAGAATTCGGGTGACGTCTGTGACTCCTGTCTCCTGATAAGGTGCCGGCAAGACAAGGTCAGGCTAGGTATGGTGGACGCATGGCAACTTCAGGGTTTAGTTTTAATGATTTCTCAGTGGGAGGTGGACAGATATCCGGTGTCACTTTGCAGAGCCAGTCGCATGCTGTTCCATATAACAACATGTCACCACCCACCAGGAGACTCCCCGGTCATCCGTCGTTGCGTCCTTGCTGCAGCAAGGCCTATTTTGACACGTGGGTTGCTTACTGGTTGTTTAAGCCCACCTGCAGTGTACAGTACATTAAAGTTCTGTTGTTATGGATGTTGCAGAGTTGAAGTATAAGCTGATAATGGAGCCTCCTAAGTCAAGTAGAAAAGGTAACATGTTTAAGCACATGTAATGATTTATTGGGTTTTCATTTAGGTGAATTTCAATGTGCCACCTAAACTTAATGTCTGATCCTTCTTCTTCTACGAGTTGCACACAGTCGACAAAACTGTAGACCACCCACTCAGGGCAGTCAAGCCTATACTGGACTGTACGTGGAGGAGCCACTGCAGGACACGAGACTTTTGCAGGACCAGGCTCTCAGGTGAGTGGTGGTCCTTTTTCAGCTACTTATCTAGCTCAGTATTTACAAAGTGTGGTTATATTTCATAAATAAATATAGCAAAGAAATTAGCTCCCCCCCCCTCCCCCCCCCAACCATCAAAAGCAGGAGAACACTAATTCAAGCTCTGTGTTTTAATCACTTTACAGAAAAACAAGATGTCAGATGTCTCATATTAGGTAGTGATGTAGGTACACAAGTATTAAGGTGCATGCTAAATTAACACTATAAAATATGTATGTTATATGTATGTAATTAGTTATTTGTTGGTCTGGTCTGCAGTTTGAGCCCTTTGATTTCTGGAATATGTGCCTTTTTACATGTCTATAAACTTCTTGACCTGTTAGTACCAGATTGGATCCCCTTTTCCCTTCAAAATTGCTTCGATTCTCAGTGGTATAGATTCAACAAGATGCTGAAAACATTACTCAGAGATTTATGGTCCATATGGACATAAAAGCATCCATGATGTGAATCTCTGTTCCACCACATCCCAATAGTGCTCAATTGGCTTTTGATCTGGTGACTGTGGAGGCAATTTAAGTACAGGAATTCACTGTCAGGTTCAAGAAAGCAGTTTCAAATGATCTGAGCTTTGAGACATCATGAATTATCCTGCTGGAAACAAAGTGGGCCAGTGAATTGAACCTAGTCCCCTGTCTGTGAGGGGGATGGGGGGTGTTAACAACCAGGTATTCTCAACCTAAACTGCCTTATACATGTTATACATCGCCCTCAATGACATTATCTCATTGACTTGCAGTAGCATTGGAGCAAGCACTGAAATTCTGGATTCAGCCAGGCAGGACCATGGCACCGAGGCCAATGGGCGCCTCATCACTTCACTGCAGCCTCTCCGAATTCACAGCAGTTCCTCCCAGCCCCCACGGGCCCCCACACTACAGGAGTGTGAGGTCATCATCCGACAGCTATATAATGCTAACAGCTTACAGTCTCAGGAGGTAAGTGCCTGAAGGGCAATGCTTAGCTATTCAGTGTTTTAGTAGCTCAGTTTGTTGTGGCTTTTAAAATAGTTACTTAAAGTACAACCCTGTGTCATCTAGATCGTGCATGTGAAAGCACTGCTCAAAGACATCGTTTCAAACAAGAAAATCACCCCAGAAAACTACATCATGGCTAAGGCCTACCTTTCAGATGGAACTCGGTGAAGTGGCATTATCATTTTCATCATCAGCGACATACAAAAGCCTTCAAAGCCGCAAAATTATGATAACAGTTTCTATTTTTCTTTGTGTGTTTCAGCGGGTCTTTAGAAGAAAACAAATTACCAAAACTTGGCCTTCAGTCATTCCCAGAAAAACAGTATGTAATTTTGTCTGATTATGTATTCTGTCATAGTGCACAAAACAGATTCCTCAAAGCCCTGTTGTGCTAATTTTCACAAAACTTGGTTGCATAATAGCCCAGAGCTGCCTTTTGCAAGAGAGATCGAGGTTTCTGAGTCAAAAAGAAAAAAAAAAGCCAAGCATGTTAGTCACCCCGAGTTAAAGCCACATATCCTTTCCCAGGTGTGGAACATCTCAGTCTGGGGTTGTCTTCCCTGCCCTCAAACAGAGCCTTGGCTACAACATTGCAGATAGACAGAAGAGGTGCCGTGCTGTGCAGAGAGACCGTTTGAGAAGGGCTGTTCAGTGACAGGAACACAAATACCAGAGCATATTTCTGTGGTATATAATGAAATAAAGCATTTCTGATTGATGATGTTTTATGATGTCATAAAGTTGAGCAGGATAGAGTGGTCGCAGCAGGAATCGCACAACACTTAGTCAATGATGGCCCAGTTGGATTACCTCTTCCAGTAAGCCTTGCCAGTGTGAAGCAGCATGTCGTACGGAAGCGCCTCCCTTAAGTGGAATGCAACCATCATTAACACACCTGTGTGCTTCCTGTCATGGCATGTCAAAATGTTTGCTGTTCGGGAAAAAAACCCTATACAGACACGTCACGTTTATTGACAATTATTGCTCATAATGATGTGTAATATGGACAGATAACACAAATAATGCTCTATAAGGCCTGGATTTTTTTTTAGTTTATCTACACAGCAGAAGGACTGATTTCAGCTTTTCACTGGGAATATTTTTTTTTTCAACCATTGAGTTTCAGGACATTTGGGGCTTGTTGTCACTTCACAAAAAAGCAAGCATAAAAGCACACTTTTTTCATAAAGCCACTTTTTTTGTCATTCAGTGTGCTAAGGAGCAGTTTAATGATTTTTACTGGCCAAGCTTTAGTATTTAATCATTTACACTTTGAGTTTAAGCATAAGGATGAAAGGATATAAATGTCCTCTGCACAAGACAGTGCTGTTCTTTTAAATTTTTCCCTTTGCGCCCCACTCTTTGGGATACTGTTCCTTTTAGTGGACTAATCGTGTGAAGAGTTATTTGCATGCTGAGTGTCGTATTTGAGATATAATGACACAAAATAGGCAACAGGTGATCCTGCCTTAAATAAATGTCCTATTGTTATGTTAGCACTGGTTTCTAAGGTCATACACCACTGCAAACACTGGATTTGTCAGTTTAAGAGAAGTGAAATGTCACTTAGGTTTTGATCGCTGAAGATTTGTCAAAGTGCGCAGTTTACAGCGATAATTAGATATATTAAGAAATGTATTTAAAGCTTTAATTTCTTTGTTTATGTGGAGCATTACTTGTGTTTAATTAAGCCCAACTGCAGTCCTCTTTACATGGTTTATGAGTCATTTTCTGCTTCACAGGCTGCGATCCCTTTATTTCTTCTCTTTAGAAGAACTCTCACAGGCTCCTTTAGTTGCTGATTCATGCATAACATCTATATTGGACATGTATTTATAGTATAAACAGTGCATAAAGTTGAAACAGAATAAAATAAACAAGCCGTGGTGTGCCTTTTTATTGAACCTGCTTGTCATATGAACGCTTCACTGAAAACAAGGAAGTTAAAATAACCAAAAGGAGAATTGGCCACTCGACAGGCCTGGCTACAGCAACGTTGTCAGTTCTGCTAAATTAGGCTGTGGTCTTGTATTAACTCTTCACTAACTGAATGAAAAAATAATTAGTGAGAACAAAAAAGTTTAGAAAGTTATGGTAAGACTATGAGCACGCAGTTGTCACAGGTAATGCTATGTGATATTGTAAGAAACAAGAGAAAAGTGTGGTTTCTTAAAGTTTTAGAAATGTTATGAGGAAGTGGCTTGTTTAAAAACATGTGAACCAAAGCAACAACCAACTGAAACATGAGGAAGTAATGAAGTGGCTGAAAATTCTTTATCTGAAGCCTTTATTGTGAACCTGGTGTACCTGTAGAAATCTAGAAGTATTTAAAGATATCTATGGATATCTATCTATCTGTCCATTTAGTGGCATGTAAACAGGTTTCCCTTTACACCTTTACAGAAACCTGATTGGATATTCTAGGAAACCAGGCTGAGAGGTGAAAGGTGACTCATGCCATGGAGGCTGTAACAGTGAGTCGCTCATCTATATAAACCCTTACACTGGTCTAAAAATGCACTGACACTTTAACAGCAGCATCTCGTGCCATAATTACCAGTGTGCTGCTTGTCTGTTGTCAGTCTTCACATCAAAGCATGCTCAACTTTGAATTGAATGCCGGTGACAACGATCAGGAACGTGATAGGATGTTAAAGTAAAATATAGGAGAGGCTAAGTATTTCAGAAGTGAAGGCTGGGAGGGGTTTTGCCACACTTCCAGAGACTGCATAGAGGATACAGAGATTTTATAATATATGGTAAAAACTTAAGAGGATCTTGTTCCTGTATGTCTGTCTGTGTGACCCTGGGGAGGATTTATCAAGGTAAACTGTGTGTTTGTGTTCTGGCACATGAGAGCAAGGTTGCAACTGTGCTCAGGAGCTTTAGTATCTATAATTTGTTCGAAATTAAAATAAAATAAAAAGCTTTTTTTAAGCAAAATTTACAGTCTCCGAGAAACTGACCTTTCCGACACAGGTCTAATCCTGCACCATGTAATCATCCTCTTCAAAACTTGATTTAAATTATAATTAACTGCAGTTTGCATCACTACACTGGAATTCCTGTAACTTTCTCACAGGATACATAGTTACAAGCAGAAGATGGTTTGTAAAATGTGTAAGTTTCTTATGAAGTCTTAAGTGTTAGTGGTGTGAATGAATTGGGGGGAAGGGGCATTTATTTGCAGACTAATGGCTTACACACAATCCGACTCCCTGAAATTAAACTGTGGCAATGCTCTCTGCAGTGTCTTAGGTTGCGTCTTCTGCAGCCGAAAAATGAGCTGGTTGGAGAGGGGGCCTCTCGAGCCATAATTACTTTTCTTTTTGTTTCACCTGTGCAAAGAACAAGGTCACAGGTTTTGTTCACTAGTTCCTTGTGCAGCAACTCATCGACCACCAATTAGGTCAAGGGTGGTTGTGTCATCTGTGCATTTAGACTGCAGGGCATCGAGACAGCTAAAAGGAGCAGCCATTCAAGGTTACTGTGTTGATGTGAGTTTAACAGAGGCCAAACATTTTATAAGCTATTGCAAAACCAGTTACAGGTGAGTTTTTGGGTTGAAGAACCAGCTTTTCTAGGCTTTTCTGCATGTGTGCTGACCTGAAGTTATCCATTTTAGTATGGTGGGGTTTTGTAGCAGCTGGTACTTCAAAAGAGCACTTGAAGGACTGTGGAACTGCTGCTTAGGTAGTCAAAATGTCACGTTTCATTATGTTTGGACCTGTAGTATCGCTTAACCTTAACCTGCCACACAGACAGACAACAGAATCTATTGATAATGGGATGATGGCAGACATTGCCTTTTGCGTACATCCACTAGATGGTGATGTTTGTGAAGAAACCTTCAGTGTGCATCTACATATAAGGTTAGACAGCAGGTCAGATAAAGGTACTGTATGTCTCACCCAGCAAAATCCCACAAAACCCATCACTTAAATGAAAAGTTGCCCTAGTTTTAAATGCATCAAAGCATGAGGTTGAAGCCAATATGGTTCATGCATATAATATAAGCCTTTTTACCCATAATTCGAAGTAAACTAGTCTGTTTTTGTTTCTCTTTCCAATTAGTTGCAGCACTGCATCTTTGTGGAAATGTGGGAGTTGGCAGGCTTAAGCCATTAAGTCTCGGTGGGTGCAAATCTATTAACATTCAGACAGTGTTTCAGTGATGAGAGCTGTTCTGTGCCAGCTGTAGCCTCATGAGGCACGGCCACTGAAAGCTCAGTCACCACAGGGACAGAGCTACTTCTTTACAGATCCTGCTTTTATCACTGAGCAAAACTTGTTCTGCTTGGCTGAATGGCTTGCCGCACTCTGCTTGTGTTCTCAGATGCATTCTTTCTCTTATATTGCATTCTTCTTCTTCAGAGACACTGCCCTTGCATTTAAATGCGAGCTCTCTCTGCAGCATATTCTGTTTTGGATTGGGTCATTTTGGGTGAGCTCCAAATCGATTTTTCACAGTTCGTTGCCAGATAATACTTATTATCGAATGAATGAAGGGGAAGTTAAATAACACCAGGAAATGAAAATAGGAAATAAGTACAATTTTATTCTGGTGGTATGAATAAGTTGTTGACTGAGCAAATATACTGTACCTATGAGCTGCGGTTATGTGGCTAAAAAATATATTAAAAACACACGAGCTGACCACTGACTTAAAGGCACAGAACACAAAAAGATCCGAGACAATCATTAAACACAGTACTAACATAAGAACACGTTGTTCGGCAGACATCTGACTTTTTTTTATTCAGAACTATAGCTTATTCTATCTGTGAATCATTTTATAGAGTAATGTTTCTATTTCTAGAAAAAAAAGCTCAATTATGATGCTTCTCTTCACACACCTACATAACTACCTGTCAAAAGCACATATTGGCACTTTCTACTCCACAGTACTTCAAAGCTGCAATAGATCGCAAAGAATATGCTCCAGTGTTGTACGGTAAAAGTAGTAGTTAAATTAGCCTAGATTTAACAGAACCAGCTGTGACTGTGAAACACTGCCTACACATATTTCCAATTAAGAATCAACTAATGACAGTGTGAGCATTTAAACTGAAATAACACCTCGCTCTCATACACATTTAGTATGTTACAGCAGCCTTTAACATCAGTGTTGCCTACTTAAGACCTGACTGCTTAGCCTCTGCTGGATTGGTTTAGCATTTATTTGAGGTTTAGCCATACTAAGTTGTGTTATTATATTTTTGAGTCACACGCTGATTCCCTTTGAAGTTTTGAAAAGCAAACATCCAATTAAATGACTAAGTCAAAGCAGGAACACTGAGTAAAAAACACACTTGTATCTCGACCTGCTCCACGTTGCTATATGCACTATATTCCCGAGACGATGGAACAGCAGAAGAATCTATCAGCAGAATGCTTCACTGAAATGACTGACACCTACTCTCGCGGAGCTAGGGGCTGTCCGTGGCTTCGCCAACCGCCCACCTCCTTCCTTCACTCCCCCCTCCCCTCTCTCTCGCTCCTGCCGTCAGTGACGCGCTGATAGAAAGCGGGACCTGCCCTCCGGTCGCCATTTTTCGACCTCAGTACTTCTGGTAGCCTGTGCTAGTGGGGACGAGCGGAAATAAGGGAAAGTATAAAATAAAGCAATCGTTAAGCCGAGGTCCCTCGTGAGCGGTCGGGGATGCACGCGACAGCTCCCGTAAACGGTCGTGGCTCCTGAGATGCACGCGCAAGAGACGAGCCGCTGCCCTGAAATCGTTTTTTTGTGTGAAGACGTGTTGCGAGCCGCCATTTTTCTGCTGTGTTGCCTCAAAAGTCTGCTCCGACTCGAGAAAGGGGATTCCAAAGCGCGTTTCCATGAAGTGTGTATCGCCGTGAGCTCCGCGGGATTTCGGCTGATAGTTTCGTGACCTGCCGGGGACCTTTGTGCACAGATGAGGGATTATCAGATGTAAGAAAAGGGAAGAAGAAGGGGGGGAAAGTGAGGCCACATTTTCCGCTCTTAGAACTGACACTGACTGGAGGAGATATATTTATTAGAAGAGAAGATTTGGTGTTTTCTCGGAAGGCGGAACGAAAAGGGGAAGCTTCATTGATCGTTTGTTGCCCTGGCCCTCCGTCAATGGTAGCCTGTCGTAAGTTTGCTCGTTTTTCTTCTGTTTTTTGGCCCCCTTTTAACAACTGCTCAGCCGCAGCCTGGACTGCTGAACACAGGGACAACAGTATGCTCCAGAGTTGGATCAAGTCACTGGCAGCCTGCATCTGAAAGGAGAAAAAAGAAAACAAAAACGCCAAGTTGTTTTTGATTTTTTTTTTGGTGCCTGAAGCGTTTTGTGAAGAAATCACTCGGAAACTCCTTCCAGAGCGACGAGTGCCCTGCCCTGAGTCTTCCAAATCCTACAGTTTGCTGTGATTGGCCAATTGGAACCACGCATACAGCTTTTAACTTATTGCCTAGCCAATCCTGTAGTATTTTCCTTTCTATTATTACTAATATTAATTTGTAAGCCACATTAACTTATTTTTGAACAGAAATGTCAACTGCTCGATTTGATTCCTCTGATCGGTCCGCCTGGTATTTTGGACCCGTGTCACGACAGGAGGCACAGAATAGATTACAAGGACAGAGACATGGCATGTTTCTTGTTCGAGACTCGTCGACCTGCCCCGGCGACTACGTACTGTCGGTGTCGGAAAACTCCAAAGTGTCTCACTATATCATCAACTCTTTGCCCAGCAAGAGGTTCAAAATAGGGGATCAAGAGTTCGACCACCTCCCAGCTCTCCTGGAGTTCTACAAAATCCATTACTTGGACACGACCACGCTGATAGAGCCAGCCCCCAGGTAGGGAGGTCACCCACCACGCCTCCTCCAGCACTTTACCATACTATTTTTTTTATCAGAACTAACCCAGTTTCACTTGGTTATGTCATAAAATCAGCACTATTACCACACATCTAGTTTGCTTGCTTGTTTGTTTGGGTTTTTTTTTTCTTTTAAGTGTTGGTTCCACTGGAAAAATAAACCTCACTGAGGATTTGTGTGGTTTTACAGCCAAACCTGATACCACATTTTGGTAATTGAGGAGTTAGGTAATTGTGTTTATAAAGAATTTTATTCAACAATTAATGCAGTTTTGTTGTATTCTAGGCTTCACAGTGATAACTTTTAAGGATAACAAATTAACATTTTCTTCATTTCCTCATTATTTTTCGTTTTTGCTAAGGTATGCAAGTACGCCGAGCCCTCCTGTCCAGCCCATGGTTGGAGCAGAGGAGAATCTGGAGTATGTGCGGACTCTGTACGACTTCACCGGCAGCGATGCTGAGGACCTTCCCTTCAAGAAGGGGGAGATCCTTATCATCCTGGAAAGACCAGAGGAGCAGTGGTGGAGTGCCAAGAATAAAGATGGACGTGTTGGGATGATCCCTGTGCCCTACGTAGAGAAAGTGGTACGACCTTCACCCCTCCCTGGCCAACCTTCTCATGGATCGCGAAACTCCAACAGCTATGGGATCCCTGAGCCCTCCAATGCTCTTGCTCATGCCTATGCCCAACCCCAGACACCTTCTCCAATGCCCAACGCACCTGGAGCAGTTATCGCTCCGCTACCGTCCATGCAGAACGGCCCTGTCATGGCGAAAGCCATCCAGAAACGAGTGCCCTGTGCCTACGACAAGACTGCTCTTGCTCTAGAGGTATTGTATTTATTTGATCTTACCTGTTTCATTTCTTTGTTTTTGTTTTTGTTTTTTCTAGGCGATCAATGTGATTTCATCATGTTTTAATGCACTGCTCATTTTTATAAAGGATGGATATTGTAATTAAATCATTAGCTTTTCATAAATCTGTTTAGCTGGACCTTTGATCTGTAACGCAACATCATGCAGTAAATTAATATGCCAGGTAAGGGCCTGGAGTACAACACGCTATAAGCTTCTTTGCCTAAAGCAGCAGTATCCCATCTTCAGTCATTTCTTAATTATTTTTCCATTTGTGCCCAAATAAATAAAAAATGACTGTGTGCAGCTTAGACTTTTCTTCATAAATTGGAGTTTATCACCTCAGTTAAAACACTGGAAAAACTTGTGTAGAAGTCACAGAAGCTAAGAGGTTTTATAGAAGACTTTGTTTTTACATTTTCACAACCTGGTTGTGAAAATGGTTACTTAAACAGACAGCAATCGCCAATCTCAAGAGGTTACTCTTATAAAAAATAGGTTGTGTGACCAAAGCTTGGAGAGGCTTCTGTGTAAAACTATCACTTCTTTTTATACTAAAATTGCAAAATTAAGTAGTAGAGGGACCTGGGGAAACACCAGTGCCGCCTTCAGTTACCACAGTAGTTTTGCTGGTTCAATGTGAGAAAGTGTCTACAGATAAGCTTCGCCTTTTCTGAGTCCTTTTGACATTCTAGCCTCTTGATGTGTGCTCACACTAAAAGACTAATAACCAAACTGTGGTTTTAGCATCTTGCTGCTTGCTTATCAGGCCCTTCCTGTTTGTTTGAATATAAAAAGTTATTATTACACCAGGAGACTATCTGCAAGTTCACAACTAGCTCTGGACACTGGCTGCACAAAGATGCTTTGGTTATGGGGTGCTGCTGTTCAGTCAGAATACATGAACCACATCTATTTTGTAGCCTTGGATAGTTAAAAAAACAAAAAACAAAACAAGTTTCTGGCTTTGGATTGGACCAAAAGTCATGCAGATATGAGATGGGTGGTTTGAGAGAGCTTAATATGATTCTTGGAACGATGAATAATAAATGCAAAACAAAAGTTTGCAGATGTAAATGGGAGGGTGGGTGGGGAATCTAGTGAAACTCACCACAGCATTGTGGCTTTTGATCACTTGTCTCTGCGACTGAAGCTTACACTCAGTGCTGTCCATCTATCTGCTAACCTGGAAGCAGCATTGACGAAAGCATTTCTCAGCAGTGTTGCCTTCCTCAGTGGTACGCTGTGGCTAATACAAATCTGCTCTGACTGTGGTGGCATGTCGAAACATGCAATGCAATGCTCAATATGTGTCTCAGAAATATAGTGGGCCTCAAACACTCAGCTCCAGTAGCAGATTGAGCTGTAGTGTAGTTTTTTGTTTTTGTTTTTTTTTTGTTTTGTTTTTTTTTGTATCTTTTATTTTTCAACCCAGGGGAAGGATGAGAATGCAAGCTATCTTACAATAGCGCCACTTCCATTCACTCCCATGAGTTTGACAGCAGTTATAGGTGTAAAATAGGGCAGCAGAGATGGATACAGAGAAGTGCTTCCTCCCTGTGACTCTTTCTTGCACATAAATGAGTGTAAATTGAGCATATCTGCATCCTGCTAAAGGTTAAGCAGTTTTGTGTGTGTGTGTGTGTGTGTGTGTGGGGGGGGTTGTTTCGTTGATGTGTTGTTAAGTAATCGACAGCTAATAGCAGTCACCTCAAAAAATGTCCCTAACCTCATTTAGACTCAAACTGCGATGCTGGTTGAGTGCATAAACAAGATGCATCAGCTGGCCAGTGTCTCTGCACCCTTCTGGGCCTGTTGTCGCCCATCTTTTGTTAGCACCGAAATGAGATTCCAGCTTCCATTTAATAAATGTTCATGTAACTTACTGTAATAGATAGAAGAGAGGAAGAGACGAGGCTAAGGGACGGCTGTAAAGAAAGACGGGTTGCACCCGAATGAGCAGTCAAGAGTGAGCATGTGAGAACTGAAACTTGAGGCGGGACTGTGTTTGCCGCTTATGTTTTCTCTGTGATCATATGGTGTAGCAGTGAAGCAGCAGATGGAGCCATGGTTAGCAAGAGATGAAATATTAAAGTTAAATGTGGCTCTTCTCGGTACATGCATGATTCCCAGAAGTACATCTGAGATGATTATTGATGCAACAGTGCATTTGTTGGTGCCAGCATAGATGCTCGTATAATGCTTGCTGGCTCGTGTCATTAGTTAAGTGAAGAGTACATTTTCTCTGTTTCTAAGAGATTCCCCAAGCTGGTCTGATGGACCTTCAGGTGAACAGCTTTAGATGTTTTGTCCGGAATCGGAATTAACTCGTTTAATTTTTATTTATTTTTTAATAAACCACCAGAGTCGGGCAAAAAGCAAACTTTGGCCCCTGAAGCCATTAAAAAATGTTAACATGTGAGAATAAAAATAAACTTGACCTAACATTTTTTAAAAATGATTATTATTAATCAGGGATTTATTTAAATCCGATTAGCATCCATTTTCATTGTTGCTTGTTTTGTTTCCATTTCATTCATTTATATTTTTGTTGTAAATCTCACAAAACCAAAATTTTCTGTGACACTGTTTTGATTCTTTTTCCCAACTTGTAATCACCGACCTGTGTTCAGGGTGATATGGGTAATGCGTTCCCACGGTTCATCCTAGGTTATGCCATTTCATGTTGTCATCGCAGGTTTTAGAAATTGCCACATCTATTTGCATTGGCAAGCTCCACCTAACTCCAAGTATTAGTTTATTTCAACTGGACATAAGTAACATTAAAGCCACAGGAGGTTTCGTTCCCCAACTCTTTCCCGCTGACATGGAAGTACTGTTAATACCTGATGTTGCACAGTGCTAAATTGCAAAGGTTGGATTGATTTCCACAGAGAAAAAATAATAATAATAATAATGGTAGTTGTTGAAATCTGCATCATAGATAAAGTCTTTGACGTCAGTGCTTCCAGCTTTGGGAACAGAAAGCTCATGGTCAGATACATGTATCACCACTTTGCCACCAGCGCCAGTCTTCCTCAGAGTAAAGTAATGAAACTGTTCCAGATTCAGTGTTGCTGCATTTGTTACATTGTCCATGTAACAAATGCAGATTTGTTTCTTGGTACAGTCTTCTCTCTAGTGTGGATAGTGATAGCCCTTGTACCTGCTTAAAGATGGGCAGCACTTGAATGGTTCAATAGGTTCACTCTGCAGAGTCCTGATTTGAATTCTCTTAACTGAGCTTAATTTAAGGAATCTGCATATTCAATCTAGGTTCTGTGTGTTTACGGTCCTGTGAAGACTTGAAGACAAATGTAGACATCCATAAGGTTCTCTGAATGCATATATGGATACAGCTTTAATTACTGCTGGTTAGTTCTCTAGGATACCTTCGCTACTTATGTCTTTCAAAATGTGAATACTGAAGGAGGGCGGGGGGGGGCAGCATTCCTTAACCCTCTGGTTTCTATCTGGCCATTTTTGGCCACTTCACTTTTCGGTTTTCAACCATTTTTGTTCTGTTAATGCAAATGGAATGAAACTTTCCAAAGGTGTGTATTTTATTAAAATTTTTTATTTTTCAACATCAGCTCCTTAATAATGTCAATAATATTCACTATACACCAAATTGTTCCCATTTTACTGATTGTGGCCATTTTTGGCCAATTGAAACCCATTATAACCACCTTTTTTGATTCCTTGTTACTGGCAGTACTATATCATTCGATTTAGGTAAAATTGCTTTCATTCTAAACTCAACACATGAAAATTGTAGTTTTTAATGTTTTTCACCAAATGACATCCTTGGCCCATTTTGTGCCAAGCAAGCAATTTCATGTAATATTCTTGGTTTCCACTAGGGGCGTTTGATGGGTTACCACATTCCAATGGACCAATATAATGAAACAATTTTGACATAGGTTTGATCTTAAGGATCTGATAGTTTGTGTTTGTGCATGACATTGCAGCACAAACATGTATTTGCAAGATAGACTGGAATAAATAATGACGCATCAAACATTACATAGGCTGCAGTGAATTCCTGTGGATGCAGGATATTGAGCTTTGAGGTTCCCAGTCAAACTTAGCTTTGAAGCACATGTGAAAAGCACTTTTACTCTTGTATTTTTCATAAAAAGAGACCATACCCAAAATATTAACTCTAGAAACAAAAACAAAAACAAAAAAAACCCCAATCACAGGACATTTTGCACAGTTCAAACCTGCAGCTGCAGCGCAAACAACAACAAACACTGTTTGTAAACGTGTCCTGGAGTTTATGCAGGTGCAGACGTTGCTACTGCTGTAAGTAAACCTAACAGCTTCCAGACCATTTATTCTGGCAATATGGCAAGAAGGTGGGAGTGTCCCCCCCCCCCCAAGAGGGACAAAGGGACCCCCTGATGATCCTCTAATCGCCTGAGCCAAGGTGTGAAACTGGGTGTGAACTCTGGCTGATTGGGAACCACACCCAGTTCAAAGCGTATAATATCTAAATTTTAATTATATTTTGGTTTTCATGACTAGGACTGGTGCTAATTTAAAAAATCAAGTCAATGAAAGTAGAAAAATGTTTTAATATATATGAATTTTATAGTATTTTGAAAACGTAAACATGGGTGGTCATTTTTGGCCACGAACAAAATGAGAGGGATTTTTTTTGTTTTTCTGTCACTGCACAAAAAACCAAAGATACATAAAACTCATTGATACTTTTAATTATTGCTATGCATCTAACCTCCATCATGGTTAGAAAATAAATCAGTTTGCATGTATTATTTAGAAAAAAAATGGGGATTTTATGCTTTTATCCCTTTATCCCTTTGTAAATCATTAAAATTATGTAATTTAACTGGTATTTAAAGGGTTAAAAGTCTGGATTTGAATTAAATTTTGGTCTTGATGAACAGCGCTGATACTAATCTAAAACATCAAGTCAATGAAAGTAGAAAAATGTTTTAATATATATGAATTTTATAGTATTTTGAAAACGTAAACATGGGTGGCCATTTTTGGCCACGAACAAAATGAGGAGGGTTTTTTTGTTTTTCTGTCACAGCACAAAAAACCAAAGATACATAAAACTCATTGATACTTTTAATTATTGCTATGCATCTAACCTCCATCATGGTTAGAAAATAAATCAGTTTGCATGTATTATTTAGAAAAAAAATGGGGATTTTATGCTTTTATCCCTTTATCCCTTTATCCCTTTGTAAATCATTAAAATTATGTAATTTAACTGGTATTTAAAGGGTTAAAAGTCTGGATTTGAATTAAATTTTTTGTCTTGATGAACAGCACTGATACTAATCTAAAAAATCAAGTCAATGAAAGTAGAAAAATGTTTTAATATATATGAATTTTATAGTATTTTGAAAACGTAAACATGGGTGGTCATTTTTGGCCACGAACAAAATGAGAGGGATTTTTTTTGTTTTTCTGTCACTGCACAAAAAACCAAAGATACATAAAACTCATTGATACTTTTAATTATTGCTATGCATCTAACCTCCATCATGGTTAGAAAATAAATCAGTTTGCATGTATTATTTAGAAAAAAAATGGGGATTTTATGCTTTTATCCCTTTGTAAATCATTAAAATTATGTAATTTAACTGTGATTTAAAGGGTTAAAAGTCTGGATTTGAATTAAATTTTGGTCTTGATGAACAGCGCTGATACTAATCTAAAAAAATCATGTCAAAAAAAGTGGAAATTTTTCTTAATATATATGAATTTTATAGCATTTTGTAAATGTAAACAGGGGGTGGCCATTTTTGGAAGTTTTTATGTTTTTCTGTCACTGCACAAAAAAACAAAGATGTATAAAAGTCATTGATACTTTTAATTATTGTTATACATCTAACCTCCATCATGGTTAGAAAGTAAATCAGATGGCATGTTTTATTTGGAAAAAAATTGGGGTTTTGTGATTTTTTTCCATTTATGAGTTCCTAGGATTATGTGATCTAACTGGTATTTAAAGGGTTAAAATTATGAATTTGAATGAAATTTTGATTTTCATGAACAGCACTGGTACTAATCTAAAAAATCATGTCAAAAAAAGTGGGAATTTTTCTTAATATATATGAATTTTATAGCATTTTGTAAACGTAAACAAGGGGTGGCCATTTTTGGCCACAAACAAGCTGAGAGGAAGTTTTTATGTTTTTCTGTCACTGCACAAAAAAACAAAGATGTATAAAAGTCATTGATACTTTTAATTATTGTTATACATCTAACCTCCATCATGGTTAGAAAGTAAATCAGATGGCATGTTTTATTTGGAAAAAAATTGGGGTTTTGTGATTTTTTCCATTTATGAGTTCCTAGGATTATGTGATCTAACTGGTATTTAAAGGGTTAAAATTATGAATTTGAATGAAATTTTGATTTTCATGAACAGCACTGGTACTAATCTAAAAAATCATGTAAAAAAAAGTGGGAATTTTTCTTAATATATATGAATTTTATAGCATTTTGTAAACGTAAACAAGGGGTGGCCATTTTTGGCCACAAACAAGCTGAGAGGAAGTTTTTATGTTTTTCTGTCACTGCACAAAAAAACAAAGATGTATAAAAGTCATTGATACTTTTAATTATTGTTATACATCTAACCTCCATCATGGTTAGAAAGTAAATCAGATGGCATGTTTTATTTGGAAAAAAATTGGGGTTTTGTGATTTTTTCCATTTATGAGTTCCTAGGATTATGTGATCTAACTGGTATTTAAAGGGTTAAAATTATGAATTTGAATGAAATTTTGATTTTCATGAACAGCACTGGTACTAATCTAAAAAATCATGTAAAAAAAAGTGGGAATTTTTCTTAATATATATGAATTTTATAGCATTTTGTAAACGTAAACAAGGGGTGGCCATTTTTGGCCACAAACAAGCTGAGAGGAAGTTTTTATGTTTTTCTGTCACTGCACAAAAAAACAAAGATGTATAAAAGTCATTGATACTTTTAATTATTGTTATACATCTAACCTCCATCATGGTTAGAAAGTAAATCAGATGGCATGTTTTATTTGGAAAAAAATTGGGGTTTTGTGATTTTTTCCATTTATGAGTTCCTAGGATTATGTGATCTAACTGGTATTTAAAGGGTTAAAATTATGAATTTGAATGAAATTTTGATTTTCATGAACAGCACTGGTACTAATCTAAAAAATCATGTAAAAAAAAAGTGGGAATTTTTCTTAATATATATGAATTTTATAGCATTTTGTAAACGTAAACAAGGGGTGGCCATTTTTGGCCACAAACAAGCTGAGAGGGTAGTGATTTTGATGGAATCCAGAGGGTTAATCGAAAACCTCCTCCTGGTTATGCATTTCCTTGTTCATTTGCGTAATCTGCTGCCTTGCTTTTTCTATTTTGCAATTTCCGACAAGTTTGGTTTGCAATTTGACTAAACCCCAAGTCACCATTCGCCTGTCAACAAAGCTTTGCTGTTCACAGCTGTCGGCGTGTGCCCCCTTTCAACCTCTGATTGATACACAGTATACGATGACAGACTCCGGCTATTAATGTGCGTCATAACTTTTGAATGAACTGACGCAGCTTAAAAAGCTTTATTGACTTTTTCTGCTGTATTTTTACAATTACACAACTCCACAAGAGTGTTTCCTCTCGGTTGGGTCTGTCTTTATTTTTTTAGTTATTTATTTTTAAATCTGGAAGCTCTTGGAATTCCAGATTTGTACACCATCTATTTCACTGTATCCACATTTTCAAAGTCTTTGGTTTTTAAATATACTGTGTAGCATGCTGCAAAAAGCTCGGCCTAAATGGATATGATGCTGTAGAAGTTCAAGACAAAGAAGAACACCCAGAATTTTAAGTATCTACACTTCACCAGAGTTTTCATTATAGTTGGTTAATTGAAAAAAAGGAAGGCATCAAAAACTTTCACTAGCTAAAGCGGTGTTTCCACGGTTAGTTTTGGCTTCGAATTTGCCTTCACTGAATGCACAGAATCTTTAATTTTGTGGCGTGACTCTTTTAGATCACAAGGTTCAGGATATAGAAGCTGCGACTGGACATACAGGCAGATAAAATCAAGTTATACCTTCAATATGTTATGTTTTTAGGCTTCTCCCCCCCCCCCCCCCCCCTCTCTCTCTCTCTCTCTTTCTCTCTCTCTCTCTCTCTCTCATATTTAAAACATGCATTCTTAAATAACAAGGCTTTTCTGGCTGAAGATTTATATCTACTTGACATAAGGCAATGTTTAACACCTAAATTTAAACCTTATGAAGTTCTCAAACAAACCTGACCTTTTTCCAACTTTTTGACAGATCTCACTAATACTTTTAATGACTGTATACATCATATACTTGTCATTCGAGAGTGACATCGTTGTAGTTCCAAAGTCCAGGACAGGATTTGAAGTTTCATTCAAATCGATGCCACACTGGTGTTCCCTCACATCGTATTTTCAGTCGTGGTTTTGATGATGGACTTTTTCCCCCTCCTAATCCTGATAAAGAACATATGGCTTTAACAGATTGGGGTCACGCGCAGTGTCACAAACCATCTGAGCGACAGCTCGGCGCTCTTCTGTCATCTTTTAACCTGCGGTGAAATGTGACAGTGGAGATCTGACAGTCTGGGTTTTATTTTAGAAAGCGTGTATTAATAAATCAGACTGGATGTTCTGTAACCTCAAAGGGTTTATTGTTGTAGTTTGGAACAGGCTTTAAAACAAACATCAGCCACTTGTCGTAAGGATTTAGTTTTTTTTTAATTGGGCCTATGACTGACTACTGTAAGACACGGATCGTAGTTTTGTTTTACAAGTTTCTGACTAAAATGTTTAAATGGCACAAAACAACTCCCCAATACTGCATCGTGCAGAATGTATTTTATGTAATTAGGTTAGACTTTGACACCAGTTCTCCTGTAACTCTGCTTTCTTTCCTCTTCTCAGGTTGGTGACATTGTCAAGGTTACACGGATGAACATCAGCGGTCAGTGGGAGGGAGAGGTGAACGGACGGAGGGGTCTCTTCCCGTTCACCCATGTCAAAATCATAGACCCACAGAATCCAGAGGAGAGTGACTGACCTAGGCGTTCAGCTGAAGCCTCTCTCCCGTATCGCCGAGTACCCGAATCTGCTGGCTGTCTCCATCTTTTCCTGCCAGTGTCACAGTTATGTGCTTGCCTGCTTGGGGCTGTACCATGATAGCAACCCCCCTCCCCCTTTCCTGTTGTTGTTGCCAGCCATTGCAAGGCTTTCTGACTGTTTACAGCTTTGGACATTAGATCCAAACTAAAACCTGACCCCACTTTCCCAGGTCCCTTTTCCCTTATCTTTGTTCCAGGCTGGGTGGCATTTTTGCATTAGTGTTCTTTTCATTTCCAGATCACTGGGCATCAGACTGTGTGTGTGGGTATGTATGTTTTTGTGTCTGTGTGTGTCCACAATGGATAGTTAGCATATAACATCACGTCTTTTAAAAAAAGAAAAAAAAAGTTTTCTCTTAATATTTGTCATGTTTGACGTCTTTGGGACTTTCGGAAGTGTTGATGTATGCTTGTTTTGTTGATGTGAGGATATTTGTATGAAATAGGGAAAGAAAGAATTATCCCTATGGACTCGGGAGAGCACTGAGGCAATGAGGAGCTAACCAGCCAGTCATGTTATTTCTCCAAACAATCAAGTCACTGTTGTACCTTAACCATTGCACAAGCACACACTTGTACACATTGGCCATGAGTTATTCAGGTAGACAGATTTTTGTGTGTGCGTGTGTGTTACAGATTAGGAGGAAGTAGAAAGAGATGGGATGTGTGGAGGATTTGAGTTGGAACATGGCACGGTAGATCTCATTATCCCATCCATTCTACATCCTGACTGGCTGATAGCTTATTTATCTTATGTTACTAAGACATGACACGGCCATGTGACTTCATTATAATTGTTGCTATTTTCTAAATCATTGTCCAATGATTAATTTTTTTGTTTGGATTTGTTGACATGGATAGTGGGGTAACCTTGCATCTCCATGTTGGCGCCTCTTTACTTGCTTGGAGATCATTGAAGACTAAAAGACACATTTTAGATTATATGCATTAGGAGTGCCAAGCTTTGAGCAGGGTTTCTAAAAGCCAAATAGCAACAGCCCTGGCGAGCACTTTCCACAAGCATCTGACTACAAGGCTAAACATACTAAAAACATAGTGTCCACACAGTGTGGGCATGAGGACTTGAAGCCTTTCCACTGAGATGAAGAACTCAGTGGCGTAGGTCGGGGAAGGAGGAATGTCTGAGCAAGCCAATGAGATCCCATCAATGCCTTTTCAAAGTAAGACAAGTCTTACTTCTAGCGCATGCAATCCCATCTCTGGCCCTTTAGTTTTTATTGTGATGATACTCCTCTCAGTGTAGGATTTTTATTAACTTTTTTCAACCAGCTTTATTCCTTGAGTAGTTTTGGTCTGCACACCAATTATTCTTCTCCTTCATGCTGAGTAGTAGAAAGAATCTCATCACACCGTGCCACAGCCGATTCTGTCGAGCCGAGGATTAAACAGATGTGCAAACGGTGCAGAACCCCAGGTCTGTGCTGTAAAAACTGATCAATCCCACCCCTGCCCGTCCTACCCCCTCTCTGTCACTTCTTTTAGCGCTTTCTGTTAACAAAAGGAAAAGGAGAAAATCATCGCTCAGCAAACGACTTAGAAATCTTTTAGTTGTATCCCTGTTTTCCTTTTCAGTGAGTTCGTAGTAAGCTATGAAATAAAGTATTTTTGTTAATGAGTGATGTTATTAAAGGTAACCAAGGGTGACATTTTAAAAAGGGAAAACAAATAAATGCCTGCTGGTTGCCTCTGTGCATGACCTCTTGGCCAGGGAGATCATATTTTTGTTTTGTTTTTTTCCCCCCTCGCCAAATGCTGCTTGATGTCATTAAATTCCTCATTAAATAAAAGTTTCTCATTTAATCCCACCTGCTGTGTACAGACGCACCGGGTTGGGGTTTTCCTTGTCAAGCTTAATGAAATCTTACTAATTAAGCAATACACTCTGATAATTTCCCTTTGAGATGAACTTTGCTTTTTCCTCATGCTTCTGAGTTATTTTGTAATGGCATTAACAGTATTACTGTGCTCTCTTCACATATTTTAGGAAAGCTTGTCTTTTACTTAAAAAAAATTGAAAGATTGTGCCTTTTATTTTCTTATGCCATTTACATGTGTTAATATTTCCCATGGTTAACACCTGTGCTGGTAAAGACCCTTTATGTACATAACAAGTAAATAAAAATGTTTACTTCTTTAAGTTTGCCCTCTGGTTCTGTCATCGTGTTAACAGATGGTTGGGTGTGACGCGTGTTGGCTGCGGCTCGACATTAACAGTTGTGTATGTAGAGCGCAGGACAGTTTTTTTTTTTTTTTTTGACAGTTCCAGTTTCGATTCTCCCCGTGCCCAGGAGAAAGGAAGCAATTAATGAATTTTAATGAAGTGCTAATAAAAGACAGTCAGCTGACCCGCAGATGGGGGAATGGAAAAGTTTTCAAGGGCAATGTTTCTGGTGGTCATGCTCTGTTTGTTCCGCACTTTGCAAACCAGGTACTGAGCGGTATAAAGCAGCAGGTCCACCAATATTTATACTTTGTATGTGCTATTATGACTTCTGTAACAAGGTCTCTGCCAACAGTGTTGTGAGAAATGAGTGCCCTGCTGTCTCTGAGATGACCCTTTCTGCTGCTGGGGGACAGTACTGCTGCTGATGCGCTTGGCTAAATGTGCACTAATATGATTCCTGCCACTGACTAGGACAGGTCAATGGGACTTTAATGATGCTAATAACTTAGCTTGAGCCTACAGACGGTTGCTCGTGTTAGTTTTGTTTATGCAAATCATTACTGCTCTTAACATAGTATCAGGTTTTTAATTTTTTTTATCTGGTGAATTATGAACAAAACCCAGACATTTTGGCACGCTAATATTTAATCTAATTTAATCTATAATATTTAATCCATTGTGACGCATATTCAGAAAAGTGGATATTGTTGCAGTGACCTATACACAGATACAATAACCAGCTCTCATTTTACATGGAAAGTCCACACCCTGAAACGAAGGCTGATGTGCAAGGGACACAAACGGATGTGTGTACAAGATGTATGTACAAGTATTGACACAGACAGCAGCGGTCTTCAAGTTGGTGAAACTTACATGTTGTCCATAAAACACTAGAGGTTGATGCAGTCACTAGTGACCCCATTGAACTGTCCTGTTTGCAGAGTGATGCTTTGTAGCCTTGATTTTTTTTTGCATTTTGACCATTGCGTCAAATGGCTCGAGGGGGGATATGGATGCAAGCAGCATTACGCAAACCCATAAACCTGGCACTACTAGTTTTTACTAAAAGCTGTTATTGGTAGAGAAAATCTGAGGCGTACTCCTGACCAAATTAAATGGGTAGACTTGAGGGGATAAATATTTGTGAATTTAAATTTTGTTGTGCTGTACCTAGTATTGTCAAGTGATCTAGACTTGCTATGACAGAAACCATCAAAGCAGCATTTGACACTTCGTGGATATTAATGAAAGCGTACGGGCAAATATGTATCCATATAAGGCAGTTTGAATTTCCACATTGATTCTTTGTCCTTTTTCTCTGGATCCCTTGTACCTCATGCGTGGGTTAAGTTGCCATTAAAGCCAATCAATGTAATCCTCTGCACTGTGTAAGGCACAGGCCGCAGCGAGAACGACCATAATGAATCAAACCTGACTGATGCTGACCTCTCTTCGGGGCACAGTGTGCGTTAGTGAGGGTTTAAATAGATGTGCAGCAGGGTCGATAAAGGCCTTCCTACAGTCCATTATGGCCACCGCCCTCAAGCTAGCTGTGATGGCAGTTGTGCTGCAGAGCACTTGGCCCACAGAATTGAATGTACAGTAATTTTCTTTTTTGAATTCATTCTAATTTGAATTAATTTAAAATAGCTGACCAAATACACAACATTAATCTTCATAAGGTATAGTAATGAATGGTTTGTTTGCCCTCTGGACAATTAGCAGAAGCAGTGACTGACTTTATGGCACGTCAACTCTTTCCAAACACCATAAACAAAAAAACCAAAGGGCACAAGCGTTTTTCCCTTTAACCTTGTGGCGTTTTAAACCCCAATCTGATCCTCACATGTGATTAGAATGATGACCACTGATGATTATGAAGTATGACCTGAAACCGGTGACCGAGAAAGTCACTCTGATCTCGTCACTTCCTTGCAAGTGATCCAGAGGTAATTTTTCTTCAGTGCAATCTGAGATTTTTGCAACTAGAGGAGCAGAGTCTGTTTTGCAATAACTTATCAGATATGGATGTTATGTACATTTTTGGTGGCAGCATAAATGGTACTTACCAGTTCTGCTGCCCAAATTAAAAAAAAAATTAAAAAAATAAAAATTCAGAAAGATGACCCGTTAAACATGAATTAATGGTGTTAGAAATCAGTCACACTTTCTATTTCCACCGCTTTAAAAAGTGCATGTTAAAATTTCAGGTTAGTTTCTCAGAAGCTAGAGTTGCCTAACTTAAAATTAAAAGGACTACAAGTTATGTTTGGCAAAAATGTTCCATAAGTCAAAAACACAATAAGGAGTTTGCCTGGGTTAAATTAAATTAACTCCCAACTAAAAGTAAGTCACAGCTAGCCCTTCAAGTACACACTGCTCCAGTTTTGGTAACATTCAAGTCTCTGTGCAGACCTGTGTGTTTGTTTAAAGGAAGAAGGGAAAAAAAGGAGTTCAAATCTACAACACAAAAAGATGCAAGTCTGCGCGCATGTTCTAGAAAACTACTTGCTGCAGTGTCTGGTCCCTAAAGCTTTATGAATGTCCCAGATATGGCTTTGCCATGTCATTCGTAAAACATTTACAGGACCGACGCTCCTGCCTTCTGCTAGGGAAGCATGCCAGGCTATGATCGCATTTCCACACTAGTAGTCTGTCATTTCTTTATCGGGTCAGACCGCCAGGGCAGTCTATCATAGCTCCGTTCTTCTTGAACGGTGTCTGAAACATTGTTGCACATGGTGTTAACTGGACTCATTGAAGTGTGAGGTAGAGCGGTCTGTAGGTGTGTTATAGAACAGAATGGATCGTTTCACTTTTACATTCATTCTCACATTTATTTCTCAGCTGAGAGAGAAAAAAAAAAAAAAAAAAAACACACACAATATACATGTTAACTTTAAAAAAAAAACTAAAAAAAATAAAACAAACTTGAGCACAGACAAATCTCAAGTTAGACTGAGCAAAAAAATATATATATATAAAATACAAAATAACACAAAAGCTAAAACCTCAAGCTAAACAGATTTTTTTTCGTCCATTAAAACAGACTATTTTAAGTTGCTGCTGTATATAATCCAAGCTAATGGAAAACAAAACAAGTGGAAGGTCAGTTATTCCTCCACGTCTATCACAATCCTATCGTCATCATCCAACAATTTCACTACATTAAAAAAAGATCAATCTTTACCAAGTTGTGTATGACAGGACAGGGCTCTGGCTCCAGTCTGCTGTGGTGTTATACTGGTGGAAGTAGCCATGTTGTTGGATGCAAGGTTCAGCTGCAGAACGTGAATTAGGAGGGGGGTGGAGGAAGATCTGCGCACCGTCTGGATCTCTGGAAGGGTATGGGAACATACCATACTCAGACCTGCATGAAAGAGTCACACGGAGGTTTAATGTAATGCAACTGCATGCCTGGTGCTATTCATCTTGATCTCAGGTAGTCTTTGAGTGGGTAGAAGTGTACCAAGCATTTAAACAATACTGGTTATTTTTAAAATCAGACCTGTATGGTTGGTATGGCATGGAAGCAGGCACCATCTGTTCATCACTGCTGCAGTTGTACTCCCGCAGCACCAGGGGCTCAACGTGTTTACTCTCAGACGGCTTCGGCTCCAGAGCTGAGCCTAAAAGGTGACCTCCCTTCAGCGACTGCTGTGTGGAGGCCCGACTCTCCTCCGTCTGTGTGAACTGAGAGGTGGAGGGCATCCTCTGCAGGCCTAAGAGGGAAATGGAACATTTAAATCTCGGGAGTGTCGCCACATTTTCACACTGCTTTAGCACAACTTACATCACCATAAATTATTTTCATACATTTTCTTTTAGTATTCATTCATTTATTAAAAACTTGAAGATACAAATTACAGAAGCTTACTTGGAGAGCTGTTGCTCAAGTCATCCCTGTCCAGTGTGGGTCTCTTAGCACGGGGGCTTTTATTTGACAACCTAAAATATATCGTATATAATGATTTACATGTTCTTTCCAATTAATGTTAATTTCATGTTTACAATGACCTAAATTAAGAAACACAAATTGAAAAGTATAACAAAATTTAAGTCTCCTGAGAGGCATTCTTACCTTTTACTGTGAGAATGAGTGCCTCCTTCCCTGAAGCCTTTAGCGAAGGGGTTGTGATCAATTTTCAGTTTGGTAATCTTTGAAGAAACAAGAAAAGACAGTTGAATTGGCATTGCAGAATTCTGTTAAATAAAAAGGATGTTCTGCACAAAAATTTGAATGTTATTGACGGTTTCTGGCAGATTTGAACCTTTGGGTTTTGGTAAGCAGTGACTGCAGTGAACGTCGTCTCTGGGAATGAGAAGCTCTGCAAAGAGCCCCAGCGGAGAGAGTACGGGTTATCTGCCTGGACCACATGAAACCTCAGGTAGTAGCGATGCATGGAGAGCAGGATGATCTGATTGTAAGGACAAGAAAGCAAATGGTCAAATACAATGAAGACGACAATATGGGGGAAAAAAAAAAAAAAAAAAAAAAGGGGGGGGGGGGGGGGGTCTTACATGGCCATGCTGATCCAAGGTATTGTTGGTGAGCTTAAGCTTGGGGAAAGATAGTGGCTGCTTCATCCAGTGCCTTCCTGGCGCAGGAGAGTCTGGGTGCGTGCATGTACGACACGGGGGGTGGGGGTCTGCTGCTCCTGCGATCTCCCACTGCTCCTTTTTCCACTACAGAGAAATAGTGAAGTGGGGCAGATTCAAGTGCGAGACTTCAGGATGTGTGTAATTAAGCAAACTCTTCACGAACCACAAGAAAACCCTACAAACTCGCACATGGGGGAGAGAAATAAAAAGTGCTCCTTACAGTACTTGACAACCCAATACACTATGCTAAAAAGGGAGTGACCCAGTTGGATGGGGATGATTAAAGGGAACAATGCATGAGCTGCTGAATCTATGGAAGGTCAACTACTCCTCATTCACTGATCAGTGATGCTAATTGATTGGGCTTCCAGCAGAGACTGCACTTATAGGCTTTCTTTGATATGCAGCAGTGAACGACCCAGAACGGGCAGACCGAGGTCTGGCTCCAAACTGCAGCCTTTTACAAACAGCACTCGGCTCACTTTAAGCCCAAGAAAGAAGGGGGGTGGGTGGGAGCGAACTAGCTACAGCACACAATCATCGCTTGTTGCATGCGATCATACCTTGTACTTGAAGCCATCTACAGGAATAATGTCCATCATGATGACGTAGTTGGTAAAAAGCTGGAGCCCGGATACCCTGACGCTGCAGTGTGGAAACATCCTCCTGAAAAGGCACACACCAAGTCAGAAGCAAAAATGTGGCTCAAATTAAAAATAAACAACTTTTTAAACACTTAATTTGGGGATTTCTTTTTTGAACGCAAGTCCATTTCAAAGTTTCTTCTACCCGGAAACCTGAAAAACAAAATGACGCGCAAAACAGGTCATCCACTTTTATGTGGCCTGCATGAAACAATATGTAAAGATGCACTTTGTGTAGTCCTTTTTCAGGACCTTGTATTGTCACCACCAAGGTTTTTTAACCTCCTAAGACCTGGACTCTTTAATGGCATTTTACATGACTTATTGTTTCTGAGAAAAATGAGATCCACATATGAGGACATTCGTTTTAAATTTCGATAGAACAGTGGCAGTATAATGTCCTCGTATGTGGGTGTCGGGCCCTTGTAGAGCAAAGAGAGCTCTTTGAAAACTAAATTTAAACAAATAACTTGAACTGTTAGGTAAAAATGTTATTATCACTTCCCTGATAAAAATATGTATTATGTTTCCTCTGGATGTCAACAAGACTGCAAATTCAGCTGCTTTCAAGACTTGTTTTTATTACAATACTTGTACTGGTCTTTCCCTGTGTCCTACATCTACTACTCCTACAAAACAAACAAAAAACTAATACACCATTACAAGTAAAATACATTAATGTATTCAGGTATTATCAGCAATATAAGAGTCAGCATCCATCACACAAGTGTTCCATTTATGTATTTTCATTATTCCTACCTATAGATACCTACTAAATTGCCACAGGTGTGCATTTACAATAACACCAGACCCCTGTTGCATGTATGGGTTGCACGTGTCACTCAATCAAGTGAGCTATAGTGTGACTGACAGAAGTCATTTTATATTTGTATTATATTTGTCATTTTATATTTGTATTCTTTAGGATTTAACTCAAAGACATCAGACGCTGCTACTATCCATGCACAGAGGTCCAGGAATGGTATTGCTATTTTGAGGAGAACTGGTCAGTTACCTCATATCTCTAATGTTGAACTTAACCAGCTTCAAAGTACATTAGCTTTGTGGTGCAAGTATATTATAAATACTGTTATACCACAGCCAAGCAGGGAGGTGGAAAAATTATGCTTTGAGGACATTTTTCTGCTAAGGGTACGGGACGACTTCACCACACTGAGGGGCCAATGCACCATAAAATCTTGGACGAGAGCCTTCTTGCCTCAGCCAGAACACTGAAGATGGGTCAGTAACCCAAAACATACTGCCAAGGCAACAAAGAAATGGCTAAAGAGGTGGCACATTAAGGCATGCAGTGGTCTAGCCATTCTCCAGCCCCCAGTCCTATAGACAGTCTGTGGAGGGAGCTGAAGCATCAAATGCCAAGCGGCAGCTAAAAAACCTTGAAGGAGTTACAGAGTTACAGAGAAGTGGAGTGGGCCAAAAATCGCTTGTGAGATTATTTCACTCAATGCTTGTTTCACTCAATTACATGCACATCAGTTAATAACTTTCATGGTTCTGTCTCTCACCATTAAAATGTTCATTTCTATTGAAGTAAATTAGCAAAATAATCATATCGCCCAACGTACAAATAAGCACATAACACGTAGTATCAGAAACACCAATGCAGTCAACTAAAATTTATCTAAAGTTAATTAGAGTGAAAAAGACTGCTAACAACTGTCAGTATCATGATAGTTGAAAAGTGAAAAAATATAGCAACACCTTAAAAGAACGTCTTGAAACTGAAAGAGAGCAAGATTTTCAGTGAGCCAAATTAGTCATTCTAGCAGTTCTCCAGCTGTTGCGAGAAATACTGATGTCATGAAAAACTGCTGAAGGCACAACACAAAGCACTCTTTAGTGAGCAGAACATGTTCCAAGTATCAGCTTCATTACCTTCCATGTTTTGTGATAACCATCTCTGTACCGATGCTGTGAAAGGACTGCCAGAGATCAGCGTTCTCCAGGGTCATCCTGATGCCACTGGGCTGGTATGGGTGAGCTAACAACGACATGCTCTCATTCAAACTGGAGTCTGGGAAAGGAATTAAAAGAATACAAGTATACATGTAAACAGTTCTGCAGCTGTATTGATAGAACCTGGGAATGGTTTACTGCAGCATGAAAAGCCAGCCTCCACATCTGAAGAGGCCTTCCACAGGATCAACAGTTCTCCTCAAGCCAATAAAATATGAATGTACACTCTCTCTGTAAGAGTTTTCCCTTTTTTATTGTTGTTAGTTTGGGTGCTCATCTCGCATAAGTTATTATTCACCTACAAATCATTACAGTACCTATTTTTTGGACTATAAGGCGCACGTAAAATCCTTTAATTTCCCAAAAATCGACAGTGCGCCTTATGTATGAATCTGGTTGTGCTTACTGACCTCAAACTGATTTTATGTGGTAGACGGCGTTCAAAAATCTGTCAAAAATGTTTTAGTAAAACTTTGGTAAGCTAGGAACCTGCACCACTTGATGGATTGGCCCAAAACTCTGTCCTGTCCTGAAAACAGAATTTATTAAATTTAACAAAGTTAGAAGTTAGCGCGCTAGTTTCCACCTAAACATGATATAGCATGTTCTGACTGGGAGATTTCTGAAACAAGTAAAACGTACTGCTCTGCTATCACTTCCAACATAAATGAAGACAGAGAAGTAAACAGCAGTGACTTTTTTAGGGTTAGTGAAGTTGGGCTACCTGGTATATAATGATGTGCTACGTGATGGCTAACGACATAGCTATGTTAGCATAAAAAATAGTGAAGCTGGAGGATGAAAATTAACTCTTTTTTTTTTTTTGTATTAGTCATTGATATACATGGGAATAGAGCAGCTGCCAGAGAATTCAACATTAATGAATCAATGGTACGGAATTGGAGGAAGCAAGAAGAATGACTTATCTGATGGTTTTGTTTTGCTTAATGCGTCTTATGTATGAAAACAGACTGTTCAACAGTGCGCCTTGTAACACAATGTGCCTTATGGTCCGAAAAATAAGGCAATTTATTTTTTTCTAGGAGATTTTTTTGTGTGTCATTTTAAACATGCACATTCATGCAGTACATGGTGTGATAACTGAACTTACCAGCGATATAGTGCAGGTTATCATGTCCTCCTGTCATCTCCATCACAATCACCCTGTGAATCCCTCAAGTTTTTAAACCAAATCCAGCCTTGAAATGATCAAACTGTAGTGAGAACACTCAGGAGTTTATATCCTTGATCTGTGGGCCTTGAACTCGATTGGTCATAAGAAGAGGGGTGGCCTTTTGTGGAGGGTGGGAGGGGGGGGGTCAGAAAAGACTGAGGGGGCAGGTGAGGGGGTTTACCTGCTATTTAGTTTCTTTATTTTTCTTTTTAAAGGGTTTGTGTGCAACCATTTGTTGCTTTTTTCAAACACTGCTATTTAAATTTGAGTCTTGGGAAGAAATAAGATCGTTCCATCATATTAAACCATAAATGTATCCAATAAATTAGTATGTTCCATTCTTTATTTGTTCCATTTACTGCATTTACACGTAGATGGTAGAAATCACGTCTGAACACACCTTTAAAGCCCTCAAAGACAGAAAGGCGAATGATTTGGCTTTGTACTAGACCTGAAACCCATAGAAATATTCATTCCCTACTTTTCTCCTGCATTCCCAATGAAAAAGGACAGCAACCATTTAAAAATGCGGGCTGGGGGGGGGGGGGGGGGGGGGCACGACCCCTCTCGGCAGCTTTGAATGTGTATTGAGAACAAGCTGTTTGAGAGTTTGTGTCTAGCATTGACAATGCTGCTAAACTGGCCAAATGGCCACATTTACTCAAGCCCCCGCCACACACCCACTCACTACTACCCTCTGGGAAGAGACAGGCAAGCAATCAGAAGCCAGTTCAAATCAAAGACCGGTGGCAGGAAGAGTTGAGCAACTGTGTTAAAGTTTGAAAACCAAATGCTAAGGATAAAAACAGAAAAAGTGCAAATAGAAAACATACCTATCCATCTATCTATCTATCTATCTATCTATCTATCTATCTATCTATCTATCTATCTATCTATCTATCTATCTATCTATCTGAAGATCTCTCTGAGCCGTTTTTGATCAGGTTTTAATAAATTTATTTGCACTGGGAGTAATTCCGATTAAAATCCTTCATCAAAATTACCACAGTTCCCAAACAGATACAGAAATGGCATAATCTGCATATTTTAACCTTCCTCTGCTTACAAACCACATACAGTAATTCCCATATGTTTAAAAAATCACTTTAAAGAACAAAGGAAGGGGCCTGCTGATGCCAAATTTCAGAAGACAAATCTGGATGTTAAAAGTTTCTAAGTCTTTAGGAATGCATACTTCATAGTGCTGTCAGATTTCCCTCTCTACATTTTACAGCCATCTTATAAGGAAGAGTGGCTCGCTTGCCCTGTGAACACATTTCTCCTCCAACTAAAGGGCATGTTGAAACATTTCTCCTCTGCTTAAGTCAACTTCAGGCTTGAAGATGGAATTTGGTCTGCCTACGGCATGGATCACCTCTGAAAGTATGCCACAAAGTCAAGTCTGTATGGAAAAGTCATAATTTAGCTCTGCTAATGACATTTCATGAGAACAGAGTCCTTTATTAGGAACCAGTTGCTTCTTTACAGGGACATTTGATTAGCACAGTTTTGGTCCCCTTACACTGACAGTTCACTGACTTCAGAGTTGTTCAGAGTGATCACCTTCATTTAATGATGAAACATATCCATCTTCTCTTCCAGGATGACACTACCTCAACCCACAGGAGGCATCACTGGCAGTTATGTAAATCATATCCTTTTAGTCACTACTAAATCCAAGTCAGCTTTGGGCCGGTGTGTTGCATTGTTCTCAACACATACAGAAAAGAAGGATTTTCAGTCCTTGCAGTAAAGCTCTAGGGAACTTGAGATTAACACCAATAACATATTAAAGTGTTGAAGAGAGCATGTGGTAGCCAAACACCTCACCAAGACATTTTTGCTGAGATTTGCCTTAATTCGTCACCCATCACCAAAGTTTACATCCTCCCTTTGCACTTTTACCCAGTGATTTAAAACGAATCAAACTGAAAACCACCAAATGATGTTATAAGGTGAAAGCCACACTATTGTAGGTTGTAAGATATTATCACTAACATCATTTCTTCTGCATGTCTGTCATTTTGCTTTTTCCAATGCATCAGTTCTGCTGCAGTAAAAATATCTCATGCCACAGGAAATTCTGTGGTTTCAGCAAGTTAGTCTAAACTGCAGCTCAAAGATGCAGCGCATGACATCACTACTGGTAGTTTACACACATGGCTCTGCTCAGCTCACTGCCTGGTGGGCCTTTTCCTACACAGAGGAAGTATTTGCAACCCACCAAAAAGGTTTTACCAGAGAAAAAGAGGGGAAAGTGTTTTTTTGTTTGTTTTTTTACTTTTACACCAAATCAGGATTTTTAATAATGTCAACTCTAAGAAGCATATTTGTTTACAAAATGGTCACAAATAACAGGAAAAGGCATTGATTTTTGTCAAATAAGACAATGAATTCATCTCCTTCAAAAATACAGTAAATGCTTCAGCTAGAACCACAGTTACTGCCAAATGCAATAAATACTGAAGCACTTCCACAGGTAAGTGCTTAGAGCTTTATCTTATGATTGCCTATCAGGTATGCTTTTCGACTTGTGCTATGTTTAAAGTGATAAATGTTACAAGGTCAACAGTAATAAAATAGCTGGCTCCTTTTTTTAAATGAAGGTGATACATGCGTGCAGATTCATACATACAGAGATGCTGTCTGACTAACAGGATATGTGTGAAAAATATGTGAAAAGGAGATTAAAAATTGTGAGACTGCGACGAGAATTTTTGGTCAATGCTGCCACCTACTGGACCCTAAATGGCATGAATGCCTCAAAATCACTTTCCTAAAAAGTCTGATGTCCTCCTGATTAAACGTTCTGCGTAATTAAGCCTAAATTAAGAGAATTTAATGTTCCCTTGAATGTATATTTATTATGATGAGACAGATTTTGAAGGATTTGTTTTTAAATTTATGATTAAAAAGGAGGTCCAATATTCTAAAACTGTCTGAATTATGTACAGGCTTAATGCAATGACTAAGCACACCTGTGGCTTCTGTGGTTTGGATAAAACTGGGGGCTGCCAAAGTGAACTAATGAATTTAGTATTTTGATGAAATTTTAAAATAAAATGAAATGATGTTTCTCACCTTACGGAGCAATCAGACTCCTGCGTGGACTGGCAACCAACTCAAACCACCAGAAAACAATTAGCTATGGCTTGGACTGAACCAAATGAGCACACAGATGCTCTAATTAGTGCTGTCAAATCCGGAAAAGTGGAAAATAGTTATCTATGTGCATGCTGCAGGTGGGGAAAGAAAGCTTAATTGACAAACTATTATTGCTACCAAGAAGCAGAAGACAAAACTGAAGTAAAAGGATTCTGTGAAGGTAAAGGAATCAAATCAAATCCATTCATTTAATCGAGAATTCAAGTTTATTTATGTGGCTTTGAATGCAAACAACAGCTGCCTGTCACTAATACTGTAAGGTAGTCCCTACAGTATTAGAGACAAGGCCAGCAATCTGATGATCCCCTATGAGCAAGCTCTTGGCAACTGTGGGGAGGAAAAACTCCCCGTTGGGAAGAAACCGCCAGCAGAACCAGGCTCAGGAAGGAGCAGCCATCTGCCGTGACTGGCTGGGTTTTCAACTGTTGTTTGCATGACTGAGATGGTAAGAGCCTAATTAACCCCATTATAACCCAATTATTAGTTATTTTCCTATTAAAATTGTCATAGTCCAGTTAGAGCCAAATAAAGTTGGCACTGATGTTTTCTTATGTTGCTAAAAGGTTTAAAATAAAGACATTATGTTTGTCTTCAACTTTTCCATTTCCATAGAGGAAAATTAACGGTGTAATCTTAAAAATAGAAGAAACTCAATTGTCAAGAGATGGAGTTCTAAGGAGAACATAGCTAAAAATGCAGTGACATGTAACATGTTTGCTACAACTTCTAAAATCCCTTCTATTACCAAAGATCTGACCTCTTCAACTACTAGCGAGAACCCGTGACAAATGGCCTCAGTTGCTGACTTGCACATGTTACACACTGTGGTAATGGATTGTCCTAAAAATCCAGTTCCTCTCCTGGTGATAGAAACCTCTCTATGAGGAATCCCATTATGTTCTTTTCTCCCTTCCAAAGGAGGCCTGTCTCTGTTCACAATTTCATCATGGTGTTCTGAGACTCTTTGACTAGGTCTTAGGTCTGAGATCCTGGGTTCAGCAGGGTCTGATGCATCTCGATTTGAATTTTCCCATCGCTGATATCTTTGAATCACAGAAGGCTGCTGCTGTATATTTTCAGGGTGAAGAATTTCACACACTTGCTTTAAACCGCTATTCTGATTATGTTCAGGTATATGCTGATCTGGCAAAGGTACCTCATGTTCCGCGTGTAAAATTTCAGGTGCCTCGCATACAGTTTGGTCAGCAGTGGGTGAACGTTGGTCATCAAATCCCAACGTATTTCTCATAATTTTGTGAGCATAAGTGCCCACAGTGCAAATCGCGCCCCAAACGGAGTTCGACATGTTTACAGATGATGAGTTCTCTATTTCTTTCCTTAATTCTTGCAGTACTGCGTTATAGCGCTCAAACAAGCTTTTAGCGTGTGTTATCATGCGACTCAAAGGTCTGTTTAAGGGTTTTTGGGATCAAAGGGAAGCTTTCTCTGTGTGACGTCACCAGGTTTGCGTGAACACGTGCCGACGGCAACAATCTGGTTACCGTGGAAACCAGTCGTGCATTTTTTCCGCAGTTTAAAACTGCTCGTGACTGTGGCGATTGAAAGACGCGATTTATTTATATTTGCTAATTACAAGCGCAAGATTAAGGAAAACTGTTGTCTACGTGCGGCCGTCCTAAATATTTTTTAAGTGACCTGCACGTCTTTTTGTACAGAACAAACAGATGTAGCGAAGCCGTAGCGTTGCTCAACCCGAGAATGATGATCTGTGTTTGCATGTAAACATAATAAGATTTGACCTTGGTGAGTTTTTCTATGACGTCACAGCAAAAGTTTCATATTTTTTTATTGGCTGAGGACCAAAGTTGCTGAGAATTCAAGTAAACATCTTATGGTGTGTTTTCCGTCTTCTAGTCTGATAGTAGACATATATTTCACTTAATTTAGTCTAAATTACACAGAGTGCTTTTATTAGTAGGCCATCAGATTTATTGGAAAACACATTTATCACTTCCACCTCTTCTTTAAGTCGAAGAGTTATTTTTATTGATGGCATGAAGTTGGCTTTAAAGTGAGTTGTAAGGTCTCGGGGTTGATATTGTTACAGCATCAACTTGATCACAAACTCACAACCGTTGAACTAAAACACAATATAAATTCAATGAAATAGAGAGACGGGTGAAACAGAGACATAAAATCATCGATATAATATACAAAACATACTGGCCCATGCTTTGAAGCAGAAATAAACACCTTACAGATATTTTTAAGAACATTTGAACTTCTTCTGACTTAAATTTGTCTCTCCAGCTTCAGCTTGCCATGGTCATACCTCAGCATGGGCATGCATCTTCCTCAGGTGCACCAGTGGAACCAACATGCAGTACAATAGTTCCTACATGAGAATTTCCACAATAAATGTCCTAATGACATATAAAATATGCATAGTGCAAAACAAAATATGTTAACTAAAAGTATGGCAGTAAAACTCCCACCAAATCACAAACTTATTGTGATTTCTGCCTAAACACATTATAGTAGGAACATGTTTACATTTTAGCATTTATTCTGCTTCTAGCAATAGCACAGTTTTGTGTACTGGCCTATCAAGATACGCTGGTTTGACAGTCCTTTCCCCATCCCTATCCAAAATTGAATCACAGAGCAAAAGCTTAACCATTCTAATACTTCCATCTACGCTTGGATATAGCTCTGTTACTCTTGCCAGTTTCCACTTTTTCCTTGGAGAATTGTCTTCTTGAAGAATAACAATATCTTTCACCTTTGCACTCCTTTTTATCTTTTTGCCAGATCTGTCTCTGTTGAAGAGTGAGAAGATATTCCTTCTTCCACCTTGTCCAGAATTAATTGGCTAAAAACTAAACTTGGCGCCATCTCCTTCTCAAGTACAGGTCCCTGCTCACAAATTTGCCAGGAGGGGGTAGAATAATGCTGGACTTCATCATGAGAATATGATTTGGTGTACGAGGTTCTAAATTTGGGTCATTTAGGTTCTCTACTACTACTAGGTGCAATTCACAATAACCATAACTTCATAAAGACACGTTCTGAGTGAGGAAGTGTCAAGTCTCTTAGAAGTGTGATCTAGAATAGTTGTTAAAACACTTCTAATAGTCCTAATTTGCCTTCCCCAAACACCTCCCATGTGGCTTGAAGAGGGGGTGTTCAGAACAAACTTACATCCACATTGTTTCAACTGTTCTTTGTCAAAATCCTTCAGTGCATTCAAAAGCTCTCCATCCATCCATTCACTTCCGCTTATCCTTTTTTTCAGGGTTGCAGGGGGTGCTGGAGCCTATCCCAGCTGTCATAGGGCGAGAGGTGGGGTACACCCTGGACAGGTCGCCAGTCTGTCGCAGGGCTAACACACAGGGATGGACAACCATTCGCACCTATGGGCAATTTAGATTTTTCAATTAACCTATCCCTACAAACTGCATGTCTTTGGACAGTGGGAGGAAGCCGGAGTACCCAGAGATAACCCACGCAAACATGGTTGGAATTGAACTCAGGACCTTCTTGCTGTGGGTCCTGAGTTCAATTCCGACCACCGTGCTGGCCTCAAAAACTCTCCCTTAGCACCAAAATAATTTAGTACCTTGGTCACACCTGATTTGTCTTACATGTCCATGAATAGAAATAAAACTACATGATGTATTCATAAAATGATCAGTTGTAAGGTCATCCAACATTTCATTATGTATTGCTCTAGAACACATACATGTACAAAGAAGACCATACCTTTTAAGTTCTTTTCTACCCTCTTTTACATAAAAAGGTCCAAAACAGTCAATGCCACAGTAGGAGAATGGGGGTGTTGTTTCCACTCTATCCTCTGGTAAATCTGACCTCCCATGATCTTGACTATGTCTCCTGTACTTTGTGCAGGTTGTGCACTTGTAGATGTGAGAAGCAACTGAATCGCTGCATCCTGTAATGCATACTCTATTGGAGCGCAGCTCAGTGACAGTTATTCCTCTTCCTTGATGCTGCACCTTTTCATGGTACTGTTTAATAAGTAAACACAACATGACTTGATTTGGGGATAATGGCAGGATGTTTGATATATGGGTGTAGAGTTGCTCTTTTCCTCCCACCCTAAGTACTCCCTGCTCATCAACAAATGGACTTGGGCTGTAGAGCTTGTGTGTCTTATCCTTCAGTTGAATGTCCTTTCCTCGAGTCAAGTCCTTGATTTCTTTGTTCTGTTCTTAAATAACTACATTTTCCGTAGCCTGTCACACCAGCGTCTGAAAAATGGTGTAGTTCACACTGTGCAATGTCTGTGTTTGCAGGTAAGACACGTCTTTGAACTTTCACCTTTGACAGGTTTTGAAGATCTAGGATTCCCACAGTGACAGTGTTGATCTGAGAGTGGCTCGTCCCATTCTACTTTCTCTTGGCATAACTGTTGCAGGATTTGTTTTCCTCTTAGGATGAAGGTTGCCACAAATCCCAGTGGGTCGTACACTGATGCTATTGTGCACAGAATTCCTCTTCTTGTCATTGGGTGCTCTTTTACAGTTACTCTGAACTAAAACTCATCAGAAGAAATGCACCACTAAACACCAAGTGGTCTTTCCATCAATAGATCTAAGTCCTTAATACTTTCAGCACTCTCCTCTCCCGACAGTGACTTTATCAGATTTTCACAGTTTGATATGAACTTTGTCTAATCTTAGTTTACCCTTGCTACACAATTCTCTTGCCTCTTTCACTAGTTTTATTGCTTCAGCTTCTGATATAACACTTACAAGTCCATCATCTACATAAAGGTTCCTTTGAATGAACCTCACTGTGTTTGGAGTGAACTTTTCCTCAGATTGCGTGGCTACATGATTTAAACCAAAGTTGAAAGTCTTAGGCCTTAATGTAGGGTCCAGTAGGTGGCAGTGTTGACCAAAGAATGCTTAATTTCACTGTCGTCTCAGTTTTTAACCCTCCTATTATGTTGTTTATGTGGTACAGCAAGGATATCCCTGAGTCAGTTTGTTTAGCCATCCAAAAGTGTCAGAACCCAAAAAATTCCAGTAAACTTTGCTGATATCTTATTATCAACTCCATTACTGCCCACAGGAACAGGAAAGTTCACAACACCTGCGTTCTTGCACTTTACACGTGAGGTCAATAGAATACGGAGTGTGTGTGTGTGTGTGTGTGTGTGTGTGTGTGTGTGTGTGTTGGTGAAATATGTCTCACAGTTGCAAAGACAGATGTAGTTTTAGACCCCTTCAGCCTCCACTTTGGCTGCCAGGTCAAACCATTTTCATTTTATATGCTGGTTACACTTTTTAATCCAAGCAGAAATTTTGTATTAGAAAAGTCCTTTTAGCAATTTTCTTTTTACATTTTAAAACTTGAAATCAGGTCACTTCATCACAATGGGAAGGTTAAAGCTTTTCACACATTAACATCTGTCACTTTCATTTAAAAAAACTGGAGCTAGCAATTTTACTACTGTTGACCTTGTAACATTTATCATTTCAAACGTAGCACAAGTCTAAAAGCATACCTGATCGGCAATCATAAGATTAACTAAATGATAGGTCACCTACTGTGTGGACTGCAGGTGCGTTGTTCTGTGACATCACTGAAAATGTTTCCGGCTTTAAAGTCTGAGGTTTTCTCTGTGTGGTGTCTGCACTCCCACGGGTCAGACATGCCAGTTAGGAGAAAACAGGAGAGCATAGGGATGAATGGGGCAAGAAGCTTAATTGACAAACTATTATTGCTACCAAGAAGCAGAAGACAAAACTGAAGTAAAAGGATTCTGTGAAGGTAAAGGAATCAAATCAAATCCATTCATTTAATTGAGAATTCAAGTTTATTTATGTGGCTTTGAATGCAAACAACAGCTGCCTGTCTCTAATACTGTAAGGTAGTCCCTACAGTATTAGAGACAAGGCCAGCAATCTGATGATCCCCTATGAGCAAGCACTTGGCAACTGTGGGGAGGAAAAACTCCCCGTTGGGAAGAAACCTCCAGCAGAACCAGGCTCAGGAAGGAGCAGCCATCTGCCGTGACTGGCTGGGTTTTCAACTGTTGTTTGCATGACTGAGATGGTAAGAGCCTAATTAACCCCATTATAACCCAATTATTAGTTATTTCCCTATTAAAATTGTCATAGTCCAGTTAGAGCCAAATAAAGTTGGCACTGACATTAGGTTTGTCTTCACCTTTTCCATTTCCATAGAGGAAAATTAAAGGTATTGTGTTAAAAATGAAAGTAAATAAATTAATATAGCTTGAATTTTGTTGACCAAGAACAATAAAATGCAAAGGCAAACGCAAATACTTCCTACAGCACGTGACATCAGCTTTGCCACATATTGTCTGACCTCTTCAACTACTAGCGAGAACCTGTGACAAATGGCCTCAGTTGCTGACTTGCACATGTTAGACACTGTGGTAATGGATTGTCCTAAAAATCCAGTTCCTCTCCTGGTGATAGAAACCTCTCTATGAGGAATCCCATTATGTTCTTCTCTCCCTTCCAAAGGAGGCCTGTCTCTGTTCACAATTTCATCATGGTGTTCTGAGACTCTTTGACTAGGTCTTAGGTCTGAGATCCTGGGTTTAGCAGGGTCTGATGCATCTCGATTTGAATTTTCCCATCGCTGATGTCTTTGAATCACAGAAGGCTGCTGCTGTATATTTTCAGGGTGAAGAATTTCACACACTTGCTTTAAACCGCTATTCTGATTATGTTCAGGTATATGCTGATCTGGCAAAAGTACCTCATGTTCCGCGTGTAAAATTTGGTTACCACAGCGAACTTCAGGTGCCTCGCATACAGTTTGGTCAGCAGTGGGTGAAGGTTGGTCATCAAATCCCAACGTTTTTCTCATAATTTTGTGAGCATAAGTGCCCACAGTGCAAATCGCGCCCCAAACGGAGTTCGACATGTTTACAGATGATGAGTTCTCTATTTCTTTCCTTAATTCTTGCAGTACTGCGTTATAGCGCTCAAACAAGCTTTTAGCGTGTGTTATCATGCGACTCAAAGGTCTGTTTAAGGGTTTTTGGGATCAAAGGGAAGCTTTCTCTGTGTGATGTCACCAGGTGTAGGTGAACACGTGCCGACGGCAACAATCTGGTTACCGTGGAAACCAGTCGTGCATTTTTTCCGCAGTTTAAAACTGCTCGTTACTGTGGCGATTGAAAGACGTGATTTATTTATATTTGCTAACTACAAGCGCAAGATTAAGGAAAACTGTTGTCTACGTGCGGCCGTCCTAAATATTTTTAAGTGACTGTGGTGACTGCGTGAGTTTTTCTATGACGTCACAGTAAATTTAATAGTTTCCGAAACCGGAAACTTTGTCATGCAGACACAGAACAAGACACAGGCTTACTCCTGCGGGTCAGAAAAATGGATACATAATAAAATAATATTCTATGTATGTATGTATGTACGTGTCCACCTACCCACCCACCCTATAAGAGCTGCTGATGTAAACCGTTGCTCTCTAATTCCAGATATTCAGATGGACCGAGAAATGAGTATAAGTTAAAATACAAAAGTAAAGAATTGTTTTAAAAAGAGTGATCCCATTAGTGCTGAGTTTCATAACTCAACTTCTGAGTAAAAGATGTAGAGTCATAGGTTGGGTTTAGTTTAGGGTTTAGTTTGCCGAAATATTGGTTGACTCAGTTGTGACTCAGCAGTAGGGTTGGTGATGTGTCGGGCTCTTTAATTAACTCCACAGCTTGGGTATTTCTATTGGGTCATAGGTCGGGTAGCTTTGATCAAATATTGGGTCAAATTTTAACCAATTCGTTGGATTAGAGACAAGCCTCAGAAGAAGCCACATATTTTTTTCACAAACTGCCACTTTCAACTAGACTTTCACCTGATGAGATATAACTCAACTTTCTTCTACAGTGAATTAAAACATGCTATGTAAAAACTCAATTCTAAAAGTTTGAAAGTGATAGGGTTATTTCTGATCATTACAATTAGGGTAAGAATGTTCTAGAATTTTACCTACTCATGAAAGGGCTTTTGACAGATAACAACAGCTGGCTTGCGATAAAGAAAGCTATAGTTATTTATATTAAAAAATGCTTAATATGGTGCTCTAAATGTATTATTTGAAATGAGGCTGAGGTTGTTAGGTTTGACAAATTATTTAGAGATCTCTGCATCTAGAACAAAGTAAGAATGAGATCGTGTTGCTATACAGCATTTGTTAAATAAAAGGTTAAAAAAAAAGACAAGAAAAAGGAGTACAGTCTATCTAAACTACAGTATTTAATTTAATAATTGTTTTTTTTTTTTCTCTTTCTCTCAGCCTCTCTCTCGCACTTTTTTCCTGCTTCACTCAGCACGCGAGCCTTGTGCTTTACGCTGGGCAGAGGGGGGAGGGGCGGTAGTTACACTCAGTAGCACAGGAACAGAGCCGGAGGGAGAGAGAGAGAAAGAGCCAGGGACAACAACGCAGTGTTGCCAACTTAGCGACTTTGTCGCTATATTTAGCGAGTTTTCAGACCCCCTAGCGACTTTTTTTCCAAGAAAAGTCGCTAAAAAAAGACGTGAAAGCGCATATCGCTTTTACTCTCAACAAGCAGCGGGTGCTGTAATGCAGTCAGTTCTTCTTTTACTCTTATGCGGTTTTGTGGATCAGGTTTAAAACTACTTATAAACACACACACACACAAAGTAACTCCACCAGAGTGCCTATTTCGGGTCACTTTTGCCGGTCCAAGCCCGGATTAAGGAGCAGGGTTGGAATTGTGACATTACAAAAAACAATAATTGCTAAAAGAAATTTAATTTGTAGTTCTAAATAAATTCTAACTGCATTTAGGACGTTTTTTGCTCACTTTATGTCTCGTCCACGATGTTATTTCTCTCTCCAGCAGCATAGGTTACAATTACGTTAGCATGACCAATTATGCAAATTAGGTGATGACGTCATTTAGCAACTTTTAGGACAACCAATAGCGATTTTCCTTACTGAGGAGTTGGCAACACTGCAACAACGTCACATTAGAAAGGTATACTAATCATCCACAACTATTTTCAGTTGCAGATGATAAAGGATTCAGAAAGTTTTTTCATGCAGGTCCATATGACAGAGAATATGCATCTTCTTTTTGTTTTCATATTTTAATTTATATTTAATTGTGTTGTGATTTGCAGTGTTTTGTGTTGTTTCACTTTAAATTTGTAAAAGGAAAAAGCTGAAAATTTAAATAGTTAAAATTTGAAATGTGAATAGTTGATTTTTGTATTATATGATTTATTTATTACATTTTATGTGGAGTGAATAAATAAAAGTATATTTACGGTGGCCCCTACAGACAAAGCACATACAAACTCTGAATCACTTACAAACTCCAAAACACGTAAAAACACGTACAAACTCCGAAGCACGTAAAAACTCCGAAGCACGTAAAAACCCCGAAGCACGTAAAAACTCCAAAACACGTACAAACTCTGAAGCACGTAAAAACTCCGAAGCACGTAAAAACTCAGAAGCACGTAAAAACTCCGAAGCACGTAAAAACTCCGAAACACGTACAAACTCCGAAGCACGTAAAAACTCCGAAGCACGTAAAAACACGTAAAAACTCAAAACACGTACAAAAGACAACAGAAGTGCTCCAGGATGCTGGGCGCAGTGTTGAGCTTTTGTTACCTCGTGGCTACACAAGCCAGCAAGTACCAACAACCGGATTTGGTGTGTGGTAGTAACAGGTAAATGAACTTTTTTTTAAAATTTATTTGAATATATATGAGTGCTTGTGTATAAATACACAAACAATACACACATGCTTTCAATTGTGTAATTTAAGTGATCTAGTAGCTCTGCTTTGGAAGTTCAGTTCATGCTAGAAATGTGTTTTGGAGTTTGTACGTGTTTTGTCTCTAGGGGCCACCGTATATATTTATATATAAACATATATAAATAAAACCACTTTTTTTTTACGTTAGTAATTCCTTTTGTGCATAATTTTATATTATTGTTAATAATAAATTAATTAAAGCAACAAAACAACCTGAAGAGGCTCTTTTCAGTGAGCCGAACCGAAAGAGCCGGATCTCTAAAAAGAGCCGGAAATCCCATCACTAGTCGAAACCAATGAAAACATGATGCGGAGTGCAACATACGTAGGGGAGACCGGGGATAGTTGTAACGTGGGTCAGTTGTAACACTTCCAATTTCTCCAATCAGGGCTAAGTTTCAAATGATGTGACTCATTCTGTGTATGCCCAACTCAGTTCTGCTATCACATGTGAAAAATCAGCACATTTTGTCAAACACAGACAATTTAACACGAAAAAAAGTAATTTTTATGCCAAAAAGTAAGTTTTTCTACTTTATTTCAATTTCTAATAGCATTATCTGCTTTGCAGTTAAACTCATCAAACTTAAATTATGTTATTTGTATGCCTATGGGGGTATATTCTGTGTAGGTCTTTAGTGCTAATGTTTTAGCCGTTGGCTGTAATGTTAGCTAGTTCATGGCTATAGGAGTCTGGGTTAGTTGTAACAGCAACAGTCTGGGTTAGTTGTAACAATAATGCAGATGTTACAACTTACCACACTATTACTTTAACTTATATTAAACAAGTTGGGGCAAAGACATCAGCAGAGAGAGGTTCACTGGTCGCCTTTGTATATGCGGTTAATGCCATTGGCAACACAATTCCTCCACTGTTTGTGTTCCCACACATACATTATGCAGACCACTGTGTAAGAGATGGACCAGTAGGAAGTACTGGTAGTGGAAATAAATCAGGATGGGTGCAAGAAACAGATTTCCTCATCTTTCTGAAGCACTTTGCAAACCACACCAAGGAAAGCCATGATAAAAAGTAATGGAATTGCGATGCTGGTGAACAACTACATTTTTTCAGCTTCATTGTTATGTTCAAAATTGGTGCAAGAGTTGTAGGTTATAATGCCCACTGAGCCAATGAGGCCAAACTCAAGGAAGACCAACCAAAATTAATGAAATATTCAGTTGCAGAAAATTCCATAATTTGTCTTTTTTGGGGGGTTGGAATATGTTCAAAAGCTAGATTTCTGCATTCTATCACACACACACATAGCTACATAAATGGCTCTAAGTGCATTCATGTGTTGAATAAACAAAGATTACATGTTAATGTTTTGTTAGTACCCTTATTTCATTGTGTTACATTTCACCCCAGGATATTAGTGATGGGTCGTTCGCGAACGAAATGGCTCTTAGTTCCGATTCTTTGAAGTGAACGACGCGAGAGGTTTTTTTTTTTTTTCTTTCTCTCACCCTCTCTCTCGCCCTTTTTTCCGCTAAACTCCGCATGCGCGGCCTGTACTTTGCGCTGGGCAGAGGAGGGAGGGGCGTTAGTTACACTCGCAGCAGCACAGGAACAGAGCCAGAGAGAAAGAGAGCGAGGGACAACAAAGTCACATTAGAAAGGGATAGTAATCATCCACTATTTTCAGTTGCAGATGATAAAGGATTCAGAAATCATGCAGGCCCATATGACAGAGAATGTGCATCTTCTTTTTGTTTTCATATTTTAATTTATATTTAATTGTGTTGTGGTTTGCAGTGTTTTGTGTTGTTAAACGTTAAATTTGGTTAAAAGGTAAAAGCTGAAAATTTAAATAGTTAAAAGTTTAAAATGTAAATAGTTGTTCTTTGTATTATATGATTTATTTATTACATTTTATGTGGAGTGAATAAATAAAGTATATTTATGGTGGCCCTTAGAGACAAAGCACGTACAAACTCTAAAACACGTAAAAACTCCAAAACGCGTAAAAACTCAGACGCACTTACAAACCCCGAAGCATGTACAAACTCCAAAACACGTAAAAACTCAGAAGCACGTACAAACTCCAAAACACGTAAAAACTCAGAAGCACGTACAAACTCCAAAACACGTAAAAACTCAGAAGCACGTACAAACTCCAAAACGCGTAAAAACTCAGAAGCACGTACAAACTCCAAAACACGTAAAAACTCAGAAGCACGTACAAACTCCAAAACGTAAAAACTAAGAAGCACGTACAAACTCCAAAACACGTAAATACTCAGAAGCACGTACAAACTCCAAAACACGTAAAAACTCAGAATCACGTACAAAAAAGACAACAGAAGTACTCCAGGATGCTAGGGTGCAGTGTTGAGCTTTTGTTACCTAGTGGCTACACAAGCCAGCAAGTATCAACAACCGAATTTGGTGTGTGGTAGTAACAGGTAAATGAATTTTTTAATTATTTGAATAAATATGAGTGCTTGTCTATAAATACACAAACAATACGCACATGCTTTCAATTGTGTAATTTAAGTGATCTGGGTAGCTCTGTTTTGGAAGTTCAGTTAACGCTAGAAATGTGTTTTGGAGTTTGTACGTGCTTTTTCTCTAGGGGCCATATATAAACATATATAAATAAAACCAATTTTTTTTACATTAGTAATTCCTTTTCTGCATAATTTTATATTATTGTTAATGATTAAATAATTAAAGCAACAAAAAAACCTGAAGATCCGGTTTTTAGTGAGCCGAGCCGAAAGAGCCGGATCTCTAAAAAGAGCCGGAAATCCCATCACTACAGGATATGTTACAACTAACCCAGACTATGGGGTTAATTGTAACATTTCACTCTTTGTGTTTGAGGCCATATCATGCAATGGGTAATTGTGCTGCAGAGAAAATAGCTGCACTATTTAATAGCCGAGACATGTAAATACTTTGCATTACATTTTGAATCCACTACCTTAAAAGAGCTCTAATTTACAGACAGAAATGTCAAAAATGTTACAACTATCCCCGATCTCCCCTATTTATACTGCTAATACACCACCTATATATAGCCACCAACTTCGCTCTCAAACCTGGGGAGCTTTAAGCTCGAAGTTTACATGTACTCAAAGTAAAAAACAGTAATTTAACACCTTACAGATATAGTTTGTGTTAGCCTTTTGGTTTTTAGTTAACATGCAAGGCTAAGTTGTTAAAAGTATTAGCTGCTGAGGCTGAGAATGTTGGCTACGATCAGACCCTGCTCAAAATACAAAAGCTTCTCCTTTATGTATTGTTTATTTTAGAAGAAATTTACATAAGTTTTTGCTTGTCCAACTTCAGAGATGAAGGCAATTTTGGCATCATCAATAGCAGATTAGTTTCCACGTTTAGGGGACTGCCGTGGCACAGGATATGTAAGTATCTACACTTAAATGACACAACAACAATTAAAAAAAAAAACCTCTTCAGTTTTTCAATCAGTATATTAAAACCGTTGTGATTAAAACAACCAAATATAGTCTTTATGTATTCAATTTCCAAAAGATGCATATTATAGATGCACAAATAATTAAATATGTTGCAGATCTATTCAGAACTTGTCAAAAAGGTTTGTATGACTTTATGACAATTTAATGTGTGTAAAAAAATCTTGACTTAGTCCAATCTTACAATTAACTGCAACCATTCACAACCAAAGACTGGTCTGTTTCATTGTTCTTTTGTCCTATCTGAGCAAATGTCAAGCATACTGTTGGAGCTCATCACTCCAGAGATAAAAAAGTTAAAATGTTGCTCATAAAGATGGATGAAATGATCGGAGACTAGGCGTACTTGTGTGTAATTGCATTCTCGTGGACTTGTGATACATCGTCAGTCGCAGACCAAGTACTTTTCCAATTCAAAGTAGACATCAAGCTGAGTACGCTAAAATTCCCAGATGTGTTCTCACTCCTCTCGTTTTGTCAAGCATACATCAGTGGTGACTTGGGTGGACTTGGTGGTACAGCCAAATATCCCAGAATCCATTTCGCAAGAGTTCTGTGGAAACGGTTGAGGAGAAGACCCACAAAAGTTAAATACTTCTATAGTTGTAATATGCAGTGTATTTTCAATGCATTTTATGTGAGAATATAGGTATTTAAAATTCTAATGTTTAGTACATTTAGCAGTAGAGACCCTACTTATAAATTCCTTGTGCTTTTTTTTGGGAGATGCCTTGCCTGCCAAATAGCAAGCACGAGGTTCAGTGTGCCCGAAGAAAACGGCCTTATCTCGACATTTCATTTGGAAATTTGCCACAATCTTTAAAGGCTCTGATATAAATCGCCTTGGTATTTTTAATAGCCAGTCGTTCATACAAATGTTACACTGTCCTATATAATGTTTAAAAATCTTATCTTCAATTCATTTGAAGTTTCTATGAACATTAAGTTTCAATCGAGCACCTGATTGTTTTGCTCATTATTCCCTATTATAAAAGCTGTTCTTTGCTTGACTTATTACTATTATGGAATATTTAACGTTTATATTTTAATCAAAGGACACGTGAGGAAACACGGGCTCTCACTGAGTGGCAGGCAGCAAATCAGAGCCTTTTTTTACTGGAAGGAGAAATTCCGGCAAGACTAGATGGGAGTAAGTACTGATTTTGAGTGCTCCCTGTGTTCTAGGGAAGGATTAGAGCAACACGTCTGTTATGATAAATACCTATTGAAGTGACAGTGCCACATTATTTTCCCTCAGGGACTTTGTTAGCTCTTCAGGCTATTACAGCCAAACAAGCAAAAAAAAAAAGAACGTGGAACAACCTGAAGGCCAAATACAAGGTAATGTACCCGTTCCTATCTGATTCCTTCGATTGGTTTAAAAAAATACTTTACTTGTTTACCCTTCCTTAAATGGAAATTCCTCTTCTTCTTTTTCTAATAAAATGTACTTTGCAATTTAATACAGTCAGTGTAACTGTGATAATATAGCAATTAATAAATATTTTCTTAGGGACCCATCTACAGGGAAGGGTGTAGAGGCAGGTAGCCCGACTGCCACCACCTGGCAGCGGTATAATATGATGATGGATGCTGTGTTCCAGCGGCAGCACTCAATAAGTCTACCAGCAAACCTGACTTTCACTACAGGTGATGCAATCCGCACTACACCCTCGACCCCTTCTACAGAAGTGTTGAGGAAGAGGCCCAGGGACAGCCAGGCTATCCTACCGTTTTTAAAGGACCAACCAGAAAGAGAGGAAGACAGCGAGAGACAGGCTCTGACTAGGGAGCAAGAGAGGGAGAGGGCAGCTACTCAAAAGGCAGAGTGATATCTGTCACTATTTGAGAAACTTGTTGACAAACTTTAAATAAAACACTTTAAATGTCAAATGTGAAGTGAGTTTTTTTTCTGCGTACATAAAATTCAACCTATACAATTACGAACATATGAGGTTTATAAAGAATAAACAAATATACAAAAAAGAACACTTAATGCACACTATTTACAATTTGAACAAATAGATTCCATACTCCTACAGCAACACTAATTAGGAGAAAAACATGCACCCTTTTTTTCTTTAACCAATAGCAGGCTATTTCTTGTGGCCTTAGCTGCTGTTTGAACATGACTACATCATGCAGGTAGCTGTTCAGGACACACTTGTGCAGCAAGCCTGGCTCAGACACAGGTTCCTGAAAGCTTCCTGTCTGCACCTGTGCCTTCAACTGTTTCGGCTTGTCCTGCTTGCGTCGCCTCCTCTCCTTCTTCTTGGTAGACATCGTGTGTTGCCACACAGATATTATGTGGAGGATGCAGCAGGCCCCCACAACTTTGGGAGGAAACAGAGGCCGACCCTCAAAGGCTCACAAGAAGATGGAGTGCCAGCATGTTTTGAGGATGCCAAAAGTAGGATCTATAACATTTCTGGCCTTTGCTGAGCTCTGGCTCTCCTAGTTTCACTGTTTCTCTGTCGGGGAATTCTCTCACACTCAAACTGTGAAATACGTTCCACTCCAGTCCACTGAATGGCTGTGGAAAATATGAAAGAGGACATAACTTTACACATTAACTTCTAACAATTTAAGCCCAAAGAGTCATCCTGAGAAATGTCATTTACTATGCAGCATTTCATTATCATGTTAAAAACAAACAAACAAAGAAAAAAAACCCCACATACTGCTTAAGTTGCTGCTCTTTGAGATTAAAAGATCTCATTACATTAACAGAAACACTGACATCCCTGCTCTACAGCTTTGCATTCAGGGGGTGTCCTTGTCACAAAGATCAATTCGGACACTAAAATCTTTTCAATTTTCTTTTTTTATTAATTTAAATTTTTTTCCAGATGTCAAACACAAAGTATAAATATCAGCACCTTGGATTATTCTGCATTAAATCTACTGTGATGGCTTAAAAAAAGTTGGAGGTCCAACAGCTTTGTATTGAAGCTCCCTCACACCTATAATTAAAATTTTAGTGTTGAAAATAATACATTTTAGCTGTCAATACAAATGTCTGAGAATCTTTACCAATGATGCACCATTACATTTTGATCACTTCAGCTGTTGGTTATCGGCAACTGCAAAAGTTACCAGCCTGGCAGAGGGCAGCAGAAATCTAATTTAGATTTCATCAAAACAAAGCTTCTTAGAAAGTAACACGTCTATGACCTGGATAGAAAAGAACCGCAGACTGAATACAAAGGATGGATTGTAGCCACTGAAATGAGAAAGAAAGGGCAAGCCTTTGCTGTTCCAGGACAGCAGGAGCTGAATGTAAAGGAGAAAAAGGGGAGGGTTTGGATGCTACGTCCATCTTTTGCATACGGTCTATCATCTAAACAGAGGCAAGTGTATAACTGGCCCGCAACAGTCATCTGACGAGACACATGTTTCAGGAGCTTTTTAAAGGTGACGTATTACACATAAGAGTGTTTAAGAGAATTTCTGCTCTCCACTGGTCTAATTGCAGCTTTGACGAAAGTCAACAATCATTGTCTTACCACTTTGTTCAATCATCATCATTACATTCATGAACCAGGCTTATAGCAGCTGGTATTCTTGTTCATCTAAATATAACAAAACCCCCCAGAGAGATAACCTTAATGCTACATAAAGTATAGTTGTGTAGCGTTTAGGGAGTGGGTATGTTTTGGACAGCTAAACCTGAGGTTTCTTTGTGAGCCACTTCCTAGTCTTTGTGGTTTGTAGAAAACGAAATGTACAGTGGCTGCAGCTCCTCTCTGGAACCACGCTGTTAGACAATAACTAATTACATTATTTCTCCAAGAAGGCGCTGAGGCTGCTTTTAGCACGGCGGGCCTTCTCTATGCTCTCAAAGGTTGGAGTCCCTTGAGGTAACTGTAGACGGTCATTTTCAGCCTCCATGACATTCTCAGCTTCCCCTAAAGACATCATGAAAAACACATTTAATGGGTATAATTAGTGACTGCAATCTTTTTAAAAATGTAATTAATGAATATCTAAACACAATATTTTTTAAACATTTAGATGCATTATTTGGTAAACAGTAAGGTCCATTTGGACAGAGACATTTTGGTTCTGTTCATTACCACAATTAATTTTAAATATAACAACTTTAAATATAATTAACTCAGATCCAGTTGAACTGCCGACTGTCAGCCTTAATTCAGTGGGTTGAACAAAAAGATGTGAGAACTAAAAAAACACCTGTGTTCTTGCACTTTACACGTGAGGTCAATAGAACACGGAGTGTGTGTGTGTGTGTGTGTGTGTGTGTGTGTTGGTGAAATATGTCTCACAGTTGCAAAGACAGATGTAGTTTTAGACCCCTTCAGCCTCCACTTTGGCTGCCAGGTCAAACCATTTTCATTTTATATGCTGGTTACACTTTTTAATCCAAGCAGAAATTTTGTATTAGAAAAGTCCTTTTAGCAATTTTCTTTTTACATTTTAAAACTTGAAATCAGGTCACTTCATCACAATGGGAAGGTTAAAGCTTTTCACACATTAACATCTGTCACTTTCATTTAAAAAAACTGGAGCTAGCAATTTTACTACTGTTGACCTTGTAACATTTATCATTTCAAACATAGCACAAGTCTAAAAGCATACCTGATCGGCAATCATAAGATTAACTAAATGATAGGTCACCTACTGTGTGGACTGCAGGTGCGTTGTTCTGTGACATCACTGAAAATGTTTCCGGCTTTAAAGTCTGAGGCTTTCTCTGTGTGGTGTCTGCACTCCCACGGGTCAGACATGCCAGTTAGGAGAAAACAGGAGAGCATAGGGATGAATGGGGCAAGAAGCTTAATTGACAAACTATTATTGCTACCAAGAAGCAGAAGACAAAACTGAAGTAAAAGGATTCTGTGAAGGTAAAGGAATCAAATCAAATCCATTCATTTAATTGAGAATTCAAGTTTATTTATGTGGCTTTGAATGCAAACAACAGCTGCCTGTCTCTAATACTGTAAGGTAGTCCCTACAGTATTAGAGACAAGGCCAGCAATCTGATGATCCCCTATGAGCAAGCACTTGGCAACTGTGGGGAGGAAAAACTCCCCGTTGGGAAGAAACCTCCAGCAGAACCAGGCTCAGGAAGGAGCAGCCATCTGCCGTGACTGGCTGGGTTTTCAACTGTTGTTTGCATGACTGAGATGGTAAGAGCCTAATTAACTGCATTATACCCCAATTATTAGTTATTTTCCTATTAAAATTGTCATAGTCCAGTTAGAGCCAAATAAAGTTGGCACTAACATTAGGTTTGTCTTCACCTTTTCCATTTCCATAGAGGAAAATTAAAGGTATTGTGTTAAAAATGAAAGTAAATAAATTAATATAGCTTGAATTTTGTTGACCAAGAACAATAAAATGCAAAGGCAAACGCAAATACTTCCTACAGCACGTGACATCAGCTTTGCCACATATTGTCTGACCTCTTCAACTACTAGCGAGAACCTGTGACAAATGGCCTCAGTTGCTGACTTGCACATGTTACACACTGTGGTAATGGATTGTCCTAAAAATCCAGTTCCTCTCCTGGTGATAGAAACCTCTCTATGAGGAATCCCATTATGTTCTTCTCTCCCTTCCAAAGGAGGCCTGTCTCTGTTCACAATTTCATCATGGTGTTCTGAGACTCTTTGACTAGGTCTTAGGTCTGAGATCCTGGGTTCAGCAGGGTCTGATGCATCTCGATTTGAATTTTCCCATCGCTGATATCTTTGAATCACAGAAGGCTGCTGCTGTATATTTTCAGGGTGAAGAATTTCACACACTTGCTTTAAACCGCTATTCTGATTATGCAGTTCTCTGAGTCTGCTGAAGCGGGGTTCAGGTATATGCTGATCTGGCAAAGGTACCTCATGTTCCGCGTGTAAAATTTCAGGTGCCTCGCATACAGTTTGGTCAGCAGTGGGTGAACGTTGGTCATCAAATCCCAACGTATTTCTCATAATTTTGTGAGCATAAGTGCCCACAGTGCAAATCGCGCCCCAAACGGAGTTTGACATGTTTACAGATGATGAGTTCTCTATTTCTTTCCTTAATTCTTGCAGTACTGCGTTATAGCGCTCAAACAAGCTTTTAGCGTGTGTTATCATGCGACTCAAAGGTCTGTTTAAGGATTTTTGGGATCAAAGGGAAGTTTTCTCTGTGTGACGTCACCAGGCTTGCGTGAACACGTGCCGACAGCAACAATCTGGTTACCGTGGAAACCAGTCGTGCATTTTTTCCGCAGTTTAAAACTTTTTCCTTGGAGAATTGTCTTCTTGAAGAATAACAATATCTTTCACCTTTGGACTCCTTTTTATCTTTTTGCCAGATCTGTCTCTGTTGAAGAGTGAGACGATATTCCTTCTTCCACCTTGTCCAGAATTAATTGGCTAAAAACTAAACTTGGCGCCATCTCCTTCTCAAGTACAGGTCCCTGCTCACAAATTTGCCAGGAGGGGGTAGAATAATGCTGGACTTCATCATGAGAATATGATTTGGTGTACGAGGTTCTAAATTTGGGTCATTTAGGTTCTCTACTACTACTAGGTACAATTCACAATAACCATAACTTCATAAAGACACGTTCTGAGTGAGGAAGTGTCAAGTCTCTTAGAAGTGTGATCTAGAATAGTCGTTAAAACACTTCTAATAGTCCTAATTTGCCTTCCCCAAACACCTCCCATGTGGCTTGAAGAGGGGGTGTTCAGAACAAACTTACATCCACATTGTTTCAACTGTTCTTTGTCAAAATCCTTCAGTGCATTCAAAAGCTCTCCATCCATCCATTCACTTCCGCTTATCCTTTTTTTCAGGGTCGCAGGGGGTGCTGGAGCCTATCCCAGCTGTCATAGGGCGAGAGGTGGGGTACACCCTGGACAGGTCGCCAGTCTGTCGCAGGGCTAACACACAGGGATGGACAACCATTCGCACCTATGGGCAATTTAGATTTTTCAATTAACCTATCCCTACAAACTGCATGTCTTTGGACAGTGGGAGGAAGCCAGAGTACCCAGAGATAACCCACGCAAACATGGTTGGAATTGAACTCAGGACCTTCTTGCTGTGGGTCCTGAGTTCAATTCCAACCACCGTGCTGGCCTCAAAAACTCTCCCTTAGCACCAAAATAATTTAGTACCTTGGTCACACCTGATTTGTCTTACATGTCCATGAATAGAAATAAAACTACATGATGTATTCATAAAATGATCAGTTGTAAGGTCATCCAACATTTCATTATGTATTGCTCTAGAACACATACATGTACAAAGAAGACCATACCTTTTAAGTTCTTTTCTACCCTCTTTTACATAAAAAGGTCCAAAACAGTCAATGCCACAGTAGGAGAATGGGGGTGTTGTTTCCACTCTATCCTCTGGTAAATCTGACCTCCCATGATCTTGACTATGTCTCCTGTACTTTGTGCAGGTTGTGCACTTGTAGATGTGAGAAGCAACTGAATCGCTGCATCCTGTAATGCATACTCTATTGGAGCGCAGCTCAGTGACAGTTATTCCTCTTCCTTGATGCTGCACCTTTTCATGGTACTGTTTAATAAGTAAACACAACATGACTTGATTTGGGGATAATGGCAGGATGTTTGATATATGGGTGTAGAGTTGCTCTTTTCCTCCCACCCTAAGTACTCCCTGCTCATCAACAAATGGACTTGGGCTGTAGAGCTTGTGTGTCTTATCCTTCAGTTGAATGTCCTTTCCTCGAGTCAAGTCCTTGATTTCTTTGTTCTGTTCTTAAATAACTACATTTTCCGTAGCCTGTCACACCAGCGTCTGAAAAATGGTGTAGTTCACACTGTGCAATGTCTGTGTTTGCAGGTAAGACACGTCTTTGAACTTTCACCTTTGACAGGTTTTGAAAATCTAGGATTCCCACAATGACAGTGTTGATCTGAGAGTGGCTCGTCCCATTCTACTTTCTCTTGGCATAACTGTTGCGGGATTTGTTTTCCTCTTAGGATGAAGGTTGCCACAAATCCCAGTGGGTCGTACACTGATGCTATTGTGCACAGAATTCCTCTTCTTGTCATTGGGTGCTCTTTTACAGTTACTCTGAACTAAAACTCATCAGAAGAAATGCACCACTAAACACCAAGTGGTCTTTCCATCAATAGATCTAAGTCCTTAATACTTTCAGCACTCTCCTCTCCCGACAGTGACTTTATCAGATTTTCACAGTTTGATATGAACTTTGTCTAATCTTTGTTTACCCTTGCTACACAATTCTCTTGCCTCTTTCACTAGTTTTATTGCTTCAGCTTCTGATATAACACTTACAAGTCCATCATCTACATAAAAGTTCCTTTGAATGAACCTCACTGTGTTTGGAGTGAACTTTTCCTCAGATTGCGTGGCTACATGATTTAAACCAAAGTTGAAAGTCTTAGGCCTTAATGTAGGGTCCAGTAGGTGGCAGTGTTGACCAAAGAATGCTTAATTTCACTGTCGTCTCAGTTTTTAACCCTCCTGTTATGTTGTTTATGTGGTACAGCAAGGATATCCCTGAGTCAGTTTGTTTAGCCATCCAAAAGTGTCAGAACCCAAAAAATTCCAGTAAACTTTGCTGATATCTTATTATCAACTCCATTACTGCCCACAGGAACAGGAAAGTTCACAACACCTGCGTTCTTGCACTTTACACGTGAGGTCAATAGAATACGGAGTGTGTGTGTGTGTGTGTGTGTGTGTGTGTGTGTGTGTGTGTGTGTGTGTTGGTGAAATATGTCTCACAGTTGCAAAGACAGATGTAGTTTTAGACCCCTTCAGCCTCCACTTTGGCTGCCAGGTCAAACCATTTTCATTTTATATGCTGGTTACACTTTTTAATCCAAGCAGAAATTTTGTATTAGAAAAGTCCTTTTAGCAATTTTCTTTTTACATTTTAAAACTTGAAATCAGGTCACTTCATCACAATGGGAAGGTTAAAGCTTTTCACACATTAACATCTGTCACTTTCATTTAAAAAAACTGGAGCTAGCAATTTTACTACTGTTGACCTTGTAACATTTATCATTTCAAACGTAGCACAAGTCTAAAAGCATACCTGATCGGCAATCATAAGATTAACTAAATGATAGGTCACCTACTGTGTGGACTGCAGGTGCGTTGTTCTGTGACATCACTGAAAATGTTTCCGGCTTTAAAGTCTGAGGTTTTCTCTGTGTGGTGTCTGCACTCCCACGGGTCAGACATGCCAGTTAGGAGAAAACAGGAGAGCATAGGGATGAATGGGGCAAGAAGCTTAATTGACAAACTATTATTGCTACCAAGAAGCAGAAGACAAAACTGAAGTAAAAGGATTCTGTGAAGGTAAAGGAATCAAATCAAATCCATTCATTTAATTGAGAATTCAAGTTTATTTATGTGGCTTTGAATGCAAACAACAGCTGCCTGTCTCTAATACTGTAAGGTAGTCCCTACAGTATTAGAGACAAGGCCAGCAATCTGATGATCCCCTATGAGCAAGCTCTTGGCAACTGTGGGGAGGAAAAACTCCCCGTTGGGAAGAAACCTCCAGCAGAACCAGGCTCAGGAAGGAGCAGCCATCTGCCGTGACTGGCTGGGTTTTCAACTGTTGTTCGCATGACTGAGATGGTAAGAGCCTAATTAACCCCATTATAACCCAATTATTAGTTATTTCCCTATTAAAATTGTCATAGTCCAGTTAGAGCCAAATAAAGTTGGCACTGACATTAGGTTTGTCTTCACCTTTTCCATTTCCATAGAGGAAAATTAAAGGTATTGTGTTAAAAATGAAAGTAAATAAATTAATATAGCTTGAATTTTGTTGACCAAGAACAATAAAATGCAAAGGCAAACGCAAATACTTCCTACAGCACGTGACATCAGCTTTGCCACATATTGTCTGACCTCTTCAACTACTAGCGAGAACCTGTGACAAATGGCCTCAGTTGCTGACTTGCACATGTTAGACACTGTGGTAATGGATTGTCCTAAAAATCCAGTTCCTCTCCTGGTGATAGAAACCTCTCTATGAGGAATCCCATTATGTTCTTCTCTCCCTTCCAAAGGAGGCCTGTCTCTGTTCACAATTTCATCATGGTGTTCTGAGACTCTTTGACTAGGTCTTAGGTCTGAGATCCTGGGTTTAGCAGGGTCTGATGCATCTCGATTTGAATTTTCCCATCGCTGATGTCTTTGAATCACAGAAGGCTGCTGCTGTATATTTTCAGGGTGAAGAATTTCACACACTTGCTTTAAACCGCTATTCTGATTATGTTCAGGTATATGCTGATCTGGCAAAAGTACCTCATGTTCCGCGTGTAAAATTTGGTTACCACAGCGAACTTCAGGTGCCTCGCATACAGTTTGGTCAGCAGTGGGTGAAGGTTGGTCATCAAATCCCAACGTTTTTCTCATAATTTTGTGAGCATAAGTGCCCACAGTGCAAATCGCGCCCCAAACGGAGTTTGACATGTTTACAGATGATGAGTTCTCTATTTCTTTCCTTAATTCTTGCAGTACTGCGTTATAGCGCTCAAACAAGCTTTTAGCGTGTGTTATCATGCGACTCAAAGGTCTGTTTAAGGGTTTTTGGGATCAAAGGGAAGCTTTCTCTGTGTGATGTCACCAGGTGTAGGTGAACACGTGCCGACGGCAACAATCTGGTTACCGTGGAAACCAGTCGTGCATTTTTTCCGCAGTTTAAAACTGCTCGTTACTGTGGCGATTGAAAGACGTGATTTATTTATATTTGCTAACTACAAGCGCAAGATTAAGGAAAACTGTTGTCTACGTGCGGCCGTCCTAAATATTTTTAAGTGACTGTGGTGACTGCGTGAGTTTTTCTATGACGTCACAGTAAATTTAATAGTTTCCGAAACCGGAAACTTTGTCATGCAGACACAGAACAAGACACAGGCTTACTCCTGCGGGTCAGAAAAATGGATACATAATAAAATAATATTCTATGTATGTATGTATGTACGTGTCCACCTACCCACCCACCCTATAAGAGCTGCTGATGTAAACCGTTGCTCTCTAATTCCAGATATTCAGATGGACCGAGAAATGAGTATAAGTTTGTGGCAGGAATAAGGCACGGCGGGTCCAGGGATCAGTGTTTTCAGACATTTATTCACAACACCACACACCACCAACCCCTGAGTCCCTGTGTTTTAACACGGCGGGGGTGATTGCGGATGCCGTGCAGGTGCGTCCGCACGGCACCGCAGACCACGCCCCACCACACACCCCCATCGCCCGATTGAGGCCGGGGAGTCATCTGGCCGAACCTACTCCCCCCCACCCCACCGGTTGGGGGGAGCAAAGTCCGTTGCGGAGGCCGCCCACACCTCCAATGGCGGCGAGCCTTGTCCGGGGGTCGGCCACGCCTCCGGCAGCAGTGGCGAAACCGGTCCGGAGGCCGGCTACCCGGCAAGCCGGCACGACCCCGCCGGCCCCGGGAGGGGCTCACTACCCGGCGCATCTGACGCTGCGGGGCAGCTCGATCCTCGACCTCGGGCACAGGTCGAGCAGGCTCCCCTGGCACGGGGACCGCCATCTCCCCTCCCGGTTTCTCCACCTCTTCCGGCTGGAGCGGCTCGTCCGCCGCTGGCTGGGGCGCTGGCGGGAGCGGCTCGTCCGCCGCTGGCTGGAGCGCTGGCGGGAGCGGCTCGTCCGCCGCTGGCTGGGGCGCTGGCGGGAGCGGCTCGTCCGCCGCTGGCTGGGGCGCTGGCGGGAGCGGCTCCGGCAGCCCCTCCCGCGACTCCTCTTCCTCCAGCCGGTGCAGACCCTCGCGCGCCTCGTCTGCCGCCTCCGGTCGGAGCGGCTCGTCCACCGCTCCCGGCAGGAGCAGCCCTTCACCCGGCTGTTCCCCCTCCTCCGGCAGGCGCAGATCCCCGCGCGCCTCGTCTGCCACCTCCGGCTGCTCAGGTGCCCCACGCGGCTCCTCCACCGCTTCGCTGTCCTCGGTACACACCTGTGGGGGTGGCGCCCAGGCCCAGAGCAGCGCCGCCAGCTCCCCAATCCGTTGCAGGTGGCGCTCGGACTGGTCCTGCTGCTCTGCCTGCTGGCGACGCACCTCCGCCGCCTGCTCCCGCTGGGCGGCCGCCATTTCGGCCACCCTCTGGGCCAGCTCCTCCACTCCCTGGCTCCGATAAGAACCCGCCGTGCCGCCTCCCGGGTTTCGGCACCACCGTGGCAGGAATAAGGCACGGCGGGTCCAGGGATCAGTGTTTTCAGACATTTATTCACAACACCACACACCACCAACCCCTGAGTCCCTGTGTTTTAACACGGCGGGGGTGATTGCGGATGCCGTGCAGGTGCGTCCGCACTGCACCGCAGACCACGCCCCACCACAAAGTTAAAATACAAAAGTAAAGAATTGATTTAAAAAGAGTGATCTATCTCATTAGTGCTGAGTTTCATAACTCAACTTCTGAGTAAAAGATGTAGAGTCATAGGTAGGGTTTAGTTTAGGGTTTAGTTTGCCGAAATATTGGTTGACTCAGTTGTGACTCAGCAGTAGGGTTGGTGATGTGTCGGGCTCTTTAATTAACTCCACAGCTTGGGTATTTCTATTGGGTCATAGGTCGGGTAGCTTTGATCAAATATTGGGTCAAATTTTAACCAATTCGTTGGATTAGAGACAAGCCTCAGAAGAAGCCACATCATTTTTTCACAAACAGCCACTTTCAACTAGACTTTCACCTGATAAGATATAACTCGACTTTCTTCTACAATGAATTAAAACATGCTATGTAAAAACTCAATTCTAAAAGTTTGAAAGTGATAGGGTTACTTTTGATCATTACAATTAGGGTAAGAATGTTCTAGAATTTTACCTACTCATGAAAGGGCTTTTGACAGATAACAACAGCTGGCTTGCAATAAAGAAAACTATAGTTATTTATATTAAAAAAATGCTTAATATGGTGCTCTAAATGTATTATTTGAAATGAGGCTGAGGTTGTTAGGTTTGACAAATTATTTAGAGATCTCTGCATCTAGAACAAAGTAAGAATGAGATTGTGTTGCTATACAGCATTTGTTAAATAAAAGGTAAAAAAAAGACAAGAAAAAGGAGTACAGTCTATCTAAACTACAGTATTTAATTTAATAATTTAACTTATCCTAAATTGTGCACCGTTGTTGGTACCGTAACATATTTTCAAGTTTAACAGTTAAAAGCAAAGATAATTCATCCCTTTTAGATTTAAAAATAAAGATAAATGGCACTTTGACCCGTTTTTATCCTGCACGTCATTCACTAGACTGCGCAAAGGGCAGCTTGCTACTAGTCGAAACCAATGAAAACATGATGCGGAGTGCAACATACGTATTTATACTGCTAATACACCACCTATATATAGCCACCAACTTCGCTCTCAAACCTGGGGAGCTTTAAGCTCGAAGTTTACATGTACTCAAAGTAAAAAACAGTAATTTAACACCTTACAGATATAGTTTGTGTTAGCCTTTTGGTTTTTAGTTAACATGCAAGGCTAAGTTGTTAAAGTATTAGCTGCTGAGGCTGAGAATGTTGGCTACGATCAGACCCTGCTCAAAATACAAAAGCTTCTCCTTTATGTATTGTTTATTTTAGAAGAAATTTACATAAGTTTTTGCTTGTCCAACTTCAGAGATGAAGGCAATTTTGGCATCGTCAATAGCAGATTAGTTTCCACGTTTAGGGGACTGCCGTGGCACAGGATATGTAAGTATCTACACTTAAATGACACAACAACAATTAAAAAAAAAAAACCTCTTCAGTTTTTCAATCAGTATATTAAAACCGTTGTGATTAAAACAACCAAATATAGTCTTTATGTATTCAATTTCCAAAAGATGCATATTATAGATGCACAAATAATTAAATATGTTGCAGATCTATTCAGAACTTGTCAAAAAGGTTTGTATGACTTTATGACAATTTAAAGTGTGTAAAAAAATATAACATTTGATCTTGACTTAGTCCAATCTTACAATTAACTGCAACCATTCACAACCAAAGACTGGTCTGTTTCATTGTTCTTTTGTCCTATCTGAGCAAATGTCAAGCATACTGTTGGAGCTCATCACTCCAGAGTTAAAGAAGTTAAAATGTTGCTCATAAAGATGGATGAAATGATCTGAGACTAGGCGTACTTGTGTGTAATTGCATTCTCGTGGACTTGTGATACATCGTCAGTCGCAGACCAAGTACTTTTCCAATTCAAAGTAGACATCAAGCTGAGTACGCTAAAATTCCCAGATGTGTTCTCACTCCTCTCGTTTTGTCAAGCATGCATCAGTGGTGACTTGGGTGGACTCGGTGGTACAGCCAAATATCCCAGAATCCATTTCGCAAGAGTTCTGTGGAAACGGTTGAGGAGAAGACCCACAAAAGTTAAATACTTCTATAGTTGTAATATGCAGTGTATTTTCAATGCATTTTATGTGAGAATATAGGTATTTAAAATTCTAATGTTTAGTACATTTAACAGTAGAGACCCTACTTATAAATTCCTTGTGCTTTTTTTTGGGAGATGCCTTGCCTGCCAAATAGCAAGCACGAGGTTCAGTGTGCCCGAAGAAAACGGCCTTATCTCGACATTTCATTTGGAAATTTGCCACAATCTTTAAAGGCTCTGATATAAATCGCCTTGGTATTTTTAATAGCCAGTCGTTCATACAAATGTTACACTGTCCTATATAATGTTTAAAAATCTTATCTTCAATTCATTTGAAGTTTCTATGAACATTAAGTTTCAATCGAGCACCTGATTGTTTTGCTCATTATTCCCTATTATAAAAGCTGTTCTTTGCTTGACTTATTACTATTATGGAATATTTAACGTTTATATTTTAATCAAAGGACACGTGAGGAAACACGGGCTCTCACTGAGTGGCAGGCAGCAAATCAGAGCCTTTTTTTACTGGAAGGAGAAATTCCGGCAAGACTAGATGGGAGTAAGTACTGATTTTGAGTGCTCCCTGTGTTCTAGGGAAGGATTAGAGCAACACGTCTGTTATGATAAATACCTATTGAAGTGACAGTGCCACATTATTTTCCCTCAGGGACTTTGTTAGCTCTTCAGGCTATTACAGCCAAACAAGCAAAAAAAAAAGAACGTGGAACAACCTGAAGGCCAAATACAAGGTAATGTACCCGTTCCTATCTGATTCCTTCGATTGGTTTAAAAAAATACTTTACTTGTTTACCCTTCCTTAAATGGAAATTCCTCTTCTTCTTTTTCTAATAAAATGTACTTTGCAATTTAATAATACAGTCAGTGTAACTGTGATAATATAGCAATTAATAAATATTTTCTTAGGGACCCATCTACAGGGAAGGGTGTAGAGGCAGGTAGCCCGACTGCCACCACCTGGCAGCGGTACAATATGATGATGGATGCTGTGTTCCAGCGGCAGCACTCAATAAGTCTACCAGCAAACCTGACTTTCACTACAGGTGATGCAATCCGCACTACACCCTCGACCCCTTCTACAGAAGTGTTGAGGAAGAGGCCCAGGGACAGCCAGGCTATCCTACCGTTTTTAAAGGACCAACCAGAAAGAGAGGAAGACAGCGAGAGACAGGCTCTGACTAGGGAGCAAGAGAGGGAGAGGGCAGCTACTCAAAGGGCAGAGTGATATCTGTCACTATTTGAGAAACTTGTTGACAAACTTCAAAATAAAACACTTTAAATGTCAAATGTGAAGTGAGTTTTTTTTTTGCGTACATGAAATTCAACCTATACAATTACGAACATATGAGGTTTATAAAGAATAAACAAATATACAAAAAAGAACACTTAATGCACACTATTTACAATTTGAACAAATAGATTCCATACTCCTACAGCAACACTAATTAGGAGAAAAACATGCACCCTTTTTTTCTTTAACCAATAGCAGGCTATTTCTTGTGGCCTTAGCTGCTGTTTGAACATGACTACATCATGCAGGTAGCTGTTCAGGAGACACTTGTGCAGCAAGCCTGGCTCAGACACAGGTTCCTGAAAGCTTCCTGTCTGCACCTGTGCCTTCAACTGTTTCGGCTTGTCCTGCTTGCGTCGCCTCCTCTCCTTCTTCTTGGTAGACATCGTGTGTTGCCACACAGATATTATGTGGAGGATGCAGCAGGCCCCCACAACTTTGGGAGGAAACAGAGGCCGACCCTCAAAGGCTCACAAGAAGATGGAGTGCCAGCATGTTTTGAGGATGCCAAAAGTAGGATCTATAACATTTCTGGCCTTTGCTGAGCTCTGGCTCTCCTAGTTTCACTGTTTCTCTGTCGGGGAATTCTCTCACACTCAAACTGTGAAATACGCTCCACTCCAGTCCACTGAATGGCTGTGGAAAATATGAAAGAGGACATAACTTTACACATTAACTTCTAACAATTTAAGCCCAAAGAGTCATCCTGAGAAATGTCATTTACTATGCAGCATTTCATTATCATGTTAAAAACAAACAAACAAAAAAAACCCCCCACATACTGCTTAAGTTGCTGCTCTTTGAGATTAAAAGATCTCATTACATTAACAGAAACACTGACATCCCTGCTCTACAGCTTTGCATTCAGGGGGTGTCCTTGTCACAAAGATCAATTCGGACACTAAAATCTTTTCAATTTTCTTTTTTTATTAATTTAAATTTTTTCCAAATGTCAAACACAAAGTATAAATATCAGCACCTTGGATTATTCTGCATTAAATCTACTGTGATGGCTTAAAAAAAGTTGGAGGTCCAACAGCTTTGTATTGAAGCTCCCTCACACCTATAATTAAAATTTTAGTGTTGAAAATAATACATTTTAGCTGTCAATACAAATGTCTGAGAATCTTTACCAATGATGCACCATTACATTTTGATCACTTCAGCTGTTGGTTATCGGCAACTGCAAAAGTTACCAGCCTGGCAGAGGGCAGCAGAAATCTAATTTAGATTTCATCAAAACAAAGCTTCTTAGAAAGTAACACGTTTATGACCCGGATAGAAAAGAACCGCAGACTGAATACAAAGGATGGATTGTAGCCACTGAAATGAGAAAGAAAGGGCAAGCCTTTGCTGTTCCAGGACAGCAGGAGCTGAATGTAAAGGAGAAAAAGGGGAGGGTTTGGATGCTACGTCCATCTTTTGCATACGGTCTATCATCTAAACAGAGGCAAGTGTATAACTGGCCCGCAACAGTCATCTGACGAGACACATGTTTCAGGAGCTTTTTAAAGGCGACGTATTACACATAAGAGTGTTTAAGAGAATTTCTGCTCTCCACTGGTCTAATTGCAGCTTTGACGAAAGTCAACAATCATTGTCTTACCACTTTGTTCAATCATCATTACATTCATGAACCAGGCTTATAGCAGCTGGTATTCTTGTTCATCTAAATATAACAAAACCCCCCAGAGAGATAACCTTAATGCTACATAAAGTATAGTTGTGTAGCGTTTAGAGAGTGGGTATGTTTTGGACAGCTAAACCTGAGGTTTCTTTGTGAGCCACTTCCTAGTCTTTGTGGTTTGTAGAAAACGAAATGTACAGTGGCTGCAGCTCCTCTCTGGAACCACGCTGTTAGACAATAACTAATTACATTATTTCTCCAAGAAGGCGCTGAGGCTGCTTTTAGCACGGCGGGCCTTCTCTATGCTCTCAAAGGTTGGAGTCCCTTGAGGTAACTGTAGACGGTCATTTTCAGCCTCCATGACATTCTCAGCTTCCCCTAAAGACATCATGAAAAACACATTTAATGGGTATAATTAGTGACTGCAATCTTTTTAAAAATGTAATTAATGAATATCTAAACACAATATTTTTTAAACATTTAGATGCATTATTTGGTAAACAGTAAGGTCCATTTGGACAGAGACATTTTGGTTCTGTTCATTACCACAATTAATTTTAAATATAACAACTTTAAATATAATTAACTCAGATCCAGTTGAACTGTCGACTGTCAGCCTTAATTCAGTGGGTTGAACAAAAAGATGTGAGAACTAAAAAAACACCTGCGTTCTTGCACTTTACACGTGAGGTCAATAGAATACGGAGTGTGTGTGTGTGTGTGTGTGTGTGTGTGTGTGTGTGTTGGTGAAATATGTCTCACAGTTGCAAAGACAGATGTAGTTTTAGACCCCTTCAGCCTCCACTTTGGCTGCCAGGTCAAACCATTTTCATTTTATATGCTGGTTACACTTTTTAAATCCAAGCAGAAATTTTGTATTAGAAAAGTCCTTTTAGCAATTTTCTTTTTACATTTTAAAACTTGAAATCAGGTCACTTCATCACAATGGGAAGGTTAAAGCTTTTCACACATTAACATCTGTCACTTTCATTTAAAAAAACTGGAGCTAGCAATTTTACTACTGTTGACCTTGTAACATTTATCATTTCAAACGTAGCACAAGTCTAAAAGCATACCTGATCGGCAATCATAAGATTAACTAAATGATAGGTCACCTACTGTGTGGACTGCAGGTGCGTTGTTCTGTGACATCACTGAAAATGTTTCCGGCTTTAAAGTCTGAGGTTTTCTCTGTGTGGTGTCTGCACTCCCACGGGTCAGACATGCCAGTTAGGAGAAAACAGGAGAGCATAGGGATGAATGGGGCAAGAAGCTTAATTGACAAACTATTATTGCTACCAAGAAGCAGAAGACAAAACTGAAGTAAAAGGATTCTGTGAAGGTAAAGGAATCAAATCAAATCCATTCATTTAATTGAGAATTCAAGTTTATTTATGTGGCTTTGAATGCAAACAACAGCTGCCTGTCTCTAATACTGTAAGGTAGTCCCTACAGTATTAGAGACAAGGCCAGCAATCTGATGATCCCCTATGAGCAAGCACTTGGCAACTGTGGGGAGGAAAAACTCCCCGTTGGGAAGAAACCTCCAGCAGAACCAGGCTCAGGAAGGAGCAGCCATCTGCCGTGACTGGCTGGGTTTTCAACTGTTGTTTGCATGACTGAGATGGTAAGAGCCTAATTAACCCCATTATAACCCAATTATTAGTTATTTCCCTATTAAAATTGTCATAGTCCAGTTAGAGCCAAATAAAGTTGGCACTGACATTAGGTTTGTCTTCACCTTTTCCATTTCCATACAGGAAAATTAAAGGTATTGTGTTAAAAATGAAAGTAAATAAATTAATATAGCTTGAATTTTGTTGACCAAGAACAATAAAATGCAAAGGCAAACGCAAATACTTCCTACAGCACGTGACATCAGCTTTGCCACATATTGTCTGACCTCTTCAACTACTAGCGAGAACCTGTGACAAATGGCCTCAGTTGCTGACTTGCACATGTTAGACACTGTGGTAATGGATTGTCCTAAAAATCCAGTTCCTCTCCTGGTGATAGAAACCTCTCTATGAGGAATCCCATTATGTTCTTCTCTCCCTTCCAAAGGAGGCCTGTCTCTGTTCACAATTTCATCATGGTGTTCTGAGACTCTTTGACTAGGTCTTAGGTCTGAGATCCTGGGTTTAGCAGGGTCTGATGCATCTCGATTTGAATTTTCCCATCGCTGATGTCTTTGAATCACAGAAGGCTGCTGCTGTATATTTTCAGGGTGAAGAATTTCACACACTTGCTTTAAACCGCTATTCTGATTATGTTCAGGTATATGCTGATCTGGCAAAAGTACCTCATGTTCCGCGTGTAAAATTTGGTTACCACAGCGAACTTCAGGTGCCTCGCATACAGTTTGGTCAGCAGTGGGTGAAGGTTGGTCATCAAATCCCAACGTTTTTCTCATAATTTTGTGAGCATAAGTGCCCACAGTGCAAATCGCGCCCCAAACGGAGTTCGACATGTTTACAGATGATGAGTTCTCTATTTCTTTCCTTAATTCTTGCAGTACTGCGTTATAGCGCTCAAACAAGCTTTTAGCGTGTGTTATCATGCGACTCAAAGGTCTGTTTAAGGGTTTTTGGGATCAAAGGGAAGCTTTCTCTGTGTGATGTCACCAGGTGTAGGTGAACACGTGCCGACGGCAACAATCTGGTTACCGTGGAAACCAGTCGTGCATTTTTTCCGCAGTTTAAAACTGCTCGTTACTGTGGCGATTGAAAGACGTGATTTATTTATATTTGCTAACTACAAGCGCAAGATTAAGGAAAACTGTTGTCTACGTGCGGCCGTCCTAAATATTTTTAAGTGACTGTGGTGACTGCGTGAGTTTTTCTATGACGTCACAGTAAATTTCAAAGTTTCCGGTTTCAAAGTCTTGATCAAGACTTTGAAACCGGAAACTTTGTCATGCAGACACAGAACAAGACACAGGCTTACTCCTGCGGGTCAGAAAAATGGATACATAATAAAATAATATTCTATGTATGTATGTATGTACGTGCCCACCTACCCACCCACCCTATAAGAGCTGCTGATGTAAACCGTTGCTCTCTAATTCCAGATATTCAGATGGACCGAGAAATGAGTATAAGTTAAAATACAAAAGTAAAGAATTGATTTAAAAAGAGTGATCTATCTCATTAGTGCTGAGTTTCATAACTCAACTTCTGAGTAAAAGATGTAGAGTCATAGGTTGGGTTTAGTTTAGGGTTTAGTTTGCCGAAATATTGGTTGACTCAGTTGTGACTCAGCAGTAGGGTTGGTGATGTGTCGGGCTCTTTAATTAACTCCACAGCTTGGGTATTTTTATTGGGTCATAGGTCGGGTAGCTTTGATCAAATATTGGGTCAAATTTTAACCAATTCGTTGGATTAGAGACAAGCCTCAGAAGAAGCCACATCATCAACTGCCACTTTCAACTAGACTTTCACCTGATAAGATATAACTCGACTTTCTTCTACAATGAATTAAAACATGCTATGTAAAAACTCAATTCTAAAAGTTTGAAAGTGATAGGGTTACTTTTGATCATTACAATTAGGGTAAGAATGTTCTAGAATTTTACCTACTCATGAAAGGGCTTTTGACAGATAACAACAGCTGGCTTGCAATAAAGAAAACTATAGTTATTTATATTAAAAAAATGCTTAATATGGTGCTCTAAATGTATTATTTGAAATGAGGCTGAGGTTGTTAGGTTTGACAAATTATTTAGAGATCTCTGCATCTAGAACAAAGTAAGAATGAGATCGTGTTGCTATACAGCATTTGTTAAATAAAAGGTTAAAAAAAAAGACAAGAAAAAGGAGTACAGTCTATCTAAACTACAGTATTTAATTTAATAATTTAACTTATCCTAAATTGTGCACCGTTGTTGGTACCGTAACATATTTTCAAGTTTAACAGTTAAAAGCAAAGATAATTCATCCCTTTTAGATTTAAAAATAAAGATAAATGGCACTTTGACCCGTTTTTATCCTGCACGTCATTCACTAGACTGCGCAAAGGGCAGCTTGCTACTAGTCGAAACCAATGAAAACATGATGCGGAGTGCAACATACGTATTTATACTGCTAATACACCACCTATATATAGCCACCAACTTCGCTCTCAAACCTGGGGAGCTTTAAGCTCGAAGTTTACATGTACTCAAAGTAAAAAACAGTAATTTAACACCTTACAGATATAGTTTGTGTTAGCCTTTTGGTTTTTAGTTAACATGCAAGGCTAAGTTGTTAAAAGTATTAGCTGCTGAGGCTGAGAATGTTGGCTACGATCAGACCCTGCTCAAAATACAAAAGCTTCTCCTTTATGTATTGTTTATTTTAGAAGAAATTTACATAAGTTTTTGCTTGTCCAACTTCAGAGATGAAGGCAATTTTGGCAAACAAAAAAAACAACCAAATATAGTCTTTATGTATTCAATTTCCAAAAGATGCATATTATAGATGCACAAATAATTAAATATGTTGCAGATCTATTCAGAACTTGTCAAAAAGGTTTGTATGACTTTATGACAATTTAAAGTGTGTAAAAAAATATAACATTTGATCTTGACTTAGTCCAATCTTACAATTAACTGCAACTTTACACTTTACACGTGAGGTCAATAGAATACGGAGTGTGTGTGTGTGTGTGTGTGTGTGTGTGTGTGTGTGTGTGTGTGTGTGTGTGTTGGTGAAATATGTCTCACAGTTGCAAAGACAGATGTAGTTTTAGACCCCTTCAGCCTCCACTTTGGCTGCCAGGTCAAACCATTTTCATTTTATATGCTGGTTACACTTTTTAATCCAAGCAGAAATTTTGTATTAGAAAAGTCCTTTTAGCAATTTTCTTTTTACATTTTAAAACTTGAAATCAGGTCACTTCATCACAATGGGAAGGTTAAAGCTTTTCACACATTAACATCTGTCACTTTCATTTAAAAAAAACTGGAGCTAGCAATTTTACTACTGTTGACCTTGTAACGTTTATCATTTCAAACATAGCACAAGTCTAAAAGCATACCTGATCGGCAATCATAAGATTAACTAAATGATAGGTCACCTACTGTGTGGACTGCAGGTGCGTTGTTCTGTGACATCACTGAAAATGTTTCCGGCTTTAAAGTCTGAGGCTTTCTCTGTGTGGTGTCTGCACTCCCACGGGTCAGACATGCCAGTTAGGAGAAAACAGGAGAGCATAGGGATGAATGGGGCAAGAAGCTTAATTGACAAACTATTATTGCTACCAAGAAGCAGAAGACAAAACTGAAGTAAAAGGATTCTGTGAAGGTAAAGGAATCAAATCAAATCCATTCATTTAATTGAGAATTCAAGTTTATTTATGTGGCTTTGAATGCAAACAACAGCTGCCTGTCTCTAATACTGTAAGGTAGTCCCTACAGTATTAGAGACAAGGCCAGCAATCTGATGATCCCCTATGAGCAAGCATCTTGGCAACTGTGGGGAGGAAAAACTCCCCGTTGGGAAGAAACCTCCAGCAGAACCAGGCTCAGGAAGGAGCAGCCATCTGCCGTGACTGGCTGGGTTTTCAACTGTTGTTTGCATGACTGAGATGGTAAGAGCCTAATTAACCTGCATTATACCCCAATTATTAGTTATTTTCCTATTAAAATTGTCATAGTCCAGTTAGAGCCAAATAAAGTTGGCTCTAACATTAGGTTTGTCTTCACCTTTTCCATTTCCATAGAGGAAAATTAAAGGTATTGTGTTAAAAATGAAAGTAAATAAATTAATATAGCTTGAAGTTTGTTGACCAAGAACAATAAAATGCAAAGGCAAACGCAAATACTTCCTACAGCACGTAACATCAGCTTTGCCACATAATTTCTGACCTCTTCAAATACTAGCGAGAACCCGTGACAAATGGCCTCAGTTGCTGACTTGCACATGTTACACACTGTGGTAATGGATTGTCCTAAAAATCCAGTTCCTCTCCTGGTGATAGAAACCTCTCTATGAGGAATCCCATTATGTTCTTCTCTCCCTTCCAAAGGAGGCCTGTCTCTGTTCACAATTTCATCATGGTGTTCTGAGACTCTTTGACTAGGTCTTATGTCTGAGATCCTGGGTTCAGCAGGGTCTGATGCATCTCGATTTGAATTTTCCCATCGCTGATATCTTTGAATCACAGAAGGCTGCTGCTGTATATTTTCAGGGTGAAGAATTTCACACACTTGCTTTAAACCGCTATTCTGATTATGTTCAGGTATATGCTGATCTGGCAAAGGTACCTCATGTTCCGCGTGTAAAATTTGGTTACCGCAGCGAACTTCAGGTGCCTCGCATACAGTTTGGTCAGCAGTGGGTGAACGTTGGTCATCAAATCCCAACGTATTTCTCATAATTTTGTGAGCATAAGTGCCCACAGTGCAAATCGCGCCCCAAACGGAGTTCGACATGTTTACAGATGATGAGTTCTCTATTTCTTTCCTTAATTCTTGCAGTACTGCGTTATAGCGCTCAAACAAGCTTTTAGCGTGTGTTATCATGCGACTCAAAGGTCTGTTTAAGGGTTTTTGGGATCAAAGGGAAGCTTTCTCTGTGTGATGTCACCAGGTTTGCATGAACACGTGCCGACGGCAACAATCTGGTTACCGTGGAAACCAGTCGTGCATTTTTCCGCAGTTTAAAACTGCTCGTGACTGTGGCGATTGAAAGACGCGATTTATTTGTATTTGCTAATTACAAGCGGAAGATTAAGGAAAACTGTTGTCTACGTGCGGCCGTCCTAAATATTTTTTAAGTGACCTGCACGTCTTTTTGTACAGAACAAACAGATGTAGCGAAGCCGTAGCGTTGCTCAACCCGAGAATGATGATCTGTGTTTGCATGTAAACATAATAAGATTTGACCTTGGTGAGTTTTTCTATGACGTCACAGCAAAAGTTTCATATTTTTTTATTGGCTGAGGACCAAAGTTGCTGAGAATTCAAGTAAACATCTTATGGTGTGTTTTCCGTCTTCTAGTCTGATAGTAGACATATATTTCACTTAATTTAGTCTAAATTACACAGAGTGCTTTTATTAGTAGGCCATCAGATTTATTGGAAAACACATTTATGACTTCCACCTCTTCTTTAAGTCGAAGAGTTATTTTTATTGATGGCATGAAGTTGGCTTTAAAGTGAGTTGTAAGGTCTCGGGGTTGATATTGTTACAGCATCAACTTGATCACAAACTCACAACCGTTGAACTAAAACACAATATAAATTCAATGAAATAGAGAGACGGGTGAAACAGAGACATAAAATCATCGATATAATATACAAAACATACTGGCCCATGCTTTGAAGCAGAAATAAACACCTTACAGATATTTTTAAGAACATTTGAACTTCTTCTGACTTAAATTTGTCTCTCCAGCTTCAGCTTGCCATGGTCATACCTCAGCATGGGCATGCATCTTCCTCAGGTGCACCAGTGGAACCAACATGCAGTACAATAGTTCCTACATGAGAATTTCCACAATAAATGTCCTAATGACATATAAAATATGCATAGTGCAAAACAAAATATGTTAACTAAAAGTATGGCAGTAAAACTCCCACCAAATCACAAACTTATTGTGATTTCTGCCTAAACACATTATAGTAGGAACATGTTTACATTTTAGCATTTATTCTGCTTCTAGCAATAGCACAGTTTTGTGTACTGGCCTATCAAGATACGCTGGTTTGACAGTCCTTTTCCCATCCCTATCCAAAATTGAATCACAGAGCAAAAGCTTAACCATTCTAATACTTCCATCTACGCTTGGATATAGCTCTGTTACTCTTGCCAGTTTCCACTTTTTCCTTGGAGAATTGTCTTCTTGAAGAATAACAATATATTTCACCTTTGCACTCCTTTTTATCTTTTTGCCAGATCTGTCTCTGTTGAAGAGTGAGAAGATATTCCTTCTTCCACCTTGTCCAGAATTAATTGGCTAAAAACTAAACTTGGCGCCATCTCCTTCTCAAGTACAGGTCCCTGCTCACAAATTTGCCAGGAGGGGGTAGAATAATGCTGGACTTCATCATGAGAATATGATTTGGTGTACGAGGTTCTAAATTTGGGTCATTTAGGTTCTCTACTACTACTAGGTGCAATTCACAATAACCATAACTTCATAAAGACACGTTCTGAGTGAGGAAGTGTCAAGTCTCTTAGAAGTGTGATCTAGAATAGTCGTTAAAACACTTCTAATAGTCCTAATTTGCCTTCCCCAAACACCTCCCATGTGGCTTGAAGAGGGGGTGTTCAGAACAAACTTATATCCACATTGTTTCAACTGTTCTTTGTCAAAATCCTTCAGTGCATTCAAAAGCTCTCCATCCATCCATTCACTTCCGCTTATCCTTTTTTTCAGGGTCGCAGGGGGTGCTGGAGCCTATCCCAGCTGTCATAGGGCGAGAGGTGGGGTACACCCTGGACAGGTCGCCAGTCTGTCGCAGGGCTAACACACAGGGATGGACAACCATTCACACCTATGGGCAATTTAGATTTTTCAATTAACCTATCCCTACAAACTGCATGTCTTTGGACAGTGGGAGGAAGCCGGAGTACCCAGAGATAACCCACGCAAACATGGTTGGAATTGAACTCAGGACCTTCTTGCTGTGGGTCCTGAGTTCAATTCCAACCACCGTGCTGGCCTCAAAAACTCTCCCTTAGCACCAAAATAATTTAGTACCTTGGTCACACCTGATTTGTCTTACATGTCCATGAATAGAAATAAAACTACATGATGTATTCATAAAATGATCAGTTGTAAGGTCATCCAACATTTCATTATGTATTGCTCTAGAACACATACATGTACAAAGAAGACCATACCTTTTAAGTTCTTTTCTACCCTCTTTTACATAAAAAGGTCCAAAACAGTCAATGCCACAGTAGGAGAATTGGGGGTGTTGTTTCCATTCTATCCTCTGGTAAATCTGACCTCCCATGATCTTGACTATGTCTCCTGTACTTTGTGCAGGTTGTGCACTTGTAGATGTGAGAAGCAACTGAATCGCTGCATCCTGTAATGCATACTCTATTGGAGCGCAGCTCAGTGACAGTTATTCCTCTTCCTTGATGCTGCACCTTTTCATGGTACTGTTTAATAAGTAAACACAACATGACTTGATTTGGGGATAATGGCAGGATGTTTGATATATGGGTGTAGAGTTGCTCTTTTCCTCCCACCCTAAGTACTCCCTGCTCATCAACAAATGGACTTGGGCTGTAGAGCTTGTGTGTCTTATCCTTCAGTTGAATGTCCTTTCCTCGAGTCAAGTCCTTGATTTCTTTGTTCTGTTCTTAAATAACTACATTTTCCGTAGCCTGTCACACCAGCGTCTGAAAAATGGTGTAGTTCACACTGTGCAATGTCTGTGTTTGCAGGTAAGACACGTCTTTGAACTTTCACCTTTGACAGGTTTTGAAAATCTAGGATTCCCACAGTGACAGTGTTGATCTGAGAGTGGCTCGTCCCATTCTACTTTCTCTTGGCATAACTGTTGCAGGATTTGTTTTCCTCTTAGGATGAAGGTTGCCACAAATCCCAGTGGGTCGTACACTGATGCTATTGTGCACAGAATTCCTCTTCTTGTCATTGGGTGCTCTTTTACAGTTACTCTGAACTAAAACTCATCAGAAGAAATGCACCACTAAACACCAAGTGGTCTTTCCATCAATAGATCTAAGTCCTTAATACTTTCAGCACTCTCCTCTCCCGACAGTGACTTTATCAGATTTTCACAGTTTGATATGAACTTTGTCTAATCTTAGTTTACCCTTGCTACACAATTATCTTGCCTCTTTCACTAGTTTTATTGCTTCAGCTTCTGATATAACACTTACAAGTCCATCATCTGCATAAAAGTTCCTTTGAATGAACCTCACTGTGTTTGGAGTGAACTTTTCCTCAGATTGCGTGGCTACATGATTTAAACCAAAGTTGAAAGTCTTAGGCCTTAATGTAGGGTCCAGTAGGTGGCAGTGTTGACCAAAGAATGCTTAATTTCACTGTCGTCTCAGTTTTTAACCCTCCTGTTATGTTGTTTATGTGGTACAGCAAGGATATCCCTGAGTCAGTTTGTTTAGCCATCCAAAAGTGTCAGAACCCAAAAAATTCCAGTAAACTTTGCTGATATCTTATTATCAACTCCATTACTGCCCACAGGAACAGGAAAGTTCACAACACCTGCGTTCTTGCACTTTACACGTGAGGTCAATAGAATACGGTGTGTGTGTGTGTGTGTGTGTGTGTGTGTGTGTGTGTGTGTGTGTGTGTGTGTGTGTGTTGGTGAAATATGTCTCACAGTTGCAAAGACAGATGTAGTTTTAGACCCCTTCAGCCTCCACTTTGGCTGCCAGGTCAAACCATTTTCATTTTATATGCTGGTTACACTTTTTAATCCAAGCAGAAATTTTGTATTAGAAAAGTCCTTTTAGCAATTTTCTTTTTACATTTTAAAACTTGAAATCAGGTCACTTCATCACAACGGGAAGGTTAAAGCTTTTCACACATTAACATCTGTCACTTTCATTTAAAAAAACTGGAGCTAGCAATTTTACTACTGTTGACCTTGTAACATTTATCATTTCAAACGTAGCACAAGTCTAAAAGCATACCTGATCGGCAATCATAAGATTAACTAAATGATAGGTCACCTACTGTGTGGACTGCAGGTGCGTTGTTCTGTGACGTCACTGAAAATGTTTCCGGCTTTAAAGTCTGAGGCTTTCTCTGTGTGGTGTCTGCACTCCCACGGGTCAGACATGCCAGTTAGGAGAAAACAGGAGAGCATAGGGATGAATGGGGCAAGAAGCTTAATTGACAAACTATTATTGCTACCAAGAAGCAGAAGACAAAACTGAAGTAAAAGGATTCTGTGAAGGTAAAGGAATCAAATCAAATCCATTCATTTAATTGAGAATTCAAGTTTATTTATGTGGCTTTGAATGCAAACAACAGCTGCCTGTCTCTAATACTGTAAGGTAGTCCCTACAGTATTAGAGACAAGGCCAGCAATCTGATGATCCCCTATGAGCAAGCACTTGGCAACTGTGGGGAGGAAAAACTCCCCGTTGGGAAGAAACCTCCAGCAGAACCAGGCTCAGGAAGGAGCAGCCATCTGCCGTGACTGGCTGGGTTTTCAACTGTTGTTTGCATGACTGAGATGGTAAGAGCCTAATTAACCGCATTATAACCCAATTATTAGTTATTTCCCTATTAAAATTGTCATAGTCCAGTTAGAGCCAAATAAAGTTGGCACTGACATTAGGTTTGTCTTCACCTTTTCCATTTCCATAGAGGAAAATTAAAGGTATTGTGTTAAAAATGAAAGTAAATAAATTAATATAGCTTGAATTTTGTTGACCAAGAACAATAAAATGCAAAGGCAAACGCAAATACTTCCTACAGCACGTGACATCAGCTTTGCCACATATTGTCTGACCTCTTCAACTACTAGCGAGAACCTGTGACAAATGGCCTCAGTTGCTGACTTGCACATGTTAGACACTGTGGTAATGGATTGTCCTAAAAATCCAGTTCCTCTCCTGGTGATAGAAACCTCTCTATGAGGAATCCCATTATGTTCTTCTCTCCCTTCCAAAGGAGGCCTGTCTCTGTTCACAATTTCATCATGGTGTTCTGAGACTCTTTGACTAGGTCTTAGGTCTGAGATCCTGGGTTCAGCAGGGTCTGATGCATCTCGATTTGAATTTTCCCATCGCTGATGTCTTTGAATCACAGAAGGCTGCTGCTGTATATTTTCAGGGTGAAGAATTTCACACACTTGCTTTAAACCGCTATTCTGATTATGTTCAGGTATATGCTGATCTGGCAAAAGTACCTCATGTTCCGCGTGTAAAATTTGGTTACCACAGCGAACTTCAGGTGCCTCGCATACAGTTTGGTCAGCAGTGGGTGAAGGTTGGTCATCAAATCCCAACGTTTTTCTCATAATTTTGTGAGCATAAGTGCCCACAGTGCAAATCGCGCCCCAAACGGAGTTCGACATGTTTACAGATGATGAGTTCTCTATTTCTTTCCTTAATTCTTGCAGTACTGCGTTATAGCGCTCAAACAAGCTTTTAGCGTGTGTTATCATGCGACTCAAAGGTCTGTTTAAGGGTTTTTGGGATCAAAGGGAAGCTTTCTCTGTGTGATGTCACCAGGTGTAGGTGAACACGTGCCGACGGCAACAATCTGGTTACCGTGGAAACCAGTCGTGCATTTTTTCCGCAGTTTAAAACTGCTCGTGACTGTGGCGATTGAAAGACGTGATTTATTTATATTTGCTAACTACAAGCGCAAGATTAAGGAAAACTGTTGTCTACGTGCGGCCGTCCTAAATATTTTTAAATGACTGTGGTGACTGCGTGAGTTTTTCTATGACGTCACAGTAAATTTCAAAGTTTCCGGTTTCAAAGTCTTGATCAAGACTTTGAAACCGGAAACTTTGTCATGCAGACACAGAACAAGACACAGGCTTACTCCTGCGGGTCAGAAAAATGGATACATAATAAAATAATATTCTATGTATGTATGTATGTACGTGCCCACCTACCCACCCACCCTATAAGAGCTGCTGATGTAAACCGTTGCTCTCTAATTCCAGATATTCAGATGGACCGAGAAATGAGTATAAGTTAAAATACAAAAGTAAAGAATTGATTTAAAAAGAGTGATCTATCTCATTAGTGCTGAGTTTCATAACTCAACTTCTGAGTAAAAGATGTAGAGTCATAGGTTGGGTTTAGTTTAGGGTTTAGTTTGCCGAAATATTGGTTGACTCAGTTGTGACTCAGCAGTAGGGTTGGTGATGTGTCGGGCTCTTTAATTAACTCCACAGCTTGGGTATTTCTATTGGGTCATAGGTCGGGTAGCTTTGATCAAATATTGGGTCAAATTTTAACCAATTCGTTGGATTAGAGACAAGCCTCAGAAGAAGCCACATCATTTTTTCACAAACAGCCACTTTCAACTAGACTTTCACCTGATAAGATATAACTCGACTTTCTTCTACAATGAATTAAAACATGCTATGTAAAAACTCAATTCTAAAAGTTTGAAAGTGATAGGGTTACTTTTGATCATTACAATTAGGGTAAGAATGTTCTAGAATTTTACCTACTCATGAAAGGGCTTTTGACAGATAACAACAGCTGGCTTGCAATAAAGAAAACTATAGTTATTTATATTAAAAAAATGCTTAATATGGTGCTCTAAATGTATTATTTGAAATGAGGCTGAGGTTGTTAGGTTTGACAAATTATTTAGAGATCTCTGCATCTAGAACAAAGTAAGAATGAGATCGTGTTGCTATACAGCATTTGTTAAATAAAAGGTAAAAAAAAAAGACAAGAAAAAGGAGTACAGTCTATCTAAACTACAGTATTTAATTTAATAATTTAACTTATCCTAAATTGTGCACCGTTGTTGGTACCGTAACATATTTTCAAGTTTAACAGTTAAAAGCAAAGATAATTCATCCCTTTTAGATTTAAAAATAAAGATAAATGGCACTTTGACCCGTTTTTATCCTGCACGTCATTCACTAGACTGCGCAAAGGGCAGCTTGCTACTAGTCGAAACCAATGAAAACATGATGCGGAGTGCAACATACGTATTTATACTGCTAATACACCACCTATATATAGCCACCAACTTCGCTCTCAAACCTGGGGAGCTTTAAGCTCGAAGTTTACATGTACTCAAAGTAAAAAACAGTAATTTAACACCTTACAGATATAGTTTGTGTTAGCCTTTTGGTTTTTAGTTAACATGCAAGGCTAAGTTGTTAAAAGTATTAGCTGCTGAGGCTGAGAATGTTGGCTACGATCAGACCCTGCTCAAAATACAAAAGCTTCTCCTTTATGTATTGTTTATTTTAGAAGAAATTTACATAAGTTTTTGCTTGTCCAACTTCAGAGATGAAGGCAATTTTGGCATCGTCAATAGCAGATTAGTTTCCACGTTTAGGGGACTGCCGTGGCACAGGATATGTAAGTATCTACACTTAAATGACACAACAACAATTAAAAAAAAAAACCTCTTCAGTTTTTCAATCAGTATATTAAAACCGTTGTGATTAAAACAACCAAATATAGTCTTTATGTATTCAATTTCCAAAAGATGCATATTATAGATGCACAAATAATTAAATATGTTGCAGATCTATTCAGAACTTGTCAAAAAGGTTTGTATGACTTTATGACAATTTAATGTGTGTAAAAAAATCTTGACTTAGTCCAATCTTACAATTAACTGCAACCATTCACAACCAAAGACTGGTCTGTTTCATTGTTCTTTTGTCCTATCTGAGCAAATGTCAAGCATACTGTTGGAGCTCATCACTCCAGAGTTAAAGAAGTTAAAATGTTGCTCATAAATATGGATGAAATGATCTGAGACTAGGCGTACTTGTGTGTAATTGCATTCTCGTGGACTTGTGATACATCGTCAGTCGCAGACCAAGTATTTTTCCAATTCAAAGTAGACATCAAGCTGAGTACGCTAAAAATTCCCAGATGTGTTCTCACTCCTCTCGTTTTGTCAAGCATGCATCAGTGGTGACTTGGGTGGACTCGGTGGTACAGCCAAATATCCCAGAATCCATTTCGCAAGATTTCTGTGGAAACGGTTGAGGAGAAGACCCACAAAAGTTAAATACTTCTATAGTTGTAATATGCAGTGTATTTTCAATGCATTTTATGTGAGAATATAGGTATTTAAAATTCTAATGTTTAGTACATTTAACAGTAGAAACCCTACTTATAAATTCCTTGTGCTTTTTTTTGGGAGATGCCTTGCCTGCCAAATAGCAAGCACGAGGTTCAGTGTGCCCGATGAAAACGGCCTTATCTCGACATTTCATTTGGAAATTTGCCACAATCTTTAAAGGCTCTGATATAAATCGCCTTGGTATTTTTAATAGCCAGTCGTTCACACAAATGTTACACTGTCCTATATAATGTTTAAAAATCTTATCTTCAATTCATTTGAAGTTTCTATGAACATTAAGTTTCAATCGAGCACCTGATTGTTTTGCTCATTATTCCCTATTATAAAAGCTGTTCTTTGCTTGACTTATTACTATTATGGAATATTTAACGTTTATATTTTAATCAAAGGACACGTGAGGAAACATGGGCTCTCACTGAGTGGCAGGCAGCAAATCAGAGCCTTTTTTTACTGGAAGGAGAAATTCCGGCAAGACTAGATGGGAGTAAGTACTGATTTTGAGTGCTCCCTGTGTTCTAGGGAAGGATTAGAGCAACACGTCTGTTATGATAAATACCTATTGAAGTGACAGTGCCACATTATTTTCCCTCAGGGACTTTGTTAGCTCTTCAGGCTATTACAGCCAAACAAGCAAAAAAAAAAAGAACGTGGAACAACCTGAAGGCCAAATACAAGGTAATGTACCCGTTCCTATCTGATTCCTTCGATTGGTTTAAAAAAATACTTTACTTGTTTACCATTCCTTAAATGGATTCCTCTTCTTCTTTTTTTTAACAAAATGTACTTTGGAATTTAATAATACAGTCAGTGTAACTGTGATAATATAGCAATTAATACATATTTTCTTAGGGACCCATCTACAGGGAAGGGTGTAGAGGCAGGTAGCCCGACTGCCACCACCTGGCAGCGGTACAATATGATGGATAGGGGTGGGTTTTGATAATCGATTTATCGATTAAAATCGATTCTGGCTTGGATAACGTGATATCGATTCATTAAAATCCTGAATCGATTTTTTAATATAAATTCATTTTGCCCAAAACGCCAGAATCTCAGGTTAAAACAAAACAAAATTTCAACAACCACCAATCAGCTAAAACAGTAAATGAGAGCAGGAACACGGATTCTGCACAAAGACGTAAACACAAAGCGCGGACCCACGGATCAGAATCAGTGAGATGTCGCCTTTCTCACCCGACGGCATGGACACGGTCGGGGCTGAAAGCCGACAGCTCGCTGATTCTGATGTTTCGGCGGGTCCACGCTTTGTGTTTATGACCTTTTTGCGCTGATTCTAAAGCTGTTAGTTTGATCTCTCTCCAAACAATATTGACCGAATCAGCAGCAAAAGAAGATCCAAACCACGCTTCACATAAACATCGTCATGAATTCTCTCTGACTTTGCTGTTTTGCTTCTACCACGATAAAATCACACTTCATGCACAGCTCTCACTCTCTCTGTACTTCAAGAACAGTTTCCCGTCTAAAAATCTGTCTGTCTACCGTTGTTTACAGCGCTGTCGGCCGCTGTTTTTTGTCCCTTTTACTTACTTCTGAAAAGAAAGCCTAATTTCTGCCATTCAATAGGCTTCTGAACAAATTTAAACTTTTTAAAATGCAAAAATGCAAAACGCTTAGCCGTGTCTCTAATAAAACCACTGTAACTTCAGAGATGATGTTGATTAATGGTTTTCTTTCGTTTTTGATGTACTGCAGAATATTTTTATACAATCCCAGGCCAGGAAAATCACCTTCATGTTTTTTCTGTGTTTTATCTTCAGCTACTTTGACACAAAGGCATCTGCTGTGATGCTCACACCTTTGATAAAGTCTTGCGTGTGTCAGCTTCCTTTTTATAGATACAAAAAATATGTAAATGTACTGATCTGAATTATAATATTTCTGACTGTCTGAGGCAAAATTTTCCCAAATCAAATAGAATTGAATTGAATGGAATCAAATCGTGGATTGAATTGATTCGGGACCTTGTGAATCGGAATAGAATCGATTCTAGAAATCAGTGACGATACCCAGCCCTAATGATGGATGCTGTGTTCCAGCGGCAGCACTCAATAAGTCTACCAGCAAACCTGACTTTCACTACAGGTGATGCAATCCGCACTACACCCTCGACCCCTTCTACAGAAGTGTTGAGGAAGAGGCCCAGGGACAGCCAGGCTATCCTACCGTTTTTAAAGGACCAACCAGAAAGAGAGGAAGACAGCGAGAGACTGGCTCTGACTAGGGAGCAAGAGAGGGAGAGGGCAGCTACTCAAAGGGCAGAGTGATATCTGTCACTATTTGAGAAACTTGTTGACAAACTTTAAATAAAACACTTTAAATGTCAAATGTGAAGTGAGTTTTTTTTCTGCGTACATAAAATTCAACCTATACAATTACGAACATATGAGGTTTATAAAGAATAAACAAATATACAAAAAAGAACACTTAATGCACACTATTTACAATTTGAACAAATAGATTCCATACTCCTACAGCAACACTAATTAGGAGAAAAACATGCACCCTTTTTTTCTTTAACCAATAGCAGGCTATTTCTTGTGGCCTTAGCTGCTGTTTGAACATGACTACATCATGCAGGTAGCTGTTCAGGAGACACTTGTGCAGCAAGCCTGGCTCAGACACAGGTTCCTGAAAGCTTCCTGTCTGCACCTGTGCCTTCAACTGTTTCGGCTTGTCCTGCTTGCGTCGCCTCCTCTCCTTCTTCTTGGTAGACATCGTGTGTTGCCACACAGATATTATGTGGAGGATGCAGCAGGCCCCCACAACTTTGGGAGGAAACAGAGGCCGACCCTCAAAGGCTCACAAGAAGATGGAGTGCCAGCATGTTTTGAGGATGCCAAAAGTAGGATCTATAACATTTCTGGCCTTTGCTGAGCTCTGGCTCTGCTAGTTTCACTGTTTCTCTGTCGGGGAATTCTCTCACACTCAAACTGTGAAATACGCTCCACTCCAGTCCACTGAACGGCTGTGGAAAATATGAAAGAGGACATAACTTTACACATTAACTTCTAACAATTTAAGCCCAAAGAGTCATCCTGAGAAATGTCATTTACTATGCAGCATTTCATTATCATGTTAAAAACAAACAAACAAAAAAAAACCCCCACATACTGCTTAAGTTGCTGCTCTTTGAGATTAAAAGATCTCATTACATTAACAGAAACACTGACATCCCTGCTCTACAGCTTTGCATTCAGGGGGTGTCCTTGTCACAAAGATCAATTCGGACACTAAAATCTTTTCAATTTTCTTTTTTTATTAATTTAAATTTTTTTCCAGATGTCAAACACAAAGTATAAATATCAGCACCTTGGATTATTCTGCATTAAATCTACTGTGATGGCTTAAAAAAAGTTGGAGGTCCAACAGCTTTGTATTGAAGCTCCCTCACACCTATAATTAAAATTTTAGTGTTGAAAATAATACATTTTAGCTGTCAATACAAATGTCTGAGAATCTTTACCAATGATGCACCATTACATTTTGATCACTTCAGCTGTTGGTTATCGGCAACTGCAAAAGTTACCAGCCTGGCAGAGGGCCGCAGAAATCTAATTTAGATTTCATCAAAACAAAGCTTCTTAGAAAGTAACACGTTTATGACCCGGATAGAAAAGAACCGCAGACTGAATACAAAGGATGGATTGTAGCCACTGAAATGAGAAAGAAAGGGCAAGCCTTTGCTGTTCCAGGACAGCAGGAGCTGAATGTAAAGGAGAAAAAGTGGAGGGTTTGGATGCTACGTCCATCTTTTGCATACGGTCTATCATCTAAACAGAGGCAAGTGTATAACTGACCTGCAACAGTCATCTGACGAGACACATGTTTCAGGAGCTTTTTAAAGGCGACGTATTACACATAAGAGTGTTTAAGAGAATTTCTGTTCTCCACTGGTCTAATTGCAGCTTTGACGAAAGTCAACAATCATTGTCTTACCACTTTGTTCAATCATCATTAGGGATGCAACGATACCAATTTTTTCAAACCGATACGATACCAATACTTGGATCTGAGTACTTGCCAATACAGAGTACAAAAACCGATACTTACAAAAACCACACACACACACACACACACACACACACACACACACACACACACGCAATGAATTGGAAGACAGGTTTTATTTTATTCTCTGCCGATAATAAATAATATCTTAATAAAAATGACCACAAAAAAATTTCAAGTGAAAAATAAGCACTTCTCTTAAATTATTGCAGAGTCTCCACATTGTAATCTAACAAAATATCACTGAACTATTGGCACTGTCTCGAGCTTTCAGAATAATAAATAAACACTTCTGTTTGGAATAAAATAAATACAAATTAGGTTTGAGAATAAAATAAACTTTTAAATTATTGCAGAGTGTCCATATTATAAACAAACAAACAAAATAACGAAAGTATTTGGCATTGACGAACGAACTCCCCATCTGCCCTGGATCATCAGTCCACTGCGCCGTTAAACCAAGGACTGACATCGCACACACTGCTTGTCTTTACCTCTTTAGAAAGTTTTGGCACCATTATCTCCCTGATGTGTGGGCGGCTGGGAATTTTATATCGCAGCTCGAGTATGCTGAGAAGACGGTGCAATCCTATGTTTTCCACGACCGGCATTGGCTGGTCATCCAGAGCAATAAGTCAGAGCCTCTGTTATTTTAACTGCCCGTGGATTTTCTCTTGACATTTTTCATCGCTTTTCCAAAACCCGAGTTAAAGTTGGCTGTTCCGGGGGCGCTAGTGAGCGGCGGTAGGATGTAGACGTGCTTTTCGGAGCTCTCCACCAAAACTCAGATTTTTACTCAACACCACCATAAATTCTTACACAGGCGGATATTTTCTGCGGGTGAATGTTTCCAGGCTGATCTACGCTGTCCATTTTTGCGCAATGAGACCGAAAACGAACCCTCCGAGCAAGAATAAAACCATCGAGGGCTATGTTAGCAACACCGCTAGCGGGGCTAATGCTAGCACCAGTAGCCCTACCGAACCAGAGGCTGGCCCCCACGAAGACAGAACCTACACCCTATGCAAGGAGATGTGTCGGGAAATGGCCACGTCTATAATGGGGAAGATTGATGAGCGGTTTGATACTTTTGAGGCTAGCTTTCAGTCGCTCCTTTCGGAGCAGAAAGAGATGAAAAACCGCATGGAAAGTCAAGAACAAGCGACGTGTGCCTTGGACGAGCGCGTAGAAGCGCTAGAAGCCAAATGTTCGGACCTAACTCAGCACGCCAACCAACTCAAAATCAAACTCCAGGACTTAGAGGCCCGCTCTCGCAGACACAATATCAAAATTGTCGGCATACCTGAGGACGAGGAAAAAGGTATGCCCACTGACTTTGTTTCTAGGCTTATCCCGGAGTTGCTGGGAAAGGAGCACTTTCCACATCCGATTAAAGTTGATCGTGCACACCGCGCACTACAAGCGAAACCAACTGCTGGTGCTAAACCACGCACCATCCTGGCCTGCATTCATCATTTTCAGGAGAAGGAGCTGATCCTGCGTCGCTGCAGGATGCAAAAAGGCTGCGAGTACAAAGGAAACAAGGTGATGATATTTCCGGACTACACCAACGAAGTGATGAACCAGCGTCGCGCTTTTAATGGTGTGATGCAAACCCTGCGCAGTGATGGAATCAAGCACACACTACGTTACCCGGCAAGGCTCTATGTATACTGGCGTGACGGACAAGCACCGTCAATCTTCAACGACGCAGATGAGGCGGCACGCTGCATTAAAGGACACGGGTAGACTATGAGAAATTAAGGTCTCAGTGTAAGGTAACTGTAGTGATTCTGACTGCAGGAATACCTGAGCAATATTAAGACTTCTAACTTTAAAAGACACCATGCTGAGAACTGGCTTTGGACTTTCAAGTACAACATTATACCAACAACTTTAGATGAGACATCCTTACTGGTGTAACATTTTCTCAGTGAATGATGTTTGCTTTTTCTATTACATGGTGGTGGTAATTCGCAGCACTTTTATGTTTTTATTCTGAGTGGTGGGCGTGAAGATATCTTGCCATTTGCCCGGCAGCTCCCTTCGAAGTGAAGAGGGGACGCGTTTTTGGGGGAAAGGGTGGGTTATGTTTTGATTTGTTCTTGTTCTACAGCTCATGTGCACTAGTTTCATTACTGCCAGTTTATGACTTTCAGTCATTTTGTATGTACAATGTCACTCCTTATCATTTTTCTTTTTTTCCCCACTATAATGGCTAGGTCACAGGCTAGTATACAAACAGGAAACAGAGATTTGCAGCTTGTATCATGGAATGTTAGAGGACTCGGTTCAGTTGTCAAAAGGGGTAAAGTATTTAAACATTTGAAATCTCTATGCGCAGATGTAATTTTTCTGCAAGAAACCCATATAAAATCTACAATGCGGCATGTTTTAAAATGTAACTGGATATCTCAAATATATCAGTCACCCTTTACATCACATGCCAGGGGGGTAGCCATACTATTTAAGAAAAATGTCCCATTCCAACTAAAATCTGTAATCAATGATCCTCAGGGACGATACATAATGGTTTCAGGGATGATAGCTTCTCTCCCATTAACCCTACTAAATATTTACGGTCCAAATACAGATGAGCCTATGTTTTTCAGAAAGGTGTTTGACTTGCTACCGGATGATACTGACTCAAATATAGTAATAGCAGGAGATTGGAACTGCTATTTAGACCCTTACCTTGATCGGCTGTCAACTCGCCCTCCCCCAGAGATCGCCTCTGTGCAGCTTTTGAATAATCTTTCTAAAGCTAGAGATTTAGTGGACATTTGGAGACTTCAGCATCCCACTGATAAAGATTACTCCTTTTACTCTGGCGTCCACAAATCCTACAGTCGAATTGATTATTTTTTGGTCAGTTCAAGCCTTATTTCTCAAATTTCAAATTCCAGATATCATAATATTTTGATTTCTGATCACAGTCCCACAGCTATATCACTGAGTCTAAGTTTGCCTAAAGTGAACTATTCCTGGCGTTTCAATCCAACCCTTCTCAGTGACGAAAAGTTTATTAAATATATTACGCCCAAACTCAAGGACTTTCTTGACTCAAATGACAACGGAGAGGTCTCTGATTCAACACCGTGGGAAACATTAAAAGTCGTAATGCGTGGCGAAATTATTTCCTATAGCTCAGGCCTCAAAAAGGAAAAGATGAAGCGACTTTCTGAAATTAATAGTGCCATTCCTCGTCTAGAAAGGGCTTACCAGAATTCTAAATCACCGGAGGATTACAGAGAAATATTAAAACTCAAATACGAATACAATGCAATTATGAGTGACCAGGTTACCAATCTACTACTGAAGCTGAAACATAAACATTTTGAGATAGGAGACAAACCCAGTAAATTGCTAGCGCAACAACTAAAAGGAACACAAGCTTCGAGAGCAATTCACAAAATAAGATCTAAATCTGGTGCTTTTCTAACAAACCCTATAGAAATTAATAAGCGCTTCAGAGAGTTCTATCAGGAGTTGTACTCTTCCCAGCTGTCTGCCTTGAATGACTTTTTTGATTCTCTCAGTCTGCCTAGGCTAAATGAAGCTGCCAGAGATCAACTCGATTCAGACTTTACATTGCAAGAAGTGGTAGCTGCTATTAAGTCATTTGCATCTGGGAAGGCTTCAGGCCCTGACGGTTTTGGCATAGAATTTTATAAGAAATTTTGTGATGGTCTTGCTCCACTCTTGCTTAGGATGATGCGTGATTGTAAAAACAGGGGCGTACTACCCCAAACTCTGTATGAAGCAAATATTTCGTTAATCTTGAAGAAAGGCAGAGATGACTCAGATCCTGCTAACTTCAGGCCAATTGCTCTTCAAAATTTTGATCGAAAGGTGATAACCAAAATTCTAGCAACTAGACTGAACAAGTACTTGACCTCCATTATTCACCCTGATCAAACAGGATTTATCCCTGGCAGACTTTCTTTCTTCAATGTTAGGCGTCTTCTCAACACCATCTATTCTGACCATGGTAGTTCGGGAGGAGCAGCAATTTTAGCTCTTGATGCACATAAAGCCTTTGATCAGGTTGAGTGGTTTTATATGTTCGAGTCATTACGGAAGTTTGGGTTTGGTGAAATATTTATATCTTGGGTAAAATTAGTATACGCAAATCCAATCTGTTCAGTTCTCACAAATGGAGAGAGGTCAGCGCCATTTCCTTTGCAGCGCTCTGTTCAGCAGGGCTGCCCCCTGTCCCCTGCTCTATTTGCTCTGGCATTAGAGCCCCTTGCGATTAAGATAAGAGCACATCCAAAAATACAAGGGCTCTTGGTCGGGGGGGTTGAAACTGTTATTAGTTTGTACGCAGACGACGTACTATTATACCTGCGTAATGCAGAAGAATCTGTACCATCCCTTCTTAATCTGGTCACTTCATTTGGCAAAATTTCAGGATATACAATTAACTGGGTTAAAAGTGAACTTATGCCTTTATCTAAAACCGGTTCGCCGAGTTTTCTTTGTAATGTTCCCTTCAAAATAGTTAACGACCATCTCACATACCTTGGATTAACTGTTCCTAAAGATCCCAAATTAATTTTTAGCTTGAACTTTGCTGAATTCTTATCAACATTAAAGCATAACATCGAGTCATGGAAAATTCTTCCCCTTTCTATGGTCGGTCGTATAAATTCCATAAAAATGGTCTCTCTTCCTAGATTTCTGTATCTTTGCCAAAATCTTCCTATTTATCTCACTTCCTCTTTCTTTAAGGAGTTGGACTCAATTATTACTTCTTACATATGGAACAACAAGAATCCTAGGATTTCAAAACTACATCTACAAAAATCCAAATTGGAGGGAGGTCTGAGTTTACCAATATTTAAACATTATTACTGGGCTGCAAATCTAAGAGCCTTGACCTTCTGGCAACAGACATCCTCAGATCTTGGTGATTTCAACATCCCCCTTTGGGTTAAAATGGAGGCTGGCATTGTAAGGGACTCCTCTCTAGAGGCCCTGCTTTTGTCAAAAGTAGGGAGGGCTGAGAGTCTTAAGAAACTGGGGTTTGTTCCGAAACAATCTGTGCGGATTTTAAACCAAGTTAGAGGTTTTTTTGAACTGCCAAACTCCTCTGTGCAGGCACCAATATGTGATAACCATGCCTTTTTGCCTCCTTGGGATGATAAATCCTACTATGTTTGGAAGGGGAAGGGATTGATCAAATTCAAAGATCTTTATATAGATGGAAAATTTGCATCATTTAATCAGCTTAAGCAAAAATTTGATTTACCGCACTCACATTTTTACCGTTACCTACAAGTCAGGCATTTTATGCAATCCAGTATGAAGAATTACCAAGATGTTCCACATGAACATAACCTTTTTAAGGTGTTCCTGAGCCCTCCTTACTCCAAACACTTGATTTCTACAATTGTACATTTGTTTGATGACAGCATTGAAGTGCAGACTACGAGGATAAGAGACGCTTGGAGGGAGGAATTGGGCATAGAAATATCAGAATCAATGTGGGACAAATGCCTATCAAAAATTCATTCCTGCTCTGTTAACAGCAGACATCAATTAATACAATTTAAAATTGTCCATCGGCTACATTATTCCAAAGTTCGGCTACACAAAATTTATCCTTCAACTTCCCCCATATGTGACAGATGTAAAACATCAGAGAGCACATTGGCTCACGCTTTCTGGCATTGCCCCTCATTGACCAATTTTTGGTCCAAAATATTTGATTGGTACTCTAAAGCTTATGGGATTTCCATCTCACCCAATCCAGAAATTGCAGTTTTTGGCTGTGTACGTTCCAGAACTATCCCTGCGACTGTGCGGGTGCCAATCGACCTCGGAATGATGATTGCGAAAAGACTTATCCTAAAAGAATGGAAGTCCGCTGCTCCTCCCTCCTTCAGTGTCTGGCTCAATGACATGTTATCTGTCATTCAACTGGAAAAAGTTCGATACCTGCAAACACCTGCAGCAAATGTTTTCTCAAAATCCTGGACTCCATTTTGTACTCACCTCGAGAAAGCTCACGTTGTATAAGCATGTACCATGGCACTGCAATTTCCCTGTTTATTACATATTCATGACATTTAATTCATTATGGATACTGGTAGTTTCTAATTTTAATGTTTTCTTTCTTTTGTCTTTCCCTATTGATTATTATTATTGTGCTATTTCTTGTCCTATCATCTCAGCGCCTGAGCTGTATTTGTTTGTTGAGGGGTTTTCTATGCTGAAAAAATTAAAATAAAATATTGGGAGAAAGTTGGCTGTTCCGGTCCACACTGCTGACATTTTGTTTAGCCTAGCTACAGCAGCCTCCAGTTTCTCTTTTTTTATCTGGAGCCGCCAGTCTCACTCGTCTAACCCTATGCCTGTTTAGCGCGTGATGTCCCCCTAGTGGCCAATCTAAAAAACTACAACAAAAATGACAATCCACCCTCTGATTAATGAAATAAGTTAGTATCGGTTCGTGGTATCGGTTAACTTTTACGAGTTAACTGATACCACATTTTACAGTATCGGTCCCGATACCAGTATCGGTATCGGTGCATCCCTAATCATCATCATTACATTCATGAACCAGGCTTAAAGCAGCTGGTATTCTTGTTCATCTAAATATAACAAAAAAACCCAGAGAGATAACATAAACTGATTAATATTACTATCAATTTCCCTTCAAGTCCATCATACATAATCAAAGCAAACCCTGGAAAATAACAACCTAAAGAAAACATTGATGATATAACTGCAATTGTGCAATATTTAGAGACAAGTTATCGGCTGTGGTCAGACAATGCTCTTATAACACTGTAATAAAACTTAACTCATGGATCAACATGTGGCATACACCAATCAGGCACTGAAACTTTCCATGACAGAGGACTTTTGTTCTATAACTGATTACATTATTTCTCCAAGAAGGAGCTGAGGCCGCTTTTACCTTAATGCTACATAAAGTATAGTTGTGTAGCATTTAGGGAGTGGGTATGTTTTGGACAGCTAAATCTGAGGTTTCTTTGTGAGCCACTTCCTAGTCTTTGTGGTTTGTTGAAAACGAAATGTACAGTGGCTGCAGCTCCTCTCTGGAACCACGCTGTCAGACAATAACTAATTACATTATTTCTCCAAGAAGGCGCTGAGGCTGCTTTTAGCACGGCGGGCCTTCTCTATGCTCTCAAAGGTTGGAGTCCCTTGAGGTAACTGTAGACGGTCATTTTCAGCCTCCATGACATTCTCAGCTTCCCCTAAAGACATCATGAAAAACACATTTAATGGGTATAATTAGTGACTGCAAACTTTTTAAAAAAATGTAATTAATGAATATCTAAACACAATATTTTTTAAACATTTAGATGCATTATTTGGTAAACAGTAAGGTCCATTTGGACAGAGACATTTTGGTTCTGTTCATTACCACAATTAATTTTAAATATAACAACTTTAAATATAATTAACTCAGATCCAGTTGAACTGCCGACTGTCAGCCTTAATTCAGTGGGTTGAACAAAAAGATGTGAGAACTAAAATGCAATCCCATCATTTCAGGACATCAAAAGTAACTGGACAAATAAAATAACATTTATTAATTTGAATCTTGCTAATGCAAGCGCCACACCTCAAATCAACTCCAGGGCTTCTATCTGCTTAATTGATAATGACATAACAAAGGAAGTGCCCACACTTGCCCATGAAATAGCCTTTCAGTCAAATGTCCAATTACTTTTTGTCCCTTTAAAATGCGGGGGCCACATGTTAAGGGGCCGAAACTCCAAAACCTTCATCCAATTTGAATGTGGATTTTCTCATATGAAAGCTGGGAGTCTACACATTATATAGATGCCCATCATAGCGGAAAGTGGAAACTGTTTTGGTAAACAGACACTATTCACATATTCAAATATATATATATATGGACCTAACTGTATATTAGAGGCTGGGTTTTCTGGATATAGTGAGTCTGTGTTCTGCTGTTCAAAGTAAAATAATCCTCTAAAACCAAAGCAAAGAATCACTATATAATGCTTGATAAGGATTTATTTACCCAGCTGTGCACCCTCTTTTTAAATGTTAAACAGGTTTCCTTAAGATGATGATGCCTGTAAGTGTGTAGCTTTACCTCTCATACGATTAATAAGCGTTCCATAGGCGCTGTCCATCTGGTAGGCAAATATGAAACTGAGAGGAATGATAGGAGCCAGCATGCCTGGGTTCTTTCTTTTAATAGCTCTAAAGAAAAATTATGATAAATAGAAGACAATATTTAACTGGAAAGATAAAAGCACAACACAGAGATGAATCTGTGTGAGTTTGTGTCAGATCTTTGTGAGGTGTTAGAATCTCACCCTGCAGTTAGTCCCACTGTGGCCACTGCAAAGAAACTGCCAAAGTATTTCAGAAACTCTCTGGACCAGGCGATCTGCATCGCCATCTGCCGCTCTCTCATCTGGTTCTGCATCAGAATCTGGCGCTCCATCTGGGCACATGCACGCGAGCACACAGACACACAAAAACAAATTAAGAAGAAATGATGAAATAAAATTTTCCCTGCTTGGTAAGATTTCATTTTCAGTTATAATCAATTTCAGTCAATTACTGTTGATCAGAGCTGTAATAATCATCTGATTCATCAGTTAATTGTTTTATGAGAGTACAGACAGTTTAAAAGAGATCTCCATAAGCACCAAAGGCTTAGTACTTTTTAAAAAAAAGCCCCTAAAAACTTGTAGGAAGTGTACATTACGTGAACAGAGATGTGATTAGTTGGGAGCCCAGACAAAACTTCTATGTATGCTTGAGAAGTTTCTTTGGAATTTTTGATAAGTCATGAAACTAAACCCTGGAATCCACTGCTGTAAACATGCCAACTACAAACACTACGCTCTAGGGAAGGAGGAAGTGACAAACTTTTCATCTCCACAATCTGGGTGTTTCATACTCCTGACATCGACTCTTGGCTGTACACTCTTTTAGTTCAATGGAAATTACAGGAGTGACTTCTGTAATTGACAGTGTTTGTTCTTTTAAAGCCAGCGTCCGCTGAAACAAACTAGTGAGTAATCTGAGCACACTTAAGGGTGTTCCCCTTTAATGGCACATGCTGTGAATGAGTGAAGAATGCAATTATGAAAAGAAAGCATTTCCCGCTCCTCCACACCATGTGTATGAGCTGCAGGAACGGGAAATGGGGTGACACGATCGCTGAAAGGTCAGCTTTCATGACGGCTTCATCTGGGTCACAAAAAAGGAAGTAAATGGAAGATAGAGGATGTTAAATTTGAATAAAGTATCCTGAAACGCACTCCAGCATCTAAGTACATAGATGCTGCAGGGTCTCCATCTTATAAAAATGAAGCAATTCAATATGCCCATATACACAAATACGTAACATAAGTAAAGATCACTGCACATCTTTTCTGCTCAGCCACCAGTTTCACATTATTAGTTACAGTTAGACTATTCCTTTCAGTCTGCATTATGTGAACAAAATGATTTTAAAATAAATCAGAGCATCGTGCATGCTGATATTAAGCTGCATAATTATATCTGTTGCCACCATCACTGTGTATTGATGAGGACAAGAGGTGCTACATTTCTTGAACACTGTTCGTTTTACTTGTTTGTTGCATCATGTAATGAATGCTCAGCTGTGCTCTTATTTCTACAGGCTCCGCTATCACACAAACCCTTGGCAGGTCCTCCTTCACTATATCCACAAATCTGTTGTCTTCTTCTTTTCCTCCACCCTGGCAGCTCCATCTTCTACATCAGTTATCTATTATCCCTCCTGTCCACAGGTCCATGCCTTTTAGCTTTATCTCCAAAGCACTCAACCTGAAATGGCCCTCTGATGTACTCATTCCTAATCATGTCCTTCATGATCACTCCAAACAAAAAAATCTTAACATCTTCAACTCTGTCACCTCCAGTTTTCCAAACGACACATCATAGCATCTTAAAAATCTTTCCTTTCAGTCTGCAACTATCCATCACAAATTACCGCTGACACTTGTCTCCACCCACTGTTACTTTGGATGGTTGGATGCTATTTAAACTCATCCACATTCACTGCTCCTTCAATATTCTGCCCCATCTCCCTCTCATTTTTGTGCTGATGCCAAATGACTCATGAGTGTTTATAATAATGAACACTTATAACAACAATAATAATGATAATGTGTCATCTACATTAAATACTTCAGGGTCTTTGTATAGCATTCTTTACCATTTTCTGTTTCTACAGGCTGTTTGTATGGGATAGCTACGAACCCATAAGTGATAAATTAGCCCTATTAGTGTAGATGTGTAATTCAAAACTAGACAAACATATCTGCTGGTGGGAATATCAAAAGGAAAAGATTTGGTTTTGGCAAGCTCAGACAAGCAGCAGACTGACTCTGGGACAGGACTGTGAGGGGTGCAAGTATGAACACAAAGCGGGACACTAACTTGAAAACAGATGCACACAAATCATCATGATCTACACATTGGAAGAAGGGGGACACGGGAAATATGTGCAGCAGGTATTCCTGATAAATACAAAATATTTCATGTTAGGGTTTTTTTGTGGATTAGGTTTTTTTATTTTTTACATGTTTGCAAACTTTGACTTTTGGGCACTCTGTATGCTCTCATGCTTTTAAAAAGGATTTGTCCAAAATTGGATATGGAGTAATGTTCCTAAATGCACTAGTAAATCCACAAAGAAAGGACTCAAGGAGAAGACCTGAGGTCCCTAACCAATGCTAAGATTTCAATTCTATTGAAATATTGCCAGGGGATTGAAAATAGGCATTTAAAAAAAGCATCTTACAGTTACAGTAATTTGGAAAGATTTCAGAAAGCTTTGACCCCTCTTTGACTCCATCTTTCCAAAGAAAGTTCCTCCTGCTTAAGACAGCAATATGAACATCTGAGCCCAGTGGTGTATTTCCACAGAAGAATTTTAAATCCTTCCTTTTGTGACTAAAAATGCCCCCCCACCCTTTTTTTTTTTTCCCCCATTTGTCGGTGTCCGGGTTTTCTAATTTCACATAAATAAGATCTACTTTCTTTTCTTTTTTTAATGGAAGTCACTATAATGCTCTAATGTCAGTAAATATTTGCATCAGTTTTTTTTCCTTGAAAGAAAACAAACCCCCCCACTATAAATCCATTTTGATGACACCAATTCCTCATTCCTAGGAAGTCCATTCTCAAAATATGTGTACCATACATATGAGCAGCCACGGGGGATTTTTGAAACTGTATCAGGCACCGTGTTGTAAAGGCTCACCTTTCAGCACATTCACTTCACCAAATGCACCTTGTTTCTTTTCCTCACCTTTGATTGGGTGTGGTGCTTTGCCTTAATTGCACTCACCTGTCACTCGTTATATAAGGACTGCACTCACCTACCCCTCACTCTTTCTTCACTCCCACATGGGGCGGCAGCTGAGAGATAGCAGTCCATGTGTGTCTTTCCTTCCTTTACCCATTATTCAATAAAACGACAAAACCTGTAAATGATTGACTGCTTATTCTCATTCTAATCGGATCAGCCCATGATGATGACTACTTAAACCCTGAACCTTCCTTCCTCCAAAACACACCGAACTAGACCACATGTTAGAATATGTATCCCCACCTTCCAGAACTGCTTTACAAACTTGGATCCACATCTTACTAACACACTAATAAGAGCTAGAAAAGTGACAAGAGTGAGGTTAAAGCTGAGTGTATGCCCCCAGTCCATAAGCCATAGCATGATCTTCACCAGGGTAACAAGCCTTTTTTTCTACCTGTGCAAGTTTCCTCTTTAAGTAGAATCACAGTGGTACCTGCTGTGGAATCACTTTGGGCTGGTTTTTGACTTTGGTGTGTACTAATACTTAAACACTAAAAGAAAGATGGTATGCGTGTCGTCATTAGGATAGGGATTTGTGTCAGTGTGTGGGACATGAAAGGAAGTAATGCACAGTGATCACACTACTCAGACAATGAGCAGTGTGGTTAATTACCTCCTCCAGAGAGTAACTAAGTAGTGGGTCTAAATGGATTTGGTTGTAGTCAGAGACATTAAAAATGTTTGCAGACCTACATTTGCTGTGGATGTCTCCCGTACTCATGGAGCTGATACAAAAATAATGCAAATTAACAAGTGCACAATTTAAACTTAGTCCAACATCATTTCAGCATCTGCAACTAGTACAATTTCAAAGTATGAAGGTAAAACTTTTTGGTGGGAAGGTTTGGGGCAATTTTATGCGTTAAATTTTTTTAAAAAAATCTGCTTCTTTTATTTTTTTGCTTTTTCACTTTCACCATCTTTCACTAGATGGTGAAAGATGTCACAGCAGAGGTCAGAGGTGATGTGCGAGTGGGTGCACTTTTACTCACCTGCAGCCGTGCATTCATTAGCATGAATTCTTGTTGCTTTTTTATATTGTCATCCATGGATTTGGACAGTAGTACACCCATGGCTGCGTTGGCGTTTCTGTGAATTAAACACGCAGTCATTCAAACGTGCTGCTCTGCTCTCATCACAGCAGCAAACAAAATTCCAGAGTCGGGCTTAGAAAAGCCACCTGCTTCAAACTGGATTTGTTTCAGCATGTAGTGACCTATTCAGTCCTTCGGTGTCTCTTCACTTCAGCTTTAGCTTTAAGCCTCAACTCCGTTAAGTTAGCGAATAACAACACGACCTCTGTCTTTAACCTAAATGAAACTGTTGTCCGTATAAACTTTAATATTTCATGACAAGTTGGAGAACTTAAAATAAAAGCTTTACATACCCCAAACACTTTGAAGACTGTAAGCTAAATGCTGGGGAAAGGACTCCGGGGTAGATCGTCAAAATAAAAGCTACGCGCACTGCTTTTTTTAGCGGAAGGAAATGACGTCTTACTTCCGGCTAAACTAAATGTTTTTTTTGTTTTATTCATTCATTTATTTGCATTCGAAATATAAAGAGTAAGTTGAATGAAATGAAAATAATAAATAATAAAACATAAATAATAGAAAACAATAACAACAAAGACTGCAATACAATTAAAACACAGGAAATAGGTTTTCATCTCAGTTTTCATTTTAGTCACATTTGTAAAACACTTATTTTAAAACAAACACAAAAGCAAGTTGACAAGATCAACCAAAACAAAACAGATCTATGATGATTTTGTCAGAGTGAGTATAGGAAGGGACAGAATGATTACTTGAAGGCTAAAGTGAGTTAGATGGTGTAGTTTGGCTCCCTCTATTGGTTCCCATGGGTCACTTAAATAGTAGCGTTACACGTTGACTCGTTGAATGAATGGCTTGATTTAAGATACGTAAACTCCGGTGGTGGAGTTTATATTAAAGCAATAATAATAATAATAATAATAATAATAATAATAATAATAATAATAATAATAATAATATAGTAGCCTAGTATTCCTATTTAACAGTGTGGATGGTGGATACACGACCAGCAGAGAGAGGGACTGACTTTCAAAATGAAAATGAATTCCTGTCAGTTTTTTTATTCTTGTATTTGAAGAATGGAATAGCATTAATTTAGCACTAATAGTGATATAGTTTGAGATATACTTGGAGCTGCGGTGGACTTTGATGAATTCTGAAACTTCTTCTCTCCTGAAAGTGAAACAGAAGTTAAACTGCCAGATGAAATTTCATCTAGTCATGGCTGGAGTTTTTGGACTTTGAACCACCTGAGCCATCAGGTGTGACATGATCCTACCATGAATTTGCGGGAAAAATAGCATCCCATGCTTGTTCTTCTTCAGTTTTTCCCTTGTGAATTCATGAATCAAAAGCAAAATGAACGGGACTTATGTGATAGTTTCATGCTGCAGTGACTCATATCAAGCCAAGCTATCATGTACCATCAGTGAATTACAACGGCAGCGGGAACTTCTCATCTGTCACCTTCCTGGCAACTTCACATTACAAACGCTAACTTAAATAAACCGTGTAGAGATATGTCACACAGAGAAGTCACAGTGTTAAGTACATGTGTGAACGGTCGTCACTGTGGACAAAACTTCTCCGTATTACATCTGTTTTTCTTTTTGAATACAATAATTTACTTATTAATAATTTTAATTAATTACATTTAAAGGAAAAATAAATAAAAGATGTGATGTCAGTGTTTCAAATATCCTTGCCTCGCCAACACCGTGTCTTTGTCATAGTACCTTTTACAGACAGACAGCTATTTTACCTGTTTTACTTCCGTAAGTGAAAAAGACTGTGAAAATAAAGCTTCTCGTCACATTAGTTGATATTCCTGATTCAGGCAAGAGGTAAGCACATGGGAAACCCAGAAATGTTTTATGGTTCGATGTTATGCAGGTTGGCACAGGATAATGTCTGGATGACACCCTGCTGTATATTCCACGTGGGGAATGACTTGACATGCAGGTAAAAATTCCCTCAAATAAGGTTTGTTCATTCAACTCCAGCTTTCCAGCTTTCAGCACATGACTTGTTAAGTGTTGTGTAAACATCTTGGTTTTGCGATTGTGTTGATTTAAACGGTACTTTTTACAAATACATTTACATGCCAAACGAAAATTCCACAGTATTGACTGCTCTGGGGTTTTGTGTCAAATACATGTGACTTAAACTCAGTGGGCAAAATTCTGCTTTGTTTAACCTCTTAAGCCCCAACGCCCCCTGAAAAAGCAGGAGATCAGGTAGGCTTGGGGCTTAAGAGGTTAAATTTACTCATTAATATTGCACTATGGCTTTAGTCTTTATATGCAATACTTCTCATCAGAGTAGCTGTTATGTTAGGGTGGCATAGTGCTGTCATGGTTAGGACTGTCCCCTCACAGCAAGAAGGTCCTGGGTTTGGGTCCTGCGTGGATTTTGGATGTTCTCCCCATATCTCCCCGTGTGTGGGTCTACACCGGGTATTCCTGCTTCCTCTCACAGTCCGGGTGGATGGATGGATAAGAAATGCTGAGGCAGTAGTACTTTCAGAGCTCATTTAACAACTTCACAACCAAAGGTGCACTCAGCACCCACCTATAGCTCTTCTCATGGTCTTAATGCATGATCAGTACACAACTTCATCAGTCAATCGGTCAGCTGGTTGACTTTGAATGATCCCCTTAAAATGAATATGTTGGCTTTGCTATATGAATTTTGCAACCCAACCTAATTTAGCTCAAGTAGTTATGTATTTTATCTTATTCTTTTTCTTTATGAATATTGTTTATTGTTGCTGTCATTAGTAATACTGAAAAAGTAAAACTTTAGTAGAGAAGCTTTGGTGGGATCCAACTTCTACCAGGAATGTGCCTGATTTACTGCCAGCACAGGAACCAAGCTCTAACTGGAACTGAAACAATGAGCAACACCCTGGTGGAGTCAAATGTCTTCTCCAAGCCCACAAAACACATATAGACTGTTAACGTGTAGACACATAGCCACCTAGGTGAGGGGTTTTTAGGCATGTCCTGCTGGGAAGAAGACATGGGGGAGACCCAGGACACACTGGCCTGGTGGCCTAGGAGGGGATATGTCTCTGCTTAGACTTCGACTCTGTTGACCCAGATCCAGAAAAGAAGATAGATAGATGGATAGATTCTGAGTTAAAAACTTAATCAAAGAGTTACAGAGACACTATTAATAACTGTAGTTTTTAGAGGTGTTACATGATAATAGACTATACTAAACACTTTTAAGTGGAATGAGTATGGCAAACACTGAGCTGAGGTTAATAAGATAATGTCTTGCTCATTACTTACCATCAACAGCGTATTACTATGATGTAGTAGAGGGGAAAACCTTAGGTACTGGCCCTGCTGGTGTTAAGTATGGAAAGGAAGGATGAAGCATTAATAAGTTACTAATAAAGTGATACTGTGCTATTAATAATCAATTTGTAAATGATAAATATTTAACTTAGCATACTGAAATTCAAATAATTACATGCAGTTAAAAAAGAACATCTAAATATGAAGACAATGAACAAAAATTACAAAGTATTATTGTATAGTATTTAATTTTTGGTACTTTAACCCTGAGTCAAAGTATAAAAAAAGCCAACGACATCATTGATTGATTGATCTTAACCCTAACCCATGGTAGTAGTTAATTAGTTTTCTCAAGTCTTGATAACCAGAGAAATGTAACCATTAGCCACTATAAGTGGTACATTAAATAAATAAATAAATTTTCTAAGAAAAAGTCCTTCTTGATTCTTTCCCCCACGATATAGAGTTAGGATTACGACCTATGATTCCTTAGACCGAGAGTTGCTGCTGCTGGAATTTTACTTATTATTTACACTAAAATATTTACACAGACTATTTTCTTTAAGTAGATGATATCTTTGCTAACTCATTCATCACTAATGATTATATTGTTAGAGTTTTACCTGGATTAATATTTACAGCAAGTGGTCAAACTGGGTGATACTGAGGTAGTATAAAAAAATTCCCGATAAAGGACGCCATAGTTTGGGAGTCCTGACCACATAGACAGAAACAAGTGCGTTAAAAAAAAAACCCACAAAAAAACTAACCAGTATTAGTTTCGGATACAAGCTACAGGACTCGAATGTTGCTCAATATGTGTTTGCTGATCATTAATGTTTGAGCAACTATATTTGGAGGAGTTTACTGTCGGGAACATTTACTTACAGCAAACACAAGTCAGCTTCCGTGTGAGCAGCGGAGAGTTAATTTCGAGCCGTCTAAGCTTTCCACGAAAAGAAAACGCCGTAATTTCATAAAGAAGTTGAGCTGAGTACAGTTAAGGCAGGAGGCGTGGCCACTTCTCCTGCCTTAACTGTTCGAAGGGACTGACGGGGGGAGTTCAGATCACATTTAGAGCTCAAGGAAGAAGGAAATAACTAATGAGAACACAGCTGGCTGTTTTTGAATGACCTACAGGTAAGAGGACAAATTATTTATTTAGGACAACTCAAAACAAATTATATATATATACACATATATTTTTAACACTAGAGCAACACCATCAATAATAACAATATTAATAATAATAATAATGTAAAGATATTCTATGTTCTGTATCTTTTTTGCATGTACAAATGAGCCATGTACATTTTTTTCTGTTTTTACACGGGCCATCTATTTTTGACGTTAACATTTATTTTTGTCTTTGGATTCTGTTTCGACTCATCTGATTTATCTGTGTATGCATACACGTACTCTAAAACTCCCTTACTATCACGTATCAGATAAGACTATGGTTAACCAAACAGATAACAGATCTTAACAATCAGAGTTCTGCAGAACTGTAGTTGTCTTTCCACTTGGGGAGGAAATCCAGGAGAAAATGTCTATTTATATCCTACTTACTCACCTATCAAAGTTGCTTACTGTGTAAGCAAACAAAGATGCTCTTGTACACATTTGCAGTTGGTGTTAAGTTATATTTTTTCCATAGAAGCCTGGTACAGCTACACTTCCAGATATAATGGTGTGGTGGAAAGATGTTTTATGTAGAGAGGTGGGCTGTTATGTGAGGATGGTGCGGTTGAAGTGTGCTGGCATGGCTTCAGTTTCAAAACAAAAACTTCCCTGTGTTATTTTTTCCTGTTATAAAAGATAAAGAAGAGGGAAGTACTTCTTTGGAGCTGAGTCATGCTAGATTGGGATTACCATGTGATATACTGTCACACAGCTTTTTGCCAAATTAAGAGGCAAACAAGTTTACACTGCACATCTGGGTTTCTTTGGTAAAGTGACTCATGTTTCATCACTAAAGAATCTCAACATCTGGTAATAGTCCCTTTTTTCATCCTCAGATCTCAATGGACTGGGCCCTTCTTATAGTTTTACAAGTGTTATTTCAGCCCTCTCTCTCAGGTGGGTGGTAAATACATTTTTTGGATATGTAGAAGCAAAGTCAGAACAATAACTACATATTTGACACATGAGGTACTTACAGCTGCAGAGTGAAATTATGTTAAAAGTATAAGATGCTTGTAAACATTTTAAGACTGGAGTATTTACCTTCATCTTGGCATTATTTTGTGTCATTTCCCTGCAGTCTTGTTCACTGTTGAGGCAGAGCAAAGCATGTACACGTCAGAGTTTGGAGAAAGTGTCGTGATGGGCTGCAAGTTCAACCCTAAACCCTCCTATCCTCATCCTGACCTGAACGTGACCTGGCACTGGATCAACTCTGACTCCGTTCAGGATGTGATCCGGCTGGATAATGGCGTGGCGCGCTTGGAATCTCCAAAGTATCGGGGACGAGTGCAGCTTCTGACCGAGGAGCTGGCGGAAGGCTGGGCTAAGCTGAAGGTAATTCCTGGCACTGAGCTACTCAGACTTACATAACACATGTTGGACGGCTTACCACTTAATTCCTACTAACTTTCCTCTGAGCATTAAGCTTGTTTAAACTTGCCAGCTCTTCTTCATCCCTAGAAAGTGCCACGGGATAACTTTACTGGAACTTTACAGGGGTGTATACTCATAAAAGGACTAAGTCTGTTTAATTTTTTATATTATAGTACAGAATAAAACCCTAATAAGAGAGGCAGAGGGAGGGATAGAGCTGAAAAGTTTTCCATTTTGGTTTCTTTAAGAGGGCATAACAGAGGACTCATGTGCTTTTGTGATTTTACAGTTGTCCAGTCTTAGAATCAGTGATGCCGGGAAGTACCAGTGTGTGGTTCATTCAGCGGATGGAGCCGACTATAAAACTATAGCCTTGTCTGTTGAAGGTGAGAAGTACATGTGTTGCAGTGTAGGCCTGTTACTTTTCTTTTCTGAAGATTTCACAAGCATTGTTCTGGGAATGGTCTCGTAACTGCCAAAGCGCATGGTCATTTCTGGGCAGTTAAAGTTTCACTCAAACTGAAAATGAAATAAAGACCACTATTAGTCAATTTTGTAAAAAAAAAAAAAAAAAAGAAAGAAACTTTGACAAACTCAGCACATGCTGTTATCAATCTTGTGTTACAATAGAACTTCATTTTCTTCCCTAGCATCTTATAAATCAGTGACCAAACACATTAAGAGGGCTGCAACAGGTGATGAGGTCCTGATAACCTGCCAGTCTGAGGGATACCCTAAGTCAACAGTTGAATGGCAGAATGGAAACCTGGAGACACTCAATCCCAACACCACTGCTGAATCAACACCAGACCAGATTTTTAGAATCACCAGCCAGATAAAAGTCAGCTCATCAGAAAAAAACAACTACACCTGTAAATTTACAAAAGACGGCAGCTCTGCAACAATTTATATTCCAGGTAAGCGTTCGTTCCCAGTCTTGAAATGGTACATGGTATTTACATGTCCTCCTGCGTGTGCATGAGAGTTAGATGCAGCTTATAGCTGTGTCTTTGAGATCAAAAGGACGGCTTCCTTTCAGGAAGGCGTTGCAGAAATGGATTTCTTCCAAAACAATACTCACAATATTTAACAGGAAGGGGGATGTAACATAATCCCAGCTTTTCCAGCTGGGAATCATCCGGCTGTACAGTGTGCCTCTCTTAAAAAAAGGAGAAAAAAGGCTCCAACATTACTGTGTCTGTTTAACTGATCAGAAACTGAAATAGATTTTTTTTTAAATGGTCCCCAAAAGAGCAGATGACACTGAAGTTCAAGTGAAGCTCTAAATGTTCAAAGCTACCACAGGAAATATGTTCTCATAACCTGTGTGCCCGTCACCACCAACTTCCTGATATGATTAGAATTTTGTTTTGTACATGTTGGCTTTTATCGCCACCCTACATCAAACTGCAGAGACTGAGATATGTAGATATGATTCCCCCACTTTTTCCACCGCTTTCCTGGAATTAAAAGATCCTCCCATATGTTTCTGTGAAGCTGGTGGGTGGTGTTTGTCTGGTGTGTGGATGTAGGTGCGTAGCAAATCTTCAAATGTGAGACTTTTCTGTGTCTGCATGTAGGGTGCTCATCGTTTTCACACCAATATGGAAAAAATATATATTTAATCATAACACGTATCGAAACCGTTTCACTTTTAATGTGCTTTGCGTGTGTCATATTTATTTCTTTGATGAAAAACTAGCCACATTTTCCCATGCGGTATTTCCCACAGGAAGCTTTATTGTAAGTCATATTGTAATGATAAACACAAAAGGGTAGAGTTTAATGATGATCCTGTTGAGGGAAATGAGAAATATATTTAAATTAATTTCTTATACATATAAAATGTTCAATGCTAGAGTAAGAGAAATGTATTGTTAATACAAGAACAAATAAATAAATATATAAAATATGTGAAAGAAGACATTTTTATGTGATCATATCTGCCATTGCACCAGCATAACGAGGCACTATAGCTGCTATAAGGTTTTGTCCTTGACCAGCAAAGGGGAAGTTTGTGGTCATATTCCTTTGGTATGTTTGGTTATTTCCAGAGCGGCTAAAATTGCTAAAGCATAGATATTACCATGAAATACTAATCCCACAATGTTTTGACTCTTTTCACAGATGAAATACCACTTCATCCTGCAAAAAATGATGCTGTCATCATTATACTGTGCATAGGAGTGATAGTGGCATTCGTCTCTGTCGGAGTGGTCACCTATCGACGACGAAAAGGTAACCAATCAGTCCCTCAGTTCAGCACAGACAGGAATGCTTACATATCCTGTGTCGTGCTGCAGACAGAAATGTTGGTTTCAAACAAAATGATGGGTAACAATTTAGTGAGGTGTTAAAATACCACAGATAGCAGCAGTTATCTTGAATAATGGGCTTAGATATAAACAGTTATCTCAAACAATGGATACTTTGCAAGATATTTAAGAAACAAATTCAAACTGAAAGCCAGTCATCTTGCAAAACCTGTAATACAACATGAAGGTGATCTTAATGCAAACCTGCATTTCCCTTTGCCACAAAAACAGACAAGCTATTTAACACCTCACTGCAAGTGCTTGCTCTGGTTTCATTTTAAACATTCAGTAAAACTGCATAAAATGTGCAACGACAGAGCTGACATCGGCTAAATGATTTTAACTTTAATGCCCAAGCAAAACCAAAACTTTGTTGTTGGTCTTGTGCCAAACAGCTCACAGACAATCTGAATTCATTACTCAGCACTGCAAAATGTATCTTTCCTGTGTCAAAGGCTGCGCAGCTCTGACTGGGAAAAAAAAGAAAACAAAACAACACATGCATACTCCCAGGAACACTGGTGACACTGTAGGTCATGTAAAAGAGGAAGCATCTGTGAACGTTTCAGGAGGTTCTTGTCCCATTTGTTCTATAATGCTTGTGATTTGAACAAAATTTTGCTGGAAATTCTTTAGCATGTGACCTGCAGTGTTTGTTTGTTTTTTTCGTGTGACCATGACTTAGCTTTTTACATTCTAATGCGTTTCGCAACTATCAGACCAGACCGGCTAGATTGTGGGAAACACCCAGTGTGGTTTTGGTTTATCTACAAGGGGAATTCAAAGCTAATTGTAAACGCACGGGTGATTTTTTTTCAGCACGAGTTTATAATATTGTTCACACACCTCACTCAGGTTCACTGGAAAACTTATTAAATATATTTTCACATATGAATGTGTAAAAATGACGTTTTACTTACAGATAGATCAGGAAACTGTCACGCAGTTATCAGGAAGGCATGGATCTTTATTGTGGTGCTTTCAAGAGCATATGAAAATATTGGACATTTTGAGGAATAATTGAAATTTCAAAGCCGAAATATTAGAATCAGAATCACAGAGACTTTATTAATCCCAGAGGGAAATTGAGTATACAACAAACGTCAAGCACTGATTTAAAATAAAGTGTAGAAACAGACATATTGATACAAAAATATAGAGAAATATAGAGATATAGGTATAAATATACATATAAATATAAAAAGACACAAATATGTGTGCAAATATCATATGAAATCATATGTCAGAATCATAAGAGATTATGACACCATGACACCAAATCACTACATATATGGTGGCATAGCACCATTTTAGCAAATATAAGGTCAATTAAAGAATGTATAATTCAAAACAAACCAAACTCAACAACCTCCATACATTCAGTGTATCAGTGCTTAAAGACTACATCACCTGCTGTACCAGTATGTTGCATTAAAGTGCACTTTTTTGTTACAGGATCCCACAATCACAGCACTCACAGCACCAGGAACCTCCTGGAAAGACCTGCTCCTACCGCTGCTTCCCGTGAGTTCAGTGGTTATGTTTTTATTGCTGTTTTGCTGTTGAATTTCTACACTGGTTATAAATAAAACTTCAGCGTTTTTTTTAATCTTACTGTCCTCTGTGTTGTCATATTTCTAACAATGCTGTTCTCTCCTGTCAGGTCTGAGAAGTTATGACGACAACTATGAGAATGAGATAACTACTTGTAATGAAGGTAGGTAGCTTATCAAGTTGAGAAATATAGTTTACATGATTTATGTGCCACTGAAAGATTATCTGAAAAGAAATACCTGCAGGATATTTCACATCTTCAGCAAATGACTGACTGGACTTCTTGTCTCCAGGCCACGTTGAGGAAAATCTGGGGTTGTATGTGAAAACGCATTACTCAGAAAGCTTTCTCAGTGCAGAGCGAAGGAATCAATGCATCACTTTCAGTGCGGAGGAGCTGCCTCGCAGACTGCAAAACAAGTGAGTCATAAATACATGCGTCCAAAATGATTGGGAAATAGACGACTATGCATTTATCCAATATCATTTCCCGTACACGCAGCCTTAAAAAAAAAAAAAGTTCTTCTTTCCAGAAAATCGCATACAGTGAATCCTCTTTTCATTTACTTGCAACCACCCAGCATTGTGCAGAGCTGTGTGTGGCGTCTCAATTAGTGTTGTATTAGGTAGTGGTCCTTGTTAGCAGTAACACCATCCTCTATGAATCTACAGTACTAGATAGCACATTTAAAAAATAATGAGGTTATTATATTTTTAGGGGTCTGAATGAAGACAAGTTTATGGTCACAATTAATTTACTGTGTGGACTTTAACTAAATTTGTGTTGTATATTCAACCAAAGCCTTCTATTACTGACAGATTTAACTTAATGAAAATATACAATGCTGGGTTTAAACTAGAGATGGACCGATCCGATATTACGTATCGGTATCGGTCCGATACTGACCTAAATTACTGGATCGGATATCGGAGAGAAATAAAAAATGTAATCCGATCCATTAAATATCAAAAAAGCACCTCACAAAACTTGGCGACATGGCTAGCCGGAGCAGTGTGGTCACGTGATAGAGCGGCTGTGTGTATTTGTAGCCTGCTAGCAAACATTTCATCTCCGAGGAAGTTATCTCAGAGAGAAGTAAAGCAAGTGTGTAAGTTCATCTCTGAATGTTTGTAAAGCATTCCCGCGTTAAGCTTAACAACCGATATATAGAGCAACTGCCTTTCTCTCTCTCTCTCTCTCTCTCTCTCTCTCTCTTCTTGCTGCTACTTCAATCGTGAAACTGCTTAATGATCAGCCGATCGGCTTTTCTGTCGCGAGTTTTCTCTCTTGTTTGTTTTTGGCTCACTTCTCACCAGAAAGAGGAAACCAGCGGCTGAACAACAGCAGCACTATTAAGCTTGATAAGCTGTTGTTAGAATTTATTTAATATTACTTTATAGACCAGGATCTTTTTCTATGCAGCTGACGGCTGGTAACTGTGCAGGGGCGGATCTAGCAAAGTTTAGCCAGGGGGGCCGATAGGGCATGAACAGGCAAAAGGGGGCACAAAGACATACTTTTCTTTCTTATTCTCATTTAAAATATCTAGCTTTTAATTATTTAATAATTATCTGAATCTTACACCCAAAGTTTTAATCTGATGTAAAATGTATAGAAGTCCATTACTGTATATGGTAACTGTTAAGTCTAATATACCCTAGTACTTTTTAGTAGTAGTACTTTTTCCTTTGGGAAGGTACCATCTGTGCAGTCTGCAATTCTGTTGAAGAAAGATGTTGAATCTATTTAATTATTCTTGAAAAATAATTTATTTCTGTGAATTTTTTTCACCCTGCATCAAATTAAAGTTGATTACATTGATTAAGCATCATGAGGAAGAGGGTGGTTCCCTATTTTCTTTTGCTGGGAGTTTGCAACCCTATTAGTTAGGTTGCTTAATATTTCTGCTAAGTACTCTTTAAAATACCAGAATAGGGAGGATGGGGTAGGTTTAACTTTATTAGATTGATCAGTGTTGCTGATCTATGAAATATTTTGGGTGCAGTGTTTTTTTGTTTGTTTGTTTTTTACATACAGGTATAACAGAATAGCTTTAGTGTTGTTGTTGTTTTTTAACTTGAGTATGAACTTATACAAAAAGCAGCAAGATATTAAAAAAACAGTTTTACTGATTAAAAAACACACTATATCGGATTCATATCGGTATCGGCAGATATCCAAATTTATGATATCGGTATCGGTATCGGACATAAAAAAGTGGTATCGTGCCATCTCTAGTTTAAACACAGTTCCTGTGACAGCTAAAAAACTTTTTATAATAGACAAAAGGGAATGACCATGGCATGGCAAGGCTTTTGTTTTCTTTTTTTTGTTCCTACATTTGTGTTTGCGAACAGTACTTCTGCCTATTTAATGCTAATTTATGATAGTTGACTGACATTGTCATGGCTATCGGTTTATAAGGCAGCAGTTGCGAAATCTGTGAGCGAGCTTGTGAAGCTCAGCTCGAGAACATTTTTTGAATGCACTGATAGCTACAGTACATGTCGATGTATCGCAGTAAAGTTTTCAAATGCAAACGTTGTTATGCAGAAGTCCCTGTGAGGTAAAGTAAAAGTAATCTGTAATAAGCCCAGGATCTCAAAAAAGAACTTGGGGTTTTGTTGACTTCACAATCTCGACTTTGCTTTTTTTTATTTTCAGTGAAGGCCACCCTGTGAAACTTCCTGCTTTACTCCCGGGAGCTGGTGAGACATTTTTCCTTGAGGGACTTCCCGGAAGCGGGAAAACAACTGTAGCCCACATCCTAATCTCATCCTGGACTGAATGGCCCACAGATTCCCTTTCCAACTTCCTCGACCTCAGCGCACTTCATCTTCTCTTATATGTTGACTGCAGCTCCGTGAAAGACGACTTGTTTCAGGAGATAACAACTCAGCTTTCACTCACCAAAAATATATCAACAGAAAAGTTGAGAACTCTGTTAATCACATCTGGCAAGACTCTGCTTTTGTTGGACAGCTACAAAGAAGGAAACCCATATTTCGATGACTCATTAAGGAAGTTTCTAAGTGAACGAATAGGTTGCAGGGTGCTGGTCACGGCCAGCCCAGGACACTGCCCTGTGCTCAGGCAAACGGTTGGGAATGAAGGAGTTCGAAAGCTTCAAATACAACCTGCAAAGTACTGAGTTTAAAAATAATATTGTGACCAAAAAAACACTGTATATGAGTTAGATTTTTAACAAGTGAGTGAGTGAGTGAGTGTGTGTGTGTGAGAGAGAGATAGGCATTTAGATTTTTATAAGCCCAGATATGCTGCAGAATGTACTGAAAGTGATGTACTGCATGATGATGTGTATTCAAAGTGATGCTTGGGAAGTTATAGACGTGCAACAAATTATAATTTTGTATTCTCTGTTGTCTTGATTGTCACCCAGTGCAATATGTTTTTTCAAAATTCTTTTAGAGAAAGTACATCATTGTTACTGGAAAAGCTGCATAGTGAAAGCGGTGATAAGAAACTGGTGTTTGCAGAATCTATGAAAGCGGCAATTAAAATCTCCTTTTTCAATACATGTAACAGTTCAGATACAGCAGTGGTTTCTGTTTTAGCTCAGTGTGTGTGCATGAAAAAGAGAAAGGTCATAGTTAAGGGCATCAGCTAGACTGCAAGCAAAGCAGCAACAGCTTCTCTCTGGTGTCAAGAGTAAGAGGAAGTGACTCTTTGAGTGTTCCTGACAAGAGATCATTTATGCCAGTAACATTTAATTTAAAAAAAAGAAAGGGTTTTTTTAAATTCTTTTTTTAAATTTTTGTAGGTTCTTCATTTTGTGGAAAAGCTTGCATGTTTACAAAATTTCAGATGGCATCGAGCCAGTAACTTGTCAGGGTTAACTGTGCATATTATCCTTGTTTTTCTCTCAGCCTTGATCTGTTGCACTGGTCGACATCATCTTTTACTAAACTCGATTGTGCGCTTTTTTGCTACGGCTGGTGACTTTACATAATCTCAAAAAGTCCTGAGTCAGCAGTAAACAGCATGTTGTTGTTGTTTCGTTTATCAAATGCACAAAAAGCGATGAACGTTTGTGTGGTAAATAGAGAAGTGAAAGAAAACATGCTTTAAATAAGAGAATGATATCCAAATAATGTGGCTTACTGTAGTTTACAGTCACACACGCGGTGTGCGATTAACACTGCAACAAAACAGACGGGGAAATATTCCACCAAAGTAGTTTGTTGTCTTTAAGCTAATACACAACTAAAATGTGATTTTAAAAAAGGAAACTCAGTAGAGATGGGTTTGTAGAAAGCTAAAAGAAGACCAAATCCCTAAAGACTCATCACATAATTTTACATGTAGGGAAGAAGGGCCCGAATCAGGGAAGCATCCAAGCAATTTGTCACTTAGCATCCATAGTAGTTAAACTCAGTAAAAAAGACAAAACAACGCCCCCTAAAAGAAATTTAAATTGTTGTCACTTTTTCCCAAAAAGACCTTGTATGTTTGCTTTATTTCCCCATTTGGCAGTTGATTGGCTCTGTTTCCCTGACAGATTTTTTTGAGAGTCCAGGATGTACAAGAAGTGTCTAACAGATCATTACAAGCGGGATAGAAGTAGAAGAACCATCTCAACAGCACTTTATTACTTGTTGTTGTTTTTTTTCTAAGCCAAGATGGCTAATAGCACTCCAGTGCTAAGGCACGGTGGAAGCTGCATCATGTTATGGGGCCGTTTCTCAGTAGAAGGAACCGTTGTAATGGTCGGAAATGAGAAAGAGCAGAGTGCATGCAACCTAGTCAGCCATCTACTTCTCTTTCAGCACAAGTCCTAACACCCAGACCTTTACCCCAGACAGCATCTGTTTAAAAAAAGACTTACCCAACTCCAGGCTTTGCCCTTGTGCACTTTGACTTCAATTCTTCACCATTTTTAAAAAATAAACTTCTGTCAGATCTGTGTGGAAAATCACACACAACTCTGGGAATAGCTGTCTACCCAGCTGTCTAACTCCTGGAGTTTATAAAAAAAATTCTTCTATATAACTCCCTCTTTATATCCAGTAGAATTGATTAACTGATTATTTTTGAAACAATCTGTAACTTCATGGTTTTTACTGGTCAGAATGTCATCCCCTCTTTAGATGATATGCTTTTATGACAATACAACCACTACTAAAGATGAAAAAGTGTTTTTATGTGTGTGTGTTTTTGCATATTCTTAACGCAAACAAACTTTTTCTTTGAGAAAATGTCTCCTTTTTATTTAAGCTCACCTCAGATTTCTATCATTTTTCAAACTAAGCAGTTCCACAGTAGTTTACAGTTGATTTCTGAAGCCAATTAATTTGTATACAAATTTGTTTGTGAAAAAAACCCTTTTTTTATACATTAAAATGGAAGATTATTGGATGCTTTTGAAATTTTAAAAGAAAAGGCTTAAATTAGATCAGCAAATAAGGGGCAACCAAAAAGCAACAATCCTGGAAACCTTTGCCGATGACCTGTAAAAAAGTATCGATGTGGACCAATTTATTTCAATAATGCAAACCAACAAGAGCACTGTAAATTAGATGATCACAGTCCTCATTAGGCAAACATAACAAACATAAAACAGTATATTTTTTTTATTTTATGCATGTGTTTCACTTTCACAGACAGCTCAAGTAAAGGCAGATAACAGATAATCCATACACTGTGATGTAAGGGCAAACCTTCTGTAAGAAGCTGAGGTGGGGCTGGGTGGGATCTTTGAGGCTGCTGTTCCCTGGAAAAATCTGGCACACAATCTGGAGCACAGGCATTATCCAAGAAAACCTGCTTTAATCTAAAACCAGGGTGCAGTGTAAACTGGAAACTGGCATGTCATCAAAACACAGATCATTACTTACAATCAGACCCTAAGAAATCCTTAAGTTGGTGAAGTCACGACTACTATGCCATGGTATCATCCTCATCATTTTTTCCCCACATGTGAGGCTGCAGATATTTAACCAAGTCAAAGGGAAGAATCTGACTCAGAGTCATCTGAGAACAACAATTTCTGCAAAATCTGAACAGCTGAATAAGTCTAAATCTTACAATTTGCTGGTCAGAATTATTCTTCTGCTAACTCAGCTCTGTCTGAGTCACGATACAATCTTGAAAAACATTCAAGCATGAATAAAGGGGAGGAAAAATAAAAGCCAAATGTATTTAAGAATACATTTGTAACGTTTGCGGAGCTCTGTGTGCAAACTGCTGAGCTCTGCAAAAGTTTTGGTTCTTCTTCCAGCTTTCATTATTGACTGATCTCTGTGTAAAAATGAGACTAAAACCGGACGCACCCTAACACACTCAACACGCTCAATGTAAAGAGCAACTTGGCAGCCTGCATGTGTCGTACTGGGTACGTTTATATGATTCACTTAAATATTTTCCTTCCAAAATTTTAGTGATGTGAAAGGGAAAATACGACATACGGAATAAATCTGTTTATGTGCCTTTCAGTCACAAACTTGTTCATGAACTTCTTCGGCGAAGCCAGACAGCAGACAGTAAGGTGGTTTTGTGGGCTGCAGATAGGAAAACGCAACATCCAGAACGCAGGAGGGAGAGAACTCGAATAAAACACTCGCTTTAATTGGCGATTAAATAAATTCAAAAACACAAAGTCCAAAAACCTCCGATATAATCAAACACTACGAGTCAGACAAGGGAACTCTGTACAACAGAAATGGACCCAAAGCAGACGACGTGTCGAAGAAGAAAGGGAGGACTATTTTATTTATAGCCTATACTTACAACTTGATGGGAACAAGAAACAAGTGAAAACACTGAACACACAATCAGACAATCAGAAGGTCAGAAATGAAACAAGGCACCAGTGAAAACTTTTATAAAACAAAGCAGGAAGCAATCCAAAATATATCAACTAAACACACAGACAACAGAAAGGAAACAAACTAATTGAGTGGGAAGGTAAGTAAGTAAGTAAAATTTATTTATATAGCACATTTCACATATAAAAATCACAAAGTGCTTCACAATAAAATCAGAAATACAAATAAAATAATATAAAACAGTGAAAAAATTAATTAAAAGCTTGTTTGTTTAAAAATGTCTTCAGCTGTTTTTAAAGGAGTCAATGGAGTCTAGAAAGTGTAAAAACAACAGCAGGGAGTTCCACAGCCTCTGTGCCAGTGCCTGAAAAGCCCGATCCCCACGTGTTTTAAACCTAGTACGTAGGACCACCAGTAACCTCTGACCTGACAACCTAAGTGCTCGGGATGAAGCATGAGGTTTCAACAGGTCAGAGACATACTGGGGAGCTTCACCGTGCAGAGCTCTAAAAGTTACAACTAAAATTTTAAAATGAACCCTAAAATTTACTGGCAACCAATGAAGAGAAGCCAAAACTGGAGTAATGTGTGACCTCTTGTTTGTGCCAGTTAAAAGTCTTGCCGTGGCATTCTGTACAGTCTGAAGGCGATCCAGAGCTGATTTGTTAAGACAAGTAAAAAGACCGTTACAATAATCCAAACAAGAAGAGATAAAAGCATGAATAATCATCTCAAGTTGATTATGAGATGATAAACTCAGACTACACCAGTAGTCTGAGTTTAGAAATGTTTCTTAGATGATAAAAACAGTTCCGGAGAAGTTGTTTAGAGCGTTTTTCAAGAGACATTGAACTGTCAAATATAACACCCAAGTTTCTGAGACTCGACTGAAATGAAGAGTCTAAAGAACGGATATCCTGCTTAATTTCTGAGAGCATGTGATCAGGTGCAATAATCAAGGTCTCTGTTTTATCTGCATTTAACTGGAGGAAATTGTCATTTAACCATTGTTTGATTTCTGACAGACAATTATTTAAACACGACAATTTATAAAACAGAAGTTTTGAAAGAACAGTATAATATAATATAATATAATATAATAAGAAATAAAGTCAAAACAGAAAGCAAAATGTTATACAAGACTGAGTCTCAAATGATAAAGCCAAAAAGCAGGAAGTTATAATGACCAAAAAAAAAAAACCAAACTCAAGCAGCACCAAAGAAACAGAAACCAACCTTACCATAAAACACAAAAATAACAAATCCCAGGGACCATCACAGACAGGAGGCTTTTTCTTTAAAGCCAAAGGAGGGTTTTACCCTGGCAGTGAGCAACAGAAAATCTGCCCTGAAAGGAGAAATATCAGACTAATGTCCCTCGTGACCACGAACACAAATCCAAACAAATGCCACATTTACTTGAGATCAGATAAATAGATAAGAAAGGCAATAAATATGACTAGACTGAACAGCAAAGCCACCCACGATTATTACACATTATCAGATTTTATTGCCTTGTTCTGATCAGCAGCTGCCTGTAAATGATCTAAAACAACTTCCTCCAAACTCTAAATTGCTAAAGCAGAACCTGCTTATTCTGGGTTTTTTTGGTAAGCCTCAGATTTTATGCTCTTTGCAGCAAATTCAAAAACGGATCATTTTTTAGTTTAATCATTGCGCCTTTACTTTGTTCACTGGAACTGCTGGAAATTTCATTACATTTGTCTCTGCCAGGGCTTCATCTTTTGGGATTGAGTGAAGAGGAGGGAAAAACACTTACTGCCATGAAGGAGTCAGGAGCTGAAATAACCTTTTTTTTTCTGAATCATTACACTTTAGTGTACACACACACACACACACACACACACACACACACACACACACATTCATCAAAAAAATCCATCAATCCTCATTCTTCTACAGTAGACACATAACAGACCGCATAATCGAAGCAGTTTGACCACATTTTCAGAAACACCAGGATTCAGCTTCATTTAGTCAAAAATGCCTCTTCCATAGCTTCCACATCCTTTTAGTATCTTCCTATTCTTAGGAAAACCCAAATTTACGGGAAGCACCAAATGTGTTGCGATATTTTGGAGATGGTTACAGACAGAAGAGAAGTGGTTAATGATGCAAGAGGGGTTTCTTCTTTGTGTTAACATAATTTCACCACCCTCCGCTCCCGCCAGAAAAACATTTCCCAAAGTAACAAAAACTGAGCTCATACGTGCTCTCTCTTAGCTACAAGCCTGCTCCTACATCAGAAGCCTCATGTATTTCATGGCTTTAAGTCTGGGTGACATCTGGGTTTATAAAGCTAAACAGTGAGTGTAAACCAAAGCTAAGTACTTACTGGGAATTTACTTTTCAGAGATTTCTGTTCATTTAATCTGTGTTTACAAGCATGTTGGTCCAGCCATTAAAGCCTACTTACTGTGGGATCCATCGTTGCCTGCTGTGGTTATAAAAAGTCGTTAAAATGTTTGTAAAAAATCTAAAAAAGAAAAAGAAAAAAAGAAACCAAGATAAATCATTTCAGAACTTTTTCCACATTCAATGTGTCCTATAAGCTATACAATCCTGTTATCAAACAAACCAACATCTCTTAGTTTACTTTCCAGTAGGAGTTTCCTGACGTTAACTTAGTTGCAGCAAAATCCATCGTCTGCGTAAGCATCAAAGGGATCAGTTGGAATACAAAAGAATTTCCAAGACATAAGATGGGTCACAGAAAACAAAGAAGACGGTCATCAGTAAGTGAAGACAACAGGGACAATATGGCACATTACATAAAAACTAGAAAGCCCCTCCAAAACTGATGAAAAGAAGAAAGCTGGTGAGGGAGGCTTCCAAGAGGCCTGCAGCAACATTAGAGAAGTTGCAGGGTCATGTACTATATGTGACAACAAGCTCCATATTCTGTATATACATGAGCCTGGGGGAGTTGGGTTGCAAGATGGAAGCTTTTTCTTATAAAGGAAAAACATCCATTTAGGCTCAATTTTGCAGCAAGTCACTAAAAAGCGTGTGGTCTGATGAGCCCAAACATCTGCTGAACAAGGTAGTGACTATTCTTCTTTAGCTAGGACAGAGGCATCTGCTATAAAGCTGAAATAGAAGATAAATTTCACCTTTCAGCACACCACCACTACACATGCACCCACGGAAAAACAAAAATGGCTTAACCAGAAGATGATTAAAGCTTGTGGACCGGCAAGAGCCCAGACCCAAACCCAGCTGAACATCTGTGTGGGGTCCTGGAGAGGGCTGTGCACAGGAGATGCCCTCACAATCCGACGCACTTCCACAAGGAAGACAGTGCAAATACTACAAAGTTAACAAAGTTAAGATGTGCCACGATGAAAGAAATATTCCCTAAAACAAGTGAATGCTGTGTTAAAACCAAAAATGTGTTTCCACAAATAATTAGTTTAACCTCCTAGGACCTGGTGTCCACATATGTGGACATCACATTTTGGATTGTCTCGACCAAAATACTAAATTTTGCTCTACAAGGGCCTGATATCCACTTACGAGGACATTATGCTCCCACTGTTTTGTCAAAATTTAAAACAAATGTCCTCATATGTGGATCTCACTTTTGTCAAAAACAAAAATCTGGTAATTCTTTGTTTTTACATTCATCAGGTCCCAATCAGAACAAATACCAAAGAGAAATTAAAAAATGCATGCCGTGAAAGAGTTCAGGTCTTAGGAGGTTAAGGGTGTCCATATTTATTTACCAACCAGGTAAAGGATTTCAGTTTTCAGCTGTATTAAGTTACAGGTCATGATAAAGGTGGAAAAAGTACTGAACTTACTGATCTTGGTCTCACTTTTTATGCACACACACAAAAACAGACACTTTCTTTAGCCACTGTACATGAGGGTCCCACTAGATGGTGCAATTGCACTTCTCATGCAGGCTCACATTGAGCGTTGTGGACTTGGTCTGCTACTCAATCCATGAAATTTGATTTACTTGTGTGGCTAATCTGGATTTCAAAAAAAGAAAACACGAACAAAAGCAAGCAATATTTGCTGTGATTCTCTCATTGGGAAGGATTTTATAGCTTCATTTCTTCTGTCTTATCTTCGAAGTGATTTATCCCCTAAGAAACCCTGATGTTTGCCAAAAACCTGCAGAAACTGAATCAATTAACGTCACTGATCAAATTGTTGTCACTGTAAAGGTAATGGCCCTGTACTGAACTTCATTTAACAAGGAAAAGAGTACATAAAACATCAAAACAGTGCCCAAAAGACCACATAAATATTACAGTACAACTATTAGACATCTGGTTTTATGCCTTTTTGTTCTAATTGAAAAAAACTTTCTTTGAAATCAACGTAAATCTATTGATAAGCAATCAATCACTCGCCAGTAACAGTAAAGATCCACTGCTTTGTCCAGTTGTCCCACAAAATTCTCATCACCCATTCAAAAAAAACCCAAACCTTGCCCTGAAACCAAACTCAGCCGCTCTACGCTCCACATCACAACAGACCCACAAGTCGCACACACGCAAAACGAGAGTTAACCCCCATCAAAAAGAACGATCTCCTTCATGTGTGCCCCCCTCCCGCACTTCCTCCCTCAGTGTCAACCTCTCAGACCGACAAAGCTTCATCATTTGGTAATTAATATTCTAGGAAAGAGGGGAGCATCAGGAAACAATTATTCAATAATGTATGAATGTAAATGCACACTCCCTCCACACAAAAACGCACACATATGCGCAAGGGCATATACATCACTGTGATCGACTCTTCCTCTATTCCAAGATCAGATTACCTTCATACATTTAATACAACTGGAGTGAAAGCAATGAATGTGCTGGCCTGCACACAAACGCTCAGAGATTCAGCTGTGATGGTTGTTCTCGTGCAAAAATCCACCGCGGTTTTAGAAGCTTTCGCAAGCTGATCGGCTTTGTTTGCGAACAGGCATCTTCATTTATCACATTAAAGCACCAGAAAATAAAAAAAGGTCAGTGTACTCCGAGGTCAGCACGGTGCGTTCACTCAGACTGAGTATTTTAAATATCAATGCAAACACTGTGAGGAGGCTATAGAATTAAAATCTCCTTTCTCGTGACAATATATTACATGCATGCAGCTCATGAAAGGAATTGATATGAAACACCCTAACGACAGCACATAGCAGCAAGTTATGGGAACGCACAATACACTACTACTAACCTAAATGTACAAGGTCACTTGAGGGATTATTTTTTGCTTAGATTACAGTAGTGGACAGTGACAGGAACGATGGAGCCACGTGTGAGTACCCCTCTCTGATGTGCCAAAAAGCTTTAAAAAAAAAAGAAAGAAAAGAAAGAAATGAAGATGCCACTGGGGTTGTTGAGGTCCATTCTGAATCCTCACTGGAGTCTGGACACAACTCCAGTTAATATCCACACACTCTCTGTGCTGGCACTGACCCAGTCTGTTTGGTAATTGGGATCAGATGAGTGGCAGCAAAAGCGAAGCGACCTGGGTTCCTCCAAGACCCGCGGTAACCTGGAAGCATTTATTTTATGGAAAAGATGTTTAGTTAAAGTGCAGCGCAGCAGCCTACAGCCCGGCCCCTCTAATGACCCTCCAGCTCTCTTGCCCAGGCCTGGAGACAGAGCCCTGTGATGGATATGACTGGCGAAACAGGCGCGCGCGCACACACACACACACCCGCACATATGCTTCCAACACTGCGCTATGTGATGGATATGACTGGTGAAAGCTCTGAACACTGCTTCCTGAGTCCTTCACTTCCTTCCTCGCAGGCCTCGGTCAGCCAAGCTGAGCCAGGTTTCACTAGACTAGGGCTGGATTGAGTTGCAGATTAACAGGCTTCCTGTCCAGTCAGTTGGCTGCGTTCATCTGCTTTCCTACAGGTCACTTTTATTGATGATCGAGCAGTGACGTTATTGAGGATGAATGAGTCTCTTCAGGATGGATGAAATGCTGGAGACTGGCCGGGAGTGTGGAGAAAACAGTGTTACCAGCATCAACACTTACACTTTTCCTTTTATCAGCTATTGCCCTTATCATGAGGATTTACAGAGTACAAACTGGGTAACATTTAGGTCATCGGTAAAATAAAGGCTAAGTGTTTTGCAGTTCATTGCAACAGGATTTTTTACTTCTTAAAAATGTCTTAAAAGTGCTGAAAAAATGATAAAATGTAACTTAATGGTCTTAATGACAGATGACCTACTAAAATAGAGCCTTTTCCAAAGGATATTTTACCTGCTGTGGATATAGTACAATATATATAATATTGTTGTACCACAGCTAGGTCTATTAATCTTTAGATTTGAAAATGGAAGAAAAAAAGAGGAAAAAATTATTTGTTATAACAACATTGCTCAAAAAGAATTTTTTTCATGCTTTCTATTAAATAAACTGATATATCCAGAAACCAGGTCCACTGCCATTCCCTCCACCATCTCATCACTCCAAGCCTCCAGCACCACCCACCCCACACCTCTCATCCTCTCTCCTTCCCTCTCCCTCTCTCCTGCTGGCAGCTGTTGATTACTCTCGTCTCCTGGGGGAAGGCTTAAACTCCTCAGAGATAGTAATATCGAGGGCACTACTGGCTAGTCACTTCAGATCAGGGCGGGGGGAGGAAATGGCGACGGACATAAAGCTAAATATATAATTCCTCCCATGCCGGTAATCACGATGTCCAGACGATTTGAAATGACAGTTTAACCACTTTAGACTGAGGCACGCTTTGTTCAGATTTGAGAACCGGGAGGTGTGTGTGTGCGCAAGTGTGTGTGTGCTGGAACGTCTGGTTGGTCCCTGTGATGGTTGGGGAGCCTCCTCGCGGGTGTAGTAGCTATCCAAAGAGGCCCCGTGTGGTCCTCTCTAAACGCACCGAGGGGGTGGGGCGGCGGCCGCTCCATTGAGTTAAAATGGCTCGCAGACCAGACAGGAGCAATTCTGTGAATGACTGACGTGCCAACAGCTCCGGAAGGAAACACTCTCACTACCCAGTATTGGTTTACGTGATTATTAGGATATCCAGCTTCCTCCTAAAATGGTCGATCATTTCCCTGTTAGAGGCAGCAAGAGCGCCCACCTGGATTAAGCCTGAACGTGGTCCACATGCCACCAGGCGCAACCAGGCCTCACGCCACGCAGCCCACCAATTACACACATAAATATTAATAGGCTAATCTGCGCGGATTCTTTCCCTCAGAGCCTGTTAGTACATCCCTGAAAGGGTCAGAGACACTCTAATTCATTTAAATTTTAAGTTCAATTTGCATATGCAGAGATTTTTTTTCTTCCAAACAGGCTCTCGTTTCCCCCATCATCACATCGCAAGAGGAGCCTGCATTTTGTATTCATACACTGATTGGATCCTTGATGAGATCTTCAGGGTGGCTTCTCACACTCTGGTGCTCTTCACACTCCAGAGGAGATGAGAAGAGAAAGAGGGGAGAAGGAGGAGATGAGAGGTGTGTATGTGGGATCAATCCAATTCTGACTACGTTGAAGTGGTCCGCTCCGTCATCGCCCAACTCCACGTCCTCGTCGGTTTCAGCTGCAGCAGGAGCGCCGCGGCTCAGGCTGTAATCAGAGGCGGCACAGAAGGAAGAGAGCAGGCAGAGAGCCTCCATATAATATAGACTCCTGCTCCTTTTTCGAGATACACGGGCTACACAACATAACAGAATTCATATTACGCTATTGTCACCAGATTCCCTCAACGTGTATGAATAATGCAGGAGACAAATCTGCATGAAAGGTGAGAGAGAAAGCGCACGAGTGTGAGCGCAGGCGAGTCCACACCCAAGCATTTCACATGCACTTTTCAGTCACGCACGCTGGCTTAGTTTTACTTGCACTATATGTGTTTAAGTCCATGCCCAAGTGCATTTTAATGCTTCAGGTCTATTTTCCTGTGATTAAATTAATTGTGTGTTTGGGCTACGAGTTCTGCCAAACGCGGGTGACCTAAAGCTCTGGGCCTAAACACTTCCTGTGTAGACAGAGAGAGGACGGAAGCTGCTGTTCTCGTGCTACGCCCAGACACCAGAATATATATGTTTTTAAAAACAACCTGAAAGTTTTCCCTGCTAATAAACACTTTAAGCACTAAAATGCACTTTTAGTTAATTTACCGTACAGCGGTCTGATGGTACCTGTTCTTCAGGGGTGCTACTATCACAACTAATTGAGTGTCATAGAAAATAACAACCAAGAATATTTGATAAATAGGCTGAACTTACTAAACCTAGTAAACACTTCAAGTCTTCACAGCAGCAAGGGTCTCCACTTGGCAGCCATTTTGAAATGCTTTTGGGCACTTACCTAGGTAGTTAATTTGAAGCACTGTCTAAATAAACATTGATTTCATTGGTTACATAGATGCTTTATATTCAGTCAAATATCACAAAAATGCTCAAAAACATTGAGCATTTTGAGACTCTAGTTTAGTTGCAAAACCAAACATTTTCCCCTCTTGCTAGTTAAACTTATATCAGCATTTCTGCTGAAATTCTCTCAGAGTTCAGTTTTTTTTAATGTCGTCACTCAATCTTATATACTGTATGTGTAAATACATGAAACTGTTAGTTAGACACAGTGAATAACTAATACAGAAGCTAACTAACATTAAAAAAAAAAATTGCGATTATAGTTGCTAAAAGTATAGCTAGCAGCTAAACCTTTAGCTAACAATATATTAAAACTAATTCAGTAAATATAGTGAATACCTGCTGAAATACATAGACACTGGCTAAGATTATATAAAAAAAAATGTAAGCAATTTAAATAGCAAAAAAAAGAAACATCACTAAAATTGTTAGCCTGCAGTACAAACCTTTCAACCTTTCACAACTTTCATTCTTTACAGAGGAATTCATGAAAGCTAGTTTCTACCACTGAAAAAAAATAATTTTGCCATCTGTAAGCCAAAAACTCAACTTACATACCAACTAAAACTTAGATTGAAATAATACATCAAAAATTAAACTTTGCGTGGCAAAGGTTTGTTTGTTTGCTTTTTAGTACAGAAACAATGCTTCCATTGGTTAAAGCAGTAAGCTAATACTTGTGGACAGCAGAGACATTTAACAAACAGCACTTGAGAGACTTACAGTAGTATAGATCCAATTATCAGTTTGAATATGAGCAGCCTGGATTTAGTCCATCAACAGGACTGTTAGGGTGCAACAGTTGCAAATAGCTTAGCTAACTGGCTAACTGTATGTTAGCAAACTTCACATTTTCTACTTATATCAGTCATAAAGGTTGTTCATGGATTTTAACTCCTCTGCTGCAGAAATTATTCTTAATTCAGTTGGTTTTGGTCCTTGTTCTTGAAAACCTGTTTTTAATAGTCGACACTTTTAAAAAATGTTTTATTTCAGTAAAATGACATTTTTATAAAGGGCGTTGTGAGTAAAAGCAGTGATTTTTGGGTGTGTGTCTGGTTATCTTTTCCTCTGCACACCAGCCTGGGATAAAAGCCTCGACTATCAAATCAAACGTTTACTGAACTAATTTAGACTTGTATATTTTTGTGAGGAATCGCCAAAGGACACACCAAAGACACAAAGACAAACCTCCGCCGCTCTCGCTCGCACACGAGTGCAGTCTCAAGCACATGCACGCACGTCAAAAGGCGGTGCTAGTAGTAGTAGTAAACATTTGAAAGGAACAGGGGTAATTCACTTGATAAATGTCAACCAAAATGAAGCTATCAGCTGAAAGCAATTTCCTTGTGCTTGCCTGTGTTCTGCGCCAGGAACTTGGGAGATTTTCACCCCTCCATCGATCATGAAGCCTCTGTTTTAGGCCAAGGTACACAATGCCCTCAAATTGCTGACATATGGACCTAGAATCACCACAAAAACCTGCCATTTCCACCCCACCCCTCCTCTGTCCCAACCCAGCCACTCCTCTGCTAAACTCTTGTTTATCCAGTGACTCTGGACTGTTTAGGCCATTAAAGAAAAGCCATTGAAGGAGACAGAGCAAATATAATAACATAAAAAAGTCACAACCTCTAACCAGAAACACAGCGTGGCTACCAAATACCAAAGAGAAATGTGGTTTGTTACTGTTTCTCAATTCATTTTTAATAAGTCTGAAGGCACTCTGATTAAAATGTAACTAGCTGATGCAAAATTGGAGCTCTGTGGTCTCCAATCAAGTGTGTAGCTGTAGAACCAAGTGTGTGGGCAAACTTAAAATAAAACCTGTCTGACTTGTGGGCCGCCTATGACCAGTAGCGGAAGAAGCAAAACCAATCACGATAAAGACGATGACACCGACCACATAATGGCTGTAAACAGCACATACATGAAAGCAGGGTTTGTGTGTGTGAGTGAGTGTCGCTGGGTTTCTCATTCAAACATATGTTGGTTTCAACAGCTATTGCGCTACAGTTCCTGAGTGAAGCTATTTCAAGGCAAAGGCCAAGTGCACAACATTAAAAGCCTTCTCCTAATGGACAATTGTGGTGCCAGGGCCTAGGGGTCTGTGCGCAGGAAAAGTCCATTATCACTCCAACTAATGGAGGAGGGAGCGACTTCAAACATAAAGTGGAAAAAATGAAAAGAAAACAAGAGAGAACAAGATGACGCACATGGTACAAAGCAGCGTTTCTTTAATGGACTCCATCAATAATGTTACGTTCCCAACTTTATTGTGTTTAAAGAAGAGAGTAGCCATATTATCAATCCTCAACATGGACAGAAATTAAAGGCCCCTTTTTTCCCCCCTCAAGTGCATTTTTAACAGACTTGGAATCAATGTGAAACAAATGTTTGGCAGCATCTTAATGGCATCTGTTCGGTCGACTCCTATGTCTCTGGAACAAACTCGCTTTTGCTCTTGCCACCAAGACAAACCCGCAGCCAGTTTACATTGAGACGGGTGCGCTTGCTTTTATATAAACAGACAGGCCCTGTGGCAAAGGGTTTGATTAGGAGGAGGCCCACAAATCCCATTAAAAGTCCATTCGTTGCTTTCTCGCTGTTTGTTTGAAGACAGGAAGAGTAACAAGGAAGGAGGGAGGTGACGGGTAGTCTGTTGTCGTTTTTGTACCAGTTTTTGTTTATGCAGATATCACGACGCAGCAAAAAAAAAGAAAAAAAAAGAAAAAGGTGGTCGTACCCAGTGATGTGGGCAGGAACAAGAGCCCAAGATGTGGTTTGAACAAAAACTACCTCCCCAACATGATCCAGTCACTGTCTATTAACAAGATGAAAAAAAAGAAGGATATGTTGCTGCTTTTTAGAGTGTCTTCTGTTTCACAGTGACACAAATAACAAGCTCCACAGTCAGCCTAACAGCTCCTTGGTCTTGGCTGCAAGATGCTTGTCGATGTCTGCTGCAATGTTGTCTGCCATCTGCTGAATCTGTGTAGGCAGAGAGAGGGGAGGAAAAAACAAAAGTAATGAAAGTTAACGCTTCAGAGAGCAGAGGTCTAATAAGAGGTGGCGTGACACAGCTACAGAAAAGGATGAGGGTGAGCGGAGGTGAGCTCCATTTGGGTGGAGGCTAGTTTCTCATTTTGAATGTAGTTTTCAAATAAAGAAAATACGATCAATAGTTAACTTATCAGTGAAGTGGACTCACTGCACTTTTCCTTATTTTCTGTAATATGTGCTCTTATAACAGTGCATGCTGATCAAGCTCAAAGAGAGCTGACATCCTATGGTCATCTCACCAGCTCCTGCTGGTCAAACCTTCTGTTTGCAAGGGGCAGCCAATCAGGTAGATGTTTCTTAAAGTGGGAGGTGCTAAAACTGCTTGAATTGGATAGACGATGAACTGAGAGGCTTCACCATGTCCCCGTATAAAATAAAACTTTTTGTAACTTTGCGATGATAAAGTTATCATTTGTCATCAGCTGTATCCTTGCACAGTGTTCATGTTTTGATTGCAACAGCTGGTAAACTCTAACTAGGCACTTCAGTTTGGTGGGGGGGTTTTGGAGGGAAAACCTCGGAGCAACACATTTCTGATGAGTTTTTCAAATATATTTTCTTAGAGTTTTGTGCAGCACAACGAAAGTGACTTCTGGTTGTGCTGCCTTCAGGGAAACATATCTGACAGAGGAAAAACCGTTTGATTTTTTCCTCACCTCAAGCTATACTTTTTTTTTTTTTCTTTTTTTTAAATCTCAGGGAATCCCTCGTCTCCTACCTGTTTTTCTACGAGTCGTATTGTGTCCTCTGAGTGTGCTTCCTTTGCTTTTTTGACCTGTGTGACAGCATTAGAGCGCACTCTCCTCAGTGAGTCTTTAGCCTTGTTGCTGAGCTGTTTGGCTACCTTGGCCAGGTTCTCCCTATGCTCCCGAGTCACTCTGCAGGGAAACGGGAAAAATGTCAGAAATGAGAGGCAAAACAAAAAAACGAGAGTGCAAAAAAATATATAATTCAAAGTTACAGGGAAAAAAAAAGGGAGATGGTCTAAATACTGAAATGAGACTTCTTGCTGCATGCCAGCAGCTTTGACATCACTTTTGGCGAATGCTGCCATCTGCAAGCACAAACCGCCTGTTATGCATCTGTATTTACCATGTTTATTTAAGACGAGATGAAGTCTAATACCAGCTCGGTTTGACCGCATTTAAGCGTGAGCTAGGAAGTAATTATTGTGTTTTGTAGTGTACGGTAAGAAGGTTTTATTAAAAATATCCTGGAAACAACATTTCAGTAAGAGACACTAACAAGCAGTCACAACTTTGTGTGACACGAGTAAATGCACTCTGAAAAACAAAATAATGAAAACTAAGGTCCTCACTTGTGCAGATGGGGACGCTAAGTGCTTATAAGCATGACGTCTGATCCTCTTAGCTCTGACTTGCAGCAACCACCAAACAATCTTCCTCAGACCTTAGAGCAGAGCCGAAACATCCGTCATCCTAACAACTTTGCATTCACTCTGCATTTGTTAATCACTTAGAAAGTCCTACTTCCCATTTCACTCTCCCTCTTTGTCCTTAATTGGCTTTTTTTCCCCCTTGTTTTTTGCCTCAGGGACTATTTGCAAACAATCCAAGTGCGCCGTCTATTTACTGCAAACAATACGGCCTAATTACCGATTCCAGGGCCAATCAAGAAGCGCCTTCTCTTTGGAAATGCAAATGTAGGCTTGGAGCGTGCCGAGACTGATTGCAGGGGGAAAAGCAGTCTGACTCTCGTGTCCCTCCTCTGCCAGAATAACACCTGCTGCTCCATGCGCACACACACTCTCATGATAATGCATGCACATAACCACAAGACAGCAGTCATGCACCGAGACGCGCATGCACGTGTGTATATGTAAAAAAAACATACTTTATATACACAGGCAGAGCGGTTTAGTGAGTGAGTGACTGATTGTTTTGTGTCGGGTTGTTTGATTTGGCCGGGGGAAAGAGAAAGAGACTGACCCAACCCTCACGTCGTCACACCGGGGGTCTCTATACATCTACAGGCAAAAGTCAATAAACCTGTCAGTTTAGAGCACGGAGACGAGTGGAGGAGGAAAATAGAGGAATACCAAAAGAAAAATAAAGGTGAAAGAGAAAAAGAAGTGAAAGATGGAAAGTGCTAAAGGGAGCAAAAATGTTTTCTGGCCTCCGGCGTGTTTGTCTGCGAGTGCGTCAAAGAGAGACTCACTTGGGAACGGGCACCTTGATGATCGTCCCATCCACCTCTGGGTTTAAGTTCATGCTGCTCTCTCTGAGGGCATGGGTGGCCGCTGCTGTAGCCTGGGGGCACATGCACACAGACACACACACACACACACACACTGGAGTGAATAAAAAGCAAATCTACAAGTGCAGGTAGTGGCTTAGCTCCAGCTGGCAATCATTAAGGTGTTGTGTGTGGTGTGTATATGGTGTGTGTGTCAGGGAAATCCCATGTAGTGTGGAATTGCCTCAGGCCACTGTCAACACTTGGCCCCGTGGGACAGGACTGAGAGGTTGCAGGGCAGGGTGGTGACTCCTGGTGACCCCACAGGAGAGTCTGCTTGTGGATGATACATCAACACACACACAAACTTTGAGTTTGTGTTCAGTTGTACTTGAAGGTTTTCTGGCAGAATCATTACCACATTATTGTTGTTATTATTATTATTATTAATAAAAGTTATTTATACTTTGTTCGCCTGTGAATATGGGAGGGGGGGGTGTATTTATGCATTGTTGTTTTATTACAGTGACACACGTGTATATATTTATTCACCTTAACAAACAGTAAATGCAAACATGTTTTACATATGTACATGACACAGACAGGAGCTATAAGATTATGAGTTACAGATGTGAAAGACTCATGAAGCATGAACTACACAAGTTATATTGAAGTATATGTAGAATGATTACTGTGTATAATTTCCCCCCCCTCTTTGGATACACAAAACAAACACTCCTCCCTTAACACTTGTTATGTGTTGCCCTTTACGAGTCCTTACAAAGAAAATAGGAAGTGCTCAACTCTGCTCAGATCAGCAGGATGCTGTGTTTGTTGCAGGGCGCCCTCTGGTGGACAAACTATGCAACATGAACACTCACAGCATGGTTGAAGGGTGTTTCTCTCATTTTCACTTTTATGAATGCAGATACTGATATCAGCCTGCAGCTATATCAGTCACAGTCTAGAAGTAAGACCCCACCAATGGATCATTTTTTTTTTATAATAATACAACATCCAACTACTGTTAGCTGCATCTCTATGGTAACCGCTGAATCCTTAAACAACAGCTTGGGATCTGTCTTGAATTTATCAAGATTTATTAATTTCCCCCCAGACTGGAGCTGTCATCATTATAATGACTTAAGATTGGGGGAGATTAAAAGAGGCAGCAGTGCTGCATAGAGATAGAACAACATAGGATCAGAAAAACTACTGGACCACAAACACACAACGCACAACAACAACAGTTACATGATAAGCTGGATTTTGGTCTTTTTCCCAGAACTAAGAAATACACTTAAAACTGAAAATGACATATTAAGACATGTTTACATGTGTAAAACTGAGACATTATCTACCAAGTGAAGCTTAAGTTAAGCAATGACTGCATAGGACCATAAAGCTACAGTTAAAAGAGTGCATAGACACAATGGAGAGGAACAAAGCCACACTCCTCAAGCTAGCGCAACAGTCTCATAACTCAGTTTGCAAAGTGAGCAAATGTGCAATGCATGTGGAGAAAAGAAAAAAAAAAGATTTCCTCCTCTTACTTCGGCCGTCACTAACCCATCCTGCTTTCTCAACAGCTCCTTCTGGCCTCATCCACTGGGGGAAAGAAATGGCAGCAACATTAAAGGAATTTATTTGTGTGCATTAAATTAATTCAAGGGGTTTCTTTTCTTTTGTTAAAGTCATTCGGGAAACAGGCCTCCAGTTGCACTCTTTGAGCGAGGGGTGATAGATTCATCCCATACCTATGTTTGATTGTTCTCAGCATCAAATTCATCACCATTTCCCCTCTCTGACGACCACTCCGGTGGTTACTAAAACCCGAGTGGAATTTCTCTGTGAAGCCTGGGCAGGTTCTGGTTAATATGTTGGAAAGGAAGAGAAATTACACTGAAGTTTCACATCAAACACTCACGATTTGGTTCAAAGCAAATAGGCGAAGGAAGAGGAATGTGTGTGTGTGTCTGTGTGTGTGTTTTAAAAAAAAACATTTAATGCTTAAACATGGACACACACACACACACACACACCAAATTGCCTCCGGATCCGAGCGTAGTGGTTAGATGTTGTTCTCTGTATCGTCCCAGCCTGCTCTTAATGAATGAATGGAAAACAATGGCAGGGCCTCTGTAGTTCCTGGTAATGGATAGGCATCATTATAAGCCTGTTAGCTCTGAGTACTGACGACTCACCTCTGTGTGATACATGGGTAACACGGGACATGACAGGGTAGCGTGCATGTGGATGAGTGTGTCTGTCAGTGTATGTGTGGTCTGTGGTTTCTAGAGTTTCTGGGAAGGAAAAAAAAGAGACTCCGGATTCAGGTGGAAAACTGACTTCACAGATTTGAGGTGTTGATAAATACTTGGATTTGCATGTTGTTTGTATGCTGTGGTTTCACCTGGAGAACAAATGAGGGAAACCACAGCCCTCAGGTGACTGGCTGTGGAAATAGAAGGTGCAGGAAGATATTTAAAAACAGGTTTTTGTTTAGCAAGCTGTACTGGAAAAAAAGAAAAGAAAAGGAAAGGAAAAGCTCTTGGATGTCGAGTGCAAAGAAGCTTCTTTTAACTTTTTTTACTGAGACAGATTTTTATCGTTTGCCTTCACTGCCTCTTCTACCCATTTTATATATAGAAGAAAAGATGTATGGTGTATCTGCTGTCGTCACAGCCAGTGTACAGTCACTTTACTTAGGACCTGCTAATGCCCCCAATTAAGGAATCTCTGTTTTACAGAGATGAGAGCAATGAATTATTCTGCCACAGTCACATTAACCTCCTAGGACCTGGCGTCCACATATGTGGACATCACATTTTGGGTTATTTAGACCAAAATCCTCAATTTTGCTCTACAAGGGCCTGATATCCACTTACGAGGACATTAAATTGCCACTGTTCTATTGAAATTTTAAACGAATATCCTTATATGTGGATCTTATTTTTCTTAGAAACAAAAATTTGGTAAGAAAAAATCTTTGTTTTTACATTCATCAGGTCCCAATCAGCCCAAATATCAAAGAGAATTAAAAATGCATGCCGTGGAAGAGTTCGGATCTTAGGAGGTTAATGTTCAGGAACATTACTGTAGCCAACATAGCACAACAGCAAGCTGTGCAGTTTGTCCACACACTACATAACCAGACACTTTTAACCACAGACTGCATATAAAATATATTTGGTGTTTTTGGAGCCACAAGTGACCGTATTTGAAAAGTTAGAGTGCTAATTTATAAGCTAATGCTAGCAAGCCTGATTATTACCCATTATGGTTCAATCACACTTATTTACAGAGTAAAAATAGTATGGCGGCCTCTTCTAAACCTCCCAGGAAAACAATTAATGGTTGGCCGGTGATTGCAATGAGGTTTTTGCTGCTGGAGACTGACTCCTAGTAGTTGGGGTGACCAACTGGTTGCCCATGTTTTGAGGGTGTTGCTCATCCACCTGAGCAAGGACTGAGAGATTTATTAAGGTTTGCAAATAACTACAGACTGATCTGAGTCAGTCTGCACCGGTGAGTGCAACTTGTCTGCCACAGGAAACTTGACTCAATATATTCTGGTTATATTCCTACATAGAAGCAAAGTTGCTGAGTGTCTTGTTGCAGTTAAATTGCTGTTCTAAAGCAAACGTGGCACGATCTGTGGAGGGATTTCTGAATGAGTATTATGCTGATGAGGTTGAATCTGAATGTAAATGCTAATATGAATTTCTATGTATACAGACAGCAACAAAATTTTCTACAAACAACAACAGATTTGTGATTTTCACTGATTGATCACAGTACTGCACTGTACACAGTCCTCGCAGATTCGCAACAAAGGCAGTCCAAATATGCAGTTGGAAGAATGCGTCAGGTGGATCCTTCGCAGTCCACCCAGATTCACTGCACATTGGTTAATGTAGAGTAGTTTTGGGGGGGAAAATGACGGTGCAAGTGAACAGTACAGGAATACAGTTAAAAGTAAGTGCTGGGTTTTATCTCAGTCAAACATCCAACAGTTCAAAATGTTAAAATAACAAAGAATGTTAAAATAACAAAGAATGTTAAAATATTCAATTCTGACAACGTTTCAGCCAACTTATGTGACATGCAGCTCCTGCATGCTTTTAAAGCCTTTACATTAAAACCAAAGAAGTATGTAGCTTCTGTGTGATGCTTGTGGTCACAGACAGACACCCGGTCCTAAAGAAGTCTATGGGAAAATGACCTTTAACCCTGACCTCCATAAACACTTTCCTGCTGGGATTATTCACTCAAGCACCCATTTCAGGTGATATTTTAGTCATTCTAAGTAAGAAGGATTACCCAGGATACGCTCATTTACTAACCTCTGATTGACAAGTCATTAGCGATGAGCACTAGACCTGCAAGTCTTAACACCAATACTTATGTCCTTCACACAAACACAGTCAAGGAAAATTCCTAACAACAAAACAAATACAGTCTATTACAGATAACTGTAAAACTAGCAGCACCGTGACAGGATGTTAACACTTTTGGAGGGAGAAAAAAAAAAAAAAAAAACAACCACAAAAAAAACTCAAACAACCACCTGAAAGATGAAGATTGTTTAGAGACAGGGTGGAAGGGAAATGCTCGAGGGAGCAGCTCAGGAATACTGGAGCTCAACGAGTAGAAGGAGTCTCCCTGGGAGGCTCAATGTAAACCTTAAAAAGAGAAAAAAAAAGGAAAAAAAAGGCCTGTATGCCAAACTGCAGCGCTCTGGAGAGTCTGACAAAGGAGATGGCAGAGAGAGAGAAAAACTGGAGAAGGAGATGAAGGCTGTGGAGGAACAAAATAAACTGTAGGAAGAAAGAAAGTGCTGGATGAGGAAAAGGAAAAAGTTAAGGTGGCAATCAGAAAACTGAAAGAGGAGGGAAAAAAGCAACTGAAAAAGGTAAAGAAAGACGTGACAAAAGCAAATAGGAAATATGACAAGAGAGAAAGAAAGATGAAAAGACCGAAGCTGAAAGGGGCCAAGAAAAGACTGAAAAGCACAGGGAACCGTGGGAAGACAAGAAAGAATTGGAGGAAGTGCAAAAGGCAGCGCAAGAGTGGCTGAGAGAAGCAGAAAAAGAAAAATAAACTTGGTGAGGAAAAACAAGTGGTGGAGGACACAAAACAAGTATTAAAAGGAAGTGCAGAAGGAAACCGAGGGCAAAAAAGTGAACTGGATACAGTCAAACAAGAAATGGAAGATACGAGAAAAAAAGGACAGGCAGTGATGGAAAGAAAGCGGAGGAGGTGAGGAAGAACCTGGAGACCAATACGGAGACTGAAGATTGGACCAGATGTGAGGAAAGACAGAAAAGGATGAGAGGAAGCAGCTGAAACACAAAAAATCCAGATAGGACGGTGGAGTAGATTTCTCCTCATTGCCTCCAAGCTCCCTCCGTCTCCTTCATCCTCATCTTCTCCCTCCATCAGCCTTCTACTTTACTGCCTCTTCCTCTCAGGTATACACAGCGGTTCAGTGACTAACATTGTGTTACATGTAGTTTTCCAGGTAAACTCCATCCCAGTAGAATTATAAACCAGTATAAATAATTTTTTTTTTTTAAATTTTAAAAAATTAATCAAAAGAAAATAAATACATTTTTATTAAAAATCATTGAAAGTTCATGCGTGTGTCGGTGTCTCTTAATAAACAGAATACAGTAATTAGACCTCAGCATGGCTGCTGGTTGCTGGGAAAACACTGGTGGTTATGATTCAAGAAGGACTAAAGCGGATTGTTTGTACGAGTGTCTGTTGTTCCCAACCTTCCACTATGAAAAAGACCAACTTATGACATTGTCTGATGATGTCACTGTGATGACATAACTGGAAAAAAAAGAGACTGTCGGGAAGTTTAGTTTTACTTTATTTTTACGATCTTAGACATAACTCCTGAGAATTGAGTCATTCTTTTTTCATAAGTGCCCGAATTTCAGAGCGGTGTTTTCCGCAGGTTGATAATATGGTGGTGGTTGTGGGTGGCGTGGGCAGAGTTTCTCTAAACACCTCATAGGCATTCAGAGTGACTGAAATGGGCCTTTAGAACAAACTATTACCAGAATCAGCCCATCCTTACTTTTCACTTCATCTCTCTCAGGTCTGTTTGAGAGTTCAGACCTGGTATAAGCTCAGACTAAGAGCTAGCTATTTAGTTTAAGAATCACCCTCAACTAAAGCAAACTGTTTAAAGAAGTGAAATCAGTCTAAATTTGACTATTTCCTGTTGTGTGCTTCCAGATTATACCAACACTGCTGGGTTTGGTTTTTTAGTTTTTCCTCCACATAAATGACATTTTGGCATCCATCCAAAGGGGTTTAAACCAGAGCCAAATGGAAAACAAATACATGTTAATTGGGGTTTATTTACACAGGCAAAATAGTCAGTTTTATTAATAAAATAGTCCTAAACAGTAAGAAATTGCACACATTTCTGTGTCTCTGTAGTGAAACCGGTGACCGTGCTTTATTGCTGTGCACAGCCAATCCCCCAAAGGCCCATAATGAGCCAGGAAAACCCTGGTTATGCATATTTCCGTATTGTATCCTGTCTGCTGCACTTTTCCTCATTCATACATATGTGGAGATATTTTCATTTGCAACATTTTCAGATCATTTTTTTCTTGTTTGTCATTTGCAAGAATAAAGGACTGTGCACATATTTCCGTTCAATATTTAATGAGATCAAAGAAAATGTAGCAGACAGCAGAGAAAGTTGAGCATATCGGTCATTAGCGTCTCTGGATATATGACTGTATAGTGACACATGCAAGCACATTCAGCTTTTCCAGACCACCAGAAAGTCTGGCCACCAAAAAACGTGAAAATCTACAGAGCAAAGGAGGCAGCGAAAAGAAGCAAAAAAAGAAAAATAATCCATTCCTTCCTAACCTGGGGGTAAAATGAGGTCATTTCCTATTCTGTGACAACTCACACTAAGACATATCCGCGCTGCAGTACACACATACAGACTTTTGTTGCTATCTTTCACCCCAGAACAAAGGGCTCCCTGAGTGATCAATCAATTAGCATCTGAGACACAGCATAGAGAGAGAGAGGTAGGTCAGGTTTCATTTACAGAGTGATGTGAGATTCGAGTTCTGGTCTGGCTTACTTTTCCTTCTGTGAGGAGGACCATCTATCTGTCTGTGCGTCTGATTATTTTTACAAAGCTTAGTTACTGCGCGCTTGTCCATATGAGACAAACTGATACCGGTAGGAAGAAATCATAGCTGTGTGTGCTCTGTTTGACTCTGTGTGTGTGTGTGTGTGTGTGTGTGTGTGTGTGTGTGTGTGTGTGTGTGTGTGTGTGTGTGTGTGTGTGTGTGTGTGTGTGTGTGTGTGAGATCGTCTTACTTCAGGGAAGCTGCTCATGTTGACCATAATGAGCTGAGGTGACTTCATGGAGATCTGGCCCAGCTGCTTGAGAGGGAACTTCCCATCTTGAGTCGTCACCACAATGTGATCCAGAGCTCCTAAACAAATACAGGTCAATGCCAGTGTTTACCTTCTTCATTTATTTACCTTCATGGACAGTTTAGGCATCATTGTGTTCTCACTGTGTGCACTGTAGCATCCCGATTTTTCCTTTGTATTCGCATCACAGGATTAACTGTTCTACTGTAAGGCAGATTTAACTTATACATTTAATGTACTTTAATTGTTTTTCTGTCTTACTGTTGTTTTTAATTATGAAATCCATCTTTCAGCAAGATATGATATGCATTGACCCCAGAATTATAATTATAGATTCATTATCATTTTCTTTATATTTTTCTTTGAAGGAGCCAGACTTTATTGCAATTTCTTTTAAGTAGTATTAAGTAGTAGTTCTCCAGGCACTCTGAAGGTCTTTCAGAGTGTCTCTTTGGACATTGGCTGCTTTTTTTCAATATTTGAAGACCATAGAATCAATTTTAAAATGTATTTTAAGGCATTTTGTTACTAGCAGAAACACATAATTTGTATAGTTGAGAAAAAAAAAAAAAAAAAGCCAAATGTAACACAATTTGATGGGAATGAAATAATAGTTTAGCACCAACAAGGTAATTCCCAAAGAGCTCTTTGCGGAAAACTTGGCAAATCATGGTTAGGAGAGAGGTACAACAGTCAGCATCCACAGCCATCTTTAAAACACGGCGGAGGCTCCGTCACAGTGTGGGGACGCATTTAAGTGAGTTGTGTTGGCAGAATCGTCTCAAAATTGCTCCAGCAGCACCTGGAAAGTATCCGATTGCCAGTGGTTCATTTTTCAGCAATGGCAATGATCCCAAACACACTGTTAATGCAGTAAAAGCATACCTGGATAGAAAAATATACAATTGAATATTGGTCGTGGACTGGCCTCCCCAATGCCTGGACCTCAACAGTGTGGGATCATTTTGATACAGAACAAAAGGCAGCCAACATTCAAAGATGAGCTTTGAATTAAACTCACATAAAATGCCTTAAATGTTGTATTTCCATGTATATTTCAACATGTTTGAGTGAATAACTGCACCTGTTTCCCCATTTTTATAGTAAAATATAAAGAAACGGAGGCTGGCTCAAGACTTTTGCACAGCACTGTAGCTGGACATGTTTTAATAACTTATTTCTGCGCACACATGCATTCACATTCACATGCATCCTTATGGCTGTCCTCTTTTCGAAACAGTAACCTAATTATCGCCTCTCTGTGACGCATTTAGAGGAAACCTGTAAATTGTAGCTTTAAAATCAGGTGAAAGCAAATCAAAAAAAAAAAAAAAAGCAGCAGTTACCACCACGAAACAGCTCAGTTGATTACTAACAGAACAGTCACTGTATTTCTGGTTAAAGCCAGGTTAATCATTCATTCTTGCTTCACAGAAGGAGGGAAATCTATTTTTAATCACTCCATAAATCAGAAAATACTTTTAAGAGCCATAAAAAAAATCAAGTCTTTTGCAAACAAAGTAAAATTTGTCTCTTAAAGATATATTATCAAATGGATTCTGTAAAAACCTTCAAAATATAAACAGAGAGGAAAATAAGAGTTTGTTAGCGCTCCTAAATTGGAAGATTTCGAGCTAAGGGTATGAAAAAATATCTATTTTTGATTGTGTCTTCTAAAATCCTGTACTGTAACATTCGATTTGTCAATTTTAAACCAACATTTGTATTGCAGTGATTTGCACATTTGCTTAACAAGTGAATGATTCCCAGTCTGATCCGTGGAGGAGGCAAACAACGCCTTGCGATGCTACGGCGACTACTTACGAGTAACAAAGCAGCTGCAAGTAGCTTTATATCACTTTAAAAATCAATCAGAGGCTTTTTTTCATTACAACCTTTCTGAAAATATATGTATGATAATACAGATGGAGTATTTTATCATTAGATATTAACTACTTTGGAAGAACGACCGACAGATCAGTTTTGGTCCCAAATGTGTATTTTGGAGCTTAAGCTATGGAAGCAAAATAGCTGAAATTGAAAAATAAAAATGGTCTGACTATAGAGTTTCACCCTGTGTGTTAACACCAGCACTGGCACATAGTTAATAAGATGTTGCTATGGTGTAATGGAATAGATGAGGGGAAAAATCATTTAGTCCCTTGGACAGATTAACAGATAGAGGAACGTGCAATAGCACAGTGAAAAATATTAATTTTGAGACCACTGTCAGACTCTTAAAAGTTTCCATGATCTATTGTCTCCCCTCTTTGTCAACACTGAACGAAACTAATGCATGTTTGCCAACACAAGCTGACTTCTGTCCCTCCCTCCCTCTCTGCATCCACCCACTCCTCTCCATCCTCCATCTGGCTAACCTCAGACGCGCTTGTTTCCTTCTTCTCCACCTCTGCCTTACATCACTCCCTCCCGGCTCACCCGGTGGGGGGCTGCGCTAGTGGTGTGTGATTGTGGAAATGTGAGGTGAACCGAAGGTGAGCCAGTGGTGTAGTTTTCTCTAAAAGATCAATTTATCATATGATTTCAAGGGTTAAAAGAGAGAGACATATCCAATCAAAAAATAAGATACAGCTGCAATGAATTAAAAATAAAAGGTTGGTATGATGTGATAACATGGATATCAGCTGACATGCTGCCTACTTTGCTGCCAATTATACCGTCTCTCTTTTTTACTTTGTCCCTCTGTGTACATGCAGACAGCTCATGCCCATATCTCTGCCTGTCTGACTTTGTTACCTGCACCTTCACAACGAGCACCAGCACATCTGCAAGTACTTTAAGCAGGCAGGCCGGCAGACAGTCGGTCATTGCTACAAAGATGGATGGTGAGAGGGGGTGGCAGCTGGTTGAGATATCGGATGAAATTTGGCTAAAATGTTCTTTATTTTTTAAACACGTTGAGTTTTTAACGATACCAAAAACAGATTTTAAGCTATATGCTGCGTCTGGGTGTTGGTGTAATCAGGATATGTACCACATTAATTTGCACTTTTTCCCCTCCTTTGTGTCTTGTCAGGCCAAAATCTCCTTTTAAAAAGGTGCTGTAAAAATTTATATCAGTTCCCATCTCCTTCGCCTATCTCAGCGAGTGTTTGTCTGAACCGTTGCAAACTTGCTGGCTGTAATGTCGTTCACCCGAATAAGCCCAGTGCTCAGTTTGAGGTTGTCTGGATGAGCGATTCTCACCTTTTGGTAGTTCTCCCTTTCCTGGAGTGACTGCTGCCTGCTCCAGTCAGTTTTTTGAGGAAAGGGGTACTGTGCAAAAGTCTTGAGCCACCTCTCATGGCTTTATATTTTGCTTCCAAGAAGCCAGACTTTATTGTAATTCTTATAAAAGTGATCTTGATCAATAGTTCTCATTTTCTTTGAACAATGACTCATTTTCAGTCCAGTCTTCGTACCCCATTTTTTTGTAATTATTTAAGTCACTTAACACTGTCCTAAGAATCGTTCAAGGATAAACGCCCAACCTAACAAAACACCAATTTTAAATGCAGTCTTTTGCTGAAATGAAATTTGCACCAATTTATATTTTTGCACCAACGAGGTGATTACCAAAGAGATACTAACTGAAAACCTGTCATATATTGGCATGGAGCGCTGTGCAGTGTATGCCAAATTACAGTAGAACAGGAATGAATCCATTCTTAGCAACAGTTCTTAATGGGATGCAAACCCAAGTGGAAAATTTTGAAATTATCATCAGTATGTATGAAGGAGATCAAGACTAGGCTACAACAGTGAGTGGGTACAGGCATCTATAAAATACAGTGGAGTCTCTGTGATCTTCTGATTGACAGTGGTTCATTTTTCACCATAACGATGATTCCAAGCATACTTTCACTGCAGTAAAAGCACATCTGCACAGAAAACACACTGGAACACTGTCAGTCATGGATTGCCTCCCCTGAGCTCAGACCTCAATATTACTGAAGCAGCTTGGGATCGCATTGACAGAGAACAGAATAAAAGGCAGCCAACAACCAAAGAAGAGCTCTGAATGTCCTACAAGTAGCCTGGAGAACTATTCCTGAGGACTACATAAAGACATTCTTAGAAAGTGTGACTAAGAGAGTTCAGGCTGTGTTGAAAAATAAAGATAATTACATCAAATACTGACTTTCAAACTTGTACAAACTGACTTTGGATTTGAAAGTCTCCAATTTTCCAAGCAAAATAACAAAACGAGGGGTGGCTTAAAACTTCTGAACAATAGTGTAAATGGTTTTTGTTTCACATAACAGCAAAGCTGTGGAGTAATAATACTGCATCTGTGTGTGCTGACCGGTGTTCTCATTTACACGTGAAAAGCTTTACTTCTGCTCAGATTGTTGAGGATAAAATGTTGCACCTATTTGAATCCAATGAAAGGCAGCACTATGATTTTGTGTAAGTGCTCTGACCTGTGCCCGGTTGTGTCTGATTATAAGTGTCCTTGTTAGAAGAAATTTACAAATATAGGTGCTGTCGAGAAATGCCAACAGCACAAAAAGGGCGATTACCAACATAACCATTTTCTGACGCGCTACAAACACTAAATATGTTGGATTAGTGCATTTTTTTTGCGCTGTCCTAAATCATACATCGGCTTCTTAGTCATGAATACTTTGAGACCTCCAGTCCAACCCTAAACTAAACTAAACTCTGGGGTTTTCCTGCATATAAAATTCTGTTCTATTGGCCTTCTTCCAAAAGAAAATCACCAGGGCTGTGATAAATTAATACTTCAGGCGTTTCTTTTTAAAGTGGTTTTATTTTATTTACTCCAGGATAAATATGCTTTTCTTTATCAAATGGCCAGGGGTAAAAGGAAAATGTATATAGCTCTGTTAAGTAAGACTCATTACCGTATGTGGACTGATGTGCTTTTGTGTGTAGTCTCAGCACAGAGCTGCGTTTTCAGCCAGGAAAAACTCGGTAAACCTAATTCTAAAGTTTCCCTAAAACCAAGTCTTCACCCTCAAACAGGCTTTTGAAGGAGTGTGAAAAAAGGAGGCAGGCCAAAACACTCTTTTACAAAAACCTGTAAAAATTTCATAAATCTGACGTCCAAAACCAGTTCTCACAAAGACAGCTGGACATGTTTTTATTCAGTTTAATTTCTGCAGATCCAAGCTCCGAACCAGCTCAATCACACACACACATGCATCCAATGAGTGCATCCTCATAGCCGTGCTCTTTCCAATACGGTAATTTAATGATTTCCTACATGTGATGTGATCAGCGGGTGTCCACATACATTGCAGCTTGGGCGGATTACAATTACCGCAATGAGAGTATATGCTGATTAAAAGCTTAAGAAATGGCGATATCCATGTTTCAGCTAGTTGTTTTTACCCGTCTGTGAGAAACAAGAATGTGAAGTCTACTTTAAACAATGTTTTCTTGGACACAGCGCTAGTTTCCAAGTCACATTACCCATCTGCGATGACCATGAGATGGTGGGCGTAGCACTGATCTCCCTCTCTCTGCATTTATCTGTCTGACTTTGTGCTACGTGTTTGCTGCACACATAAGTACAGACTCATGGCAACAAACAGCAGTACATACAGTCATACACTCACTCTCATAAGTTTAATGAGAGCCAGATGAGAGGTTCATGAACAACACACACACACACACATACGCTCGGACAGCTGACGTCATCCCATTCCACCATCTCATCTCTGCTGTCAACTCTAAGTCCTGCTGCCTCCCTGGATTACTGTCCAGCTGGACAGAGGAGAGGGGGATGAATGGGCCAGAGGAAAGGAGCGAGGGATATATAGATTAGGGGGAGGGGACACAGGAAGGATGACAGAACAGAGGGATTGATGCAAAAAACGGTAGAAAGGACTGGAAAAAGAGGAAGCGATGAAGGGAACTTTTTACTGAAACGTGTTATAAAATTGTAAAAAGGTGGTTTAAAAATTTCTTATGTGGTCTTATCTAGTCAAAAGACAAAGTATGAAGCTGAGAAGCACTGGAAAATTATAAGACAAAAGTAATAGAGGCAGGGCTCCACACAGAAAATGACTCAGAGCAAAAATCAGTTGAGTGATAACCGGATTAGAAAAAAGAAAAGTTGGGAATGTGAAAAGCAAAGCTGGACACTGAAGGGTTAATGATATTGTATGCGTCTTCATTCTGTGTAAAAAAAGAAAAAGGAATACTACACTAAAAGCAAATCAGATACGTGTGCGGAAGAAAAGTGGAACAAATTCAAAGTAATTTCAGTTTGAAGTCCGATTCAGGCAGCTGCCTCGTCCCCCGGGAGCTTCCATTACACACCCCACCTCTGACTCCCCGAGCGTGCCCCCATTTATTAAAATGCAGAGAGAGGAAAAAAAAAAGGCTGTGACCTGGATGTACTTGGGGAAGCAGGGGCCAAGGCGGGGTCAAGGTAACATCAAATAGGGATCTCTTTATGCTAAGCCTTTTGGCGCCGTGTCCGAGAAAGACTTTGATTCCAAAAGTTTTAAAAACGTTAAGAAAAAGCCCCCCTCTTAACTACAGTGCACACTATATTTGGACAGTTACCTATTTTTTCCCTCCAGTATGTTAATTCTGAAACGAAATAATGGATACCACATTAAATGTCTTCCTCTGGCATTAATATAACCCCAAAAACTCATCTGTCTTCATCATAAATGCATATTTTCCTTTAAAGATGTGAACAAGAGCAACTTTTCACATTATAGGATGAAAATTAGCCCCAACCCCCCCTCTCAAAAACATGCAGCTCACCTAAACACTCTAAGGTTTCAGCTGTAATTCGAGCAGGTTTTCAGAAATCTGAAAAGAACTAAGTGGGAGACGTAATTCTTTTAACAGCTTAGGAGTACAAAAGTAAATGGAAAGATGCCCGTGAAGGAAAACAATAATAATAAATGCTTTTGGAAGAATCATTTACATCATTACCAGCATGATGTCTATTGACTTCTCCGAGGCTTTAACGGTTTATCGTCATCGTCTTTTAGATTCTCTCTCTCTCGCTCTCGTTCAATTTTAATGGATCGTTTACATGACCCCACTTGACTCAAAACCTACAAAGTTTATTCAGAATTGATTCAAGACCTTTCAAACTATCGGGCTTACAGACAGAATGTCAAAAACATAATCTCCCTGGTGGTGGTAAAGATGAGCAGAGGTTTCTCCAACTTGTCATCATCTGCAGTACATAATATCATCAAAAGACTCTCTGTATGGTGACATCATCAAAAATTAATATTGGCCGCCTGTGATCTCCGAGCTCTCAGGCAATGTGGATTAAAGACTGATATGATTCTGTCTTTGAAATCACTGCATGGGCTCAGGAACATTTCAGAAACCACCGTGTGTGAACACCGTTCACCGTGATGGCCACAAATACAGGTTAAAGCTCTGTCAGAAGAAGCCACACGTGAACGCGATCCAGGAATACTGCCATCTTCTCTGTGCCAAAGCTCGGCAAAGTGGAAAACTGTTCTGTTGTCAGATGAATAAAAATGTGAAATTCTATTTGGAAAATATGGACACTGGACTACACAGGAGAGGGACCGTTCAGCTTATTATAAGTACTCAGTTCAAAAGCCGGCATCTCAGATGGTGCATTAAAGCCTACAGAACTGGCAGCGTGTACATCTGGAAAGGTACCATCAACGCTCAATGGTTTTAGAGCAACATGTGCTTCAATTCAGACATCATATCTCAACCAGTCAGTAGCATGGCTTTGTAGCAGAAGGGTGTGGGTGCTGAACTGGCCTGCTGGCATTTCAGACATTTGACCAGCTGAAAATGAAAAATATGACAAAAAAAGACCTGGCACTGCTTAGCTAGAAACTCATAGCAGACACAAATGGGACAACATTCCTCTCCCAAAAGTCCAGCAGCTGGACTCCTCAGTCCCCAGATGTTCACAGACTGTTGTTAAAAGAAGAGAGGATGCAATGCAGTTTAAAGCTTTTTTGAGACTTGTTGCTGCAACCAGATCTCAAATTCAAAATAAGACAATAATTTTCTTAAAATGTTAGATTTCCTCAGTTGAAATAGTTGATATTATCTATGTTCTATTTTAAAATGTTGTTTCTGCATTTTGTTTCCATTCACATTTCACACAGAATCCACATGCCTTTGTGGAATATTCCTCTTTGTGATATCCTTGTTATGTGAGGCTGGTGAGCTTTTCTGTGCATGAACAAAAGCTGGACGAGCACACAGGTAAAGTTTAGCCACCACGTGTTTAACTGTCTTAATGTTTTCAGTCTGGACTGTACGTACATGAAGTGATGTCTGAACGTTTCTTTTAACTTTAGAGGTAATGCTTTCATGCTTCATCTGCCTTGTTGGTAACCCTTTGTTCTCTGCTTTGAACTTTGTACTGAAACAAGGAGGAATGAAAGGCACAGTCCAAAAAAGAAAGAAAGAAAAGTACGATAAGCTCACTACCTGGCGAGGTTCGGATGCTGAGGTTTCGTGTGAAGTCATCTTTGAGCGAATCGAGAACAGTGGTCATGTCCTCCTTCACTTCATCCAGACTGATGATGTCTTCCACCAGAGATGAATTAATGTTCACCTTCCCTGACTGGCCCTTTGCCTTGGCTTTGAAGATTAAACGAGAGAAAGAAGGAAAAAACAGAGGGAAGAGTGGAGACTCATCTAGATAAATAACACCACATTTGTGCCAGCAGAGTCATGGAAGTTGTACAAGTTAACTTCAGCAATCTCCTCACTGACCTTTGGCCTTTTTGGTGGCGTAGAACCTGATGCATACAGCAGGAGCAGGGTGGTGGAAGGCGTCAGGAGCCAGAAGAGGCCTAAGGCTGACTCTGGATGTGAGCGGAGACCTGACATGTCGCAGCAGGGGCTGACACAGGAGAGGCCGCAGCAAGCTCAGATGATTCAAAGCCATAACTGTTGACACAGAAAAGGGGAGAAAAAAAAAAGAGTTTAAATTAACAAAACATTTTAAAGTAGATAAATGCTATACAGCTGAGTTTGGATGGGCAACATGTGATTACATTCGACAGAGCTACAATTCAATCAGAAAAGCAGTTGAAAGCACAGCTGGTAATATTAATCAAAATGAGGTAATAGCTCATATCAGCCAGCAGGAGGTAGGCCTTCATCTTCTTCTAACAGTACAGTACCGTAGTCTGTGTGCACCTCAGTAAATGCATGATAATTTCTGACAGAAGTGCAACTAAATCAAAATGAATGCAACCTTCTAATCTGTCATTTCCTTTGTAGCATTTCTGTTACGGTCTCCATAAATTATTAAAGCATTCAAATCTAATAAAAGGGATTGACTTGCAGATGAATGATCAATATTTGCTAAGTAAATGAAACCTGTTATTAAGTGAGAGCGCATAATGGTGTGCACATAATGACATCATAAACTAATGTTTGCTTGATAAACAGCTGATCTGATCTAATTTTTTCCAAATTTCTGTAACTAATTTTTTCCCCTGTGAGGTTTATAAGTGATCTTTTACTCTATGTTTCTGACTGTGAACATGCTGTTATGTTACACTATCTGGTAGAGGTTTTTTCAGTCCCTTTGCCACGGTTGTGTAAATTCAAGTACCTAGCCATGCAGATTGTCTTTACAAATGTTCACTCTAAAGAGCTCGAGCGTGGTACTGTAACAGGATGCCGCTGTTTCAAGAAGTCACTTTGTGAAAGTTCTTCCCTTGTAGATACTCCACAATCAGCCCTGAGTGGAGTGATATTATTGCAAAATAGAAGCTTTTAAATACCACAGCAACACAGCCAAGGAAGCACGGTGGTTAGCACTGTCGCCTCACAGCAAGAAGATCCTGGGTTTGAATCCAGCTGGGGCCTTTCTTGCATGTTCTTCCTGTGTCTGCACACAGTCCAAAGATGTGCATGGGGTTAGGTTACTAGGTGATTCTAAACTGGTCGTAGGTGCGAAAGTGAATGGTCTCGATAACTGTTCATACCTCCTCTGGTATTAACATCAGCACAAAAACTGTGTGCTTAAAGTGTCATAGAATGGGTTTGTGTAGGTGGCCAACTACGTTTATCCTTATAGTGTATCTTAGTCTTTCTTTTTCCCCACTCTGTGCAAACGTTGTAAACCTGCCAGGGACTGCAGATGAAAATCAGCCAGTGTAACTAAAGCACATTTACATGAGTCTCGGTGTGCATGTTAATGTGCACAATCCCCTTAAAACATAATAAAAAAAGAAATAAACTCTTTTCATGAGTAATCATGTGCGTGTTTGGGTTGTGAAACAGAGATAAAAGCCTATGAATAAGAAATTCTTGAGAGCAGCTCAAAAATTACTCATCAACTGATCTAAATAACAGTTTATTATTTTTCTGGTATTCCAAAAAAATGAATCCTTTCCACCTGAATTACAGCCCATGCATTTGACCGGAGTTTCTCTCGAAGTAGAACAGAGATGGTTGGTTCTTATAAATCCATCCACACGTCACTGTTTTTGTGAAGCTTTCAACAGTCACCACCTACATTACATTCAGTTACACTCATACACTTAAAAACATGCCATTTCTCATAAATCTGTGGGATAAAGCTAACCATTATCTCAGCTCACGCGCACTCGTCTGGGCATTCCTGAGGGAGGAACCTCCCATTCAACCCCCCCCCAAAAAAAACCAACAATATGACAGCAGGCCCTGCCTTTCAATGGACGAATCACACTCCACCTCACAAATGGGCTCTTGACTGTGAACTGTGTCACTGACCCTCGGTGTGCACACACAAGTGCAGAAAAACACGGAGATATTTAAGCCCCCCAGACACAAACAAGACTCTAAAGCCTGTCTTTCACAGTCAGTGGTTGTGAACAGCGTGCGGTGCACTGCTGCCCGCCTGACATCTTCTATTGTGCCTCGTGTATTTATAACTGCGACCTGTGAGGGGAAACACACCGTCTGAACAGTCTGAATACCCAAATTTAACATTTTAAGTCAAAGACTGTGTCACAGTGAGCTTTAAACAAGCCACTGGGTGTGGTTTGTCTCCAACCAGACATGACACTGACCTCACTGTTCGCCATTATACCTCCAGCTACCACTAATCCCCAAAGTCAACCAATAACTCCAGATATTAACCAACATCCAAACTCATTCCTGCGGCAATATTTAGGCTACACAGTACACCACCACCTCCAGTACAAGCCCAAAACAGGTATCCACGGCTGGCAGGTTTCCCAGCAAGTATGATGCGACACGCCACAATGTGGCAGAGACGATAGGCCGAGATGCGGGACGGTGACAGATCTCTTTAAGAAGCCAGCCGAGCAGAAAGAGTGAGGCGCAGGTGTTCAGTGGGATACTGTAGCCTCACGTCCTGTAGATTTCACACACACGGCAGCAGCTGCAGATACACCCTGTGTCTTCCAGCAGCAGAAACCAGCTGGTGAACCCGCATGCTCTGTCTCCTTTTGCTCTGCAGCCTGAGCAGTGAACAACACAGCAGAGTATCTGATGATGTTCTGCATGGCTCTGCCTCCTCAAACAAGATGTTCATGCTGGGAGCGAAACAAATTATTTTCTTCTCATTAAAAACCATTGAGCACACCTGGTTTAGTGTGTAATGAATTCCTAAACTTTCCTCAAATGTTCTTTTTTGTCTAATACCAAAAATGCAAAAGATCCCCATATTTTAGAAGCAGGCTCCAGACAATACTTCACATTGTTACAGGCTTGAGGATTCGATCAATTCAAACTAATCATTTCATCACATAGTAGCACTGCAGTTCGACTGATATAACAATCAATCACCATAATGTGTTGATGAATATGTTTTTACCACAGCATAATGTAGAAATGATGAAATGGAGACTCATTTCTCTGATTTGTTCCCCCAGATCTCTTCCTTCCTTCGTCCTCTGGCCTGTGACCAAGTCTTAGTAGCCAGTGTTGAAAGGTGCAGCTGGAGTAGAGAAAAGGTTCTCTGGCAGAGCTTTACTCAACAAAGCAAAAGTGCCACTATTGCCAAAGTGGTTTTTTTTCTTGGTTTTTTTTAACCATCATAGTACAAAAACAGGAGTGGCACACAGCTGTTTATTTAGGGTGATTGAATGCGTGACTAAACCTTCTTGTCTTCACACTCTGTGTGCGATTAAAAGAAGGTTTGATATCTTGCCACATTGTCTCATGTTGTGAATTTAATTTTGAAAAAAGTCCCAAATATTGAAAAAAAAAAGTCACAAAGAATTTTATATCTGTGATAATGAACACAATTTATACAGCAACAATTCATAATTCAGCTTTGTCACACATCATATTTAAATGACATGGCTTTAAAATGTCTCATCCCTGCTTCCCCCACACACTCTGTCTACAGAGAAAAAGAGAAAATATCCAGTCAGCAGCAGGTCTCTGGTTGAATTGTCTCTGGAGGCCAGAGAAAAATGGTCAGACTGCTTCAAGGTGACAGGAAGATAATAATAACTCTAATAGCTACTAGTTACGACCAAGGTATAGAGAACAGCATCACTGAGTGCACAACACGCCGAACACTGTGGGATACAGGAGCAGAAGATCACACTGGGTGCCATTCCTGTCTGCTAAGAACAGGAGAGCGAGGCTATAATAAACGCGATCTCTCCAAAATTAGACAACAGAAGACTGGAAGATGTTTCCTGGTCCGATGAGTCTTGATTTCTGCTGCAGCATGCATCCATCCTGCCTCAAATCAGCAATGATGATGCAACCCATGGTGCAAATAGCTCAAATAACACCAAAAAGCACTGGTTTCTTGAAAATGACAGTGGGTTTACTGGACTCAAATGGCAACCAATCCAATACAGGCAAGATGAACCTAATATCCAGTGAGTCTAAATGTGTAAAAACAGGAACTATTGCTTATGTACATGTTTTAATGGACCTTTTCACAGACTTCCTGTTACCCAGCTGGGTATGAAAGTGATAATTTTGTAGTTTTTCGACACCAACAGTAACTTCACAATTAATCAAATCAAACACACAAATCAATAAGAAACGTGCGCCCCAGCCATCTATGGGGCACATCACATGCGCAACTTAACATGACGTTAAAAATTCATGTGTTTTTATATTACTGTGGACTCGGTCCTGCATACAGCACCAGAATAATTCGGTGCAAATTTCACAGCAGTTGGGAGCTATCATACAAGCCCATGCACATTTAGGTTAACTAACTGTACGACTCTATAGCTGAGGGGTTGAGAAGGTCAGTAAGACTTCTCTCCATTCTTACAGGGGGCAAATTGAACCAAACTGAACTGTGTTCAGCACAGTGCTACCCTTAATTTCAACAACAACCCAGCAAAATAAAAGCCTCAACTGTAAAGTGCACTAGAACACACACTTACTTCAAAAAGTCTTCACAGAAGCGTGTCAGCCTTGGCAAAAGCCATCGGGGAAAACGCGTTTGACATCTATTTCGTCATCACTACGAGACTGTATGTTATGGCCACCTGGTAGATGTTGGATATCTGTACGGGTTACACCGACTGGGCGGGGTTACCGACTGAGAGGACACTGGAAGCGTTGTAGGAGAATGATATAGGGCTTTGGAGTTGACGTCACGCCGCAATGCATTATGGGAGCGCAGCGCCATTTTCGGGGTCTACGAATCCAAAGCCCTATTCACTTTGCTGGAACGACGACAACAAGAATCATGCTTAAAAGCAGCTCAAAAGAAAACGGACGGTATAGAGACCGATTGCGTCCAGAGGCGAAGCAGCGTTACTTGAAAAAAATAGAGTGCATCGCAAATCTGGACCCGTACGAAATACGGCAGTGGAGTAAAGACCCAGACGACCTACCGCCACTGTCCTACCCCGATGTCTCCGCCTATCTTGTTTGTGGAGTAAGCGCCTACACAGCGAACCAGTTCCGAAATTACAAGTCACTGGAGGCGCACATCCAATTTACCAACGGCTGGGTGCAAGATTTGGGTATTTTCAAGCCGCCAAACTCTGAGTACGTCGTCATTCATACCAAGGTAAGTCAGCTGAAGCGCATCAAGTGTAATAGCCATTTTCCACCCCCCACCATAATTAATGTTATACATTTATCATCGAACTGCTAAAATATCGTTATCATATTATGTGCCCATAATTGTAAAGTAGATGCAAACTAACACGTTGATAATCGGGCAAATTATTAACGCCAATTCGTGTCCTCCCTGTCTCATTTCATTTATTGTCTTTACATCAACCTTGTCCTTGTATGTTACAGGTACTGCACTCCCAAAGATTGAATGAACCTGCATTACGACCATGGGTAATTGTAAGCACCACGGGGAAGGTCGAAGCTGCACACTGCACCTGTATGGCCGGAGTTGCTGAGACCTGCACCCATGTCGCTGCACTTCTATTTAAAGTGGAGGCAACAGTGAGGATCCGTGGCACAAAGACTGTCACAGATGAACCAGCCTACTGGGTTTTGCCGGGGAACACAACCAAGATACAGCCAGAGGTTGGCCATAACATTGACTTTCCATCTTCAGCAGCACAAAAAAAGACTCTTGATGAAAATATAAACAGACCGTCTGTGGTGAAAGGCAGAAGAAGCCGTCCTTCAAAACGAAAGATTCCTTCTGCTACGTTTGAGGAGTTGTCACCAGTGTTAGACACACTTCATAAACACAATAAAGCAGTGTGTTTGTCTGGATTGGAGAAATACTACACATCACACACTGTACAATCATCCACATTACCAATGTCTCTGGCTTGTTTGCACAACACAGGTGCACAGTCCCTTGGTCTTACCGAGCTGCAACTACACTGTGTAAAGTACATAAATGCAGCAAAAGTTACTGAAGAACAGGCAGAAGCTATCGAGGTACGCACAAGACTGCAACACAAGAGAGCATTGAAATATGTATAACTTGATTTCAAACCTGCAGCACTTACCATGTAACAATTGTCAAACTGTAAAATAAAGAGTGAAATACAGTTATTTGTTATCTTGCTTTTATTATAACGTCATTTTAGTGAAACAGGTACAGAAATGGTTACATAACGTAATGTCAGTGTGTTCATACAATAACACATTAAAAAAAAGGTTTTACTAGTACTATGTCTTCAGAGACATACTGAGAGTTTTCACAATTATTAATTAACAAGTACAAGTCTCATGTGTGCCTGGTTTCACTACCACACTAGGGCACATGTTAACCAAAACACAACACACCCTCACAATTTTATCAATGAAGGTAACGTCTTCATCCTCACATTCTCGAACACGGACATAAAAATAGCAAAACAAGTAAAACCAGTGTAATATTTCACTTTTTCCGTATCATCCTTTAAAAAGTTTTCATTCAGCTCTGTCTTGTCCAACTTTGATTTAAGCTTTCTGTTCTCCAGCAGCCGGTTTATTTCTGCTCTGCTCTGTACACAGCGCACACAATCATTTGTCAGTCTTTGATCTTCTGTCTGTTTCTCTCTGATATCACTGTTTTCTGCATCTGCACCCGTTACCTCTGCTTCTACTTGTCCAAGACAAATTTGGCCCTCAGCCAAAATAACAAGGTTGTTATGGAGTTGCTCTCCTGCGGTGTCCATCTCTGGCTGCTCTTCTGTGGTAACTTCTGCTGGGGCTTCACCTTCACATTCTGCAGCTCCATTGTGAAAGCCTGTCCAATAAAAAGAGTGCAAATACACAAGGGAATTTTAAAGTGGTTTATACATTAAGGCAGTATGAATACTCAAATGTTTGTGTTAATTGACTAAGATCAACTTTTAAAATAAGAAATTGTGGTTGGGGGTGCGGTTGTTGTTTACCTCCTACTAGTGCTTTTTTTTGTTGGCGTTGTGTTCGCCTCCTGTGACGGTCTGAATGTGATGTTCGGATTTCGGAGTGCCCCATGTGTAGCATTGGTACCCAGTCTGGATTTGTTTGATCCATTTCATAGGCAGGCTTCCCTACAGTTGTGCAAAAGAATTAGCGAATCTTTACATAGCACATATGTCTGCAAAGTCACTCCATTCATGTTTGATCGCAATTTCTATAACTTCCGAGACCACCAACGATAATATTATTCAGCTATAAAGTGTGATATGAACATATCTAGCACTTACCGGAATGAAAATGTCTGGAGCACACCAAGTGATATGGGGAGATGGAACAGAACTTGATATCAGCTCGTCTCACGGCTGCTATCCAGGCTCGACGCCTTCGTTTGGTAACATCCGATACATGAGCTCCTTGATATTGCTTCCAGGTTGGAAAAGCATAAAAAGACAACCCAAGCTTATTCCCGTGCCGATCGTAAGATCGAACATTGCAGCCGACCACACAGCAAGTACGAACCATGGCTGTGCTTTCGCTCCTTCATCGCTTGCTCTTAGACCCCGAAAATGGCGGATCAGGCCAAAATCCTTTCCACGCCCACCCCCGTGACATCACGCTCCAAAGCCCTATAGGTGATACCAAACAGTAACCGAGTGCTCCCATAGGACTCTGCGCATGCTCAAACAATCTACATCATCACCCCGCGCCTTTGTTGTCAGACGGTAGCGAGGTATCGTCAGAGCTAGCTCGCCTAGTCTCTAATATAGAACGAAAACAGTTTAGGAAATGATTATTTTGACGTTTTGACGCACCAGAATCATCCCGAAGGTGGGATCAGTGGTAAATCAATTCGAAGAATTCGCCAGCGAAGAGGAAGTTTGACAAACAACGAGGTAAACGGAAACTCACTTAGCTAACTGCTGCAATCTACTGCTCTTCCATAACGAAGTGACTGAGAGCTCATCTTCATCACATATGCTACCACCTGCATAACCGTGTCTGGTTTAACTCTACCCGGGCTGATCTATCCGAAGAAGTTCCGCAGTTAAGGAGTAAAATTGTACGGTTTGTTAAACTAAGATTATCTGCTTAGCTTTTCCCAGATGTGGAGTCGGAGTTTTGCTTTTTCAGATGTTTATTTGACAGTGCGAGGAAGTAACCCACACTACGTCGTTTCCTGATTCTGTTTCCTGATTAGGTTAAAACCCCTGTTATGAAACATACATCGGCGCATACATTGCACACAACTTCTTTAAATTTTAATTGAATGAAATTAACTGAGTTAGATCAGAAAATCCCTAAATTTCACTATTTAATTGGACACTTTTCAGAGATTAGATCATTGGCGTGGTAGTGGCTATGTCGTAGAAAGCATGTTGGTGGTGAAACTGCGGAGCAGAAGGAAGAAAAAGGTTCGTGGATGTAGGGAAGGAGGACATGCAAAGGGTTGGTGTGACAGAGGAGGATGCTTGGGATAGTGTCAGATGAAGGAAGATGATCAACTGTGGCGTCCAATAAAGGGCAGCTGAAAGGCAAAGTTTTGAGACTCTTTATGATTTATGTGCAGTTAATGTGGAAGCTGTTTATCTGACGCTTTACTTTTTTGACCTTTCCTGGATTTTTCCTTCAATGAGGGTATAATTAGCTGAATATCTGTATTTGGTTGAACTTACAGATGCCCAATAGGTGTCCAGGTCTTCTCTGGTAGGTTCCTTCATGTTCCAGAGATTTCCAGAGGCAAACGCCCAGCTGTTGAGTGTCTGAGCTCCATGCAAATTCATACTTGCGATAATCAAAAACTCTGCCTTTTGCTTCTTTTATCCCACAGATTCCACATGTCATCGGCAGCAGAGACAGTTGAAAATGCCTCTATTATTTCAGAGAGCACGGCCCATGATGGAAACCGCTTGTGGATAGGAAACATTGATCCCAAAATCACAGAGTGAGTAAAAAAAAAGTCAGCTTCTGCTTTAACGCAAGCTCATATTTCATCTTCATTGATCCACCAGATATCACTTTAGATAGTGTAAATTATCTACAACACTTTAATCCGTTAGTAATGATTGCAGGGATCTTAGCTCATAGTCAAAGACCCACTGGGATTACAATAGAGCTGTGGCATAGTGAGCATTTTTAGGAATTAAATGTAACGTTTTCAGCCTCAAATGTGCGAAAGCGCCACTTTAATATGGAGTAACATTTAGTGATGGCTTTTAGTGGGTGATCTGTGGTCACTGTAATAGATGGTATGAAACTGAGGCATTGGTTTGTACCTTCTACCCCATAGAAAGGCAATGTATTGTGTGTCCGTGTATGATTGATTAACTGTGTGTGTAGAGTGTGTGTGTGTGTCACAAGCTGAGACTGAGCAGACAGGGCTGGGTGTGTGAAAGAGAGGCAGTGAAGCGCGGAGACCTGCTCGGCTAAGGAGCAGCCATCATTCCTCAATCACCTGCCCTGTTTACTGTTTCTGTGTCAACCTGGAGCTCAGTGTGTGTGTGTGTGTGTGTGTGTGTGTGTGTGTGTGTGTGTGTATGCGTGTGTGTGCGCGCGCGCGCATACACACACAGTTGATGTTTGGGTGGCAACTGGTAGAGGCTTTGACACCCAGAAGAGTCTTTACAGAGCATCACATGCAAATCCTTTTTGTTCCTCCTTCTTTGTGTTTGCTGCTGAATGCTAAAGACATCCCTGCATATGCTGTGATGAAGAGGAGGTAGTTTTTTGGGGTGAGGGGTGTGTTTGGCCGCAGCAGCCCCCATGCCTGTGGGGGCTGCTGGAGAATGTACGGGCAGCAGCTCTGGTGGGCGTCTAGACAGGCGTTTCCTTCCCCTTTCCCTGCTCTGCTCTGCTTCTTCTTAAATGGCCCTCTACTTCTCAGTATGGAGGGAAAACAAGAGAAATGCTCAAGGCCCCCGTTGCTGATTGGGAAGATTAATTAGCTCCGGGATAGCACGCAGTACCCCCTGTGTTTGTCTGGGTGAGCCAAACTCCCTGCAGAGGTGGAAAATAGACCTGAGATGCAAGGTGCTGATGCCACAAGGCAAAATGATTGAACTGAAACAAACTGTTTTCAGCATTTAAAATCAATACAACTATAAACTGCCCCCAATCTTAATTTATATCATTTTATTACAAAAGATGACATATGAGTAATTTATTCTGTGAGGGTGAAATTTTATTTCTTTGAGCTTGGATCATTTGGAAATACAAAAGTGTGCAAAAGTCTTAAGCCCCACTTGATTTCTTTATATTTTGCTCCCAGTGATACACACTTTGTCTTTTTTTAAGCAGTAGTTCTCCAGGCTTTCTGAAGGTCTTTGAATTATTATTTTTTTTTACATTGCACCCATCTTCAGTCCAGTCCTTGTACCTGGCCGTCCCAAAGGAATGTTTTTTGTTTGTTATGACACTTAACACTCACCTATGAATTATTCAAGTTTTAAAAAGGCACCTAACAAACTAGATGAACCAATGTTGTGTCTACACATAACACACAACTTAGAAATGAACCAATTTTAATGTGTATCTTTAGGTATGTTGTGACTAGCAGCCTGTCATAAAAGTATATAGTTTGTTCCAATTTCTGTAGTTGAATCTACAAAAACTGCCAAAAAAATTTTGGTTTGACTTGGAGGAAACAGTATTTTGCAGTAGCAAGGGGATTTCCAAAGAACTATCAGCTGAAAACTCTGTATTTTGATTTTGATCCACAATGCAATACCATCTGGAAAACATTTGAATAGCAGCGGTTTCCCAAAAACACTACCAATGCAGTGAAAGCATACCTGGATAGACAAAGACACAGTTGAACACTATCAGTCATGGACTGGCCTCCCCAGAGCACAGACCTCAACAGTACTGAAGCAGTGTGGGATCATATTTGACAGAGAACAGAACAAAAAGGAGAAACATCCAAAGAGGAGCTTTGAATATCCTTCAGGAAGCCTGGAGAACTATTCCTAAAGACTTCTTGTAAAATTGTTGCATTTTTCAGTGCTGGCGTTTAGGTGAGGTTTAGTTCTGTTTCATGTTTTCAGTGCTGTTTTAGGTTGTTCAGGGTAAAATGTTACACTTAATTTGAATACAGTGAAAAGCAGCACTGTGATTTTGTGTGAAGTGCACAGTTCTGTTTGATTGTAAGCTTCCCTGTTGAGAGAATTATGAAATTTTCCTACAAGTTCATCTCTTACAGTGAAGAGGGAAGAATTTATTCCACGCGTGATAATTAAATTGACCTTTTCTGCTTTTCATCCTGTTCAGATATCAACTGGGTTATGGGGAAACTATGATGTTGTTTCCCTTTTAAATTTTCAGTAAAAATCCCACAGTTCCTGTCACAGTGCAAGTTGTCAGTTGCACGTTCTTTTACTCTTTACAACTGCAGATAGCTGCATTGTCAAAAAGTCAAACCCTAGCTCCTCCTCTCCAAATTCTTCCCTTCTGACCTGCACTTTTCTGGACCGAACCTTTTGTCTTGTCTTTTTCTGGACTTGACTCACATCCCCCCCCCCCCCCCCCCCCCCCCCCCGTCCCTTCCTTCCTCTCTTCTTGTTTCCTAACTCTTGTATCTGTCATACCTGGCTTCTCACCTCCTCTCTTCTTTTGCCTTGTGCTCCTCTTCCTACACCTTTCACCTTGCCATCAATATCCCCTCTCTGAACTTTAGTCTCCGTTTGCTCACCTTTCCCTCCCTTTCCTCCCCCTTCTCTTCCCCTCTTCCTCTGGTGGGTTTTACAGCCCCCAGGAGGAGCTCTCCATTGTGGCTTAGCATCCAATAATGTTCTTAGTGTGTAACCTCTGTTAAAAATACACATATGCTCAAACGTCTAACTATATAGCTTTTTCAAAGGACGGCATAGTTCACTAGTGCACAGTTTTTGTTTACTGAAGTGTAAACAACAACTTAAGTGTAATCTAGGGCTAGATGAGCCACTGTCACATGGGGAGACTTGCAGGGTGTTGTCTGGGAAAAGCAGAAACTGTCGTTGGTCTAAAGCCCCCCAGGGAGTCGTAGAAGACATTAGTACAACCTGTAGCTTAGAACCTCGCTTCACTCTGAGAATGCCACATCAAGTCCCTTGCACATACACTGCACACTTGCACATTGACATTTTTCTGGTCACACACACACAAACCACTTGAGGATTAAAAATAACAGGCTCCTAAACAATAAAAGGTTGAAGCATTAATTTCTCTTTAACAGTCATACAAAACACCTGGGGTCACTCTGAGGCCTGGACAGTCACACAAGGCAATGGCACCGAATCAAGAACACAGGAGGGCGTCTGTTGGACTCTTTTCTTCAAGCGTTTCAGTTTTTTCCCCTGTGACAGAAGACAAGAACATGTAAACAACAATAAAATCAACGAATTGCTGAATATGTTTGGCTTCAACTGTTTGTGCATGTACACGCTCCTTGGGTTGACACAAACTATTAAAGTATACAAATGTGTAACTATAACCTTTTTTTTCGTAAACTGCTGATTGAGTTGCGGGTGTTGTCGTCTTTCATACAGTGAGGACTGCTAAAAGCCGTTTTTTTGCCTTCACTCGGGAACATGAGGAGTTAATTCTGTGGTGGTTTCAGTGACTAATCAGCAGGGTGATGTGTTGTTTCTTGTTGAGGAGTTTTCACAGTGATTCAAACTTGTTCTTGGACCTCAAACAGTTACTATAAATGAGTCCACTGACACTCTTAAAAGAAGTCTGCAACAATTTTGCTAATTGATTTCACCATTTCAGTCATTTTTTTGAGCCTGACTCACACAGTTGACCCCAGCATCTCGAATGTGTCAGCATATTGGAACTTGGGATGGACACTTTTTTGTATTTTCTTCTTAACAAAATGGAAAAGCACGTGCTGCTCAGTTTGTGTTGAAAACAATCAATCAGCCCCGGGGTATTTACAGTAGTGTAGCAGAGAATCTAGTCTCCAAGTGACCCTGAACTCATTGCTCTTTTCTGTACTGTCAAAAGAAATGTTTTTTTCCCATGGCTGCAAATTGCTGGTTAAACACGCGCGCACACACACACCTACAATCTCACAAACACTGCATAGCTCTTCAGTGACCACATGTATTCTCATTTGTATTCCTAAGCAGCGCCGCACAGTCAGTGGAGGTTGTTTGTGCAGATCTCTGTGCTCAGGGGGGATTTTAAGCTTCCTCTGTTTTATTCCCTCATTGTCCTGCTACTGTATCCTCAGCATTGTCTCAGTCAGAGATTTACTGTCACCGGCCTGCCACACCAGCTGGCCTGCTGCTAAAAAGGTGTCAGGGAGAGAAAGCTGTCATTCTCATTAGCCCTACTTGACAGATTTACAGGGGCCAAATACAGCATGGACTGAGACCCTTTTGCAAAATATCAAAGTCATTTTGCCTTTTTATTTCCCATTTTCTGTCTTTATGGAGCAGTCTTTTCTTACGCTTTTTTTTTTTTTTTTGCTCTCTCTCTCTTTTGCGCTCTCTCTCGACAGATATCACCTGGTGAAGTTGTTAGAGAAGTTTGGCAAAGTGAAACAGTTTGACTTCCTGTTTCACAAGTCTGGGCCTTTGGAGGGACAGCCACGAGGCTACTGCTTTGTCAACTTTAGCACCAGGGAGGTACGTGCAGCATGTTTATCTGCATATAAATGTCAGTTGTGTTAAAAGGTTTGTTAGTTTTTTAAACCCACAGCATGTGGCTTTGTACACTAGTACGTAAACTCAGATGCATGAAATACCAGATTTATCATTTCTAAAAGTAAATCCTCAGTTGGCAGGAGTAAAACGAATCATTTCATCAATATAGGAAAAATATTTGAACTTAAAGATCTGATGAGAAACAATTTTCATCCACTATGAGTTGGATGTTTTATGAAAATGACCCAAACTGAGTGTAAAAATGTTCATGAGTCAACCTGACGCAGTGTGCGTGTGTGTCCTGTTGAAGTGGGCTTTATAGGGAGCAGGTTTAAGCTTCACAGGTTGTTTTGGAGCGTGCTGTGGGATTGAGATAAGCATCTAGTTTCACAGCTAGTGTCTATCAGTGGGATATGAAGCCCTCCCAAAAGGATTATACAGAGGAAGTGTGTGTTTATCTTTCACACTCACACACACTTACATGTAGACACGCTTGGATAAAGAACTGCATTAATATAATTTAGCAGCAAAGCCACTTGCACATTTGATTAGATAAAACTGTATTTATTCACACTGCCTCTCATACGCACAGCCACACACTCAGACACCTCAGTTATGGCCTTCTGCTGTTATGAGGACTAATGATTTAATCACTCGGATGCAATCATCAAAGCTGATTTTTAATCACGACTTAAAAGCCGCCCCTCTGTCTTTCTCTCTTTTCCTCTTCCTTGTTTTCTCTGTGTTTGTGTTTCTGTGGCTGCATGCAGGAGGCTGAGAGGGCTATCCAGTGTTTAAATGGGAAGCTAGCTTTGTCCAAGAAGTTGGTTGTGCGCTGGGCACATGCACAGGTGAGGGTAAGTATCACGCTCACTCCCAGCATACAATACTGCTCTGAATGTGGCTGAAATTTTGGGTTTAATCTGCAGGTATAGAGACTAAATATAAATATTAGATCTGTGCATTAGAAAAATGTTAGGCTCTCTAATGACCGAAGGGTTGGGAGAAATCACCAAAATATCTTAAGATGAGGGACATGTGTGAAGGCAGAGGTCAATCTGGCTTAGGGTGAAAGATAAAAATGATCCGCCTGTAGTGGTTTTAATTTTAGTGTTTTTGCTGTCAGAGCCAGTTTACAGAGAACACAGGGATCCCAGCACAACCAGCATGCCTGTCTGTTAACAATAGAAAGCCTACTGGCGAAGGGTGAAAGGATATCCTGTATAGAGACGAATCACGCCCTACACACACACATACACACAAACACATGGTAGAAGGGGGTCAAGGTCAACGCTGCCGCCTTTAAGAGAACACGCTGTGAGATAAATCTGCTCAAAGATTTACCTAATAACAGTTCAATCAACCGTTTCAAGCAAAAGTAGTAGCTGTTTATATTCATGCTTCTACAAGTGTTCATTTAAAAAAAACAAAAAAAAAAAAAACAATTTTTGTGCCACTAATAAAAATGACCTTTAACCACTTAAGTAACAATCTCCCAACATCTTTGCCACTCGCCTTAGCTCACATGCACTTTTTTAGGTGCGGTACTATGAAATCAAACATTTCCTTGCATAACTATTGTCCAGTTATGCAAGTCAGTTATGCAGCTTGCATAACTGCTGCATGTAAAAACACTTGCATGCAAGAAGCATCTCTAGCGTAGGTTATACTAACAGGACGGTTAATCTCGTGAATAATTCAGTGTACTGTAGTGAGTGAATATAATCAGCTGAACAGGGTCTGGTTCTGACCCCTTTTTTTCTTCTTTTTTTAATAATTAGCAGTATGTGTAGGCTAATATAAATAATTATCAAACGTAATAATTGTTTTATTCTTTTAAAGCTTAAAATGACATATTAACAGTATTTTCAAGTCAAGTTGGGGTCATCTTAGATTCAACAGGCCCCAGACTGTAGTATCAGGTTTGTTAATGTGAGGATTTAAATGAATAAACAGGTTTTTGACTCTTTGCCTGCATGGCAGGCATACAGTAAATGCTGGTTCCTCTCAGTAAATACCATTTTCTGTCTATCAGCTCAGGCAGTTAAAACACAGCCTTGGAAAATATATATCTCGCTGTCCTCTCTGCTGCATACGTGACTAACAGAGTCGGAGAAAGTGCAAGTTTTTTTAGGAATTCGTTTTTTAATTATAATTAAATTGTCAGTGGGTTATAGACTGGGGTTGACCTTGGCTTCCAGCGAATGTTGTTGGTATTCTTAAGCTTTGATCTGTTAAAGTAAGCTAGATATGCGCATTTTTCCACTCTGCTGCAGTGTGTTGATGGACGGTCGTGATCATGTGACCCTGCAAACTGTCCTGCTAGACTTGATTGCTATAATTAAAGTTTCACAACAGGGAGTATCTCCGCCTAGCCTGCAGACATGGATTTGCCTCCCTCCTGGCAGAAATGAATTCACACATCACCATTATCGTGCCCTTTGTGAAAATAAATTAATATTTCAACCACAGTCATCTTCACATTGTTCATCAATCTTTCTCCCTCACGTTGTAGACTCCCCACATTTTCTTATTGTGAGTTTTAGGCGAGGAAAAGAGTAGAGGTTTAAGCATGACCCATGTCGTATGTTCCAAAAAAGACGGCACCGCAACGCTCAACTTCACCCATCACCTCAGGAGCTTTTTCCTAAGAGGTGTCTGATCATTAAACCTCCTTCTAAAGCATGCGATATGTGTGCTTTTCCCCTTTCTTAACCTTTGTTTGATGCATAATTTCAAGGGTTATGTTTCTTATTAGCTACAGAGATTACAACATGGGGTCAATTGCAGATCACCGCCAATTCCAGTGAAGCCGGTATACTGATATTTCAAGTGGACTAGTCTGTGAATTGCGAGTCACTAATTTTTGCAGTCCCGTCTTTGTGAGCAATCTTCCACTGATGGAGCCAGCTCAAGTCAAATTAAAAATGAATTACATTTTTGCCAGCCTGTCTTCATTGAGTCCAACCCAGGATGTGTGCTGGGATATGTGAGTCACAGACAGGTGGTGTTGAAGTTATCCAATCGTCCAGGCTTACATCTTGACTTTACTTAAAGCTTTGAAATGGAGGGAATTACTCTGATGATCATTTATTTAAGGATGTTCACAATCCTCAGATTTCCAAACCTGCTAATGCAACTGTTAAAGATGGCGTATTTTATACCCATACTTATATAAGTAAGCTTATCTATGATGCATGCCACCTTTGGAGATGAAATGATTTGTGTGGCTAAAAGGGTACAGTGCTAATTTATCAGCTTATCCTAGTGACCTTAGTTAGCAAGTGCAACACACAAACACACTTATCAGCTTATGCTTGTGTCAGGGCGCCTGCCGTGATCCTACCTCTAACTGAGTTACCCAGTTGGATGAGTAAAAAAAATACCCTCACTCGGAGTTGATCTGAGGGTAAACTTTTTTTTTTTTTATTACCAGGTATGTAAGTTTGCTTTTTAATGCTGCAAAGTGGAGCATTTTAGCATGGGAGTCTTTGGGGTCTCATTCCTTTTTCGAGCCAACCTCAAGTGGCCACGAGAGGAACTGCGGTTTTGTACACTTCTTCTTGGCTTTATTTGTTTGTACTCCGTGTTGTGTAATATGCTTTTAATTTTAAAATATCAAGTTATTTTAAAAGTAATCTATTACATTAAAGCATCATGTATGCATTAGTTACTCGTTTGAGTTTGTTTGCTTTACCAGAAACAATAAACGGTTTTCATTTAGTTTGTGCATGTTGATTATTCATCCTGAGCGTGTGAAGTCTTCTTAGTGTAGTTTACTTCATGATATTTCCAGCACCTCCTCAACTATATTACCACCCGGTTGGGTGAACTTGTTACTTGTTACAAAGTAAAAGTTATTGGTGTCATATTGTAAGGTGATACATCCAACACTGAATGAATGTACAAAACAAAAGTTTAACTACATTTGCTATGCATTTCTCACTTGTCAGCCAATTATAGTGCAGTAATTTAGATATATAGATTTATTAACCTAATTTAAAATGCTATCTCCTGAAAAACATAAATTTAACAACCCAAATTTAGCTTTATTTGCAGGTTTTGGAGTGTTTTCAGATTCAGTGTGCTCTTATTGGCTGCATTCAGATCTCTATGCATTCCAGCCACATGCCTTTAGGAATAGGTGGAAGGGAAGGGTCCTGGCTGGTTGCATGGTCATTGTTTTTACTCTTATTCTTGGCTATACATGTTGTTTATTTCATGGGACTGTATGTAGGAATGTGTGTGCGTGTGCTGTGCTGCATTTATGTAACTTCATTTAATGTCATGTGAGTCTGTCTCGCTTCCACAAGCTGAATTTTGCCAGATGGTTTCCAAACGTACTGCACACGGAAACTGCTGCGCCAAGCGCTGGAGCTTATCATTACCCATCATGTGACTGTTACTTTGTTTAGTTTTTCTTTTTTCTTTCTTTTTTTTTCTCCACAGGTTTCAGTTTTGGCTGTTGGAGATGTTTGGAAGGTGGTTTTGAAAGAAATGAGTGCACACGTTGGTTGTTGCTCATCAGCTGGTCCCACTTTTATCCTCGATCATCCCTTAGGGTGTGATTACAAGCCGGACGTGCTTGCTTGCTTCTTGGTTACTGTCTGTTTGACCAGAAACAAACAAGATCAATACTGTAGTTTAGTAATGTTCATATTTGTGGGAGAAAACTGGAGCTGACTTCAGAGACCTGCTGTTAGTATTTATTAGAAGGCCTGTTGTTTTCTAAATGTCTGCCTTATTGTATTTGGCCCTGTTCAAACTTAAAATGTATCTCAGGGGTAAAATGCTGTTAAACTGAGATTAATGATTAGGAATTGCTTGTCCTTTTTAGAAAGTTAAAGTTTGATTGATGTGTACTGTGAGCTGTAATCTATATCACAGTCCACATTATATATTTAGGACATATTCAGTGTCTTCCACTGATTGTCTGCTTCCCTGTATCTTGTGTATCTTCTGCCATTACTTGCTCTACTTGTTATTTTACTCCTTCTGTTTATCTCTTTTCATCTGTCTGTCCATACATGTTTCCATCATTGTTTGTGTGGGTCTTTTTTTGTTTGTTTGTTTTTGCCCACGTATGTTGTTTACAGAGGTTTGAAGGTTTTCGTAATGACAAGACAATGCCTCCCAGCCTGGAACCGTCGTGCAGCGGTTCAACAGAGGATGGATCCATAACAACCAACCACCTCAGGTTGGCATCAACAGCAGACACACACGCACACATATAAACTTTCTGCTGTTGTATCAGGTTTTGTTTTTTCTCTGAGTGTGTTCACATATGAGCTGAAGCCCTGAACTTTTGTATTTGAATGGATTTGAATTGGTGTCTAATCTGTCGGCACCCAATGCAAAGATGAGCCAGTGGGCATCGAATTGCCTTCTTCTTTCTCTACCTGTCAGTCTTGCTTAAACCTAAGAAAGAATTTCTAGCAGTGAGAATGCTGCTGAAGTTTACCGTCTCCTACTACAAGAGAGAGCTCCAACTACTAAAACCTGAGCCTCATAACAGTTGCCATCCTGAGAGAAACTTTATTGCATTGAGAAGGTGATAAAATGGAATTAGGACAGTCTGCTACCAGTCAGCCTGTGATTGAATTGGAATAAGTTGGCATGTACACATGCAGTCTATATCTGAGTAACTGTGATAAATCAGTGATGATCGCTAATCTGGTGCTATCTCCTTCATTGTAAATGCACTTCAACTGCTTACATTCAGAGTCTAGCGAGAACCTCATAGATCCGAAACAGAAATTCAGATATTTCTGTTTATCTATTAACTTTTACATAGGATTGTAACCAGTTGGCAACCAGTTGAGTCGTGTCCCCAACTGCAAAGAGACCAATTGCAGACGAGTTGCAACTGACACTAGTGTGATGGCAATGTTATAAATTAAACAGCAGTTATTTGCAAACCTTCTCCAATCTGTCTGAGAGTGACCGCACTCAGTCCGAGTCAGACTGCGATTGTTTGGAGGCAGGTTGCCTTCCACTCTGTGACCCATGCATTGATTGAAAGTGGGCACCCACAGGTTAGGGTGTTGAATGCTTAAGCTCTGGGTGACCAGTTGGTTGTTATAACTACTTGCAGGGGGGGTCACTGAATGGGGAAAAAAAAAAGTAAATGCAATCAGTAGAAAACACTTGTTTATTTTTTTTCCATTCCACTCATCCAACTTTGGGGGGAGGGCTGGAGAAACCCATGAAGCATTTCACCCACTCTGGGAGTGTGACCTTTTTTTACATCCACAATCACGTCTATCTTCTGACATACTGTAACCTTAATTAACCAAGCCAGCACAAATACATGAAAAACAGAAGTTTCAGACATATTTTGGACCTCATATGGGTCTAATGTTCTCTCAAGAGCTGTTCTCTTTCTTTTAGTGTAGTCCAAGTACCTTCTGAAAACATTCACATTTAATGAAACATCCATTTTAAAAACAGTCTGAGATGTCTTAAGAAGAAAAAAAGAGCTATTTCAACAATGTTCCTCAGTTTTTCCACATTCAGTTGGTCTGCTGTAATTATACTTGCATTACAATTTTACAGATGAAAGTGGATCTTTAAAAAAAAACACGCAAAACTCACACGCTTGAAACGAAACAATAGTATTTTACTCATTTATGATTGAAATAATCATTTATGATTTAGAAAAAGTTTAGCTATCCTCACAGCTCCACCTCTCCAGCAAGAGCAGTGCAATTTGTTAAAGAAAATGAGTTATTATTAGCTCCTCAGCCATTCTGATACTTTGTAAAGCTGTCCAGCAGGCTGGATTTGACCCTTTGCCAGGAAGCATGTCTGACACCTCTGCTATAAAACATTCTTCACGGTACTCAACTGTGGTGCTGAAATTATTGAAAGACCACATTGGCTCCAAAGACATCAATGGAAGTGTTGAAATTCTGTCCGACTCCAAAGTTTGCCATTATAGCAGCCACATTTGCAGCCCTTATTCCCATATACACGGCAGGTCAACCAATTAAATAAATAAAGAGCTGTTAAGTCACTCTGTGGCATTTTCGCCTCCTACTGAGGTAATATAGCCTAGAGTCACAGCAAAACGTAAAATACACAGCATGTATTTTATGCAGGCTACTCAGTGAGTATACATCCCACTGGCAACCAAAAAAAGGCAACTCTTGGACTTTAATCTGAACTATGATATTTTCCTTTACTATTTTGGGGCCTTTTTAGCCTTTATTTTGATGGGATGTTGAAGAGAAGACACTCAGCAATTGGCCTCACGGTGGATTCACCTTACCATTGTGAGGTAAAGCAGCGCGCTGATCAATGATCTTTTCATTAACATAAACAACAGTTTTAGGGGGATTAATAATGCATTTGCAGCCTATTTAAAATAAGACAAATGGAGTGTAAAAACGGTCAAATGCCAAATTAGGTTCCCCCGCGTGAGCAGACTCACTAAGCAGAGTGTTTTTTACCCTTTAAATGTGGAAGCTGTTAATTTTGTGAAAATATGTGACAAGATGTGGTTGAAAAAAAAAAAGAAGTAATTTCATGTTGTTGTGCAGGAACCTCTCATCTATCTGCTGCAAACCTCAAAGTCACTCTATCCACACAGCACAAGAGAGGAAATATACACTATAGCCCTCTTTTTTCCCTGATGGCCCCTCTATTGTTTTCCTCTCCAGTTTTTCTTTTTTTTTTTTTTTTTTTGCTACTTCTCGCACATACTCATTCCCTCATTTCCCCACCACCTCCCCACAAGCACTGCAATTTTTTCCCACAATCTTATCTCCTCTGCTTCTCCAAATTCTGTTTCACCATTTAAATAAAAGTAGTCCTCTGTTTCACTGTTCATTCTTCTATATTTTTTTTAAACCTGTCCACCCCCCTCTCACTAAGACTGCTATTACCTCCTCTTTCTGTCCCCCAGAGTCTGTCCATCAGCCCTATTTGTCCCTCACACTCAGTATCAACACTAGTATTCCCCCCCAGCCTCGCTGCTAACACCTCCTCTCATTTTTTCCTTCTTCCTCCAGCACAAGTGCTAAGATCCGCGCCATCGAAGCCAAGCTCCAGATGATGGAGGAGAATCCAGACGATAGCTACTCAGGCCCGTCTGCCTACGTTTACAACAAGCCGCCGGAGAGGAAACGCTGGGAGCCCTACTCTAAATCACACCACAGCAACCAGAGCAGGCCCCGCAAGTTCAGGAGATGACCCATCCTCCCACTTATTCTATCCCCAGCCACCCACCCCTTCCTCTCTAATCCCAAAGCCAGCGTCTACACCTCAGCCCCCACCTCCACACAAACAGTTTCCACATTCAGTGCTTTCGACTGTCCGATGTGGGGAAAATAAAAGCTCTCGAAGGTGAACCCTGACTGTTAAGGAGTAACCACAGCCATCATGGACGGCACCCAAAGTGGGTTTGGGTTTTTTTTTTTTAGTTATTTCAGGTCTCAGAATCATCAGCAGTTATTTAGCCGGACATGTGACCCAAACCTGGCTGACGTGCAGGTCGGACCTCTTGTCGGCCTGCCTCGTCACGATTTGCAGCGATTGAACACAGTTGAAAGTGTTAAGCAGTGTAAACGCTGCTTCTGTTTTGTTTTGAACACATCTTCTAACTTCCAGATCACATTATTTAATTAAGGAATATGTTTCTTTTGGAGGGCGGGTTGGGCTTCGGTTTGTCCTAATTGGTTACTATTAATGGAGTGTAAAAATAATAAGCCACAAGCCGCTTAGCGACTCTCACTGCGAGTTTTTTTGTGTGTGTGTGTGTGTGTGTGCGGGCGCGCTTGATTTCTCCCCCTTTGTTCTTTTTTTTGTTTTTTTTGTTTTTTTTCTTGGATCTAATTTTATACGACTGTTTTTAATGACTTTTGCGTAGCATTTAGATCCATCCCTGGTCGCATTCTTGTTATTTAAAATTCTCAATTAAAAGTAAATAATCACTTCGCTCCTGTGTTTTTCATGTTGATGGTGTTCTTTGTTGCCATTAAAATATTTTGTTTCCATTGCCCAAAAACTCCCTCTCCTCACCACATGTAACCCTTTTTTTGGGGGGTTTTTGTTTGTGGAAAATCAGCCATCATGGATCAAATCATTTATTTAAGTACCAGAAAGAGCATCTATGTAACAACATTATCCACAATAATCATATAGTCTTAGCTATTGTAGCCTTTTGAGGCTCACTTTTCCCACTCTGATATGATGAATATTAAGTAGTTCACTATTTTTGTGCAGTTCCTGTAAATACTTCCAATATTTGTAGGCCTTTTTGTAAGACTGATTAATGTGGACAAATTTTCTTTATTATAAACTGCATTTTTTTTTTTCCATTTGCTGTCATATTGGGCATTTTTATTGCAGTTTGGGGCTCTTACGATTTTTTTTTTTTTAAAAAAGAAAAAGAAAAAAAAGAGACGAAATCCTGATGAGACTGTAAACTGGATTTAATTGGCAGATGGATGAATTTGCCGGCCAAATGGCCTTTTCTGTTTTTGTGAGGTTACCAAGTAGGAACTGTTGGTCTACAGCTCGCAGCGGGCTAATTATTGGAGAAGACGGAAGAGCACAATTTCGTGCAGACCGATGGACCAAATCCTACCTCTTGACATCACTCAGCTCTTCGTGGGATTTGTTTGTTGCTGTAAAATCATTCATGCGGCTGCAGAACATTTGTGAAATCAATTACAGCATTTTTTTTAATTCTATTTTTATTTTATTTATTTTTTTATTTTCCTTGCCTGTAATTATCTGTTTTCAATAAAAGGCCCACTGGATAAATATATCCTTTTTAATTCATGGATACACATTCGGGTGTATTTTTTTTCTTCTTTTTTTAAACGTTTGGATCATTTTGATGGAATAATTTCTGAAGTGTAGATTTACAGATAATCATGGATCCGCTGTGGAAAGCGGGATGATTGACATATCGATCTAAACTATTGTAGGCTCAAACATATCCTGTAATTATAAAGCTCAGCCTTTTGTTTAATTGCTCCCTGAGTTTCTGTCAGCGTTTAGATTCAGTTGCATCAGCTCCTATAGTTTATGTATTTATGTATATGTCTTTATACTTTTGCATAATTGTATTAAGGATTTACATTAAAAACAAACAAACACATTAATCTGTGGATTTAAACGTAGCGCCAGCTGTGTTTGAAAGATCTGTAAATCGTGAACATTTGCCCTACTAATATACATCTTTTACCTTTTACTTATACATCGAATTTATTCTTATTTTTTAATGAATTTTAACTTCAACCAGTTTTATTTTATAAATACATGATGTCTTAAATCGCAATATTTATGTTCTTTAAATAACTGCAAGCATAGCGACAACTGGCATTAAATTATCCAAAATATTAACGGAATTATATTTTGAATCATGGAGTTGAACTAAATTCAGTCTCAAAATTGTCTTGTCTTTAATAATGACTATTTTTTCTTTTTTATATATATAAATGAGTAATAAGAACATACATATGGTTTTATCCGCATATACACAAGAATCAGCGTGTATATAACAAAAACTTTGGTTTTCACGCGCAAACTTGTGCGTTAATTGCCGCATTGTTGTCCGCGGTCAACGCCAGCTGTATATTTCCAGTAGCAAATAAATGACAATCACATAAACAAGTATAATTTTATTTTTCTCCCTCTGCTGCTATAAATGTCTAAGATATCAAACATCCACCAGCAGAGCTTTGAGGAATCAGAACTGTTCCGAACTGCGCGTCCAGCCTTCTCACGCACATGAAACTCTTTACTCGCCCTCCCCCTTCTTTAACTATAAGGCAGGCCAGAGTCTCGCACAAACTTTCACTGCAGCTCTGCAGAGACACTCAGGTTCTCCGCTCGCCTATGAAGCCCCGCAGGTCTCTGCTGAACCTCAAGAGCTTTTCTTTTTGGGGGGAGTTTTTACGAGGCGCCTCGATTTGATTCACTTCCTGTGGTCGGACCCCAGATCAGAAAAGGGAAAGAGAGAAGAAGAAGAAGAAGAAGACAGAGAGAGAGAAACGTAAGAAATCTGTTGTGAAGAGCAGCAAGCAAAACTCTCCGGCGCTGCATCACTGCCGTGACAGACCGTGTTCGTGTTTTAAAGAGACATTTTTTTGTAGAACAAAAGTGCGCGCCACAGTTCATTCATGGTACGGATATAACTGTTTTTCCCCATTTTTTACTTTTTTGTTTTCTTTTTCTTTTGTTTTTTCACGCCCATCGCCGACTATTCTCCTGATCCCAGACTCTGGAAACTCTGAGACGCCAGGGGTTCATGTACTGGAAAAATGAAGTGTTGTCCCCTCTTTCAGAGGGAAATAAAATTCTGTCCGAAGGAATCCCAACAAAGCAGGTAATGACACGCAATGTTTGGGCCTTTTTAGAAAAAGGTTTAAAATGACTCTACTTGCAGCTAGTCATATGTGCAGTGCGAATGCTATACTAGGCTCTAGTTTTACTGAGGGATATTTTCAACATGCCAGTTTCTTCTCTCACTGAACGGGACGCGCAGTTTCTTCGGCAGCCCCCCCGGGGCGGGGATCGTGCGGGGATTTTTTTTTTTTTGTCTCTCCGCGATCTCACAAGAATCATGTTTCTTGTGTGTGTGTGAAGATCAGCTGCTTCTTCTGCGTATGAATGGCGTGATTTGCTGTCCGCGAGCCTCTCGAGCGCTGCCAACTCGCGTGAAGAGAATTAGATTTTAATTACAGCCATTAAAAATCAAATTTGCAATTCTTTGGGTGACCGTTGCCTTTTTTCCACCCTGATTGACAGTTGAAATTGACACTCCGTGTCCCTCTTATCCCCCCAGCGTTTCAAGCTATTTGTAATTACAGGTAGTCCCCCCCACCGAACACACACACACACATACCACTCCACTCCCCATCCTCCAGTCTCGTGTCCTGGATTGCGAAGAAAATACTATTATTCTGAGAGGCATGGGTTAAGGGCAGGGGGAACAAAATCAATCCAATTTGAGATAGCTTCATTAAAACATTGCCTTTTGTTGCAGGGGGGCTTTTAAACAGGTTTAACCGGGGGTTTATTGTCAGGACTACTTTAAATAGGAGTAGCCTCGGAGAGCTGTCCGCAAATGTATCCCGAGGATTGCTCGGCTCAGCTGATAATGAGACGGAGAAAGTGATGACCTGCCGCTCACTGATCGTTTTCTTGTAGGTGATCTCCACCGAGCACCAGAGCACACCGGGAGCCTCGCGCTGCAGTGTGGACTCTAAGCACACGTCAATGGTGAGAGCTTTATTGCCCGTTTATGCTTTAAAACATATATGTTTAAAAAATGCTCTTTCAGTGCGCCGATAGCGTGCAGCGGATGACCGTTTGCTGCTTTCACGCGCATTCAAGCTGGCGAAAATTTGTGAATTATGCGCGCACTGCAGTGCAAACGCATGGTAAAAAAAATGGCGACACCTGAAAACTGTCAACGCGCTGATGAGGATGATCGGTGTGTGTGTGTGTCAGTGCTGAGCTCTGCTGATGCCCTTTTGCAGTCTCACTCGGACGGAGAATCCCAGCGGTCCAACATGGAGCGGGAGGACACCCGCTCTTCCCCCAGCACTCCGTCCACCCCCTCCGTGTGCTCGCCGACCTCCACCACCAGCTCGGTGCCGTCCACCGGGAAGAACCTGTGCGCCAGCTGCGGTCTGGAGATCCTGGACAGATACTTGCTGAAGGTGAGAGGCCGGCCATACTTTTAGACTTTTTGTTTTCCTTTTTACATTAACAGACAGAAATAGTTCGTCTGCACAAGGCAATCGGGAGCTAATGAAATAGGATGCTGTGCTGACTCTGCCCTTATTTTTGGATTTGGAGGCCCGCCGTAAGTTTGCACGGAATTTAACGCAATTTGGAGATTGAAAGCAAAAATAAATTAATAAATACAACTTCAAACTGAAAACAGAAGAAAAGAAGAAAAAGAAAAAAAAAAGGTTGCAATGATATTTGAAGGCAGCTATATGCCTGACTTACTTAAAACTTTTATTATCCTGTAACGAACTCGGAAAACAGGAAAAGACACAAGAGGCGATTTGTTTCTAAATCTCAGCCATGTTATCGCCACCGTAACATTTCAGGAAACGGAGATTAAACGGCGCTCTGTGTTTGGGAGACCGCAGGCAGTCACAACAGGGATGTTTTGGTTCTTTTGCTGTTTCACAGCCAGGACGCCCTGCTTTTGTCGCGTGCGCTCGTGTGTTTCCAACCCCAAACAATCTTCACTAGTGCGCGCACGGCCGTGTGTGTGTGTCAGGAAGTGTGAAGATCATTAGTTCGTTATCTGCCTACTTTGTTCTCCATCCGCGTTACAGATAAGACAAATGAGGTTATTTTATTTCAATATTTAATGTCTGGTCTTAAATTAAACGTTTATGCTATTATAATAAATTAGTCACACTGAAATTTTTATTTTATTTTATTGTATTTTTCATGTCCAGAACTATTAGTTTATCTGCAATTATCTATAGAAGGCGTTTTGTCTATACATGTTGTAAATTCTCTGGATAGATTTAATTTATACGATCTCAAAAACTAAACAATTAAAATCTTTTGTGTGCAACAATTGTTTGTCTTCTTTATTTAGCCATTTTTAAAAAAAAGTAATATATTTTCCCCATGATTTTAAATGTCGGGACTGATTATTTAACACCGTATTCAAAATAATAATTTAAAAAACTCAAATTCATCAACGAAAAATATATCTATTAGGGCAAATAATAATAATAAGTACTAATAATCATTTAAGGTTATAAATATAAATTTAACATTAAGGCAAGTGTTTTTGGCAGCTTCCTTTAACTCTCATATGAATAAATAGACAAGCCGGATGTCTTTGCTGCCTGTAAGCTTGCAAAAGTATAATTTAAAAAAAAAGTTTTTTAAACATTTTTTAAATTATTGTTTTCCTAAACGATTATAATGCTGTTTAACGAAGAAAAAAATCCAGTCACAGAAAATATCGGTTGATGCCTTAATATTTCGTATAATATCTTAATTGCCAATAAAATATGTTTTAGGACAAAACAAACAAGCAAAAAAAAAAAAACCCTCCTAAAAAGCATATTGCTAAAATACAGATACATCTGTGATAAGCTGCACGCCTTATAGTTTCAGCATTATATTCATAAATGGCTCAAAATTGTGAGTTATTTTATTTAGAGTTTTTTGTATTGTATTTATTCGTTTAAAATAATGAGTAAAAAGAAATTTTTAAAAAATTGTTTTAAAAAAATCCTTTATTTACAGCTCTCATAAACATTCAAAATAAGCTCACGATCGATCGGATTTGCGCAGGCGCGTTCATAACGCATGCTGCTGCATCACGTCAGTGTTCCACAGTGTGACAGAGTCATTACTCACCACAGCAGACACCCTAAGTCCTTAATGCGGCCTTATATCATCAGTTTGTGTGTGTTTGACACGCTTGGTGTCTCTTTGCAGGTGAACAACCTGATTTGGCACGTGCGCTGTCTGGAGTGCTCAGTGTGCAGGACGTCACTACGTCAGCACAGCAGCTGCTACATCAAAAACAAAGAGATCTTCTGTAAAATGGATTATTTCAGGTAGGGTAAGTTTATGGCCGTGTTTTCAAAATACCACGTCTGCCCCTCTGCCAGCACAGCTCTCTCTCTCTCTCCCCCCCCCCCCCCCCTCTCTCTCTTGTCGCACACACGTGCACTCACGCACGCTTATCCTTTGAAACTTATGCATGTGGGTTGCCTCGAATATTCTTGAAAAGCCTTTTCAAAAACTGAAAGTGTGTAACAAAATAAAAGCTTTTGCCTACAGCGAAGAGCTGAAAGATTCACAGTTTTGTTATGGCTATCCAAAAAAACCGCGACATTTTCAGCAGCTTGGCCTATAAAAGGAAAAACACTGGAGTGCTGCACTCTGGGAAAATTTCCCTAAAGTGTTTAAAAAGTTGTGGGCTGTGTAGTTTTACGCTATTTAAGGAAAAACGCTTTTGACCTTGTTATGACCAGCTTCTCTTTTACCGCTTTGATCATATCAGATCTTAAAAGGCAAATTAAAGTTAGCACACTTTAGTTTCTTTTCGCTTATTTATGCATTTCCAGTGCACTGTGCCAGACTGGCTGGGCGTGTTTTTGTGTTTTGCAACTGCCCGATCATTGGATCCTTTCTCCAGCATTTAGTGCGTAAAAGCTGGTGAAATCATTTTCTCATGACTCAGTCTTGAATGAGGTACAAAATTAACACACCACGTGCCACGATGCGCGCGGATAACTGTTTTAACGCTCTGACAGGGACACGTGATGTAAACGGAAATTGGCGGAAATGCCAGTTTGAGCTGTCCGGATTTAGTCGGTCCCTAAAGACAAACAGAGCTTAAGTGCAAAAAAGGAAATTCCTATCTATTCTCTAATAAAAGGATATGTCTCATTTTAAAAAAGCAAATACAATTTCAGTTAGAGAATCAAGCCTAATAACAATAATAATAAAAACCCCAATAATGATTGTTTAGTAAACCTTAAAAATTAAATATCTCTGATAATATATCTAAAATATTACAAAATAAAATTGTATACCGTCTGTATACAACATGCCATGAATGTGTAGGCAAATTTTGTACAATTTTATTACAATACAAGCTGGACTAAGAAAGCCTGTCTGATGTTTTGACTCAGTTTTCTATTCCCTTTTTGTGTGTTTTTGTGAGTGCCAAGAGGAAAATATAAAAATGTGTGCAGGCCTGTGTGTGTGTGTGGTAGTACAGGGTTAAATGGGGTTCACAGCCACAGCAGCATCAGTATGGTCAATTTCTGTTCAGTAGCCTGGAGCTGGTGTATTAATCGTATGGACACGTGTGCCAATTTGTGCTTAACGCTCTGTGTGTGTGTGTGTGTGTGTGTGTGTGTGTGTGAGTGCATAGAGCTGCAAGTGAGCGTTAGTGTTTGTCTGATCAAAATCTGACACCAAGTCACTGCTCTGAGGTTTATAATCACCAGCAATTAGTTGTCCCCCCACCCCAGACCCTCAAGCCTCCAGACCAGCAATTAGACGGCCCCGAGTGTCTGGTCAGCATGTAATTCGTGTGAATGTGGCTTATGTCCAAACTGAAAACACACCCTGAGACAGATACCTGCACATGGACAAACATGTAATAAGAAACATAAAAACACAAATGTGAAACTTTGAAATGGGCATTAGCAGAAATGCCCAATGCAAACACCTGCACACATAATCCACCTACTCACACGCACACACTGGTCACCAACACACACAGATCTCTGTTTATTTATGCATGTCTAGCAGCTGCCAGTCATTTTGCTCATTTTTTCCCGAAAACGGAGACTTTTGTGTTTGCTCTGCCGCACCATAATATTTTACCAACCTACCTCTGGTTAAATGCTCCCTCAGAATTTACCTCCACACTGATCACTGAGAGACTCAGAAATGCTTTTTAAATGTGGACCTTAAATACGTCATAGTATCAGATCTCCAAAGATGGTAATGAATAAAACAGTTTAAGCTCTCTTACAGTCAAAGAGTTTTAAGCGCTTCATTGTTTTAAGCTATATTGTCACTTGTTGGTAGAGTTGTCTTTCATCAGATTGCTTCTCTTTCTCCTCTGTGCACCAACGAATTAAAACAGAGAAAACCTCGGCAATGTTGCGTCATCCCATTATAGGAGAAGTGCAACACTGCAGCAATTATTATTTCTTTTAATCCTCAAGACATCTGACAAATATTTAGTCACTTACTCTTTAGCGTTTTAAAGGCCTGAAAGTGGCAACAAATGTACATAATCAGATGCCAAAGACCTCAATAATATAATATAATCTCTTTTTAGAATTACTGCAGTATTTTAGCCCCAGATATTAAAAGCCATTTGTCATTATTGTGCTAATTTAATTTTCTTTGCTCTGTAGTGGTTGGTTTCTGCATCCTGGGTAAAAATGAAATGCGTTTGTTGTGTATAATGAGGGTCACTTAGGGCCTCTTTCTGGTTAATTTGGTCATAGATGTAGTTAAGTGGCATTTTCAAACCTATATGGTTGTTAATTAATTATTTAAACGCACAGAAAGCTAAGAAAATATTTAATTCATAGAAACTGGGGGTCTAAATTAAAATGTCACATAAACTGCCACATTTCCCCCTAAAATAAAACGTATTATTACTCTTGTTATTTTTCCTAATTTTGTTTAAAACGTTTTTTAATAAAGGGTGTGAATGAAAAGGGTTTTTCTGGACAGATGTTTTATATGAAAAACGTATAGTTATTTTCACAAAATGCAAAGCAACTAATTTCCTAAATTTAGAAGTTTAAGAACTGGTCAAAGGACCTAAACTGCTCCACAGTTTACCTCACATTTGTCATCTATCTGCTGTACAGAACTATGACTCTAAAGACAGGGATGACAAGCACAGTCATAAAAGAGTTCATAATGCAGATACGCAGATTAAAAACTACTGCAAGAAGAGAATAGTTAGTATGGTTACAATATGTGGACGAAACCCCTGTTTTGCACAATAACATCAGTACTTTTGGATTCGATGTCCTTATAAGTCACTCTGAGAATGTGATGCTATTTTAAAAAATGCTGCATTGAAGCTTTGCTGCAGGGCTGGGGCCTGTGCAATGGTTACTTCTGTAAATATAAACTGTAATCTGGGTTTAGGCCAGATTTAAACTAGGCTAAACACCGCTGCAAGTCCAGATCCTTTGGGCTGCTTTCAAACCTCTGGAGATATTTCCTCATCTGTGTCAGCCTCTCATCTGGCTTTGGACTGACAGCTGCTTTAATGGGGCGTAATAGCAGGAAATCAGAGTGGGTTTCCCTCCATATACGTGTGTATGTGTATGCAGAGGTTGGGTGGGGGCGATGTCAGCGTTATAGGGGTGCAGGACAGAGCCCCCGCTGTGCCTCTCAAACCCATGTCAGGCCTTGGGGGCTTGCTTTCTCTCTCTCTCTCTCTCAACCACACACACATACGCAAACCATTTCTATATCAGCCTCCCCCCCTCTCCCCCCTCGCCTCCTTGCAGCCCTCCCTCGCCTTGCCCCATAGAAACCCCATCCGCGTCCATGAGCTGCAGGCCACACAGGAAGTTGCCCTAATCAGGGGCACCCCGTGACACTGACACTGTAACCAGAGTCCACGTATGTAATGAACTTCGTGGGTGAGATGTGAGCACATGTGGATGTGTGCATGTCTCTTTATGCGTGTGTGTGTGTGTGCGCGCTTGATTTTTTTAAAATTTTTTTGCAATAATAATTATTCATCAACCACCCACCTCTGGTTAGCTGATTAGGTCTCCATAGCAACAAAGGAGAGCAGCAGCTACAGAGATTTTTATCAAGAAGCGAATGAATTAAAATTATAATAAGACATCTGTGACACACAGTGTTACTCTGCTCAGTTAAAGCGCTGCACTACATTATTCATGCCGAAAATCAGATTGGCTGTTGCAAAGAAAACTGCCCGTATTCCTACTTACTACAGGCTAAAAGAGCAACGGATGAGAGTGTCAAAGACTTGTATTTTCTGCAGGGTTTATCCATAAAACCCTGATCTATTAAAACCTGTTAAAAGACGTAAAGCATATGAAACATTTCCCCTCTTTTTCTCAGCTCAGAATCCTGTCAACCTAATGTGAACCTCTCGCACACAAACCGCACAGCCTCTCTCAGGACAAATCTAATAGAGATTAGCATGTTCTCAGAGCACATCATAAATAATCCAAAAAACGTGTACCTCCTCAGGCCCCTCTTTCAGCAGCAGGTGAATTACTGTAAAAAAAAAAGAGTAAAAATTAGACAGAATAAGGGGAGCAAATAGGAGAAGTCTGAGGAGGAAAGGAAGTTTTGCGGTGAGTGATATAAGGGCTGCGAGGATTGACACGGATCCAAAATAAACATCAGTTTTTTTAGTGCAAAGGGAAAATAAGATACAGAAAAAGTATGGGTGCAGAAGTAGGAGGGAGGGGAGGAAGACAGAAGAGGAGGAGGGGGTTAAAACAAGGGATGGTTTGCAGCTTTTTCTGGGTTCTGTCTCAGACCATGAAACTGACAAGCTGTCATGCTGCATTAGCTGCAACGTTCCACAATGTTTTCCTCTTTACTGTAGAAACAGGCTCGACTTCTCTGTAACAGTCTGAAAGGATATCGTACAGTGAGCCGTGCAGTCCATTTGTCTCCCGGAGTGGCTTTAATGGCACATAAGAGGTTGTTTGGTTAAATCTGAACATATCAGAGACAACTTGAGCCCTTAGTGGGTGCCATGCCAGCCAATTTTCCTTGAAGGTCATCACAAGGACTCGCTGTTACAGTCGCACTTCCCCCCCCCCCCCCCCCCTTGATGAATACCATTTTTTGCATTTGTTGTGATATCTATATAATTTGTTGACCTGTGATGATAAAAACTAGGCTGAACCTCAAACAGTAGTCGCCTAATGATGCCCCATAAATAGTCTGCACCACACTACATGCATAAAAGTGACTTCTGGCAAACAAGCTCCTGCACATAAGGAGGGTTACAAGCTTGCGAGATGTCAGGCCCTTAGTATGCTTTCATCCTAGATAGAGTGGACTTGAGTGCACGCATACGCTGCCAAACCCACTCACTTGGCAGCCCTTGTGCTCCTCTGCACCCCCAGCTCTCTTTGCTCGCTCTCTCCGCCGCTTACGCTCTCCACTTTGCCATTTCCCCCCAGCCCTACGACTCCCTGTCTCAGTCACTTACGTCCTCTCTTTCTCTCTCCATGACTGTTCTTTTCCGGCTCCCTGCCCTCCGCCAGCTCCACTGACCTCTGACTCTAAATATGGCGCATGTTTGTGGCTGTGTATGGAGCAGCGAGCGAAATATCGGGGTGAGCACGGCTGATGAATGTACACAAATCTGGCTGTACAGTGCAGCACACTGCGCATGTTTACCCCCACCCCCTTCCACGCCAGTTTTACCCTTGAAGAAGCACTTTCTTTCAGGCTGCTTACAAATCTGGCCTCCTCCAGCAGAATTGGCAGCTGCCGACCCCAACAATGGCTCTTAACATAACCATAACCATCTCCAACCTAAAGCGTTTGATACCCATTAAAACCCATAATGGGTCCTTCAAATGAGGCGCTTAATATCTTTTTATTCTTGTGCAAAACAGGGAACATCTATAATATTTCTGTTGCAATAAAATGGAGATTTATTTGGATACTCCACGGACCCAGCTGCACAGTAAACACAATCTCGTGAAGGGATATGAGATATTCGACATTTTTCCCCTAAACAAGTATCATCTGTATTGCCTATGTCTGATATATCTTATTTCATAAAGCACAAGTGCTGCAGCTCAATTTGACTAATTTCTACACACATATTACTAATGTACTAATAAATTTGAAAATACTTTTTTAATATTTGGGATTTACATTTTTTCTTTTTAGAAGAAAGGCCACCGACATACGGGATAGGAAGGCCTTTTTGTGGGATTAGTTATAAATCTACAGCAGCCTTTATTTCTTCTTTGAGCCCCGTGTCCCGTTTTATCCCCCTCATTTAAAACATTTAAACTAAGCAGATGTTCAGCTATCTTATTTCTTGCTAATGAGGAATTGTCTTGAAGCATTTCTAGCCTTACATCTTGGATCCTCTTTCTCTCTCCCACCAACCACCCATCCATAACAGCAAGTCAGGTGGTTTGGGTTTATTCACCGCCAACCTCGCTGTTGCTATCAGTTACAGCGAGGCGATCTAGAATGATGTCATCCGGGTTTTTCTTCATCTTCCACTGTGTTTAAAGCCAACCTGGCTTATGTGTGTGTGTGTGTATATATGTGTCAGGGGCTTCATGCATCAGTCAGGAAATTGCAGGTGTTGGTTTGTTTGCATTCAAGGCTCAGCTTGCAGCCGCACTCAGAAGTCTTTTCTGAAAGCCATATCCTCCTCCTCCAAAGTTTCCTTTAAAGCTTCTGACCTTTGCCAGAAATTAAAAAACAAATTCATGTCAAACTTCACTTCAAGAAAATATTCTCAAAGAAAAGGAAGTCACTGTGTATGTTTCATTTTCTGTTCTGCAACAATTTTATCTTTTTCCCTTTTTTTTTTTTTTTACCCATAATTCCTCATTCTCCTGCTCTGTTCTTCTCCCCCTCACAGTAGGTTTGGTACTAAGTGTGCCCGCTGCGGGCGGCAGATATACGCCAGCGACTGGGTGCGGCGTGCAAGGGGAAACGCATACCACTTGGCATGTTTTGCCTGCTACTCGTGTAAGAGGCAGCTGTCCACGGGAGAAGAGTTTGGTTTGGTGGAGGAGAAGGTTTTGTGCCGAATCCACTACGACACCATGGTGGAGAACCTCAAACGAGCAGCTGAGAGCGGTGAGTGGTTGGGTAAATGACAAGATATTTCTGAAGCTGTGCTTTTCAGCAAATTTATTGTCTGATTGAATCATTCCTTGTCATAACTATTTCAAATGATTGATATCTGTTAATTTTCTGAGAACGGTAATGCCTACAGAATTAGCATGTTATGCTGCAAGAGCGGAAAAGTAGGCCACGGCTCTTAAATTTGGGTCCCTGCTGGGGCATCAAAACTCCTGAGGTCCCTTTGATATGATACATTTTTCAAGTCCTGTAGACTACCTATGTCTCCTGACATCTATAGTCACTTTATTTATCACTGAACTATTATCTGACTTGCATGTGTGTGTGTAATTGTTTAGGCAATGGCATAACATTAGAGGGAGCAGTTCCAACAGAACAAGACAGTCAACCCAAACCGGCCAAAAGAGCACGGACATCGTTCACCGCAGAACAGCTACAGGTGAGAAACGCTCTCAGCAACACCGAAGTGCACAACGTTGATTTACTGTGCCAAAGCCCTGACACAGTACCTAATATTTTGTCTCATTGTGCAGATCATGCAGGCACAGTTTGCTCAGGACAACAATCCGGATGCCCAGACGCTACAGAAACTAGCCGACATGACAGGCCTAAGCAGAAGAGTCATACAGGTGAGCAGTGTGTATAAAAAGCACAAATGGATGACGTCAATATAATTAAATGTTAAAATGCTAAACTAATGGAACACATTCTTACAGTACACTGAAAAGACAAACTTTAAGAATATAGCCACATGATGTCTGGTTACATTGCATCTTCATAGGTGTGGTTTCAAAACTGCAGAGCAAGACATAAAAAGCACACGCCCCAGCACAGCGGGGCTCCTCAAGGTCATCCTCAGTCCAGGATACCCTCATCTCTGCCCGATGAGCTGCATTACTCTCCGTTTGGCAGTCCCGAGCGAGCGCGCATGGTGGCCCTTCATGGGTACATTGACAGTGAGTTATCATTTACTGTGGTGTAAATAGGCACATCATTTTTAGTATTTGTTTTGACTTCTTAAATTATGGGAGTTGCTTTGTAAGACACACATTTTGCTTTTCTTCTTCTTTTTTTTTAATCTTGTGTGTTTTTTATGGTTTGCTCCCCAGGTCATCCCTTCTCTGTCCTGACTTCTCAGAGTCTCTCTCATCAGGCCATGTCGCTGCCTCAGCTCCCCCTCAGTCGCTAGTTCTCCGACATGGCCCTTATGACCCCTGACCTCCCGATCCCAACCCCTGATCTAACATCAGTGATGTCTCATGAACCAACTCGAAGGTCATCCAGGAGTCAGCGTGGAGAAGAGACAAATATTGCAGGAGCCTTGTCCCATGAAACCAGAAAAAAAGAGAAATGGATGAACGAGATAAAAGCTAAAAACCATCTGTGATTATGTTCTTTTCTGGGGATAGGACTTCCAAAAATGACTTGGAAGCGTTTATCATTAAACTGACAGACTATGTTTCACACGGACCCTTTTGCTTCACGTGTACAGCATCCTCTACTCTACTCAGCCACCACCTAATGTGGAGGTGAAGGGAGCTTTAAAGGGATAAACTGAGCAAGGAAACTTCTTGAAGTGCTGTCAAAACACGAAGAGAAATTTAAAGGGGAACTATCTTTGTGGCCCAAAGGCCACAGTAGACCACATTAGAGGTAAGGCTCCTGGCTCTTTTCTCTCTAAGCAACCATGAAGGAATCTAAATATAACAGAAATCTTTGATTGTTGAAATATTTTTTATTTCGGAATGACATATTGACTTTATGACGTCTCAGAAAACCAGAAACTTCCTCCTTCCTTTCCCACCGAACTGAGGTGCAGAATTAGAGACAAGAAAATATTACGTGCCTTATCTTTTCCAAAGTGATATTTCTCACTAAACATTTAACTGTTATTACGCAGGAAAAATTATGAGACTCCTAAATCTTCAATTAGCAAAAAATCACAAACTATTTAATAGACTCTGTTGTAGCATTTTGTCTGTTTACCATTAAATGAAGCCGCAAAGGACAACATTGGAGCTGTTACGTGAATAAAACACCGGTTATAAGCAGGAGTTTGCAGACTTTAAACCGTCACAGTCCTGTTTAAAGAGGAAAGTCTGAGATGACCATACAAGTCAAACTTCACATTCCTGCAAAATCAGACCACATTTCCAGATTTTCCCACAGATGTATTGTTACTAATTTATAATTTATAAGGTTGCTTGTTCAGCCTCTGTGTGTGTGTGTGTGTTCCACACAAGCAGGCAGGGAATATTGTATTGGTACAATATGGACAGTATAAAATGACTGGCTTTGTACATATTAAGATGTGTGTGTGTCTGTGTGTGTGAATGTGTGAGTTTTGGCAGGGGTATAGAGTGTGCATTTGTATTTTAGTTCCATGGCCATAGTGTGAAGAACAGGATCCAACAAGACCTCAATGTCCTTGTATTTATTGAGATGGTAAATCCCTGTAAAGCACTTTTTCCCCCATTTGAAATGTTTTTTTTGTTTGTTTGTTTTGTTTAAAAAAACATGAAATGAAACAAAAAAGTTTATTTGATAGACTGTGCATCATAAATGTTTTGTGTAATAAAATGCAATAAAATAGAATGTGATATTTTTTTGGTGGCTTTGGATCATTTCTGAGGATAAACTAACAAAGCAATTATTCACGTTTAATTTTCCAAAACATGTCAACTGCAAAGCACAGACAAGCGTGTAAGACGATTAAATCGGGCTCAGATGGAATGAAGTTTCAAATGGTAAATACACAAATAAAATCCATAAATATAACTCTGTGTTCCATGTGTATTTTTTTAAGTCAGGCATTGTGTTTTGCTGTAACTTCACTTCTTGTGTGTTTACTTTAGCATTTGTGCTTAATTTAGTGGTTAACAGTGTACATCCGTGTGTGTGTGTGTGTGTGTGTGTGTGTGTGTGTGTGTGTGTGTGCTGGGTCTGCATTTTTGTGCAAGACAAAGAGTGCATTATGGGAAATGTCTCCTGCTCTCAAGGGTGTTCATTCATTATTAATTTTATTTGATATTTTTTAAAAGATGATCTGCTAATGGGAGTTTATGGCGATATGTTGAAGAGCAATTTAATGAGTGCCTGACGCTCGGCCAGCAGATCAAAGCCTTGTCAATGTTACCTGCTAATTTCCTATCTTTGGCAAATTACCTCAGATTGTAGTTTAATACACTCACTTTTGAATGCCTGCTAAAATCTTTCATTTGGGCATGAAAAAAACCCTGCAAAAAAAGCACCAAAACCCCTAAAAACCAACCCTCACACATGAATGGCACATTTGTGTTACACCAGCAATCTGTGGTGTTTTGCACATCATTAATTCACTGTAAATAAGTCAATTCTTATTACAGGGATGGGAAATGTGTTGTTGGATAAAGTTAGAATAACAGAGTTGTTTGGGCAGCATGTATAAAGACTGTTTAACCCAGTTGGAAACTGATTGCCTGTCCTAATTCTTCTGGGTGTGAGATGTAGATCTGAAATAATACAGTATGGCAATCAAAGCATGTAATAAAACTGGATGCATTCTGTGCTGCCTGTAAACTGATTGTAAATGTATTTTCCAGATTCTTTCCATTCCTCTAGCTCCCTCTCTGTAATGCATACAGTATTATGGAAATTAAGATGAATGCACTGAAAGGCGGCTGTTGCACCTCCCAGAATTCATAGGCCACAGCAGCAATGTGGGGGGGGGGGGGGGGGGAATAAAACGAGATGATTTAAAAGCATGGACTTGATCATTTACTTTTCAGTCATTAATGCAAAATGTAATACAAGACAGAAATTCCCTATAGCTCGGTTTTAATAAATAACATGCTAAAAGTTAACATTGCTGCTCTCCTCACATCTGGCTGCAGCTGATTTTTCCGGCTCAGCGTCACAAACCTCATCCCAAGCCTTCCGACAAGTCCGCACAATCCACTCATGCTCCTGGTCATCTGGTGGAAAGATCCAAAGGGAAATTATTAGAATTTGTATCTTTTTATTCTTCTTTTTATTCCAGATAAAAGTGAACCATTTAACCATTCTTTTGACCTACACTCTGATAATACAGATTTAATCATATAAAGGCGCACAGCAAGAAGCATTTTTGGTTGAACTCGCTTAAAACGTTTAAATCAAAGACCTAACAGCAAGCTTTATCACACCGCAGGTCGCACTGATTTCGAGGCAGCACCGTTGAAGTGCCATTTAAGTCTCGGTTAAATCTGTCAAAGCAAGATAAGCCCGACAATTAGCAGAAAATAACTTCTCAGAGCCACTTCAGACACCAATAAATAATAACCCCCACACAAAAAATGGACGCCAATTTTTTTTCCTTTCTTCTTCTTCTTCTTTTTTCTTTCTTAATTTTTTTTTTAACCGAAACGACTGCCATAGGAGATGATAATAAACCAGTTTTTCGTTGTTAAAAACTGAAATGAGGAGCTAATTGCAGGGGAAGTCGGCTTTTCTCTCTGGAGCGCGTGCAGCTGCACACACTTGAGCGGCTCGCGGGCCTCACCCCTAGGTTCGACCGCGCGCGGGGCTCCATTGTACAGAGGAGCAGGTCTGCAGCTCTCCCGCTGATTGTGTGTAATTGCCGGCCGAGGGCGTCAACACTAACAGCCTCTTCAAGTGTGAAACGGCCTCTCCCCTCATTCTCTGCCTCTCCTTTTCTACCTGCTCTGATCGGGAGGTCAATTGAACGCGACGGACACGCGGGCAGCTGCCGCTGCGGATCTTTGTAACGCATTTTGTTAGCGGAAAAGGTAATTACGGCAGCTCACACAAAACTGAGCGGCCACGAGACTGACCTCAATTAACCACCAACCCCCCAAAACCTTCCTTAATGATAATTAGATTGGGGGGCATTTTCATATTTGCTGCAATTCCGCTCTCTTCAGTGTTGGCAGCGTTTATCTCAGGATTTAAGTCACGTGTAATTGGCACCTAAAGTTAGCTGAGGGCACAGGTGGCTGGCGTATTTACATGCGAGGACAGCACTTTTTTGTGATTTTTAAATTTAGCAGTTTTGACGGTGGTAATTATCAGGCAGGATGGGTATAACTGCAGTGAAATCCCGGGGTGTGTGTGCGTGCGTGTGTGTGTGTGGGGGGGGGGGCGGGGTAATTATAAGAAGGAAAAGCAACACAACAATAACAGAAACAAATTCATCAAACAGTTTTCTGGTCGACTAACAACCTACATGGAGAACCTTTATGTGAGTGTGTGAGAGGAGGGGAGTGTGTGCAAGCGATAATGGCACCTTGTTAAAGTCTGTTTATCTTAATCCTCAAAATACACTCAGAGAGAAAAGTGTTTCCTTCCAGCCTAATGGCAGTGGTGTAACACACATGCACACATACATACATATATATGCACACAAAGATATACAGGATGGCTTAACTACAAAAACAAAAATTGGTGTTCTTGTAGCACAGTGGTTGCATAAGAGATGAACAAGGTTCTGCTGAAGTAAATCCAGAATTTGGATAATATTCACAGGAACTCTGTGACTCGCTGAGAAACGACCTGACCCTTCACCGGTGCGATCGATGGAGCACACTTTTGGTTTCTAAGCAAAGGCTCTACATTGGAAATCAACAAAATGAACACTTAGACAAACATTCAAACATACATGAATAAGTCATCTGTCTCCAATTTTAATGTGATTTTGTGTCTTGATGACACAAACATACAACATGAAACAGCGATGGTTTTACAATTTCTAGCTTTAAATGTATTAATCCGTCTGCCACGGCTCACAGGATTAACACAGGAATCCTGTTTTATAGGAAAAGCAGCGTGAGGATATGTTGCACTCCCCAGCGGACCGGCTGATTTTTATCTGTCCGTGAAACACCTTGGCTGGAAGGGGACAAAGGGAGGGGCCGCGCTTTGGTCACCAGAGAGGTGTTTTCCTTGGCAGTGGAATGTGTTCAGTGTGCAGCTTGCTCTGTGCAGAGTCTCAACTGGAAGCGGTTATTCCAGAAACAGGAAAACGCTCCAAATAATATGGCAACACATGGCCCCTTCTGAAGCTGGCTGTTGCCAAGACAGAATGCAGTATTCACAACTGATTGTGTGTGTGTTTGTTTGCAGTAATAACAGAACGTATTCAGGCACTCGCCAGTGGAGATTTCAAGCGCAGATGTGACCTATGCATCCCTCATTCTTTTTAAATTACAGTTTCACAGAGCAATGCAAAATGTCTTAGTACCTTCAAACTTTTAGCAGCAATCTGCATCAGCGATGGCTAATTAAAGTACTAATGTATGTCCCTGGAAGTCTGCAGCAAAGCAGATTAAAAATAGCCTTGTGAGCTGTTTGTATTTAAAAAATATTTAGTCTGTTGATTGTGTGATTTGGACTTAACATTTAACAGTAATCATTTCCCTGTGTTGCAGTCTGTTGGTTTTAATTAAGCTGCGTTTGTCTGTGACACAGTAAGGGTGGAAAGACACAACTGTTGTAACGATCTCATCATAATGAAAATAGAAATTATTTAAAAAAAACTGCTTCAGAACTGCAGTCTAAAAAAAAATCTATAGTGTTGTTTGTTTTCACATCATGTACATTTATCAAACCTTCTCACCTACAGGCTATCTGGTTCTTTTAAACTGGATTAGAAAATCTCAACTGATTTAGTGAGATCACTCTTAAATAGGGATGGGTATTGATAAGATTTTCACGATTCCGATTTCATTTTCGATTCTGTTTAACGATTCGATTCTTTATCGATTCTCTTATCGATTCTTTTTAAAAAAAGGAGAACACTAAGGTCGATTAGCTTAGAACTTTGTTTTATATCTTCTCTTTGAACAAGATAGAAATTTAGGAGTAACATGGCCTTACAAACCCAACAGTGAGATCTTAAGAGATCCACAGCCTACGGCTCTTCAATGGGGTGTCACAGGGTCCCCAGGAAAAAAAATTGTAAATGTAAAATTATAAAATAAATATTCTTCTGTAGCAATAACAAAGTATAACATAAATTATTCTGTAGCAATTACACAAGAATATCCAGTAATGTCCCTGCCTACAATTAAACACATTCACTTACCGAAAATCATCTGCTGTGGCAAATGGGTTCAAGCCTTTTACCACAAACTTAGTCACTGCTCGGTGACATTCGTCTATCCTGGCCTGAAAGGAGACGCTAACGGTAGACTGCAGCGAGAACTGCCAGCATCTGAGCCAGACTCTGTCTGTCTCTCTCATCATGGTCACCTAAATGCACAGTAATGGCAGGTTTGGTAATAAGGCAGATCGCGCTAACATAATATGCACTGTTAGTTGATTATTTACCTGCCGCATTAACGGGAGAGGACGTGCAAACGTTACCGCTGCTGCTGGGTTGAGATTCACGAGTCCGGAGCGGAATTAAAAACACGACATTCATTTAAGGTTATCGCGTGTTTTGTGAGCAAATGCTTTTGCATATTCGTAGTGTTTCCTCCCTTAATGAAATATCTACTTTGCAAGTATTGCAAGTTGCCCTGTTGTCATCCGTTCTCGTAGTATAGTATAATATAAGTATATAAGTATAACCAAACTTTTGAGCATTTGAGCCATCATGTTTCCTGCCAGGTAAATGACGCTCCGCAACGTGGTGACGTCATTCGGGGCGACTGGAATCGATAAGGGAATCGTTTGCAAAAATGGCAAACAATTCCAAGGAATTGAAACAGTGGGAACTGGTTCTCAACAAGAACCGGTTTTCGATACCCATCCCTACTCTTAAAGTTAGAGCACAAAGGTGCTACCTCTATCTGCTGCTTGACATGTACTATACTCTTATTTTCCTTTGGTTTATTCTCCAGGTGAGCAATAAGTAACCTACTGCACAACCTACAAACTGCTGTGGGACTTAAGAAGAGGTAGTAAAACCAGAAAAAAAATATGCAATAGATGAATGTGTATTTTGAATCGCTTTCAATAACTGCACAGTGCACACTTCCTTTTTTCCTGTCCTCTGTTCAAATCAGGAGGTAGCTTTGTATCCAAGTGACCTGTCTGACTCCTGCTCGAGACCCTTTTTCAAACTCCCTTCTTCCAGTGTCATCCAACCAAAAACAACTGTGCGGAGCTGTGCCAGTCTTTGAAATGCCTCTCGAATCCTAACGAGAAATTATTTTAACTGAGGCTATGAAATCACTAACTTTAGATTTAAAAAAAAAGAAAAAGATAATTCTTTGCTTGATTTGAATCATAAAACTAATTTAGCAGATAATTTAGGACGGATTAGCTTTTCAAGACTGTATGACCTTAAATGAAATAATAAACAGCAGCCAAGAACAACACACTGACTTCATGCGTCAGCATGTTGGAGGAGGACACTTATCGTCTATCGGTTAAAAAGATCATTCTGTCGGCTTGCAGAGTCATTTTGGTCAATGATTAAAGTGAATATTTGTAATGGGTTTTGTGGAATTAACTGAGCAGACCACTTGGATTCAGAAAGAGACGGTCATCCATTACTGTTGTCACTGTTTGAGTTGCAACTATTTGGCGTTGGCATTTATCCAGAGTAACTCACGTTTGAGGAGTGGTTTAGGGTTTGGTGCTGAGCTTGAGTAAACTTGAATATGAGGAACAAATTCCCAATCGTTCTATTAATGGCCAGCATCCTCTTTCATGAAATACATCTGTATCTGTATCTGAGGCTTATAAACCAAAAGAGCACCGTAGTTGAGAATGAGTGTGGACAGCCAGTGTATTTGCAGATTGCAGAAGTGCATTAGCTTTGCGCGCTTTCCATTGGCCAGCAGAGGGCATTAGGAATGACCTCGGTAAACATTTTTCTGAGAGGTTCGCAGTCTCAGTCACTGGTTTCTTATTGGATACAGCATTTTGTAAATTATGATCAGCATCAGCCAAAAGGAGGAGAAAACAAGGTGTTTTAGAGTAACAATGCCCTTTGAGTTCTTTGTTTCTGGTTCCAAAACATGCTTATCTCGAGGCTTTACAAATGGACTTTGCTAACCAAAAAGTACAATCAGCTTGGCTACAGCCGTCTTAATACACAACGTATAGTTCGAACTCACTCTTGAATCCTCTTCCCTGTAGCTATTTTGTATTTTGTGTCCACTCCCCCCACTTTCCATTATCACTATCACTCTACATGGTCCGTTTTTGACAAATCCCTCCATACATACAGGCACTGACAAGAAAGCGCTTTGACTCCAAAAATAATCTAAAACCTCTTAGGGAAAATTATCAACAGATCCTATTGTTTTGCTGCTTGGCGCTGTTCCAAGAAGGACTGTTTGTCCAAGTTTGCAACGGCTTCTTTGCAGAAGGTCCGATTTGGCGGGTAAGGAAAGTTTAGCCAGATATTTCCAAGCAGCAACTTGTGGTTCTAGGGGGTAAAAATAATAATTTTTGCACCTTAAAAACAAAACAAAAACAACATGAGACTTTGTCTTCATTGGCTCAATTTTTCCCAACAGCGACATAGGGATCTCCTTCCTCTTACTTGCTGCATGCAAACTTCTCCACTGGGAGGGCGGGCCTTCCCTGTGCCCCATCATCCCCGCAGTCCTCATCCTGGGCGGAAACCACGAGGCAATAAATTCAGTCTTCACACCCACTCTGACAAATATGCCTTCACCTCCCAGGGTTGAAAAATAAATCCATACAGGATACAGAGACATTCTTCTCAAGAATTGTATACCAAGACAAAAGGGAGAGTACACATAAGCATAAAGAGTGTATGTAACAGCATTCATCACATACACAACACATCACTCCACACAAACTGCATATGAACAAAGGGGAAAAAAAGAGGCACAAATCCATTAAACAGTTCCTGTTTGACTTCATATTGATCTAAATCAAAACAGAGTCCCCATATCTCCCTTTCTTCATCACTCTGCAGATCAATACCAGAACTATAATGATGATGAACAACTCGCATTAAGGAAAAGATCGCGAACCAAATTTTTGTCTTCTTACACATACCGATGACATCTGGCAAGGATGTGGATCTGTTTGATTCTCTCTCTACACATATGTAAATGAGGTTTGTGTACCGGTGGAAGTAATCTGCATTGTGTTGCAAGTAGCTCATCTAAATACAAATATCCTGCCCCGAAATACATTAATACCTCAGGGAGCTCGTGAGTCACCTCGTAACATGTGCCAAGAATCATTTCTTAAGACTTGTTTGTGATTCCTAAAGAGGAAAAACAGCCAATCAGATTCAAACACAAAATAAAGCAGATTTGAAAATGGTTAGATAAGAAGCCAGACGTTGAAGCTGGACTCTGTCTTATTTAACAATGAAAGAATGCCAGAAAACACTGACTTGTAGGCTTACGGCAATTAAAACCAGTGTTACAAGACTTTTGCAGGAGTTTGTCAAGACATTGCAGAGCACATGTTCAGAGAAAGGACTGCAAACCCTACAGGCATGAGGCCTACTAAGGCCTGAATAAAGTGCACAGCTATCTATGTGGGAGCTGAGATATTTATCCAGATCAGATTGTTGGATCGACTGGGAAGCCACCTGACGACAGCTTGATGTTGTCAGCCCTGGAAATATGACACTGACTATACGTCTTACATTTTCTAGTGATGAAAAATCATGGCAGGGAGACACGACAAACAGAGGATGTCAGAATTTGGGACACCCGACAGACTGCGTTCACTTCGAATCAAGACTTCCAGTCTGGGCACTCGTTCAGTGGAAAAATGTGTCTTCAATTTTCCACTTTTGACAAATAACAAAAGAGAAAAAAAAATTACTGCTGTAGCCTATAGAGGCTTGCCTATCAGATGAAATGCAACAGTGATCTGCCATCAGATAATGCAAGTATAATCCATTAATGTCACTCCATGGGTTCAGTCTTATCAAGACCTTTCCATATGGCCACACTGTATACTTTGAGAGTTGTAGTTATTAAATATGATGAAAGAAAAAGGGTCCTAAAAGCGCTCTAGTAAAGCAAATCCTTCACTGATGCCATTGCCATAACTCACGTTTTAAAGTGAGTCACTCGTGGATTTTTCCTTTGATCAGATCCACCTTTCCACCATGTCTCGCTTGCCTGAACTATTTGTGTAATCTCGCTGACGGACATACTGTGCAGGCAGATGCACAGAACAGAACGTATGAAACTCTGAAAGAGGAAGTGAGGGTTTACTATGTTTAAAAGTAGCTTCAATAGAGTTTAATGAAGTTTAGCAAAAGTTCAATCAGAAAGACTAATGCAGTTTACATTCTCTCTCTCACCATGTCTCACATGGGTACACCGGGGCCATTTCTCCTTCCGTTTACATCAGAAGCTCTCGAACTTCTAGAACAGCCCACTTCAAAAGCGAAAAAATTCACCTACACCCCATACCCTACTTTTTACTTTTTTTTAATCAATCAAGCTTGTGCAGTAGTCTCAGAAAAGTCTTGTTTGTGAAATTCAACTGGTGTCACATGATATTTTTCACACAATTGCCCACCTCCCACCTGAAGTAGCACCGCGATAGTCTTGAAACAGTCTTCTGCTCCTGTCAGCATCTGATTAGTGCAACCCTTTTCTTCGCCTCACGCTTTACATCACCGCCAGTGTTCACGGTTGTTGTCTTTCCAACTAAGTTCATCACATCCGTCCAGATTCTTTAGCATCACTCTTCAGCCCTGCTCCACCGCTCCCTCCATCAGGGAATATTTGTGCACAGCTCATTCCATCAGTAGCCTCTTAAATATTATGTTACATTAAAACCCGATCACCAGAGACTCCTCACCTGTGTACCTCACGCCAAATCAATCAATCAATCATTTAACCTCTCAACCTTGTTTTTTACTTGATTCCCTTCTGTTTGAATTCAGCAACGCGTGTTCTCAGTCAGAAAAACAGTGGTCACAAATGCACACAGAACCATATTGTGAGTAAATATTTGCTTTCTTCTATGATCCAAGCATTAGTTTAAACATAGGTGCAAAACTTATATTTGCCGTACATACACATGCGGTAAATTTGAAGCTAAGGTTAAATTAATTACATGATTACTGGAATTAATATTGTTTCTAGTTATGGTCAGTCGTAGAAACAAATGGAAATACTTTATTAGGTTACTGAATAAATATATTTTAACATAAAGCAATCCATCACTGACAGGTGCTTTACTGGACGTAACACTTTGTGTACATAATTTGAAATGGAAATTTTGTGTTTCAGCTTGCCTTTAATCTTTCTAATTTACCTTGGCGCAACAGGCCACGGTGCCTGGATATTGCTCAGTAGTGGACAGAGCCAGTTTGGCAACAAAACAAGTGGAAAAATGTGCACAAAACCGCAGCGGGGTAAGCAGTGAAAGAGGAGGATTTTGTTGTGAAAATACAGATAATTCTGCTTCTTGTGTGGATCAGGGGTACAAGCTACAAAGTATCCACTAGTATATAACAAAAAATTTATATGAATGAGCACACCTCTCCTAATGGTTAGCGAGCTTTGCTCTAACAGTTTGTTCTCACCTGCGCTCCTGAGAAACCTGCCGGTGTAGGCTGTGACCACTCTGGTGCTGGGGTTATAGAAACCATCTCCACAGTCATAACATCCATCAGGAATGGCTCGTGGAGGATGTAAATCTGTTATCTGAGATTTTCCTGTATGAATAGATGGAATTATTATGATTTGACTGAGGAATGACTTAGAGGTAAAACCATCTATTTGTCAGGCCAGTGATGAACACAGACTCTGGCTCATGAAGCAGGATGACAGAACTGCCTGCATAACTTTGCTAGGTAAAAACAGGGACCGAAATAGAAAGAGCTGTTCAGATAAAACTCATAGTTTACAAATTATCCAGCACTGAGAGGAAGCTTTCAGCCAAACAATACAGAGACTTGGCTTGTACACTATATGCTCATCATTCCTTGTGTGTTTGTTTAGGAGTGGTCTAGAAAATAAGATCCAACCTGCAGGTCTGAGGCCATTGCACCTCTCCGTGTAGAAGCGTCTGTCATAACCATCGCAGTAGTTCCAGTCCTTCTCCTGGTACTGCAGTCCGTCTGCAAAGGTAAATGTCCCCTGGGGTGGAAGCACACACAGACCTGTGAAGTATCCTTATAATTAAGTCCGCTTAATAAAAACCACCTATCAGTGATATCTTACAAGTGAAAAGTGAGGGTTTTCTTTGCCAAAGCTGTAATATCTGTATCCTCCCCAATCCCAGTGCACTGTTAGTGAAAGAAATGTAACGTGTGCTCCTCAAATCAGTGAAAAACCCAAGATAATGCACAGATCTCACTGATGACAGTTATCGTAGGGAATATTCCAGCAAACTTTGCTGCATGTAAGGTCTGGGTCTGGGTTATTCTGCATACCCCAGGCATGGTTTCTGGAAAGATAAGTTGAAGCTGCGGTTTTCAAATGTCAGCTTTGAGTTCTCTGAGAACCCAAAAGAATTTAAATCTCCCTCCATTGTCTTTCAATTGACGCAGAGCTCTCAGTGATGAATATCTCCAAACCTCAGCAGATAAAACCAAAGCTGTCTGCACAGATACATATCTCAAGGAGAAAGTGGAAAAATATGCCTTTTGGTATTTGGGGTGAACTTTATTTATCCTCAAGGGATGATACAAGAAAGACACTGTTTGTTGTTCTGCCTCTTTTATCCCTCATTCCCCCCAACCAGTCACAGCAGATGGCGGCAGACGGCCGCCTTTTTTTTTTTGTTTGTTTTTTACAGCATTACACTTTCCAGTCATTTTTAGCTATATATCTATATTTTTTCATTGTTGTTCCATGCTTTCCTAATTTTTCCCCCCCAAAATATCCTTATAACTGTCGAAATCTTTCGAAAAATACACACATTTTCTTTCACCGCATAAGGAGAGTTAGATACTCTGGATAGTTTTAATTAGAGTTTAACTAGAGTTCAACTGTTATAGTGATATTTTTAAGACCAATATTAATACTGAGATTTGGCGATTTACAAATCTGATATTGCAACATATCAGCGGATATTTTTATCCTTTCAGACACACATAACATAAACAGACTTCCCTGGCATTTATTATCTATAGTTATTTATTTAGTTGTTTACATTCTGCATGACTCGACTGAAGCTTTTTGAGCCACTTGAAAAAATATTTTAAGCCATTCATAAGCAGTGTTGGTCAAGTTACTTTAAAATAGTAATTAGTTACTAATTACTGATTACTTCTCCAAGAAAGTAATCCCGTTACTTTACTGATTTCCTCTTTTCAAAAGTAATTAGTTACTTTATTACTAAAAACATGATACAGAACCTGAATACATAATAAAGCAATAGACCTGTAATCAAATGAAAAATTCTCTTTTTAAAACTTGTTTTATTAGTTTGAATCTTTTAACTTTCGCATCTTGCAAAAAATAAATTATATGCAACAGTCTTTGACTTTGAAGAAATTTGTTTAACATTTAAACTGTTACGGCCCTGGGCCTTGGAGGGAGTGAGACTGCCCCTGTCGCCTAGCAAAAGGGGTCGTAACAAAACCTATTTTCTGCATATTCCAGCATATAAAATAATTTTGTGTTTACACTCACTCTTTCAAATAGATGCAAGTAAAACAGCAAAAAATAAATAAAATCAAAGATCCAGCAGAACTAAGTCCTGTCATTCTTAAATCTATTTTCACTTTTTTAGCAGAAATGAGGCTGTCAGGGGTTTGCCAGGTGCTGCAACTGTCATGTCAGTGGGGGGATCCGGGGCTTTCTCTGTGAATTTCACATTCATGGCAGTGTCCTAGATAATTGCTCAGATTTGAAGTTTTTTTTTTTTTGCTGTAGAAAGAAGTTTTCCTCCCATGCAGAGTTTACAGTGGAGTTTATGTTTTTGTCACTTTTTACGGAATAAAACTTGAAGTAATTTAAGTACTTCCAAGCTTTAAACGCTACATGGTCGTGCTCTCTCCTGCACTCCATACTATCCATTGTTGATCTACACACGTCTGTTGCTGCCACAGATGTCGCACACTCGTAAGACATTGTCATGAGACACTCTCACAAACAAAATCACGGTTTAGCAACGCAGCAACGCAGTAACGTAGCGTGCTTATGGGAAAGTAACAGTAATCTAATCGCTGTTTTGCAATAGTAATCCCTTACTCTACTCATTACTTGAAAAGTGTAATCGGATACAAGTAACGTGTTACTTGTATCCAATAAGGACAAGGATCCGACAAGGATAACTGTAAAGTCAAACAGGAATGTCACCTAAGATAAAGCTCTCAATCTACTACAATAAAGAAATCAAAACAGGAACCCAGAAATTCAACACAGAGATCATAACGGGAAACGCCTGAAATAACAATAAACCTCCACAGAAGCCCAAACTCAAATATATTCACGAGGAATTCAAAATCCCCAAAACAAAAAACAGCTAAGACCTTGACATTTAGTCTATCTAAGTCATATTCAGAGTACATCTCTGAAACCTGCACTAGGTGTGTAACCAATAAATCTGCTCCATTGAAGTGCACCATTATCTCATGTCAGTGAGCTGATAGGGATCCAGGAGCAGCAGCTTCGATTAATGCTGTTAACTATACAGCATATGTATGGGTCGTAATGATGTAAGGTCTTCCCAGGGGCATGGCTGCTCACTGGTTTCTCCTGGATCCCTGGTTTTCAAGCCTGCTCCTTATGTATTAAGACCAAATCATGCAGCCACTGTCTGACTGAGTAGAAGTGTGTCATGCTTACTCACAATCTTTGCTTAGTTTTTGCTCCCATGACTCTCTCTGTGCTCTAGAGCTCTTTTTGTGTGCCAGCCAGCCACATTTCTGACATATAGCCTCTCTGGTCTCCAACCTCATGCCTTTGCTCCTTGGAACCTGCAGACCTGCTCATTCTCCACTGCCAGAAGCAGTTTCAGCACCTGCACAACTCTAACTAAGGCTGTGAATAAAAATCCTGAGTGCCTGTAATCTGTGCTCTTCTTTTTTTTTTTTTTTTTACATTTGCCGGTTCTTTTAAAAAAGCTAATTGGTATTACAAACCTCTGGGTTTATTGAATTGTTTAGATTTGTTCTGCATGGAGGTAAGTTGCAGGTCTTTCACTGGCACTAAAACCATGTGCTGGGTTGTCTGGGCCAAGGTTTGTCATGGTTAAGAGCTACTATCATTTCAAATGAACTGCAACAGCAGTGATGATAATAATTGTAGTGATTGCTATTGCAGTGAGGTCCATGAAAGTTTACTTCAGAGCAGGAGAGGCTAAAGATCCTACCAAAAAAAGGCAAACCTAATTACTATGATAATAACTGTGAGTGATTACTAAAAGGGACCAGATGTAATATCAGATAGTATCAGCTATAACCAATGTGAAACACACACAGTCATGCACTGTTCACCTGCTTGGCTATGCCGTTTTCCCAGGTGCTCTCATATTTACTTCCATTTGGAAAGTACAGCACTCCTTTGCCATGGAACATTCCATCTTTCATCTCTCCCACATATCTTGTATTTGTAGGGAAGGTGTACTCTCCTTCACCTTCCATCCTGAAGCAGAGAAAAAACACACTGTTTTATGAACTGTGTTTGAGTATACGAGCACACACAAACACACGCACACATGCAAACACTGTGTCTGCGGCTCTTTTTCACAACTACGGCCAAACTACCTGCCAAGTTTTGTTGCCCCATTGTAACTGCTTCCGATGTGCTCCATTAACACAATGTCCTGCTTTCTATGTAGGGTGGAAAAAGCATGCAAAGTCGATCTAAAAACTCTAAAAACTGAAAACAGCAGTGAAGCGGTATACCGTTACCATGGCAATGACGCAACAATACGACTGTTGAACAAGTTATTGGTTTCTACTCATCTAAAAAAAAAAGTTTTTCATAGTTTGTTGGATTTATTCATTTTTAAATAAAATATGATAAATGTCAATCCAATTTTATTTTCTTAAAAGTCTTTTAACAGTGCGCATGCGGCTCCGCGTCGCTCTGTGAATTGCGTCATCAGAGCGCGGCCACTAGCTTACAGTAGCAGGGAAAGTTAACTGACCTTCTTTACGGCCTCGTCGCTCGCACTGGAGTCTGACGAGGACCTTGAATGTTTTTCACCAGCGGTATTTGAGCTTGTTGATTTCTTTAACTGCACAGCTACACAGTCATGCCCACAAAGCTGGAAGTCCCCACCCTGCAGGAGCTGAAGGTGGACGAGGTGAGCGGACATTATTGTTTAGCATGAATGAAGAAGACGGGACAAGCCAGCTAAGTAGCTAGCTGAAGGGATAGCTGCTGCACGGTTCATTTGAAAAGCTGTAAACTTTAAGCCACTAGCGTTACTTGCTAAGATAGTTATATTATATTGATGAATGCTATACATATGTGAGTGAATATTTACTACAGCACAGGAAGGTGTTAAATATTTCGGCGCCTTTATGATAACTGTTTTTGACAATATATGGCGTTAACTTCTTGAGTCTTTTAAGTTTAGCAAATGTGCATTCAGAATGTACATTTGGTTATACCTGTCAGGGTGAAAGGAGCTTTCGATTCCATTCGGTTCTTATACCAGTTTGTTGTAGCAGTGCTATTTGACATATTGAACTTGTCCTTGGAAGTCAGGTGATAGCTGTCAGCAGCAGCAGCCTGTGCCTGTCCAACAATAATAGCACGGAGGATATAATAAATGAGCCTGCACCATTAAATTAGATCTGTCCTAACATCGGGCACTTTATCAAGCTTTTGCTAAAGCATACTCTTTCAGCTTGTGAGACAAACTTTCTTTAAGTACAGTATGAATTTTGTTAAATACCTGGCAAGACCCCTGCAGATATTTTAAAGAGAACACGAAGAGAAGAATATAGTATATATACATATATTTATATGTTGTAGAAATGCACCAACATGTTTACCTTGTTGAAAGATTTTGATATTGATATTTGATACAGATAGTAAATTCACTTGTATAAGAAGTAGTGGCTGAACAGGGTCAGATAGAAGCAATGCTTGTATATGTCTGACCTGCATTCGTATTGTTAAAGCTGCCTTACCCTCCAAAAGAGAAGACACAAAGAAAACAGCTATATCATTAACTTATGTAGCCCTCAGAAATATTGTTGTAGATAATATAAATAATTTAAATGTAAATAGCGTTTAATAATGTCATTTTTACTACATAATTCAACACCAGCAACAGAGATTATTATTTAATCTCAGTTTTATCTTTTACTTTAGCTTTTTGTATATTTAAATCCTAAAACTCTCACGAATAATGTTTACACTCCTGTTTCATTTGTGAACATTTGATTTCACCTTAAACATTATTTCCATTATTTTTCAAAAATAAAACAAATCATTATATTTCATAATGTGTCAAATGGCATCAATGGCAAACAGTGGTTGATGTCTGTTTTTTTTTTTTTTTTTTTTTTCTCACATTAATTTTGTGCTGGCTAAATGTTTACATGTGGAGGGCTACGAGGAGATTAAAAAAAGTTCAGAAATAAATAAGCAAATGTTTTCCTTTGATACAATGGAAATGCAAAACAAGTATATGCATGCGTTGGCTATAGCTAAAGTTTTATTATAACACTGACCAGGCCGCAATTTTACCATGGGGGCAGTCCTAGTAAAATATTCAGATTTTAAAAAAGCCAGAATTTGTAGGCTAAAGTGGTCATTCTCATGTTAGAATTTGTGCTTCTGTGTAGAGATTTGCTTCATAATGTATTATTTATTGTATAGGTTGTGTTTCTTATTGGACAAAAATAAACAGTCAACAGTTCAGATGCTCAAGGACATGTTTTCACAGTTTCACAGCAGAAACTCTAACATGTTGAGCGTGCCTGCTCTTCATGAGATAATAATGCATATAGTAGCTATAAATTAAATCACATTAGTAGTGATCACTACAAGGCAGTTGTAATGGGAATATTAAAGTAGTAACACAGCTCTTTCTTTATGTCATATCATGCTGTTTTCTCTTTATTAACTGATCAATACAAGGTTCATTTACAATTCCTACTGGGCACTGCATCCAGGTTTTTGTTTGTGTTTTTTAAACACAGCCCATCTAGAGAGAGACATTGCAAATAATTGGCTTCACTGTGGTCTGTCTTAAGTTTCTTGTTGATATACCAAAATAAAACTAGTACTAAGTGCTACCTTAATATACACTGTTGTTTAATTGGTGCTATATACATAAAATCGAAGTGAACTAAAGTGTGTCTCATAAAAACACCAATTGCACAATTGTTATTTGTTAGTGTCTCTGGTAGTTATGTTCCTTTTTCATTCTAATTGTCTTCCATGTGTTGCTATCTGTGCAGATAAAAGTGTCCTCTTCGGTACTGAAGGCTGCTGCCCACCATTATGGCTCCCAATGTGACAAACCCAACAAAGAGTTCATGCTCTGCCGTTGGGAGGAGAAGGATCCCCGGAAGTGCCTAGAGGAAGGGAGAAAAGTCAATGAGTGTGCACTCAACTTCTTCAGGTAGTAGTTTGGTGCCATATAGTTCGGGTATGAATGGACACAATATCTGAAAGTGAACACTTAAAGCAGGAGACTATATATGAACAGGACTGGATTGATGAGGCCTTAGATGTATTGTCTGAGCAGTCTGAATGGTAAAAGGATGAGCTTTGTCATTTCTGCGAGAATAACATTTTTCCTTATGCCTTGGCTTGACGTTGTCATGATATTTGACAGAAAGGCGATACTCCGGTGATTAGGCAGAGTAATTATATTTTTAGAACTGAGGGCTGCTGCATTGTCGTCATCTGCAAAAGTGAACAGTGTGCTTGTGGTCAGAGAGTGATTGAAAATGTGGCTTGACTTTGGAGCCAGCTGAAAGTGCAGACTGTGGGAGTCCATGTGAAACTCTGGTCAGATACTTTTGCATTTCTTGGTGATGGGCATGTGGGTAAGAGAATGTGTTCTGAGGTTTCCAATGCTGCTCTTGGACAATTGTGCCTTCATAGTTCAAAGTTGTTGAGCTTACAGAAGACTGCAGAGTTGGGAAGTTTCATATTCTGTGTCTTCTACTGCTAATAAGGTTTTCAATCTTTTGACTTTTGGTTAAAATAAATTATTAACATAACTGAGTAAACGTCATGGTAAAGTTGAATATGTGACTTAAAAGTAGTGCAAGGGAAGAAAAATGTGGTGATAATCAGGTTTCCATGTAACATCAAGGATGGAGAAGAGCAACTAGATTCTAGAGAAGTAAGCATTTTTTCCATTATTACCTACTCGGCTCAATGCGACAAGAGGCGGTACTACTGGGCTCAAGTCATTTTCCATTACAGTCGAGTACTATCTAATGTGTACGTGGGGTTGTTATATTAACACGGCTCAACGTCCCGTGACATCATTTGTATGCAACATGAATGCTACAACATTGAGGTGATGTTATACCTGCAGTGCAGTCAGTGGCTTTTCATCAGAATCGGGGACCACGGTGTTAGTTCTGTGTAGCCCTTGTTGCTGGGTTGCAAAAATGGTGGTTTTGATTTTTGTGAAAGAGACACTCTCATTATTTATCAAGTGATGCCACTGACTAGCCAATCTGTGACATGCAGTCTGACAGCGTCACATTTTCTGATTGCTTTGAACCTCGATTGAGTAGGTACTAAAAAAGTACCTTGTACCTGGTACTATCACCTAACACAGTGGTCCCCAACCTTTTTTGCGCCATGGACCGGTTTAATGTAAGACAATATTTTCACGGACCGGCCTTTAAGGTGTCGCGGATGAATACAACAAAATAAAACGATACGACCAAGACAAAAACTGTGGTATTTTGTAAATTTATTAATAATAAGCGAATTCACTGTGTAATTGTGTAACTTTATTAGCAACGTCCTCCTGAAATGCACCAACAACATTGAGAGTAACATCCTGCTCTCTGCCCCTTTATGCTGTCTGGTCGCTATGGTAACGGGTAAATATATCTTTCAAAACAAGACACACAACTACAACACGGGAAAAGACCCAGGGAAACCAAGCTAACAATAAAATCCCTGAAAACCATAAATTTCACACCCGAGCCTCAACTCTCTCAGCCTGGTACCAAACAACCCGGTCCGTGGCCCGGGGGTTGGGGACTGCTGACCTAATGGAAAGCCCTAAAAACAGTTTCAAGTTTTCCTTGGGTACTTTTCCATTAATACCCAAGGTACTAATGGAAAGGGCTAGTAGTGAAGTAGACAGAGAAGCTGATCCTGATGCAAAAAAAGGGGCTGATGCTTATATGGGGTATTCCATGTTGAATTTGAATGCATGGTGCCTCTCACCCTAATGACTCAAAGCACCACTGGTGAGAGTTTGCAGTGTTAGTGATGGGTGATATAGCCTCAAATTTATATCATTATATTTCTGAGAAAATTTACAGAAAATAATTTTTTTGGTGGGGGGGGGGGGGGGATAATAAGAGTTCCCCTTTGGCCCAGATAATGAACATTTTATTGATGCTGAGAATTTATAAGTAAACCATGTCCCTTAAATAAAACTATACCAAAACCATATTTTCAACTTTAAATTCTTAACTTTGGATCGAGCTTTTAGCCAGCTGCTTGTTTTTCCATCATGTAACCACTTCAGTAATCTCCAGCCTCTGTTTGCTCTTTCTGCCATATGGAGTGTAACTAGTGAGTGTTCCAGCAACACTCGGTGGAGTCATTCGTTTACGTTTAAGTCGCACCTCATCAGCTGCTTGTATCTCCTCCTTCGTAGCACGGTTGTACTTGACAATGTGCTTCTGCCACAATTGGCGAAATGCGTTAGTTTCCACCTTTAGCAGGAACAGGAAAGAACTGTTGGAGTTTGTTGAGGTAGCTGCCTTTTAGGCATCATGGGAGGCTGATGCTTGGCTTTCAGACACGGCCATGCTGATCCTGTTGTTGTGCACTAGGGAACATAAATTCATGGCGTTGCTATAGCAATGATATGGTGATATGACATTTTTTATGTCACATAAAAATTTATATTATATATTGTTATATATTGTTATCCAAGGACCAAGGGACGATACGTGGTTTACAAAAATCAATATGCAAACAATGTATTTGTGTTTTCCAGACACAAAGGGAGGAGATGCTGCCACTGTATTAAAGCAGCTAAAAGAGCAGCATGAGATCAGTTAAACAAATTAATTAATTAATTAAAAACATTTTAATGACAAAATCCAAAGTATGTCATCCTGAAATCCATGCTACCATTTGGTTTGAGACTGTGTGCACTGCTGTTGTGAAATCAGTTTTGCCTAAAATGTTTGCAATGGCTAATTTAAAGTATGTGAAACATTACTGGGTGATTCAGCATCTCGATCATGACATCACCCAGGCTCAGGAACTAGAGCAGGTCATCTGCTGATCAGAAGGTCGGTGGTTCAGTATGACAATTATCCAAAGTACATCCTAATGTAAGATGGGGGAAGATGAGTGCTCAACTTGTGCACTAAGTTATGGGAAGAAATCTTTAAGGGTAAATCTTGTTGTATTTTGCTGGTTGATTTGTGCAGTGACATTTTTTTTAATGAGATCAGTATGAGTCTCAATAGATATTTCATCAAAATTTCAGTTACTTCAACTTTAGGGTTGTTGCCGCATACGTTGAAGAGTTATTTTCCATTGTGGAATGTGTGATAATCACACAGCCGCTTGCACTTTTGCATCATTTGTATCGTCCTGTTGAGTCACTATTTACTTCCACAAAGCTTTTTATTTATCATGTTCTCTTTACTTATTGATCAATATATTGATTTTGACTTTATAAAAATCAGTTCCAGATTTTCATTTCTCTGTTCTCTGAGTTACTCAGCCTCTTCTCTAAATTATCCAAAAACATAAGAATAAATCATCAACTTAAGCTCATTAAGTGTGATGTAGAAAACACTCCAGTAATTTTCCCTCTCTTTAGTAGAAAAAGTGGCCGATTTAGAACATGAATAGAAAATTACCCATGAAGCGTATTGTGTCCATAAAACTTTGTGGTCTGGCCTTTTTCACTTTTAAGTGCAGTGTCTGTGTTTACTGAAAAGTTTTATTCTGAGCTTTGGTTATGTTGTGACGCCTGTGCAGTAACTGAGGTGCTTTTGTGAGAGAAAAACCTGCAATTATGATAATGAAGATAGATTTGAGAAAAGTTGTAATTGCACCAGGGGCCTGTTTTGATTCTCTGGTGTTTCTGGCAACTGCCAGCCACCTTTAGGTGTTCTTGTTATAGAAAACCAGCCCATAGCAATCAGATTCAATCAACAAGTGACTGCTCACAAGCAGGGTAACCATACGCTGATACAAGTTGTTAAATACATTTGGTTTCTTGAATTTGAGCAGCTCTGTCCATTACATTCTTGAATTATTGACTCCTATGATATGCATTCTTTTGAAAATTCCACTGACTGGTGGGATACTGGTGCTGATTGGTGTCATCACCAGTATCATACAACTGGGCATCAAAACATCAAAATTACCTGCCTAATATTGTGTAGGTACCCCTCATCCCCCACCAAAACATCTCTCAGTGGTCGCTGGATTGATGGGATCTCTGGATGGTGTCCTGTAGGTTGGCAGTAAATCCTTTTGGGTCCTGTAGGATGTGGAGAGGAGCCTCTGTGCATCTGACTTAGTTTGCTTCCTCCAAACTTCCCAGATTAGGATCTAGGAACTCTGGAGGTCAGGACAGTGGCTTAGGACTTTTGTGTTTATCGAGCAGTTTTTGCACTCTGACAGGGCACATTTCCCACAGGGTGGAGGCTACTGCTGTCGGGGAGTGCTTTCACTTTTTGGAGGGTGGAGGTGTTAGCAGTGGGTGTGTTGGTGTCTGTCTGCGACATAGGTGGTGCATGGGTGGTGTGTGTCAAAGTGCTAGTCACAAGAATGCTGGGATCATTTCCCAGAGAACATCGCATTTAAACAATATAGTCAATATTATTAATTTCATCTTTGTGGTTTTAATGTTTAAATAATGGATGATGGATAAAAATTTATTATATTTTAGATTTAAGATTTCCACTTCATGCGTTGCAGATTCAGTCTGTATGAAGATTAATCCTGCTTCTGCATGTTATGATGTGTGTCTGTCTGCACTGCGCCTTTTAGGCAAATCAAGGGGAACTGTGCCGAGTCCTTCACGGAGTACTGGACCTGCCTGGATTACTCAAACTTGGCAGAACTCCGTCACTGCCGTAAACAGCAGCACGCTTTCGACAGCTGCGTCCTTGAGAAACTGGGATGGGAGAGACCTGACTTGGGAGATCTGTCTAAGGTGAGGCTGGTGAGGGATTAACTTGTGCATTTGCAGTGTGAGTACTGTAGCTCGGTTGATGGGCTCTATTCATGTTGATTGTGGGGTATGTATGATTGCATCTTATGCAGTCTCATTCAGCTACAGTTTTGAGCAGGCAAATAGTTTTATGCTGCTTTGTTTTTTTCTCTTTCCATAAAACCAACATTTTTAAGGGGCTTGTATAACACTGGCAATCACTAATTTAGGTATCAGCAATCAAAACGGAGCCAAAAAGCGATGCCAACAATAGATTATTAGACATTTATTTATGTAGTCTTTTAAAAGGACTTCTGCAAAAAAAAAACACAACCCAAAAACCTGGGAGCGTTTGAATGGTTGTAATCAACTTTCTGGCTGTCTTTCATTTGTTAGACAGAGATATTGTGCACCGACTCAAACATGTGAGCCAGCAAAGAAAAGAACAAAAATGTGACTTTGTAAAACTGTGAAAAATGTTCTTGTTTAATGTGGACGGAGTTTCTGGCTGCTTATATATTTAAAACAGATTCCATTTTTGTTACTGATTTTGGAACTTAAATTAGCAAACTGTTTTTTGTAAGAAAGGTTAGGAGGCAAATGGTGTGAAGGTGGGACAAAGCAGGGGACAGTCTGGATGATTTTGGGGGAAACAAAGAGGTGCAGGGATATAAATCATGACAAGGGATACGATGGAAGGCCCAGTGAAAGGCTAAGGAAATGTTCAGGGCTTCAGTTGTTGACAACTTTTGTATGGTTTCATTTTAGCATGGACCTATTATGCGGTTTAAGCATAATCTCTTGTCAGAGATTGGCACAGAGCATGTGCTATATTGTTTCCTAATAACTGCCATGTTTGACATCAGTGTGTCAATTAATATTTGAGTGAGTCTTCAGTGTGTTTATACTGTGTATGTCTGAGAACCTATGGTTTGTGTGTTGCTTTTCTTCCTTAGGTCACCAAAGTGGCAACCTCGCGGCCCCTGCCAGAGAACCCCTACCACTCTAGACCTCGTCCAGAGCCCAACCAAACCATCGAGGGCAAACTGGAGCCTGCCAAACATGGCAGCAGGTTATTCTTCTGGAACTGGTGAGGCAGCTCTGGAAAATCAGTCACCCTCCAAAGCCATGGGCTCTGTCCAAAAACAGCTAGGCTTCTTGTGACTGTTGATACTTCTAAGATAGTTCTAAGGTTTGAATTTCTCAGCTGCAAACACGAGCACTAAGGATGCTGGATTTGGACAGGGTTCATGCCTGAACAGTCATTTCTTTTTTTGCAGCTGTACCTCAAACATTGTCCAATAGTTTGATTAAGGAACAAAGTCCATGAGTCCACCACTTCTGTAAATGTAAAAAAGTGAACAAAAGCAACATGCTGTTATTATTGTTGTCTAAAAATAAAGAGATAAATTATAAAGGAGCTTTCTGTTTTTATTTTAAATTTATTTCAATGCTCAGTTAATATTACTAATGTGTTTTAACATCTTAAACATTTCTGAATTTTAAAAAAAATATATACTTTAAGGTTATTAGGAGCTGCACGTCTGTGTTTTGTCAGAGTGATTCAAGGTGAGGTTAGAGGTCAGGGTTCAGGGTCACTACCTGCAGCAAGAGCGCGCTGCTGCTGCTTCCTCATTTTCTCTCGGCTCACTTCCTGCCTCTGACCTGGACTGGAAGAAGACCAGAAGGGTAATTTTCAGAGTTGCACGGTGAAGTGTGTTTATTGCTGTCGGCGCACGTGTTCATGACCTTGAGTGGAAGGAGGTGAGAAGCCTATTGAAAGTGGCCCGCTGGTCTGTGGAACATGGAAGACTGTGCCAATGTACACACACATGTGCTCACGTATCACTGGGATGATGTCCAGGATCCAAGCTTATCTACAGTGTGGTGAGGGAGACCGGTTTGAAGACAATTTACTGTAAGGGCTCAGAGTTTGTCTCAGCCCACATAGCAACTGTTTAAAATCTATACTGGCAGCAGCAGTCGCGATTTGGTCCATTCCAAACATGAGACGAGTCTCTGACCTCTGCCATGTGGGTGACTTCTGTGGGGAAAATGGTAACATAAAATTTGACATCTTTCTCATACTCAGAAGCAGAGATGTGGCCCTGGGGTTTTCATGTATAATCAAAAAACACTTTTTTTTAATGGTGCAAAAACAAAGTGAGTTAACAAAGGATAGTTTTCTGCTGACGGTCTCTGAGAATATATATTTAAAAGTACACATGCTTGTTTTTGTTTCTACTAGATGGAGCATTGATAGCCTTATTTCTTCTTTGCATGTTTTCAGCAATTTTCCCACAAGTTACATTTTATCCTACACACGACAATTTCAGCACAGTAGGACCCCATTTCCTGAAACACTGAATGCAAAAATAAAAATCCCTTCCATACACCCCACCAAAATTTGGTTGCCTTTTAATTATGTGTTTATACAAGCTAGCTTGTGATCTTTGTTGAAGTGGCTATTTAAAAAGGTGAGATACTTAAAAGAAATTACACTTAACTGACATTATTTGGTCATTTTCAGAATGATCCGTTTTCTTGCTTATTGAGTAGTTTTCCAGGGGGCTTGGAAAAAGTAAGTCAAAGTCGCAGGCCCTACGATCTTATTCAAGCGCCTGGAGGAAACTGGTGTGATGGGGTCTGTGTAAGTAAACTAGAGTTTCTAAATAATGTACTTTGGACAGATGGATGTTAGAGTTTTGTCCGCAGTGACGTTAGACCAGCTCGATGCAGACCGTAGGCGATTTTTCAGGGGAAGAACCTCAAATCAACTATGAAGCATGGTGGTGAAAATGTTATGGTTTGGGGTTGCTTTATTACCTAACTGACTGGGCAGAGCGCATTTACAGATTTGACTATGAATTGTGCATCATATCAAAGAGTGCTGTTCGAAAGCTGAAGTTGAACCAGACAGGGACATTTCAACAGGGTAATTATCCAGATCACATTAGGAAATCCACCGAGGAATGTCCCAAAAAGAAGAGTTGGCAGATCCACTGTGGAAAGGCCTAAGCAGAACCCAGAATGGCATTTCAGAGGAACATGGGAGGATTTCAAATGTCCACTAAACTCACAAACATCTTGGAGAATCTAACATGTTGATAGTTTCCTTGTGGATGAGTTCTGATACGCTGATACCTTTAACTGAAGGTTAACTGTTTAAAGGCGGATCAGATATCTACTTGTCCAAATATTCTTAAGAAAAGCTTCAATTTTCCATAAGACGTTTTTACTTTATCAAATGACTGTATGTGCAAACATGACTGTGCGTGTCTCTGCGTTTCTATGGGGCGTCACTGACTTTAGCTGCAGAAATCCCCTTCACGAGGTGTGGTCTGGCACTACGGCTTGCACAGGAAACGTCTGACAGACCATCTTCTGACCTGGACGGCGGGACAAAGGGAGGAGGGAAGAAGGGATACAAAAAGGAAAGGAGGTGTAGATACAGGGAAACACGAAGGAGAAACAGGAGGTCGCAAGTGATAAATTAGGCATGGAGGGGAAGAGATAGGTGCAAGAGAGATGAGAGAAGAAAAAGAAATAAAAAACAGTTAAAGGGAAGCAAGAAATTAAGGGAAACATGAAGTGGGAGAAAAAAAAAAGTGAGATCCAGAAAGGGCAAGGTGGCAAACGACTTGAAAACAGACAGACGGAGCAGGGGCTTGGAGGTTGTTCGGCGGCTGACGGTGAGGCCCCAGGGCTCGTGGCAGGCCTGTCTACATGCGACTTGCAGGAAGCAGAGGGTCATCGTTGTTTGACACAGCACCGCCACAGGAAACGGGCTCTGGCACAGGAAAGAAATACAATACAGGGCTTTCATAAAGCTACAGCCCGCCTGGGAGCTCAGTGTGCTAAAATACTCAAACAACCTGGCTTGTTCAGAAGACATAACTGTCACTGTATTCCTGCTGTTGAGTGTCAGGTTTGACACGCTAGATGGATATATGAAAAATGACGAGGACGTTTTCAAACAAGCCAACATCTATTTTCTGCAAAAAAACAAAAAAGATAACAAATGTATAACGACTGATAAGTCAAGAGATATGTGAATTTTTTTCCAAAAATTGAATTTCCTTTCTCTGTAGTACATTAGCAAGTTGCAAACCTTTGCGTCAGTAACCCTCCAAAGTACTTATCTTGCTTGATACATCTGCTACATCAGTGCCGTTAAGAGCCCCCAACATGTGGGTGCACTTCAATGGACAAACTAAAATGTAGGTGTGTTTGATTTGTTTATGTTGGTGCACCTTTCTTGCTATTTGGCCCTGTGATCTTTTAGACGGTATATGTTGTCAAGTGCTGCTTTCATGTGTCCTCTTATCCCCCTCGTACTGCACAGGGGGCTTTGAACTAGCATGCAGGTTGCAGTATAAAACACCCACCCACCAGGTCACAAGTACCACCACCACATTCACAACCACAACTCAGGGGGATTACTAATCTGAGAGCATCAAAGGGGTAAATTTCCCGGGAAACACGCACATACATGCACTTGCAGACATTGTTATTTTTTAATAACTGTGTTTTCTGAGAGGAGCTATGCAGGCAGCTTTACACGAGAATAAGATCTTAGTAAGTGAGGGCTGTTGGGTTTGTTTCTGCAACCTTCAAGTCTTTAAGTGCCATTAAGGGTGAAAATTTCAGCTGCAAAATAATTCCTTTGTTTTGAGGTGAAAAAGGATTTTCCTCCTTCCAGATTTCTTATTTTCGGTCATATTTGTTATGCTTCAGATCATCACACAAATTGTAATATTTGTTGCATAAATACAAATACAAAATACAGTTTTTAAATGATGATTTTATTTATTAAAAGGAAATAAACCTACCTGGCTCTTTGTGAACAAATCTTTGCCTCCTAAACCAAATAACTGGTCGTGCTACCTTTGGCAGCAAGAACTGCAATTAAGCATTTGTGATAACTGGCAATGCGTCTTTTACATGGCTGTGCAGGAATTTTGGTCTCTTCTTTGCAGAACTGTCGTAATTAACCTCAGTGAACTTCAGCTTCATGTACAAACTGATGTCCAGAAATCAGGATTTTTTTGGAGAGAGCAGAATTCATGCGTCCATCAATTACATCAAGTCGTCCAGGTCCTGAAGCAGCAAAGCAGCCCCAGCTCATCACACTACCACCACCATGTTTGACTGATCTTTTTATTGAATGCTGTATAGTTTTACTCCAGAGGTGACGGGATCAAAAATTCCAAGAAGTTTAACTTTAGTCTCATGAGTGCACAGAATACTTTCCCAAAGGTCTTTGGGCTCTTCAGAAAGTTTCTTTTTACCTTTATGTTCTTTTTGGTCGGCAATGATTTTCACCTTGGAGCTGTACCGTGGATCCCATTTTTGTCTAATCTCATTCTTATTGTTGAATCATGAACTCTGACTGAAACTGAGGTAAATGGTGTATTTAGTTATTTTTCAGGTTGTTTTTTTTTTAACCTAGACGAGTCATTGATGCTCTCCTGGAGTAACTTCGTAGGCCAGTCACTCCTGGGTTCACCACTATTCCAAGTTCTTCTTCATTTGTAAATAATGACTGTCATGGTGGTCCACCTGAGTGTCAAAGTCTTAGAAATGACTTTGTACTGCAAACCTTTCCCGACTGATAGATGTCAATGACTGTCACACAGGGCCAAGTTGGTTTGGAAATCTTTCATCGTTTTAATAAATAAAAGTCACCATTTAAAAACTGCAAATTACCTCTGTAATTACAAAATGCAGTTATCTGTAGTTATCTCTGTCTTAAAATCTTTGACACAGTTTCCAGCCTACAGTTAAAAATAATAAACGTAAACATACATTTAGATTATATTCCATATGTCACATACACCAGTAATAAAAAGGATACAGGATGGACATGAGATGTGGTTCCTAGGGGTTCCCAGCATTGCATTGCAATATTTTACATATCAATATTTTATTAACACAGGGACACCAAATGCTGATATCTTTTTATATAAACTGGAAATACAACGTTTTTAGTACTATAATAATAAAATTAATTACCTTTTAACTCTACCAGCAGATGCTATTGAGTTTTTCTAGTGAGTGCAGCAGAGGTGACATGAGGTCAGTGTATGGAAGGAAGAAAGATGGAGGCTTTGGAGAAAGAAATTTGAAAAAAGTGCTGTCCAGGTTTAAATCACAAACCTGTGGAACGAATGAGATAGACATGTCACGTGGGATTTGCAAGAAGTGTCATATGAAAGCAACCTTTATACTACAAAATGAAGGTTTATCTTACGTCCTGCCATCCTAAGCTAACGTTAGCCAGTCACAGCAAAGCTAATGTTAAATCAACCGAGAAACCAACCAATACTGGACACACTTAGCTTGACAAAGCTACCTTACACTTCAGAGTGAAAATAACAATCCATCAACTGCATTTAGGCAAATTTAATAAAATGTTGTGGGAAATACGTTTTTTCCCACTGGAACAATCAAATGCAGGTATGTGACACAGCTGCACCAGCACAGCCGTACCCGGGCTAACGAAAACCTGAGCAAACCCTGAGTACAGCAGGAAGAGCTGCATTAAATTGTGACATGTGAACATACTGTGCGTTCATATCTCACAGAAAACTAGAGACTAAATACTTTTAATAGTATCATAACTCACACATTTTTGCTTCCACTTAAGTTAAATTTTGAAGAGTTGAACAGTTCACTTTCTCAGGTTTACCATAGGTTTTAGTAACAGTGTTGGTCAGTGTGTGTGTGTTTGATAATCCCATTTTGAAGGAATAAAAATTACTGAAGTGAGAGGAACAGAACAAAGTTTACATAAATTTCACCTGAAAAAAACAAAACAAAACAAAAAACGGCAATACATTGCAATATGTCACAATCATGTAGACACCATGCAAAAACCAACCCGGTCCAGAATTTTAGTTTTTTTATATTAAAATTTTCCTCTAACTAGACTCTGAATAGAAGCCATATTTCTGTCTTTATTTTCTATAAATGTTTAATGTGAAGATGTCAGGTGTATATTCCACAAATTATTGTGGTTTAGTGACTATTATGTATAATAGATAGTCACTTGTAGCACGTTCATAAACGCTTACGCTTCTGATAAAATCTCCACAAGGTTTTCAAGAAACTGACACTTCATCACAGTCCACACCACGTTATCGCCAAAGTCTGCAGCATCACCAAAGGTGACTGTCCAGATTCCACCTGTAGGAGTTTGTGGCTGTGCTAAGCACGGTGGTTTTACCCTCATATTTGAGAGTTGTGCTGGATGAGTATTTAGGGGAAAATAGTGCACTGGTTAATTGCAGTTTATTCATCAAAAACTGTTCAGTAAACTACATTATTCAGACGTACTTTTGAGAAATATTTGCAGACAATGACCTAAAGACATTGGAAATAATCGTCATTGCTTGACTGTTTTTGTGCATAGTCCTCATCTTTCACATGCTTCATCACATATGTTGTTGTAATACTCTGCATTAAAGTGCTATAGTATTGTACTGTGAGTTAAGTATCATTATAAGGTGATTCCCACCTCTATTGCGTTCACAGACCCCTGGCTCGATTTCAGTGAACCAATATTGTGATAAATGCTCAGCTCAAGGCTCTTACAGGTGATGTCATAGTAGCTTAATCCATCTATTATACACAGGATTCACAGAATTTTAGCACATACAGCATAGTGAACTTTATGCCATGTGTAGATGATAGTTACACATAAGTGAACCCATGCAACATTATTCTGTGGAAGAAGAGAGCAGTCTTTTGTTTAGTCCAGCCCATAACTTTCCATTTCGTCTTTACAGGTGGATGTTGATGAATTTCGAAGTGTGTATCGACTAATTAGTCTGCTAAATTGCCCACTTCTTGTCCTACGTCAACTTTTAATGGGCTTGTCACATTGTCTTCATGCACTCTTTGATATGACACAGACCTCTGCTCTTGTGGTGGAACGGACTGATACATCTAACTTAGTAGAACTGCAGATTTCAAAACATTACACATAATCATCACATAATCAGTTAAAGTAAAAACATTCATGGGAGAAGCTTTAAATAGCATCTGATTAATCTTTATTTCTGTAGGATAGATGGATACATGAGCATTGCCCCCTGCTTCACACAGCAGTCACCATTAAGTGCCATGCTTAAGGGAAATTTAACAGACTGCAGTTAAAAATGAGCATAGGTCCCTGCAGTTCAAACCTGTGCGGTGACAGGACGATGACCATGACTTGTGTTTTGCATTCCAGCGCGACATGCTTCGCAGCAACTCTTTCACACTGCAGTTTTGCCTTTGAATGCCATGCTTAAGATAACATTTAGCAGATTTTTAAGGTTTCACTCGAGATGTAAGTCAGTTGGAGACAAGACAGAGCAGGAGAGCCTGCGCTTCACAGCACGCTAATGAAACTCAGTCACACACATCTGAACACATTTGAACAAATACACTGAAAAAAGAAAGAAAGAAGCACGCATGCGTGCACATTAACAGTAGCGGCAAAAAACGTCCCAGTGTTCCTGCGTTACGATTAAATCTTCAGGACACAGCTGACGTTTTCTTCTTTGAGGATTTATGGTAATTACAAAGGACAAGGTTCTTTCTCCAAGCTGGATTTAAATGACTGCCAAAAACAAAGAGGGATTTTCTGAAGGCTCAAATAACTCTTGAGTCTGTTTATTCGTCGTGTTTAAAAATAAAACTCCAACCATTTCTTTTGGCTTCGTGTTTACTCTGTGGTATCTGAGCAAATGGACTAATGTGAACTATGTGATGAAATGAGATGTCAAAATGACAGCCCGGCCTGTTGTCACACAGGTTAACACTCAAGAAGCTGTGGTCGGGGAGCCATACATAACTATTTATTTTTCTGCAGGTGTGTGTGTGTGTGTTCATACGTGCATGCATGGGTGTGTTTGTGTATATGTAAGTGCATGATGGATATAAAGTGCTAGCAGCCTCATGTGTTTGGGTGTTTGTGCATTTGTACATGTATGTGCTGTTGGTCATAAATGTGTGTGTGTGTTGCTGCAGCTCCTTCTGGGCTGGCTTGTGTTTATCTTGGCCCGATCCCAGACCTTCATCACTTCTCTGCCGATAGCTCCATTCCTCCATCCCTCTGTCCCTCCGGCTATTTACAAGTCTACCGCAGACTGCTTTTCCCTGCGTGCCAACATCCAATCCTTTTTATACCCTCTCCTCTCCATGCTGTCGTCATTTGCTCTGTCTCATATTTTTTTGTGTCCCAACGTCGGTCTGAAAAAAGGGAAGCAAAAAAACCCCCAAAACCCCTTCTCTCGCTGTGTGCCAAAATAGATTGAATGATGGCCAAGTGTGTGTCCATCTCCACCCTTTCCTCATTCTTTCCTTTGTGTTATTGGTTGTTCGTGTTTTGATTTGTGTTGCACTGGAGCACAGTCTTATGAATAAAAGTGACGACAGTGTGATGAAAGTGTGACAGCGATCCAACTGAAACTCAAACAGACTTCAGCCGTGATTAATTCAGTCGGTTACACCTGTGCTCTTCCGACTGTCATGTCAGAATCTCTTCGGTGAAATGGACAGTTTTTAACAGACTGTATTAATATTAAATCTCACAGAGTCCCTAAATCTGCCCCTGATGAGAATCACTGTTTGTAGTTTTCTTTAGTATGTTTTACTTTGAAGTAAACTGGGAATTGTAGTCTGATTTGTGAACTCTTTAGGCGTTAAAAAGGAGTTGTGGGACACTCACGTTTTACTGTGAGAAGGTTGTATTTAGGGCTGCCACAAACGATTATTTTGATAGTCGACTAATCAGATCATGCATCCATTGGACGTAAAACGTACAGCTTATTGCACCAGCATCTGCTCTTATATAACTATCATTAGCTTACAGCTTTAAGTGTTTAAGGTATGTGCCAACTAAAAATAAGGACAAGATGATAGTTTATTAAATTTTAATGAAATTTGCAGATTGTTTGGGTGAAGTTTAATAAACTCCTTGCTATCTAAAATATAACAGGACATCGGAGTATATTCTCCAGCATCTCACACTTCTGATAATCAGTTGTCTGCTTGACGTTTGTTCAGTTGTGTAAAAACTATAACTTTGATCTCAGCCAAACCGATTTACTCAGAAACAAATAAAATACTGAAAAAAAGCCAAACAATAACATTTTTAAGTTATCTAAGTGACTTATATTACATGTTTAACCTGAGTAGCGAAAGACGGCGGTGGGTTTGAAAACAATTTGCCAGGAGTCCGGTGTTCTCACGGGCTCTAGTGAGCCTTGCCCCCGGCTAGCTATCGAGCTAGTGGGTAGGGATGGGTACCGGTATCCGGTGCCATGATGGCACGGATTCTGACATAAACGGTAGTAACCAGACCGAAAAGCAGCGCACATTTCGGTGCTTTTTTTTTCCTGAGATGTCACACACTTTGGATTCTAGCCAATCATTTTATCTTTGCAAGCGCAGTAGGCGGGCCCACGTACGTATGTTCTTTTAGAGCAGAGCTACAGATTAAAAATGCCCAAGGCAAAGCGGTCAAAAGTCTGGCTGTACTTCACAGCAAAATATGCAAACTCAGCAGCCTGCAACAAGTGCTTTAAGCTTATACTGTGATACTGTCAAAGGAGGTAACTCCTCGAATCTGATGAAACACCTGGCGACGCATAGCAGGGTTTTTTTAATGCCGAGAAATGCGCCGTATTTGATAGCTTGCTGCGAGACCTCACACCGTGCACATCTACTGCGGGTGTGGTGCCTGTTATCGGACCCGGAGTTAGCAACATCCCCCCAAAACCCGAAGAGGAGAGTCCTGGCCCCTAGCCCTGCCAGTGTAGCAGAAATGATGACGGATGATGATGCGTGAGTAGCTTAATGTTGTTCGTGTGTAATTTACGTTGAGTAGGCTAACCACGTTATTACATTAATGCATGTAAGGTGAACTAGCAAACACCATCGTAGTTACATGCGGCTGTCTTATTGTTTGATGGCAGATACTCCCTTCACCCTGGCCAAAAAGGCTAAAATGACCAAAGAAAAAGTGGAAAACAGCTAAACATGAGAGGTTTTTAGACAAAGTTTGTGTTTTGTTTCCATTGATTAAGCACTGCTTCCAGCCAAGAGTGATGCCATAAATCCCCTATATCTGCAGAAAAGGCTAACATTGTTATCTTTTTACAAAAAACAGCTAAACATGAGAGGTTTTAGAACAAAGTGTGTGTTCTCCATTCTTAGATAATAATAAATAACAAAAGAGAAAAAGGGGGAAAAATTAGCTAAAATTATTTTTAATCTCTGCTAAATACAATTAGTTAAAAGGAATTTAGACAACAATTGACAAATGGTTTGAGATCATATGCAAAGGTCTACTAGGAGTAAATCCTACCATCATGAAAAAACTTATGGACTATTTTGGCATCTTGTTTTTAAGGAATTATCTAAATTACGGTTCGAGCACCGTTTAAGCACTGGCACCGTTTCAAAAGTACCAGTTTGGTACTGGTATCGGATAAAACCTAAACGATACCCATCCCTACTAGTGGGTAACAGACGTCTCCGAAAACGTCGGAGTGCTTTTGAAAATATGTGGTGTCTTGATAAACTGAGCAGATATTTGAGGTTTACACAGCTACATTCTCGCCTGAAAATATGTTAAACGTTTATTTTGTGACCCAGAAAGAATAATAAGAGTAATATTAAAACTAACTAGCTGCCGCCATTGTTGGAAACTGAGCTGGGCTGCGCTATGAATTCTGGGACAGAGCTACTTCTTCTTCGGGGTTTAACGGCAGCTGGCATCCTTGAACATGCAGTGCTGCCATCTTCTGTTTCAGTCCGTTATTACACTCTTAAATCCTACTACTTATTCCTGCGTCTTTTGTGATCTTACAAAGCTTCAAACGACGCGTTGACTTTTAAATCAGTCGTCGACGATTTTGATAGTCGACGTAATCGTGACTAGTCGACTAATCGTGGCAGCCCTAGTTGTATTTTGATGTAACACGTCCTTTCAGTGAAATGACCTAATGTTGTGACTAAAACAAAAATGAGGCAATATTTTAGCACGTGGCACGATTACATAAAAAGTCTATGCAAAGACTGAAGCAAATTTGTGCCGGATGACCAAATATGGTGACAAAATTTACTTGACGCCTTGTCGTGAAAGTGTGTAAACTGAGAGCTTCACGTGGACTGTGGATTCTCCTGACAGCGTAACATTAAGACATAGAAAACAAGCCAGTCATGTTGTTGTTTGTGTACAGCTAGTGTGATATTTTTCAAGAACAAAAACAGGTGAGGGCATAGAGACAAGTTTGAAAAACCACAATCCTAAGATCTGAAAAGGCTGCTGTTGCTAAATTCTGGTTGTTGCTCTTTGGAAGGAAGTAGTTTTGCTATTTGCTGGTGTGAAAGTTTCTGGGTGGTGAAATGGGTGTTGCAAGTATGCAACATAAATCTTTGAATGTTTGTTTTCATGTGGTATTTGGTTGGGTTCAGTCAGCAGAAATAGATGATTTAGTTTTACCCACTAAATCTAAGCGTGGTTAGGTGGAGGTAAAAAAAAATATATAAAAGAATGTAAAGATGGCTTGGTCATGTTTAGGGGTCTGAATTGCTTGGTTAGTTTTTGGAAAAGATCACAGTTTGGGTTAAAATGCAAAGCTTACAACTATATTTTCAACCTGAGATTTTGCATGCACTTCTATGTACAGCCACTAGAGGTCTCCTACATTATCTGTGTCTGTTTATCACTGCAGTTAATAACAACAGCCTGCTGAGTCAGCTAGGAGGTAGCGCCGCGCACCTACTGCTGGTATGTATGGGATGGGCGACAACTGATACTGACCATCGCATTTGAATCGAGTGGTTCCTCACTTTCTTTCAAATCTTGGTATGACTACATTAATACCCACCAACTAAACATGACCCAAAACCACCTCGGAGGCGCTTTGCCCTTGTCAGCTCTTATTGACTGCTTGCTGACAGCACCACGGCATCAAAGGGACTTTTACTGAAACTCATACACACACAGTTATGATCTTGCTAGTAGGCAAAGCTGTCTCATTCCCATGGATTTCCCTGGGAAGTCGCCCTAATTCTGTTGTGCTTGCGGTTTCTGCAAGGTATACTGCAGCATTCCTCCGCCGTGTGTTCATCTAAACAGAGCTAGTTAAAAAAGACGCGCAGCGGCTCGGGCTACACAGTTGTGGCAGGGCTCCTGTGGGTGGTTCCTATCTGACAGAGGGCTCAGAAAGTCTTGGGTTTCCTACGCATGTCAAGATAGGTTAGCTGTTCCCAGTGTCGGTCCACTCTGAGGCCCCGGTGGGCTATCAGTCACAGTGGGTCCTCCCTACTCTCTTTCCCCGCGTCCACACCCTCCTCCCACACACCACCTTGCCTGCACTGACGCACAGGCCGTCCTCTGGCTGTCATCCTAAGTTTAGTTGTCAGTTTTCGATGTCTCTTCTCCCTTACGTTCCCCTCTGTCTCACTCTTTGTCTTCCACTAAGATCACGATGTGTCAAAATACAGTCCAGACACATCATCTTCAATTTACACTTGCATTGAAGCAGACTCCTGCTGTGATCTAACACTCTGCACTTTGCTGTTGGGTAGGTTTCGAAGACACACTGATTCATTTTTTGTTTTCCCAGAAACATAATCTTTGCATATTGTGCAGCTCAAGCTAAAAACAAAAACTAAACACCAGCTTTACTCACCGTCTTCTCTGTGGTGTCATCTTATTCGAGAGATCGCCAGGAAGCGAGAAGGAGACAGCCCAGTCCTGCTATCCCACCTGTCTGCGCATCAACACATAAATAATCACACCACTTCCAGGTTTTCCTAGCTCGTTAGCATCCCGCGCTACACAAGCTTACAACACTTTTGCTTAATTGTGAATGCAGGCAGTTTGTGAGTCAAAACTAAAATAACTTTATGCAAAGGAAAAATAAACTGACAGGGATTTTTCCTGAGAGGAAACCTTTAGTTTACTATATGACATGTTTCTTAATAGTGCTAAAGTGTTCAGTGTTCTTTAAATAAACAATGTGGAGTTTTGCATAGTGGGGCATGAAAGAATGCAGGAGTCTCACTGCCCCCTCGCACAGATGTCAGCAATTTGGCTGCCTTGTGTATTTTGGATGTTGAAAAAAAAAGGAACATTTCAAAGTAAACGAAAGAAGGAAAGTCTTATCCGCCTGGCAGCTGCACTCTGGACCAAATTGCTTTCAGCTGATGCGCTGCAGCTCAAACTTGCTTGGGTAATGTCAAGTGATGCATTGCAATACTGAGAAAACAACACAGACAAAAAATAAATAAGGAAAAAGAAACGCTGGAAAGTTCCACTGCTTATTCAGGCAGAGCCCAGAAACGCCCAACATGCAGACATGCTTGTGAACAATTTTGTTTTCCGTGTTTAATTTTTTCCTTGTTAAAATTTTTTTAAATTAATTTGTATTTAGTGATCTCGAGTAGAAACATTAGAAGTGCTGCACATACCCAGTGCAAATAGAAGGATATAAATACATATCTAAATAAGAGCGGGGGCACCGTTTTTCTTTGTCAGTGAACAATGAAAGAAATCAAATATCAACTTTTGCACATGAAAACTACATTCAGAAATTACATATAGTTTAAAATAACCACATGAAAAAAATTAATGGATCAAGTTTTGCATTCGCCTCAAACACACATCGTAGAACTGGACGTGATGATGATGATAATGTAATCGACCTCAAATGCAGCACATTGTGTAACTCCATGCTGGCATCTCTACCTGCTCGACAAACAAAGACTGGATTCCTGCACAAACTAACAAACGGGCAAAGAAATTAAAGGGAGAATTAAGCATCATGCAAGATGTGCCCTTTCTGCATGCTGGCATGTTTTGCAAAGATGCACAAATATTACATCTTCCAGCACATCAATAAAACCCTCAAACAAAAATGCAATGAAAATACACATTGGATTTAGATATTTTACTCCCAAACGAAAACAAACACACAGAGACACACACAGAATAAATCAAATGATATTTTGGGGATTTTAAAGCTAACAGCTGGAGATCATTGAATTTTCCATGTTAGGGGTCATTTGTAGTGCAAGCTCGATTGTTTTTGGCAGTTTACCCGATCTGTGAATTGAAGACTTTATTTTCTATATTTTATGGAAGTGTAACATTTTTGTTTTATTTTTCTGAGTTTAGTGTACTTTTGGATATATTTATCAGTTTTCCTTTGATGATGTGTAGGAGGAATGATTTATTTAAAAAAATCCTTTGATCAAAATGTAGGTGTTAGGAAATAATGAATAAATGTTTCATAGCAACAGTAAATATTACCCACTGTTTAAAGACAATTTTTAAGAGTGAATTCATTCATTTATGCACAAGTGCTACACTTACTGTTTCACTGTTGTATTCATAATTACAGTGAATCACATAAGTCTGGCTATTTATTTATCATACATAATAAATACTACTAAATAATTATGTATTTATTTGCATTCATATATAAATAGAACTGACATATTTTTAGAAATGAAATCAGTTTTTTTAATGTATTTGCGTGTTTTTGCACTTTGATAACATGTTTACACTTATCACAGTTATATTTTGTCTTTACCATCTTATTCAGCGAAAACAGGGTTTCAGAATTTTTAGTAGTGTTTTAAGCAATTAGATTTTTTTATTTTAAAGTGGGAAAATCACATATGTAGAAAAGGACTGATGGGAGAGAATGAGTTGCTTACAAACAGCTTGACCTAGAGACACTGACATTATCCATTCAGTAACAAATACCACTGTGGGTGTGGAGCTTGACTCTCTGATGGCAGGGCCAGAAAGAAAGAAATCTACTCCAAGTCAGGAACAGCACTGGGAATCCTCCCCACACCCTCTCCATGATGTGTTGGACAGTTAGAGGAGCACGATCAGCAACCACAGGAAATGATTCCTAATACCTGTGAGCATCAAATTTTACAACTCCCTGTAACACCTGGACTATTTACACTTGCCATAGCTAGTATATGTTGTACACAGTATTTTTTTGTTGTTGTTCTATTGTTGGCTTTTCATTAATATGTTATATATATGTGCGCTATTTTGTTATTTTTATCTATCATTCTTTGTTTTAACATGTTAAATTGCACCTTGAATGGGGCACCTTAAACACATTTTATATATATGGTTTAGATTTTTCCATCTTCGTATTTTTAATCTTCCACATTGATTTTGTAATTGATTGTCTGTAACCAAGCAACCCAAAAATCCAGACTTTTTCCCCCTGTCTTTCTGTCAGCAGAAACAACTTTAGATTTTTACCATTTTTAATTTGAAACATGAAAGACATGAAACATTGACACTATCCAAGGATATCTGGTTCATCTCAGCACTCTAGCCCTGACAAAATATTTCCCCCATTGAGAGTCACCACCCAAACACATCCTTGACTCTTTGTGCAAATAACAAATCACTTTAAAAAAAGGAGGGGGGGGGGGGGTTGGAAACCTTGGTCCTAGTAAACCAAACCAAGCAGATCGGTCTGAGCTATATTGTGTGACAAGAACACAGCAGGTTCACTTGCTCTCTCACAGCCCCAGCTCTGTTTACATTCTCCTGGAACGGGGATCTGGAAGTGTTTGGCTCGGCTCTGCACTCACTGGGAACTATCAGACAATTCACATTTTAAACTATTTTGATATCAGCTCTGTAGAGAGTTGCTGTTTCCCTGAGAACACGACCTGCCTCTGGGCTCTGGGGCCTGCTACACCGCCAGAAGAATAAACAGTAAGAGCGAGAGAGGAGGGTGGGGAAAAAACAGAGAGGCTGATGGGAAGAGAGAGAGTGCGCACTGTGGATATATTTCTATAGAAAAAAAAAACAAATATTAAAAAATATAATCTTATGAATGGAGACAACAGTGTGAATACAACATGCAGATATTGGTGACTTATTGAAAAAAACACAGAATTAGCATAATAGAGGTTTTCTGTTGAGTAGCTGGTTCTTATGTTGAGGTTAAAGGTGATGGAGTAAGAGGGGAAACCTTCAGCCTGTGTTAATTAGGTAAGTAGTTGTGCTTTAGCCTGCACATACATCGCCCAAAGCAGTTTGTGGATATGTTTATGTGCACTTATAGCGGGGGGAAAAATAACAGAGGGTACTCACCACCATCACCAGTGTAAAAAGTATCTCAGGATAAATCATGTCAATGGATGGGGCACTGTAATGTGTAATGTGTGGTTACACTGAAGGAAATGTAATGAGTTCTTCTAAAAGTGTGACTGAATATTACTGGAAACATCTGGGACAAAGCTAGCAGACTATAAAAGAATAATATGAAAATGTTACATAGGCTATTAAACAATTAACTCTCTGAGGTCTAGGTCATATGCCCAACATAGCCCCATATATAAGGCTAAACCAAAATCTTTGTTTAAGTTTCATAAATCTTATAATAGCCACACATTAAAAAAATCTGTCTGCATTTAAATTAAATAACCTGCAGTGGTGAACCTATTTTAAACTATATCATTTACATTTAAAATGTTCAATACATTTATAAAATGCAGACATATGAGCTTTGGCACAGAATAAACCATGGTTTTTAAAAGTAAAGAGTATATAAGGTCACTTAGACCAGCTACAGGATTAAGGATGTGGATTTATAACACAGATTCCATCATATATATCTCATCTGCTCCTTTTCTGCCTAATAAGTAAAGCCCCTTTTCATGCATTTAATACATGATGATGACATTAAGCTGTTTCTTAAACTGTTTAGTACTATGTTCTTTGATTGTATGGTGTTGGTACAACCTTATTGTGCCAGAGGCTTCTTCCTGTTAAAAGCAAGTTTTGCCTTCCCACCGTTGCCAAGTGCTTTCTCTTAGAGGGTTGTGTGAATGTTGTTGGTTTTTTTTAATAACATAGGGTCTTTACCATGCAATATTAAGCAGCTTATGAATTGAACTAAATAATAACATGACATAACTCAATGATATAATAGTTATCATTATTATATTGATCATTATTAATAACTTTGAGGCACTGAACAGTTTTATAGTCTTTATTATGCTAATGAAATGGATTTGCTTAAAACACAGAAATGCTTTAAATATACTTGCGTGAAACAATAGATAGGTAACTATTATATCTGTCATTGTCTGAGAGTTTCAGGAACAAATTAACTTGCTTATTCCTGTGCAGCTGTGTTTTGTTGTCCCAGATGTTGAAGCACTCTCCCCTTTACAACACTGCATAATTTAAAAAATGAATAACGAACCAGAAATCCAGGCAGGAACTGTCTGCGTCGAAGTGCCTGTGTATCCTTAAATGCTATTAAAGCTGACACACACACATTGCTAATTGTAAGTCAGCAGTGTGGCTCATATGTGTCACTTATTTCCTTTGAAACTGTGATTTACAGTGTATGCTGTAATTTCATGTGACAGACTGAACAAAAACCAAATGCCACAAGCTGTTTTATAAAGTGTTTGTGTTGCTTTCTTTGCCTTTTGTCTTTCCCATTTCAGCACTTCAGAATAAGTAGGCCTACTTAAAACAACCTTCGAGCCAATCAGCAACCCCAACTTCTCCCCTTCAGGTTTGAATGACCTATTAGCCAAATGTGTTTATTCAGTGTTTAGTCACTATTACCCTCGGTATGATCCCTGCACTAAAGGGCTAATGGCTGAAAATTTCCCCCCAGCCTGACTTCAACGTAAAATAATTGATCGCATGTGAGCGCAACTGGCACGCGTTCCCTCTTGTTTTCCTAAAGAGGTGATATCATGCGGTCAGGCTGCTTGTTCGTCACCAAGATAGTGTGATTGCTTCCGGTACTGCAGAAAGAAAGATGGGAGATGGATGAGAGGGCAATGTGGTTCTCAGTGAGGATTTACTGCTGCAGTAAATCACACATCAAATTATTTGGTGTTATCGTTTAAAGGCTGACAAGCACACAAAAAAAGCCCCTCTGGAGCAAAGCCAAAGTCAGAACATGATTTGTTTTGCAAGCTGTGTTTTAAATGCTCTGTCATTACATCGGCAGGAAATTGTCCTTCATCAAAAAACAAACTTTTGTAGTTTTTATCTTTTGAAGATAAATTTTCAGCTGCAGGGATTTATTGTTGTTGTTTTTTTTTCCTGAAACGTAATGTCAGATAAAGATTTAGCCAGTCAGAGCTTCCCTTTTTAAAGGCAATTATTAACATTTTTGTTTTAGCCTAGGTTATTTAATTATTTCTGTCCCCATTCAGCCAGATATTTCTTCAGTGGTTCTTCTGTTTATATCCCCTGGTTAATATCTGGCCTATCCTTTATCAGTAGGGATCATACTGATGCAATTATAACGTAGCCTTACTTTGCACTTGTAGTGAAATTAGAAGTTGTAAATGTGTGTTTTTGTGGTAAACCTCAGATATCGTGTAAATGGCCTGTATTTATATAGCGCTTTTACTAGTCCCTAAGGACCCCAAAGCGCTTTACATATCCAGTCATCCACCCATTCACGCACACATTCACACACTGGAGCGGACAAGCTGCTGTCTCTGGGGTTAGAGGGTGAAGCGGCCCCTGAAAGAGCCGTCTCTTTAATTTTAAGCTTGTAGATATGTATGTGTTTGTATTTGCAATTATTTATTGTGTGCATCCCATGTTGTACAACCCAAAGTGTGGCTGTGTCCACAAAGTGAAGGGACATGTGTGTCAGTGTGCCTTGGCTGCCAGTTTGTGTTTGTCTGTATGCTGGTGTGTGTGTGCGTGTGTCCTATATGTTACATTTACCTAAACTGCTGCTCTGTCGTTTTCCTGCTTCATTTTGACAAATTTGCGTTTCCAGGAAGTCTCTGAGGTCAGAGCAGCATCTGTTGCTAATTAGGTGCATGATGCAGCCGTGAGCACCGGCGTGCACACACTCACACAACACACACATACATGATGCAGGAGCTGCCCTGTATGGGTTACTGAGGAGCTGACAGCCAATCAGACGTAAAGCCGTGTTTAAAGTTCCTAAAGTGACGTTAAAGAAAAGTCCATGACTAGACGTTCAGGTAAGATGCGATGTGGTGTGTGCTAAACCTTTAGAAAATAATTTAAGCATTATGGCCTTTAAAATAATAGATGTGTCTAATGCTTATTGCATGTAATATTTAAGATGATGTAATGTGAGTGTCGGGGCACATGGCTGCACTCTGAGAGTGGTTTAGCTTTTCTTCCCCCTGTTGCCAAGTGCTTGCTCATAGTGGATCATTGAATTTATATATATTTTGGTTAATACTGTGCAGTCTTTACCTTACAATACAAAACGATAAAAGCTGTTTGACTTCATGCTCCTCTGCATTTGTCTGTTTCTTCTTTTGATATTAGATTACTGACATACAGACAGTAGTGCTTTTCTCTGACTTCACCGAGCAAACACTACAGCCTAGTAGTTACACCGACCACATTGGTCTTTCCTTGGCTGCCCACCGCATTAGCTCTTCTCTTAACTCTGTCAGTTTTCATTCCCTTTCATTCACGTCTCTTTGCCCCAAACCATATTCATGCCCAAACAAGGCCTGATCCCATCAAAAATGAAGCTTCAGCATACATCAGTGAAAACCCTCTGATATTTCAGCAATGCCACAGCAGTAGAAGTGCATAAGAAGATTACGCCAATTTTGCTTCCATGGTTTCTGGAACGAGATCGAGAAGACACTGGGTAGTAAGATGAGAGAAGCCAGACGTGTAGAAAAACTCTGCAAGTTTCTTTTCTTGGTTTGGGCTGAAGCCACAAGAACTGGGCTTCACAGCCAAGTCTCTGAGCCGAACCGAGGTAACCTCAGTGGGTTAAACAGAACCCAGAACTGCAGATTGCAGACCTCTGTCTCTCTATGTACAGGGGCCGGGATACCAGCTGAACCTCAAGTTTGTTTTTAGAATTTGTGCAATGAAGAGAGGCACAGATTAAAATACACATATTTAACCTCTTAAGCCCCAACGCCCCCTGATACGGGGGCAAAAAGCAGGAGATCAGGTAGGCTTGGGGCTTAAGAGGTTAAATAGATTGTAGTAATAGATCAAACAACTAAATTCAATGCACAGCAGACAGCATTCAGTGTCTTGGATTGGGCTTTCTGAAAGCACCATCTTTAGGTTGTCACCATATGCTTTGAAGGCTGCACAGAAAAAAATGCATCAGATAGCAACTTTTAATGTTTTGTGTTGGGAATTGACATTTTGGATGAAGCATATAGCAGCGTAGTATTTCTTTTTCATGCTCAAATCGTGCAAAAGAAGTCTCCGGGTCTCCTACTGGATATTGAACTGATAGATTGAGTGATTAGAATTGATCGTTCTCTTTCTTTAAGAAATGCGGTTGTTTAATTTTGTGAAACTGGTCGTTTATTTTCTTGTTGGGCATTAGAAGAGAAGAAGTCACTCTTGTGTTTTTATGCTAGATTTTGTCTTAAGAGCTTGGACCCGTGCTCACTATAAAACTATAGAAGTAGCTGTTGTTTTTGGGGTAGGATTACATGTTGGACTATCACTTGCACAGGTGGAGGACGTCTCATTTACTATTTTCTTGTGTGCTGATTGAAAAATTAGACATTGTAGCAGTGATGAGGGGGGCAGGCAGTGCAGCAGGGCAAGGTTGCCACGGCAACTTCATCTGATCATGTAATTATTTGGAAAAATGCATAGCTTCCCAAGTCTTCAAATGACACACAGGTTTCTGTGTCCATACATTGGGGTTGGAGTTAGACTGTATAAGAAAGATGGAAGTAGCCACCGTGTAGTAGCAGCCGCGTGTGAATGTCGGTCTTCAACAGAGGGAATTAGCAAGTTCTGCTTTGCTAGATGATGTCATCTGGTTGTTAAGTGATGACATCTCAAATCTGCTTCTGGGCCCAAGCTCCTACTGCGTTCATTAATTTTGTTGTGTTTTGATCATGTGTAATGCTTTGTATCTTGTTTTATTTAATGTAAATAAGCCTCTGAAAAAAATAGTGGTCACTTTAGGCTTCTCTACTACTATTCATGTGCACCGCAGCCTTAGGTTAAGATTTCAGTGGGTATATAATGCTTCAGATCAGTAATCCAAACCACGAATCAGCATATTTGTGACTAACCTTGTGCTATGGATGGATCATTTCAGGTGTTCTCTTGACTGACGTTTGGTCCGTTTTCAGCATCTTTTTCCTCCCCTGTGGTTGTATTTGTCCATCGGAGATCTTCACATTCACTTAAAGTTAGAGCTCATCCTACATATTCGCTGGCTAACTCTGTACCCAGCCACCATTATATGCCAAATTCAATAACCAAATAAACATCGCTGCTGTTTAGTTTTCTGTCTTCCTTTATATCAGCAGAGATAGAAGAAAGGAGAACTGCACGTTTTAGTGTTTTAGGAATCCCTCAGTATCAGCTTTAGATGGAAACTAGCAAGCTAACTTTATGCTAACTTCAAACTCCATTAAACTTTATAAATCCTGTCTTTCTTATGGATAGTGATAACAATAAAAGTATTTGGGCTGTTTTTAACTCTCAGTGTTGCCACAGTGTCTGTTTGAGTTTGGGAACTGAAGAAGAGTTTGCACCAGAAACGGCTAACGACATCACGCGGATTGCTCCACAAGAAAAATAAATAACCCTGCTTCCTATCAAATTTCACATGCTAAACTAACAGTTTTTAGTCTTCTTTCTTAGCTGCTTTTGCACTGCTACAGTGAGCCGTGACTGCTGCTTCTACACTCCACACACACATGCAGGGCACACTAAGATGTTCGGATGTTGCCCTGCAGGTGATGGACTCACCGTGGCCTGCCATGTTAACATGCTAGACGTGTTCAAGGATTGAGGACCACCCAACTGCAGCTTCTCTCCACAAAATTCAACCAGATGTTTAATGAAGGCCAGTGTATGTGTGAGGATGGTGTGTGTACTGTATGAGTGTGTGTGTGTGTGTGTGTGTGTGTAATCATTTTCACCTGTGTGCTGATACAACCCCTTGTGCGGAGGCTAATGGATGCAGGCTAACTACACCGTTTCTGCATGTCTCTCTCCCCTTTGTCTTGCTTCCTTCCCGTCACATTTCTGCAGGTTTTACATCGCCTCACCCTTCACTTTTCCTTTTCTCGTGTCCAACCCTTTCTTTTTACTATTTGCACCATTTTGATACCCCCCCCATCCCACCGCTGTGGCTTACATGAGGAATTAATTTTCATATTCCACTTCCAAAATCCTGCTCAACTGACAGCCCTCCCGCTTCCCTCACCTCCCCTCCGCCCTCTCCTCCCCTTCATCCCTCTAGCCCTACCTTACAGCTGTTGTTTTGGATTAGTCAAATGGCTCCTGTCAGATCCAGTGATCCTTTTCCTTTGCCACCCACAGAGCTGCACTGCACTGTCTGCTTGCTGCCTTTTCTGTCTCCTCCTCGCCGTGTCTTTCCCGTGCACGTGCACACAAACCACACTGATGTCTCTGACAGGTGCGTGTCAAGGTGTCTTTGTGGGCAGAGCCGTGAGTTCGCTGTGGTTTCTTTCCTTTCAGGTCCAGCAAAGCGCGACGGTGCTGGCATACCACTCACACCTCTTAACAAAAAAACAAAACAAAAAAAGGTTTGTTGTTCTAAACCGGACAAGAAGCCTAACCAGGGTAAATTCCCGACGGCTTCCCTCTCTGGAATTCACCTTACTTTTCAACTACTCCTCGATTCCTCTTTGAGTTCTTTCTTATAACCAACGTTATTTTCTTTTTCCTTTTTTTTTTTGTCTAATTTTGACAGCTGTAGGTCTGGTCATCCACACTGGCTGAGACAAACTGACACTAAAAGGCGTTTTGACATGATGATGGTGAGAGTAATAGTGTTATTTCAGTCATTTGGAGAGAAAGGGGAGCCAGTGTGTGCGCAGAGTCCGGCTGCAATAGCGCAAGCAAAGATATGCATCGAAGCAGAAATGGGAGAGGTGCTATATAATAATTTGACAGATTCACGTCAAATCAGTTATGTTGTTTCAGCAAGCGAAGAGACAGTGCCCCTTAGTTTTCAGTTTCAGTGACACGGCACCTGGGTGGCGTGCAATGATTGCAAATGTATTGGCGTCAATGAAAGAGTGGTAGAAATGTGTGTTTTAGATTGTATGACATTTAAATGTTTTGAAGGTATCCTTTTTTTATTTAAAATTCTGTGCAAAACATTGGGTTTTGATGAAGCTTGCAGCCAAAAAGAACATTTTTAGGATGCTGGAGAACTGTAGGCTGGTTTGAGACTGTGTCAGTAGCCACCTGAAGAGATGGAGGTGCTGATGTAGGAGTGGGATATCTAGGTGGGTCCTGTGAAGTATATGTATGACTTTTTATGTCATTGTTTTACATTAAGTTCACCATTTGCACCTTTACCTTTAGCGCTTTGAATTCAACTTTAATAATTAACATAGACGTCTTTGACAAATGCTCGCTAGCTTTGTGGCTTTCGTTGCTGTATTGCACCTCTTACGCAAACAAGCAAATCAAAAAATCAAAAGCCAATCGTGGTTCATTGTTTATGGCCTCCGTATGCTGATCTGGCTGTTACAAGATTAATTGCTCTTGGGGGAATGAATGCTGTGTTGATTTTTTTCCCCCTCGAAATACATTAAAACCTTCTTCAAAAGTCTAGTATTCTTTGAATTAGGCCACTGTTTCCTTTGTTTCAGGCTGCACGCATCAAACATGGTAGCTGTTAACTCTTTATGATTATATAAATACTGTATCAATCACACACACGCTTACGCACACAAAGATTGATGTGGTGGCTTTAATCAGCTGAATGTTTCTGTGCCAGGGAGGGCATTACAGTCCAGTTAGCCGACTCTATTATAATGCCATCAGATCCTTGCTTGTGCGATAGAGGTGCATTTGTATGTGTCAGAGAGACTGCTGACCTATATGTTACAAAGACTGACACAAGTTTTTTTCCCCTGCAAACACAAGCTGTCTCAACATACTCAACGAAATATTGCGAAATTTGTTAATTCAAAAACTGAACTATTTCTTTTATCTTTGTTGTGTACTTACACATAGATTAGCTAACAGTTAAACCTGGCCTCCTCCTGTTTTTTTTTTTTTGGTCCTACCTCTTCCTTCTTTATCTCCTCTTGGCCTCGTCTTTCCATCCCTATGTTTTCTCTCCATCAGTTGCCCCTTTCTCACAGGCTTCCTCTGCAAGACAATGGCAGGGCAAAGGAGGTGTGTGTACAGAAAGTTAGCAAATGAATGCATGAAGGTGTAATATTATTGATCAATAGTGTGTAACTTTTTTTTTTTACTAGTGGTGGGGAGGTATTTTAAATATCTGTGCATGCGTGTAAAGTAGATTTTTTAGGGTGATTAAGAGGTGTGATTTTACTTATAAATTACTTGAATGTTATTGAATGTGTGTGTGTGTGTGTGTGTGTGTGTGTGTGTGTGTGTGTGTGTGTGTGTGTGTGTGTGAACATGCAGATTTATGATGCAGGAAACAGCAACTGTGTCACTGTAAAACAATAGAAGATTCACGGCGCTACTGCAAACACACACACGTGCACTCTTTTGGCACTTGTCCTCAGACCCCTGTGCGTCTACGGCAAGGAACTCCCTTCCTGCTGCATTGCTGGAAGAAACGCACACACTGAGTGACACATCCCCCTGGACTCACAAGTCATCCGGATAGCTTCGTACATCCTTTTTTCCAAAGTGGGTACAAAAAATAAGAAAGAAATAAAGCACAGGGGAGACGACAGAGACAGGATACAGGATATAAAAGTGAGATGTATGTCAGCATGCCATGTGTTAGATTTATGAAGCTGGGGGGCAAAAAAGAGAAAAGTGTGTCAGGTGTGTGTGCACCGCTCGTACATCAGCTCGCTCGCCTCGTGTGTCACGTGCAGCCATATTGCAATCACTGCATTATTGTTGCAAAGAAAATGATAGATTCCCAGGGTGGCTTGTGCTAGCCTATAGCCTGCCCGCTGTGTGTAATCGTCATGAGACAATGGCGTTGAGTGCCAGTGTTCACTTATAATAAGCTTTCTTTCATGTAACCCTTCCCCCCTCTGTTTCGATGGAGGCACTGAAGGCCCTCTTCAGACGGTCAAAGATGTTGCAGCCACTGTTCCCCTTCCCCCTGTGAATAGAGACAGTCAGCCAGAGATAAAGGTGATCGAGAATACAAGAGATTATGGTTGTTTCATTGAGCTTTTCCTCCAGTTCTCTTTCACAATGCAATAACAGTCAATCACCTGCATAAAGAAGCCTAAATATAGGGTTTAAGACTTGTTACACCACTACCCGCAGCCTTGGCTTATAATTGAAACTTTTCCATTCTTTTTTTCCCCCAAATGCTTTGGCTGCCGAGGGGAGATTGGCAGCTTTGAGTGGCCAGCAGATGAAGCGGCTGGCGCAGTAATGAATAGAACGCTGATTGCAGGATCCCCAAGATGCAAATTACCATGCCTGCCACCCCTGACGACCGGCAATTACCGGGCCGCCGCGGCGGACGCCTCGTGCATATTCATTGCACCCGCTGGGCATATTGATCAACAACTTACTTCAAGCAAGAAGCACTGAAATGTATCATGTCGCTCTGTCACTGCTAAAGAAACACTCTTTCCTTTCCTGTTGTCAAAATTGACACAGTAATATCTGGTAGGACAAGCCCTTTAACTAGGCAAGGAGTATTTATTTTAATCAGGCTCAGGTACAGGCTAATTGTTAATGTGTCACATTGAAAAGGAAGTGACAAAACATGCCATTCATTAAAAAATAGTCTTAATTCAAATATTAATTCCTGCTTGTACTTAACCTAATTAACTGCACTTAAAGTTCACTGCCCCTAACAATGCTGTGCTGGGTTAGAATAAAAAAAAAAACTTTCACAAACACTTGTATATCAGGCATTTCTTAGTTCATTTATAGCAAACCGATGTGCGTAATACATTTATTTCTTAAACACTCTACATAAAAAAAAATTGTTTTAGCTGAATAATTTGTCTTATTATCCTCTACAAAGTGTGTTTAAAGTATTTTTTCCCCTTTTTTCATGCTGCTCAATATTTAACCCTCAACTTTGGACTGCAGGAGACTTTTTTTCTTTTAGTTATGAAATCATTCCTGAGGAAATGCACACACACAAGCACACACAAGCACACACAGAGTGAGTGCAGACTTCAGAACATGGCATATGAATATGAAAGGGCTTCTTTCAACAACAACGGAAAAACAAGAGTGCTGCCAGCAGTTAATGGGACCAAATGAAGGAAAGCTGAGCAACATCGGATTTTGAGCTCTCTGCCTCAAAACAAACATTCAATGATCGCATTAGCGATGGATGACAGAGATATATCATTATTGTCTTGTGTGTCTTCTCTGGTTTACGGCCTCAGCCTCACTCGTTTTCACCAACATAAATACATTTTTGGAGAGTTTCAGTAAAATTAATTTACATCGGTTTCTCGTGGCCAGTGTAAGATGACTGACCTGCAAGTGACATGTGTGCTTTATGACAACAATATGGATTTGAGCTCCTTATACCATCGCTATGCACAGTATGGAACTTGTATGGGACCCAGTGCTGAAAACATCAGCTTACTGGAAACATCATGCTTACAGTTTAACAGTGTCTAACATGTGTCTGTGCACGTTTGTTTATACTTCATTTAAAAATGTAAAAAGTAAGCATCTTGAAATCCCATGAAATCCTGTTGTCACATCTTTAACATTTCTATGAATATTTGTTGATGTATGTCTAAATTATTAAGTTACAGGGTTTAAAAAAAGAACCCAAACCACCGTCTGACTATTTTTTAATGAATTTAATGGCCAAAGAGCCAGTTAAACTCCTACAGTAGTGCGCAGGTGTGGATTGGTCAGACTGAGAGTGCTGGCAGTGTTTCCAAAAACTGTCATCACAATTTAATACAAATATCATTTAATTATGTGGGGTGTGCAACATGTAACAGCTCCTGTTCTGTAAATTCCTATAAATGAATCATCATGTGAAAGAAGAAGAACTGCTGCAGCAACACTTACAGAAAAAAGCTGTTGTGGGAATCATGTAAGACAGGATGTAGATGTAAAGCATTAAATCTAAATACTGTTATTATAGAAACACTTCATATCAAGAAGAAGCGATGGTCCGATGGTTGTCTTTCAAATATGTGAACAGAGTACTATATACAAATTTAGATAAAAGTCGAGGTCATGCCCAGTATGAGATAAACACATTTAAGTGTATGCAAAATATGTAAAAACCACACAATGGATTAAAACAATCCCACACATTCAAACTGAGAAAATATTTTTCAGAGCATTTAAAACTTAGCGGTAAACAAAAAAAACTCCCCTGTAATGCAAAACCTGCATCAGTTGGTTGTACTTCACTGGGAAAAATGCCCAAACATATTCCATATTCATCAGATTTACATAACTGACAGACGCACGGTTAAATAGGTAGTTTTGTGGTGGGACAGTTGCCTGCTATGCCCATTTAGCTGGTACTGCTGCCTTGGCAGGTGAGCTTGAAATCAGAGCCTGTGCGGTTTAAACCCTCACTCTGAGTGTTTGTGGGAAATATTACAGCTGCCAGAGCGCCACAGAGCACAGCACCAAACTCAATACAGTGGTTCAGCTGTCGGCAAGATAGGTTTGTAACGCTAAGCGGCTCCCGAAGGTGCCGCCCTGCCTCCTTCTGTTGCTACTTCCCCAGGTCATGTACAGGATAAAACAGTTCTTAGCCAAGTTTCCCCGTGGTTTAAACACACACACACACACACACACACACACACACACACACACACACACACACACACACACACACACAGACCTCTTTCCTTTCAACTTTTCATACAGTCACCAGCAATGCATATAGATCTGTATCTTAAATATTGCCAAACCCCTTTTGATAAGAATCTACACACACACACACACACACACAGAGGTCTGACGTGTTTCCGTCAGACAAAAGCAACCTGCACTTAGGCGGCGGTGGGGGAAAGGAAAGCCCAAATGAAGGGGGGAAAAAAACTTGATAGTAACAGAAGAAGAAAAGAAAGAGCAAGTGCAGGTGCTGACCTCCGGAGTTGCTCACATATGTTGCTATCTGTGTGTAATTTCTCCACTGCAGATTGCTATCTCCTTATCAGAGAACGGCTGGTGAACTGAGGTCCGCCTATCAAACGCTGACTTGGGGCCCAAATTACATCAGGGTCTGGAGTTCCTTAAACCACGGGAATAATGAATTCACTTCCACTGGTTACCTTAGATTTAAACATTTGATGAGGAACTGGAAGAAACAGAGCTTGAGAAAAGCCTGCAGGCTTGTTTGTATTACAGTAAGGTGTTATGAGTAATGTAGTCACAGTGTGTTATGGTAATCAACACATTGCTTTATACATAATTCAGGCAAAGAGAGATGGCTCTCAGGAGTTTGTTACATTTAAAAAACCTCCCTTTATGCTCTCCTTCTCCCATCATGCCTCATTTGAAGTAGGAGTATTATGTCCAAATAAAAGGCTTTATGATATAACAAAGCAAGATTTTCTTTGCATGAACAAAAAAGGAAAGCCTCTGTGTCGCTAACACAGTAGCTGCTGAATAATAAAGTTGGGAAAAGTGTTATTAGACAAATTATGATATTGTCTGTCATTAAACTTTTAACATCTTTTAACATCTACCACGTCTCCGGAGGTATGTTATGGTGTAGGTCTGAATAATTATTTGGCCAAAGTTCAAGCAAGGGGCTTTGTTTAATAAGAAAACGCTTGTGCTTCTAAAGCTTGTGGCTAAAACACTTCCTAACATGAAGCCTAAATGGGTCATCGTGGTCTGGCGGATGTTAAAAAGTTAATCTGAGACATGACTAAACACAGAAGAAGAGCATAAAATGTTTGCTAGTCTTATTGGGCATGAAATCCATTATTTTAAAAGGTCTCATATTTTTTTTAAAGAGGCATCTGTGTACAAAGTGCACATAGTATATTATTTGTATATAAAGTTAAGGATAGACAGACACACAGATGATGCGCAGAGATACATTAGACATTTCCCCAGTTATGAAAAGCATGTGCAAGAGTGATTCCAGGCACAGGAAAATGTTCGGAAAAAAATAATGCCGAAACGTTTTGCCAAGCAGTGAACTGAAGCATTAAAGCACGTCTTCACACAGACTACCTGCTTAAAAAAGTTTTTCCTTAATTTTTACAGACTTGCCCCCCTAAAGAAAGGAAACCTTTATATGTAGCTTGATTTCTCAAAGAAGAAAACTCGTTACATGGTTTTCACAAGAGAGTGGAGCACTTCACTTGGATCAATCAGTGAGTGAACTTTAAACTTGGACTTGAATTACTTCTAGTTTTCAATCATCCCACTCTTTTGGTTTGATCAGCTTGAGAAACGAAACCCTGCATTTTTCTGAGCACACACACACACACACACACACACACACACACACACACACACACACACACACACACACACACACACACACACAAAAGCTGAGATATTTTTCAGTCTTACATTTTTTTTCTGGACTGAATTATTATGGCAGGAAGGCTCCAAAGCTTGTGGAGCTAAATTTGTCTGTGTGTCTGTATTTGTTTGCCTGTCAGCCAAGCAACATGAAAGCTTGTGAGGGGAGCAGCAGAGCTGTAACAGGAAGCAATCACTTCAGGAGCAGAATTATTATTGGGAGGTGACTTCTCACGAGAGAAGAAGCAAGGATGATGTCATCTGAAGTTAGTTTCATGATGGTGACCTGCTCCACAAGCCAAAGAAAGCACTTCCGTGGTTGTGTATAAGTGATGGCTGTCACATTTGTGTATTTCTTATGACTTTAATCTGCATCATCAACTTACAACACAATATGTTCCCTGAAATTAAACGGTTATCTTCAAAAAAAGTATAAATCATAAGTGGTGTTTTTTCACACTGATTTCTGCGTAAATTTAACATTTCATTTTAATATTTCAGAATCAAGACGAACCATCGAAAGACTTTTACAAGTGTAATTTGTTGCATATTGCTGTAAAGTGATGATCTTACCTGGACATCCTCAGTACCACAGTACCACAGTATCACAGCTCTACTTTCTTTTACTGGTGTGCAATTTGGCTGATATGGCCACATGATCATTTGTGACAGGGGTCATGTGGGTCAAGTGGGGTCATGAGTAGTATCCTGACATCCTGGCAGTCTAATCACCTGTTTATTTATTTAACAGCCAAACTCTGATCGACACCGACTAAAGCAGAGAGCGAGAAAGTGAAAGTAGCAGGAGGGGTTGATTAAGGTTCAGAGCTCCGTGGCTGGTGTTGGCGTGCATATCTCATATCCAACTGTTTGTCCAGCTTGTTATTCATTTTATAGATTGTAAAAATACAGATCCAAAAGTTCATAAAGATGTGAAAAAGAAATTTGGGAGGAAATAAAAGAAAATTAAGCATCGTGTGCATAAAATGATGCCCGATTCATCTACCTGCAAATTATCTTCATCTGAATTAACGTTTCACCCAAATAACAGAAAAAATCTATATTAATTAAACTGCAAAACTATATGTGAGAGGGTTAAAATAATACTTTTTTTGTTTTTAAAATCAGTCATGAGCTCAGTTATTGTGAATTTTGCCCTTACGACATTCAAGAGGTAATACAGCCTTTCATCTGGACTGTAAGGAAAGTGCAGTAGCAAAGCTTGCTGCTGCCCTCTTTTGGAAAGTTCTGGTGCTACTTTTAGATTAAACTTCGCTTGTATTTACAAGCCTTTGCCACACAGTGGAGACGCATGATGGACTATTATTTCAGTATTAAAACACCTATTTCAACCACTCACATAAGTATGTCCACTTTGGTTTTTGGTTATCTTACTGCAAAGTCTTCCTACATAAATTTATGCACTTTATTATTTTAATGATCAGTTCTTAAAACTAAAGTTTACCCATTTGTTTCCTGTTTATAATAATAATAATAATTATTGCATTGGTTATAGATCTTGTGTAGTGACTACAGCTGAACAGGTCGTCCACTGATGTCGGAGGTTCGATGCCCAGCTCTGAACCTGGCCTGAATACATCCACCAGCAAACAGTGCATATGGTGGATGATGCTCTGGATGAATGTGTGTACAAATAGGCAAATGGGGCCTAAAAAAGCAGGGCGTGTACAGTTACAGTCATCACAGGACTGATGTCATCTTTCTGATGATATGGTATTTAGCCAATCACAAGAGTGCTTGGTGTTTATATTTAAAATCGATTTTTTTCCCCTCCTTTCTTTAAGGAGGAATCTTGAGTGTTGATTTACTAGTTTGCACAAGACACAAAATGTAAAAGTTATAAACAAATGTGTTTTCATTTTATCGCATGCAGGACTGAAGAATTCTGAAACTCTAAGAATGAGATGCAAATAAAGATATTTGCTATGCTGTGAGACGCACGCATTATTTTCATCAGACTTCAATTTGAATATGATAATACAGGCTGGAATCACATGCTTTACCCGCATTTTAATATCAGCAGCTCCACTATTTCTCTGGGACTTTGCATAGGCAAAATTCACAAGACCAGAGTAAATGGAGTCCCTGGTCTTTCTTCCTCTGTGGGAATTTGAGAGTGTAAGCATGACAAGGAGCTTCCATAGTAAAGAATGCATACACAATTAGTTTAGAGGTTAAAATTTTAAGTACACTGAAACATTTTTCTGTCTTGTTCCTCAGTGCACCAATTACAGAAAGCACTGATCGTTTGGCTAATTTTCTCATCCTCTACCACATTTGTGTATAAGTGCTTCCACCAGCAGCTTTTCCTTCTCTGAGTGACTTTTTGAATATTTCATCTCCAGCGTGGAGAAGGAGGGTTGAGTTACAGCAGGATGAGTGACTGCAGGGCAGGAGGGTTGCAGAGATCCACAGGTGGGGCATCGCACACATATGTGCTAGCAGTAAAAGGCTGGTGGGGCTAATTAGATATTTAATAGCACAGACACATGAGAGCACACGCATTATTGTGATGAGAGGTGGAAACTGAACAGCACAGTAGCTACGTTTTGAGGATATGCTGGTTAAGGAGTATTAGTTACTCAGAAAGTTACTCTAATCAATGTCTTTATATCATTAATAAAAAATTATTGTAATGCCTTGCGAGCATCTTTGTGCTCACTGCTTTATGGTTTTACACCGCAGCTGTTTTACTCACTACTTTCATCAGCCAACCACAACAAGCCAATGCTACCCAGCAGACAGGTTATCAGCCCACGGAATGACTGTTATCATCTGTTAGCGTCATTCAGTAGGTGATCATGCAGGGCAGCTCTTGTAGCCGTGAGAATATGTAGGCTTACTTGTAAAATCTCATGCTTGGAGGCTTTTGGGGCTTTCTATGTGGTGGAAGTCTGTTTTTACCCAAACCCTGGCTTTCCCTAGTTACAACCAAGTAGTTTTGGTGTTTACGCCTAACCAAACAGCAAAAAACCCAAAACCTAAAGCAAAAGAAATATGAAACTCATGTCTCTTCAGTTAACATCACTGATTCTCTTAATGCAAAATTTTATTATGCTTACAAAGCGGAAACACTGGGCCTTGTTTCAGTAACACAGGGCTAACACACCTAAATGAGGTGACATGAGCTTAGTTTGTGGAACAGGCCAGATAGTGTTGATATGTCTGGGAATGACAATAACTGACCGCAATCAATGAGGTGATACAAACAAATGCAAAGTCATCGGCAAAAGAATGACCACAGCGGATCATTTAGCTGCCAGTGAGACTCGTATTTACTCCCAAAAAGACCAAAATAGAAGTCCACCACTTTCACAAAAATGAAAATCATTTCTGCTGAATATTGTGCGTGTCCCTCTCAACCTATACAGATCAGAGCTACAGAAAGGTCTCGGTCAACTTCTTCCCTATGCTAAACCAACAAGCGATGAACTCCACAAGACTGCTGAAGGTGTCTAGTGGTATCAGACAAGTGGAATTAGCTGTAGATCCTGTGACTTTAAAGGTGAGGCCTCCATGATTTTATACTACTTTTTTCCAAACATATCTCGCAAATGCTTGTTCAGATTGAGGTCTTGGGAATTTTGAGGCAATTTCAACTCTTTACTATATTCTGCAAACCATTTATGAACATTCAAGGACTACTGTTGTTTCAGTTATGAGCACAAGTCACTGTAACAGCCACATGAATGCCAGGTTTCCTAGCAGCACCTGTCAACCTGGCTTCTTCCTGTACTGCATCACATTGTCACTTCTTCTCTCAATAAATGACACACATGCGCTTGTTGCCAGTCACATGAATTAAAACAAAATGTAATTCCTCAGACCAACTCATACTATTTCATTGCTCTGTGGTAAGTTGAGCACACATGCCAATTATAGGGGCTTAGGAAAGAGGTTAGCATAAGAACTTTTGGTATGCTGCAATGTGTTCTGCTTCCTTTCTATTATATCCTTTTAGTAATACCTGCCATTCTGGAGATAATCTGACCAAGAGTCTTGCAGTTTTAGCCATCAACAACTATGCTGCCCATTTTTCCTGCTTCAACGCAGCAATTTTAAGAACTGCCTGTATGTTGCTAGTAATGTTTACAGGTGTCATTTTCCTGAGATAAACAGTGCTACTCACTCTGCCTGATAGTGGTTTTAAATGTGTGCCTGATGCTGTGAAACCCGATGACTCCATGAGTGTCTGCAGCAATCTATAGAACATATTATCGGGTTTATGAGGAGATCTAAAGCTCCTATCCCTACCATCACCTCCCAAAAATGTAGCACCTGTTTTTTTCATTATCTCTTGCGTTTAGTTTACCTGTTCACTTTTCATCCGAGTTTAAACGCAAATAACAATGACAAAGACATAAAGTGAGCAAGCATGAGTGGAAAGAGCACCCTACCTTTCTCAAGACCTTCAGGTGCATTAAACACACCTCTACTTGAGAGTTAGATCCTCCCACTCTGTGCTCACCTGCATATAAGCACACCTGTAGCATCAGCAGCAAACAGAGCCTACTACATTCTTCTGGATCGTAGACTGACTCTACCTGAACAAAGTCCTGGTAAGGAGAATATATATCTTGTTGTTTTTATTCTTTTATTCTTTATTTTTAGGAATCATGAGACATGAAACAGGTAAATATTAATCAGTGGTTTTGCTTGCTTGTTTAATAAATTTAATTAGTAATAAGGTTGTTATCTTGGAATAATTATAATGATGCACTGACATGAATCAAAATAAAACTTCTAAGCTTCTTGCTCAGTTTCATTCAAATGGTCAGCACACGTATTAGTCAGTTGATAGCGTGATGATGATCCCACATTATAAAATGCCCGTCTCCTGCTGTACAGCATGTCTCGTTGTGTTGCTGGAATTCACTCTGAATATTTTCTAGATCATTTTCCCAAGCTCTATCTCTCATCTGAACAAGGACTGTCTGTCTCCTGCTGGGTCCTTTGTAGTGTTGTGGGAACGGTGTTGTGAGGATCAAGTGACAGAGAGACAGAGAGGTTCCCTTGACCGCTAATCTGCCACTGAAACTTTGCGAGTGCACACACACACACACACACACACACACACACACACACACACACACACACACACACACAAAGCCACCCTGTCCTTCACTACGTTTGACATCCAAAAAACAGTTAACCTTTTGTAAAGTCAAGGAAATACCATGAACACCTGTTGCGTTGGTACTAATATTACAGACAGAAACATCATTGATCATTAAAAACAGAAACTGATTACAAAGACGTGCCATTTGAAGGCGCATAGACACCTGTATCCTTCTCTGTTTGCTTCTGTTCTTTTAGAAATCCTCTATCAGTCTCTTCTTGAATATAAAACACATCTTATTATCATACGTAAAAGAATATGTGAGAGTCTCACAGTCTCAGTGAGAGGCTCTTCTTCAGCCCATAGCCGAGCTGTGGTCATTTGCATTTAGATTTTATGCTGACTTGAGTTGAATTATGTCTGCACAGAGCTGAGACTGACAGACTGAAGAGTCTCCGGCCACGAAGTCAGTCATCTCTTGATGCAGATGCTTAGGATGAACAGCCACGAGGCAGCCGTGCATACGCTCATTGAAAGACTCCTTTCATCATTTTCAGTGGGCGATCAGTGGTCTTGAATATAAGACCCTACTTGTATTTCCATCAAAGTCTGCTGAAATGCTAGAATAAAGCACATTTGCTCAAGGACCACAAAAGAGCTTTTCTACAACCGGATCTCATGCAACACTACATTTAAATGACTGCCAAAGGTCAAACAGACTGGCTTTTGAAGTTATGATGTGTGTAATTTAAACATTCATCTGCTCTCTTCGAAGATATGAACCTGTAAGAGACTACACCTCTGTGATTGTGCTCTAGTTCTGTTTCTCAAGTTTATGCCTTTCCTCTGTCTTGTCTTCGTAGTTAAAAATAAATGTATAAGTACCCCAAGGGCAAGTCATGCTACATAGCCAAACTTAGCTAATATGTAATAACAGAAATTAACCATTTAATGTAAGATGAGAACAGGTTTCAGCATTAAAGACAACTAAAAGTAATGGCTAGCAATAGAAATACACAACCAAAATAAATGTGCATATGCTTTAAATACAAACAACTGGCTGAGATTAGTGGCTAACATTATAGCTAACTGTCAGCTAATAGTAGGGTTGCCAACTCCCTGAGAAATAAATAAGGGACACCTCGTGGCCAGGGCCGGGCGACCCAGTTGTCTTCACCCTTCCCAGTGTGGTGAATTTTTTAGCTCTTTTTTTGTGTGTGAAATTATTTTTTTTAACCATTTGACTTGAATTTGATTTAAGCAGATGCGTATTCTTTGTGATATCAACACATGGGAAACAAAAATCATTTAGCCATTTATTTTTAGCTCAAAATGACAACATTAACACAATAAAACAGGTCTCTTTCTTAAACAGAAGCCTGTCATGCTTAACTTTTGATAATAAAAGTAAATCTTTCTTTAAAAGAACTCTGTCCTGCTTAACTTAAAATTATATAAATTAATAGAAAACAATAGAAAGAAAAATATTCTTGTAACAGTGCACATTTAGTGCATTTAGTGCAATTGGCTTCAGCAGAGGCATTATTTCAGCTTTTGCTCCCGTTTGTAAACCCACTTGTTCCCATGATTACGCATCATAACTCATCATCATTATTCATCTATGTATTACTTTTATGTATTACTCATCTATTTGTTGTAATCATCTATCCTTGCAGTTGTTTATTACACAAAATAAATTATATTATCACACTTCTGGCCACATAGCGCTGCACATGTCCATTTTAACCTTAACCAGAGGGTTTAAAAACAAACAAACCAGTGTTTACCATATCTGGTTCTGCCGTGGCCTGGTAGACAAAAATTGGTTAAGGGTTCCCCGAGCTTTCACGCCCCTCATGTTCTTCATGTGCCCACCATTAGAAGCATGCCTATGGAAAAAGTGCGCCGGCACACAGTGCAGTGCGCTTTATAGGTGTTATCGTGAACTTTTCCAGCCAGGTGTTTTCCTTTTCCCATTCTTCCCTGCACTTTTGCAGCCTTTTTTTCTTTCTCTGAGAGGCACAAACATTGCTGGTCTAATGCCTGGCTCACACTGTGCGATTTTTGGCCCATTTTGAGCCGATTTTTGAGTCGTGATCGGCCCGATTTTGGCCTTCATCGTGCATAGTGTAGTATACGTGGGGTAACGAGAAGCGATTAACACCTCACGACCAGCTCCCGATCATCAATCGCTCGTGAGGGTGTCACCGCAGCCGCTCACACTGCTCACGCGCAAACACGTAAACGTCGGTGAAAAAGACGGAGCAGCACGGCTGTGCAGCGTGTGATCTGGACACAAGCGATGGAGGCACAACTTGTAGAACTTTGGAAAGCTCATCCGAGCCTTTTCGATGTGGCATCACCAAATTATCACGACCACAACAACCGTGAAAATAGTTGGATTTACATTGCTGCTCAATCACAGCTGCCTGATCATGTTTGTCATTAGTAATTTAGCAATGTTGATGGCGGTGTGTGTCTGTGTGAGTGAAAGACAGAGAGGGAGAGCGAGCGACAGATTTTCTGTTATAACCTTCATTTTATGGAGGCACAGTGTGACTCAGGTCGCATCAGAGCATCGGGCGGTATAGTGTGAGACCCTGCATCGTGACCTACGAACTTATAACCCATGCGAGCCAATCGTGCAGTTTGAAAATCGCACAGTGTTTGCCCAGCTTCAGGTGTACTGTCGTCTGAGACTTGCACCGCAGTGTCGGCGTTTGTTTCCCTGTTGGCCATGCTTTTTGTTGTGGTCATCTGTTGTCTTCCGGTATTTTCTCCGCAAGCGACCTTTCCTCAACCAATGAGATGAGCGGTAATCTGAATTGTCATACTCGAATTGTCATAAGTGTGCTGTCAGCTCATTGGTCACAAAGCAGGGGCGGGGCTGGGAATTATGGTTTCAAACAAAGCGTTAATTACATTACAACTTATAGACTACTTTTGATTCTCACTGTATTACGGGACAAAGTGCGTCCCTTATTAGCTCAATACGGGACGTGTACTTTTGTTTCTAAATACGGGACGATTCCGTTTTTTAAGGGACGGTTGGCAACCCTAGCTAATAGCACAGAACTACTAAAATCAAGTTTAAGCTGCTCACTTGTTAACTTATAGGATGGATAAATAAATAAATAAAACACATTTAAAAGTTGTCATTAAAGTTATTCTAGTGAGTCTTGAGGAAAAAAATATCTATTTACCAACTGGTTGGCGAGTGTTTGTTGGAAGTCGCTGGCTGTCGGTATGAAATCAGCTGCAAAGAGGAGGCTACCTTTTTAATGTTTAATGCAGATTGCCACAGTTGCCTGTAGTTTGCTTGGAAGGTGCCAGTTGTCTGCAAATACTCATAAAATACTTGCTGAGCAGTAGTAGAAGTTTTAAAAGTTTGAGGCAAACCTGAAACGAAGAATGTTCATCTTTAAAGTAAAATTTGTACTTCGTTGCCCCAACCAACACGTTTCAAAAGGTGCAGCTTTTACTCTGAAGGCGCTCAGAGAGTAGTTAGTGAATCTTTGCACTCAAGAGCACATGCTCCACGGAAACTACCAACCAACAAAATCAAGCTTTTTGCCAAATAGTCGGGTATCTGGCAAGGTCTGTCGCTGGCTGACGGGGCAAGGCCTAGCATCAACCTCCAGCGACCATTTGCCATCAGGTTGGGGAATACACATTTTGCCCTTGCAACCAATGGTGTCCAGGGCTGTGTAATTGGCGTCTTGTTCAACTGACCTGACATTTGTCACATTTACAAAAAATGCTAGACAAGTTAACGCCATGCGGTTAGTGGTCACATGACTGCAAAACCTTGATACTGTAAGGTAAAAGCTGTCCAGATCCAGTTTAAATTGAGTTGATAAAGGGGACGTGAGGCATATCAGAAAGGTTGGGAACCACTGGTTTGAAACACAACATTGTTTAACCCCCTACCCTTTTTGCTTTGTTCTTTACGCCTTCACAGCCGCCGATCATGGCCTCCAGTATTTCAATGAAAAGCTACTCTATTGGCCGTCAGCCCTCCTTTTCCAGTCGTTCGCTGATGGACACCGGCCGTGCTCGCTCTCGGGCTTCTGTGTCTTTCGCTGTAGCGAGCCCGCTCACCCGTTCAGCTTCCATCAGCCAGGATCTCAACGGGCCAGCAAGCCTTCAAATTAACGGACTGCATGGCAACAGCACCAATGAGAAGGAAGCTATGCAGAGTCTCAACAACCGTCTGGCCAACTACCTGGACAAGGTCTGACAATAACACAGCACTCCACTGTTACGTTATCAGCCCAGGAAATAACAGAAGCAGTAAGCTGAAAGACTTTGATCATTAACCTGTGTCCTCCCTTCTCTGTGGCTCTTTGTATCCTCCAGGTGCGTTCACTGGAGCGCTCCAACGCTGATCTGGAAATGAAAATTAAGCAGCTGATGCTCGAACGCATACCCAAAGGTCATGACCTCGATTCCATGATGGCCCAAGCTCATGCTGTTGAGCAAGAGGTAGGCATCGAGTGGCAGGCAGGCAGGGAAAAAAGTCAGGTCAGCATAAGATCTGAGTTTAGAAAGGGCAAACAAGGCTCAAGATTATAATGACTTTGATCACTTTACATAGACAAAACATTCATGCAAATATCAGATCTATTTTAGCAGGAAGTGCACTAGGAGAGTCATCACAGGCAGAATCAGCTCATACTTCTAGTTAACAAGTAGTAAAAGAAGCCAGGCCAGAGTTAATGATTGTTTTGTGCTTTTTAAAACAGAATTAGTCACAGTTCAATGAAGCTCAAACTTCTCACCAGCCACAAATCCAACTCTTAATGTATCATTTAGAAACCTTGTTGCTATTAGTATAACACACAAAGGTAACATGAACATACACTAAAGTTAAAATATATTATATAAGCTTTAATCCAGGATTTAATGCTATTATTGGCCTATGTTAATATTTATCAGGTGAGGAAGAAGACCTTGGAAAATGCTCGTCTCATGCTAGAGATCGATAATGCTAAACTGGCTGCCGATGACTTCAGAATCAAGTGAGTGATTAATGATTGCACCATGGTGCTGCACAATGATACAGAGAGATGTTTCTGTTAATAATGTCATTGATGCCTCTGTCATGTTTTGGTCAAATATTTGCTCAATCAACAAAAAAATGTTTGCACATTAACACAGCGTTCTTTGGAAAAAGTTATTTAAGTACTGATTATTAAATTAAAAGATTACTGTAGGAACACTAAAAAGCATAATAAGGATAGTATGTCAGCTAACATACAGTTTTCATTACAAACAGCCAAATATTTATCAGTATATATCAGTAAATGTATAATTAATACAAACTTTCTTATTATTAGAAAATGTTTGTGTTCTTTGAGGTTTTATTGCTGTATTAATTAATTTCAGGCTACTTTTGTAAGACTTCCTGACTGCATAGGCATTTCTTACTACTTTGACTAATAAATATTATGCAAATGGAAGTCACAAGCACAGTACAGCAACACAAATGCAAATGTTTAACTTTAATTATGAAAAAACAAAACAACAAAAAAGTACTTTTTCCTGCAAACATGTTATTTCATATCCAGTATAGACAGTTTCTACCGCAGTAAAAACAAGGGGGGGAAAGCAGTTTATCTGTGGAGGTAATGAATAAAAGTTATATACGATGCTGCTCGTCTTTCCAAACTACTAGATGGGAGACTGAAATGGTGATGTGTCAGTCTGTGGAGCGAGACTGTATTGCCCTGAAAAAGGCCAAGACCGATCACGAGCAGATCATCGCCTCTTTGAGGGGAGATTTGGACAGCCTGAAAGAGGAACTTTACTTCCTCAAGAAAAACCATGAAGAGGTTAGTGTGTTTGCCACCATCGCCATGTTCTCATTTTCTCTTCTCACTACTTGACATTTGTGTAGTCTCATTTTCATTTTGGCCCTCTCCCTTCCCCAGCCTGCCCTCACAAACACTTGCTTGAAACACGCTTGACCCACTTTGGTGGACTCGGTGGGCTTTTTTAGCGCCAACATAGACAGAAAACGATGTGTAGTTGAGGAGAGCGCAGCGATAGGTGGTCCTCTGGTTACTGTGGACAAAAGCAGCAGGTAGATCTGGTTGCTCACACCTGCTCTCTCTGTCCAGTCAGCTGATCCGAGGTGTTCTCCAAGGCAAAGATAAACTTACCCCCTCACACCAAAGGAGGAACTGATCTCCCTTTTACTGAAACAAGACTGTGTAGATCCTATTTGGTGACACTTAGAGGCCACTAGAACAATGTGATGCAAAGAAATAAGCAATATGTCAGAGACTGGAGGTTTTTAAAACCTCAACCGAATAAGTGTAGATTATTAGAACAGATCACACATTCTTACTTTTTATGTATTTTACCCATGTGGTGCTTGCTTTGTGAATGTGAATCACTGGAATCTATGCCTTTTTGTTGAATATATGGCAACTCATTTAGATAAGCAGTGTCTCTTTGGGGACCATTGGGACATTAGATAGATCCTAAGCAAGAATTCAGTGACTAAGCATGAAATATATAAACTATAATTCAAGTTTGTTGCCCAATAAAGTTTAGAAAAATGTGTATAAACATATATCAAGAGCTTTAGTAATACACTACTTTAGAATAAAACAGACTAGTGACAGAGAACAATGTAACAAAGAAGAGAGAGTGAAAGAAATCCACCAAGCATGCTTGAGCAGGATTATTTGTGTGCAAGTTGAAAGGCCAGGGGTAAGGTGAGCTCTTTCCCATTCAGTATTTATGAGAAACATCTAAATAATTAAAGTGCCATCACATCCTCTCTGTCACTCTGCGGTGTAGGGTTCACCGATCTCTTCCACGCCTTCTTCATATGCTGAATGTGGAAACCAGTGTTGGTTACATTTAATTAGAAGTGACATTTAATACACAGTGCAACTAAAATAATTTGGTTTAAAAATGACAATGTGAGCAATGTAATAAAAATAATCTCCTGTGTGCCTACAGGAACTCGAGCAGATGAAGTCTCGTATTGCCAGAGATGAGGTGAATGTGGAGGTGGACTCTGCCACCGGGCCTGAGCTGGGCACCATTCTGTCCGAGCTGCGTTCCCAATATGAGGGCATTGTGAAGAGGAACAAGGAACAGGCGGAGCAGTGGTATCGCAAGAAGGTGTGGGGAGTAATATCTAGTGTGAATCACTGTAATAATGTTGAATGGTCCTCACAAAGTTACACAAAAGGTCACAGAAAACACTTCTTTGCCAGCTGGAGACGATGCAGAATGAGGTGAAGGAGAGCAACGAGGCTCTGAGGGGAGCTCAGGGAGAGCTGACCGAGAGGCAGCGCTTCCTGCAGACCCTGGAGGTGGAGCTGGAGAGTCTGCACAAACAGGTGAGCTGGGATACAACAGCAAGATGAAACAGTGCACGGACATACTGTAGATTCCTTTAGCTTCCCCTCAACACCAACTGGTCATGTTAGATGGTTTTTCCTTCCCACTGTCACCAAGTGCTCGCTCATAGGGGTTGTATAATTGTTGGAATTTTCCCAGTTACTGTAGTGTATTTACCTTTAAATACAAATCACCTTACTGAGATTTGACTCTATGTAAAATCGAATTGAAAAAGTCACTGTGTAGACAGAGAATGTCTACACAGTGACTACAGCAAGAAAAGTCGCCCATCCCTAGGAAAGGTTGTGGTGTAGGTGATGGTGTGGTCTTACTTCACTGCTGTTTTTCCTTTCTGCAGGCAGAAGAGTGACGTGTCTGTGTTTCGGTTAAAAAAAACATTTTGAGTTGTGCAAACATAGCCTAATACCCGCAAGAGCAGTGCAAACACACCTCAGGCGTGATTCTAAATTTATGGTTATGAGTATTAACTTTTCAAAAAGGTGTTAAAGAAAGAGATTTGTCCAACAGCAACAGAAAATCCTTACAGACGTCCAGATAAGTCTCGTGTACATTCTTTGTACATTTTCGTACCACTGCATCTTATCCTGGGAAAAAATAATTTTGTTTTTCTTTCATTTAATCCCGTGTTGACAGTAAACATGTTTTACCGTGCAGGGACATATCGCATTCAGTTGCAAAATAGTACGGGGTGAGTTTCAGTGGTGAGGTGGGTTAATTGTGTCTGAGCAGCAAATGTTTGCTTTAGGTGCCAAGGACTTGTCCGTTCACAGGAGTTTGTTGATATGGGCTTGGGAAGCAATTTCAGAATCAGGCGACCTACTATGTAGCATCATATTACTGATCGCTGGTTACAACACAGCACAGCAGAGTCACTGTTATGAGGAGAATCATAGGGTTATCATGTCCGGTGGACATGCCGGTGTTTTTTTTAACTTGATACTGATATCATGACTATGAGGACTATTCACGGCAATTCTGGATATAGATTGCATTTGTTGTTTTGTTCCCTTTTGCTCCTCAGATAGCAGCTCTGGAGGGAAACCTCGGTGAGACAGGTCAAAAGTATTCTGCTGAGATGGAGCGGCTGCAGGTCACCCTGAACCAGCTGGAGGAGGACCTCTCTCAGCTCAGGCTGGACATGCAGCGCACCAAGACCGACTACGAGCAGCTTCTCCGCATCAAGCAAAACCTGGAGATGGAGATCGCCACCTACAGACGCCTGCTGGAGGGAGAGGACTCGTAAGTATAGCGATACTAATAAAGATTTAGCACATGTCTCAAAGGGAAATTATAATTAAGTATCCTTCACCCAGCCCTTTAAAATAAATCTGTATGTTAGCTTTGGCCAGCAGGTAACACAGAAATTTTAGTGAAGAAGTTAGAGAAGGACAATAACACACCTGATATACTCAGAGATTATGGTACATCCTTGTAGTTTGATGTTCTGTCAGAATGGGGATAATTTGGCTACACTGTTGCCTTGATCACAATACCTGTATGATCATCTTACATCAAGTGTTTCTTAGCCTGCCGCCTGGCATTGTTGGGTGTAGCTGTTCTCAGATGTCAGCTTTGGTGAGAACACTGTTACTGTGGCAATGTTCTCACCAAAGTAAGCAACAGACAGGAAAACTGATGAGACTGTAAACTGTACTGCATTGTTTATAAAACCTAATCACAAAACAATATAATAATAAGCAAGTTGTAAGAAACTGAAGCTTGCTGTCAGTGTCCAGGCGTGTTTCATGCTAAAAGTCCTTTTAGGGCAGTGTTTTTCTGATTGGCTGCCCCTAACAAACCGAAGGTTTGAACAACAAATGGGTGGGGCTTTTGCAATCACAGCCAGATCTGTGTGCCTGAGGTGACTATATTAAGGATATCTGCTCTCACTGGCATCAAAAAGAGCTAAAAACTGAAATAAAGCTGCATGAAACCAGCTATTATAAAATATATAAGTTCCCTTTAAATGATTGCTTTGAATGTGTTAGTCTTGCTTTGATTGAAAGGTAATTCTAACAGGTTTTCTTTCTGCCCTTCAGAGTCAAAGAAGTCCCTCCTCCACCAAAAAGTGAGTATACGGCTTTTAATTTGAACTGATAAGAGACAGAAATTATAAACGAGAAGACCCGAATGACAATACCACAGTAGTAGCTGCTGTTGCTGTCGTTTATTGAAAACTTTATGGAAGTAAAGAATGACTAAAAGTGAAGTTATGAGAAAGATAAGTCAAGCAAAAAAGGAAAACTGTATTCAAAGTCAAATGTGGATCTGAGCCAGCATTGTAGTAGACAGACAGACAGACAGAAGGGTATATCTATCTTTTACCACACCCAGGAGGCCCACAACTAATTATAGTTATGTAAATATCCAAACAATGCACAAACCACTTACAGCTCAGCTCCTATAGCAACTAATGTGGGTCTGAAAACATTTCCCCCCATGTTGTGTGTCCTAATCTCTCTGACTTGCACTGCTGGATTAAGAAACTGGAGTGTGATGTGATGTGAGATGAATAGGTAACACAACTTTTACAAACTCAGTGCTTTAGTAGCAGTCACATATCATCCTATATGTGAAACTACTGAGATTTTACATTTTTTTAATGTATTTATATGCGTAAAAAAATAGTTTAGTCAGCCTCACATTCTCTTCTCATGTCTTTTAAACACAGAGGAGCCTGAAGTCCGCACCAGAAAGATCGTGAAGGTGGTGACTCAGACCATGGTCAACGGCAAGGTGGTGGACGAGTCCAGCGAAGTGGAGCAGATTGAGGAGTCGAAGAAATAGAACAAGCAAAGAGCCAGCTGAAATTTTAAAATAAACAAAATAAGTAGAAGTTAGAACTTTTTTCAAAAAAAAGGAGAAAAGGAAAAACAAGAAAAATTAAGAGTCCACCCTATTACTCATGAATTGTGAAAATGAGGCTGAGAGCATTGTTGGAGGTACAGTAATGACTGACTATGACTGTCCTATTTCCTATCATTTCACATGAAACGTGATTCAGACGTCACTACAAACAAGCTATGCTTTGCATGAGTTCATTGACTTTTAGATAGAAATGTGTGAAAACTGACTGATCACTGCTAAACTCTGACTGTTTTACTAATAAAGGGTTTTGTAGTCAAATGATGTTTAATTCCTAGTGCGATAACAATTCATTTTACTAAATGAGCCTCTGTTCCTTTTACAAGAATTTCATGTCTGCTGTTTACTGTTTGCATTCTGAATACAAAGACAGAATAAATCCACAATGTGTCCACCTTCTCTATTCTTACATCACCTTTGATAATGGCCTAGATTTTGGGATTTTTTGAGTCTGAATTTTTGTTTAACGTCTGTGAAGGTTCTCATTCAACCAGGTCATCATAGTCTAAGAAGATTGGAAAGAAAAGCGCCTGGACTTCTTTAAGTTGCTTGAAGACGTTTCACCTCTCATCCGATAGCTTTTCTTTCCCATCTCCTTAGGACATGTTTAACAGTTTTTATTTAATTAAACAAGTTTACTGAAGTTAAGCATAAAGTGCAGCCAGGTTTAAAGGGACAGTATATAAACAGCCATGAAAAGTACAACCTACTTGTAGGGCGATCGTGGCTCAAGAGTTTGGAGTTCGCCTTGCAGGTTTGCCGGTTCGAGCCTCGGCTTGGACAGTCTCGGTCGTTGTGTCCTTGGGCAAGACACTTCACCCGTTGCCGACTAGTGGTGGTCAGAGGGCCCGGTGGCGCCAGTGTCCGGCAGCCTCGCCTCTGTCAGTGCGTCCCAGGGTGGCCATTTAGATTTCAGTGTGAGTGACAGTGAGGTTTGCAGTAGAACTACACGGGTGAGTAATTGGGGGCACCCTTGGGCACTACTCTTTGTAGGGTTGCCTCCTCAAGTGGCCGGTCTCCACCATTTTGTGTAGTTATTTTTATTGAGCCGTGATTGTTCTAGGGTAGCATCGTGGCAGCAGCCTGGTCATTTTAATCATTGTTTGTTAAAAAAGCATTTTAATTAACTGTCTTGCAGTCTCAGCCCTGCTACCTTAAGAACTTTTCTGATTTTACAGTTCTATGCTTTTAGTAGTTTTTCTTAATACATTTTGATTTGTGGAATTGATCTGCCTCACCTGTGCTGTTAATAACGAGCCTGTGGGCTTTGGTAGCTAGTGTAACATTTACATTGGCTATAGAAATCTGTCCTGGGGTGTAACTCCCTCCCCAGGTGGCGTTGTCAACATTCTGTAGTCACCTTCACTGGTTATCCTTCTGGTTATCCTTCACGCCACCACATTATGATTTTCGTTGGGAATGACCAGAACAGACAAGATTAGAGCATCATGGGTACATCAACTCACGGTGTACTGCAGGGGGCTGGTGTGACAGAAGATGATGCGATGGATAGGGTGAGATGGAAGTAAATGATCTGCTGTGGCAAAAGGGAGCAGCAAAAAAAAGAAGATGAAGAAGAAAATAATACTAATCATTTTTAGGGGTGTGCAGTTAAATTTTAACACAAATTTTGTATCGAACCACAATTTCTGTGGCTCATTAAAAGTGAAGAATGATGATAGACAGACCTGGAGGGATGGTCTCACTAACTTGACATATACGAGCACAATGTATATGCTGTACAGTCTTTTTTATTTATTTTTTATAAATGTTTGGGTTGATGGTTAACCTAAAATCCATCCCCAGAACTATCTTAATATCTGAAAATGATAGGCTCAGTCAAAAGTCAAATTTTCTCTGCTGGTGTTGTCACAGTTGCTCCTTTTCAGGCAATGAAACCACAGCCTACAGCCTGAGCTATTCATAAACAGAAAACTATATTAAATTGGGCTCAAAATCCAATCAAAACACACTGAATAGAAAGCAGGATTTGTGAATAATGCTTTTGTTGTTTAATAATTGATTGTTGTTAATTTTCTGCAATAAATGTTTATTTAAAGAAGGCCAAAGTAAATTTCCAAACATGTTCCTCCATTAAAATATTGTTGGGAAAACAATTTTACTCTAAGAAAATGAAAAGAAAAAAATCAGAATGAAATGAGTATTAAATGGATTGTAACAGTTAGTTTAATTCAAAGGTTCAATGTCCAAAAGGATCGCTGAGATAACGCAGAGAACAGGATAGTACAAGGAGCCCACCCGGAGTAACTATCAAGGGGAATCCCATTCAGATTACATCACTGTCTTTTGTTCACAGTGTATTGTAAAGAGGATAATTACAGTCATGGTTCTGAACCAAAACCTGACTTTATTTATACTTTATACATTTTTCTTGTCAATTACATTTTAGTTGCAAATAGTTACTCAGTCATTTTGTACTCCACTGATAAAAACTGCCACCTTTTCTCAAAAGTTTTAAAGTCAGAAGATAATGTTGCTCCCTGCCATTTGTGCAAAATGCCCAAGAACACAAACTATGCAAACAAACAACAAACTCCAGAGAGTGTCTCAGCGCAGCAGCCATTTAAATTATGTGTAGCAAGCAAACCAAAAACCAAAAAAAGTGGTGCTTAAAAGAAGAAGAGGAGAGTGCAGGATGAGGACATTGCACTTTGGATTTGAGCAGTTCTGTCAATGACTTTGCTGCGCAAAGAGTCTGAGTATGAGAAGTTGTGTTTGCTCTGGTACAGTGTGGTGGTAAGAGCCCAAAGAAATATCTGCCCCGGGGCCTATCACAGAGTTATTACACCTGTGGTTCAGTTGCAAACATGTGAAGCCCAAAGTCATTATGTGGGAGGGCATGTTTGTTGTCACTGAGGTAAAGTGTTGAGTAATATCTCAAAAGCACTGAAAACATACTGCAGTTCTTTCACTGAAGACATTTTTGAGGTAGCTCCTCTAATGCCGAGGCAAATATAGAAAAAAATAGGCTGAAAATAATAGGGTCCTATAGTGACGGGTGATGTACTTGTAAGTCTTTCCTGTCTGATTTATATGAATCACATTATCTAGAATGACTGACAGCTCTATAGTTCACACAGACTTAGTAATTAGTTTGGTTATATAATCTTTATGAGTGACATTTAGGGTTTTTTCCTCTGGCATGATAATCCTTTAAAAGCTCATCCTATTATATGAATGCACACTTTTATGAGTCTACAACCAAACCGTCACAACAAACCAAAACAACAAAAAAGATAAAGATAAATCAGGACAAAAGCAGGTACCAGTTATGACAACACTGTCAACTTGTTTATAAAACAATTTATCATCCATGTGTAACAGCAAACAATCGCAGGAGCCACTTTTACACGGGTTCAAACAGGAAGACTTTTTTAGCGGTCAAACATTTTGTTTTTGTGGAAAGGAGCATGATAAAACGGAGCAGACCAACAAAAAACACAATAAGACATCAACAGGCTTCCTGAGATCATGTTGCAAATATACATTTTCTGTGAGTGCAGAGTAGAAATCTGTGGTTTTAAAAGGCCACAAAACAAATGGGAGTGAGTTTTGTTTTATTTAATCAGATTTTCGTGTATAGAAAACTGAAACACCACTGACTCAACGCCTTTTTCCGTTACTCTGAATAAATAAGACAGATACATGCAAGTCCTGTTCACAGAGCACTGAGTTTGTAAAGACCGAGGCTGATGCATTGTCGGCCAGCTCACAGTGTTATAAAGCAATAGATACAGAAAGTCTGATAAACTTTAGGACAAACAAACTCTGAGAACTGCTTCACAATAGTACCACATGGTTACATGGCAAGAAGCAGCGAGATTAATTATTAATATGCCTGAAATAATTTCTAGATTCATGGATTCAGAAAATGAAAATCTTCTCTGTACAGACCAATTGCTGTCAATTTGAAAACAAGGCTTTCAGATGTTGGACAGTTTGGGGCCTCTACTGTAATATTTCCAACTTCATAACCTGCCAGATGTTTTCAGTAGGTGACTGGACTGCAGACAGGCCAGTTGTGATGACCCTCACCCTAATGTCCTCTCATCGGCTCCACTTGGCAGTTCCTTTCTGCAGCTCTTGGAGAGGACGAGTGGTTTGCTCCCAATTAGCAACATTAGCAACAGCTGAGCTCAGTGTGCCAGTGCTCTAATTTAAATCCCTTAGAGCTCAGCTCTCTTCCCTCATGAATCATTTTGGATTTTGGATTTCGGTTGTGTGTTGCTTAATTTTCTTGCACTGAACAGCACTACATTCCCTGCTCACTCACAGTGCTGACTACACATGTCTTGGTTAATTCAAGTCCCTAAAGGATGTTGCTTTAATTTAAAATAAACCGTTTTTTAAAGGGGCATTTGTGCGAATCTCACTCTTGGTCATGGTATTGTGACCCGGGTTGTGACCCGGTTTAGCATTTCAGCTGTTTCACCATGCAACCAGCTAATGTGTGCCTCTGCTGAGAGCACACATAGTTTCTTTTGGGCAGAATTGTCTTATTAAAAAAATCCATTGCTGAAAATGCATCATCCGAATGGCAACACAAGTTATGGCAACATCTGCATAAATATAGTTAAACAACAAAGGTACATTCACAGATGTGAAAGTTACCCCCGCCATAAGTACCTAATGGACCTAATAAAGATGCATAATAAAAATTAATTTCTTACTTCTGTATTAAAGCTATGATAAAGAATATATTTCTTATATTGTATGTTTTTCTTCTTCTGGTAATTCATCCAGAAAGAGCTGCAAAGATTTTGCATTAATAACTAGAAGCAGTGGCACAAATTAATCTGGCACTCCATGTCAGTAATTATTTAAGTAGTGAACAACTTTACTCCAGATTACATGAATGAGACTCATTATATTCTCTCATCTCACCCTCACACTTGAGTGACATCCCATTCTTAATCTGTTGGGTTTAATATGATGTCGACTCACCAGACTGTTGTTTTGTGCTACCACCTCTCAGCTTCAACTCTTGTGGAGTTTAGGGGTTTATTTATTTATTTTTTGACCATTTTTCCAGGAGCACATCTGTGAGTTCAGACACTGATGTTGGGTGAGAAGGCCTGGGTCGTAATCTCCGTTCTAATTTAGTTCTGTGCAGGCCAGTCAAATTCTTCCACATCAAACTTGCTCGTCCATTTCTTTATGGACCTTGCTGTGTGCAATCCTGTTTAGGAAGGGACAATTCCAAACCATTCCCACGAAATTGGGAGCATGAAGTTATTCAAAATGTCTCTTTATGCTGAAGATCTAAGAGTTCCTTTCACTGGAATTAAGCTCGAGCCCAAAAAAATCCCACATCATAATCTCCTGGCAACCGCCAAACCCAGACTCATCCATCACATTGCCAGATGGAGATGTGTGATTTGTCATTCCAGAGAACAAGTCTCCGCTGCTCTAGAGTCCAATGGCAGTGTGCTTCACGACACTGCGTGCTGATGCTTTGCATTGGATTTCATAATTTAAGGCTTGGATGTAGCTACTCGGCCATGAAAACCAATTTCATGACTGCTGTTCTTAATCTGTAGGCCAGATTGGAGGTCTGAAATAAATGACATGGTGGGCCGAGTGAATACTTTTGGCAGTATAATATTGCAGATTTATGGAGCTCAACCTGCTTGTAGATGTTCATCCTTTGTTGTGTCCACTGAAGTGCAGAGCAGTTACATTACCTCTTTAGTGTAGAGAGAATCACAGAGAAAGTGCGAGTAGATGACTGTAAAGATCAGGAGACAAGCAGATCTGTGGATTAAGCAGTCTCGTGGTGTTTCAAAAACAAGCACTGCAAGTTTTCTATGAGTACAGACGATGGTTGGACAGCATTTGAAAGATCTCATCCCAGCAAAATATTGCCGTAAATTAAATCCATTATATTTCATGCTTAAAGTTTCAAGTTTATCCTTCTGTTATTGTGCCACGGGAAAACGTTTCAAGGCCATTCTCTAAGAATTTTTTTTTTCTATTTTTCATGCCTTGGTCTCTGATATAGTTTGTTTTTTCTGCAGAATTGTTTAGCCACAGAGGCTGTGAGCAGTCATGTTGGAAACTTTTGATTGCTTTTCTTTGGATTTTGTGATGACATCTGTCATCTGCAGACAAGGCAACAAAAGAAATGCATTAGATATAATAAGCAACTGTTTAAATATTTGAAATCACCAAAGATTGCACACATAAGGAGTATAAAAGTTTATGTTTTACTGTTACCGTGTTGGTCACTCCAATCATCCAGTAATTTATCAAGGGAGATAATAGTGAATGAAATGCTTCATGAAATTGTCAGAAGTCAAGGTTGTGTAGTATTTTTCAAGCCTGGGGTTTAATGTTTAATGTTATTTAACTGCCCTCTGCTGGACAGATTTTATTGTGGTGATTAATTTGTAAAGAAAACATCCACTCTTTAGATTCACCTGACACTTATAGGTAGATCTGCAAACCTCTGATTGGCCAATCACATGGCAGCAACACAGTGCATTTAGGTATATGCCAGTATGGACCAAAATCTCTGAGAAATATTTGCAGCAATATGTTGAATCTCCACCATGAAGAATTCACACAACTCTCAAAAGGGACCCAATGTGGGACCAGCAAGGTGTACCTAATGAAGTGGCTAGTGAGTGGGGGGAAAAGAGTTTATGAGGAAGGTCTAATAATGATAATAATAAACTGGGATTGCAGACTTTTGTCACACAGAAGCATAAAGCGCTGCTAGGACTCAGCAGATCTGATGGAAACTAGGAGATGGTGTTATTGGCGTTAAACAATCCTATCAGAGTTAAGCCTGCTGCCTAACCGATTATTTCTAACTAACACAGTCCAGACTGCCCTGCCAAACATTCCCCTTACTAATATCCACGATCCCCCGAATCTCTGAGCAAGCAAGACCCAACAACAAAATATTAGAGTCCCTAAAACTCCCTGGTTCTATCTGAGTAAATACATTACTTTCCAGCTTATTGTAGAACACCAACACAATCACTCACCAGCTATAGAAAGCATTTCTCTCTCTGTCATTCTTGAAATTAAAGACATATTATTATGTTGACAGGTGTCTTTCCTCTTTCTCTTGCAGCATTTGATCTAACTTGTAAGGTAACATTACAAAAAAAGAAGGGCACACAGGGTCAGTTGAGCTTTGTGGTTGTGAGGCCTAACCTGCTGACACAAAGTCAATTATCTTTGCAGTCCAAACACTCCTAATTTGATCCATGACCTTAGAGTACCCTCAGCTGAGTTAGTATAACAGGACTAAGATCGCAAAACATTAGTAAGCTCATTACTGCTCGAGTGTATTGCGTGGGTTTGGCTGCATTTTCGTGGGCTCAGAGAGGATTACCCACTTACTTTACATGGCCGTGTTTTCAAAGCTGGAGCACTGACAAACATTCCCTATGTTTCTGTGGTTCGGTGAGCTACTTAACATCTTATCTTAGTCTGTTTAGGTTGAATTTTCTTCTTTATGGGCCAGATTTTTGAGCAGCATAAAGAAAGATGTTTTTCAGACATATTTTGTTTAGAAAAAACATTTATTTTAGCTTTCACATTCACACGAGACTCTGGAACACTGATGTTTTCCTTTAACAGACAGTCGATGGATTTGAGAAACAGTAGAAGATCTCAGATATTCCTCTACTTTCATGTGTTCCTCATGCACATTCACTCTCACATTCTCCCACTTCTTGGTGTCAAACCACCTAGACTGCAGCTAGCTGGCACACACTTCTGCTCCTCACTCTTTCTCTTAATCCCTTTCGATTTAGCAGGCTCCAGACTGCAGGACAGGCTGGAACTCTCCAGCCATGCAGATATCGTCCTGCTTTTGGCGGACGACACGCTGGATGGCGGGGGGAAGGCCACGGGGGTTCCTGGAAAAGACAAGGGCGTAGCCGTCCTCACAGCTGCCGTCTTCTTTCAGGGTACGGCAGGCGTAGGTGATGGCGTAGTTGTCGTAGTCGGTGTCAATCACCCAGTAGTTGTCGCCTGAGTTAAAGAAAGGAGGAGTGTGAGGAGGAATGAGGGGATAAAAGAAATATATGGGAGGGTTCCAGTGTGCAGAACCAACCTCCACTGGACAGGTAACTGGCCAGTCCTTGGTAGTTCATGAACATCTTGCCAGGTGTGGAAGGGTCAGGTACAGAGTACTGTGCAGCCATGTCAGCACACACAACCCAGAAGCTGCGAAACAGTGATACAAACACAAATATGTCTGACACTTTCTCCAAACAAAGCCTAGCTCATTGCATGTTTATCTAAGCTTACATTCCTGTATGAAAACCCTCTCTCTAAACTGTGTTTCTTCCTAATCCTTCCTAATCCTGAGAAAACCAAGCCTGCAGCTAATGCTGTCCAGAATGTTCTTCTAAAAAGTGTATGTGTTTATGTCTTAAAGCTTTACTGGAACTCAAGCACCACGTGTAAGCTTTTCTTAACCGCTGACCTGATAAACTGAAGGTTCAAGTTACCTTCACCTCATCAGGTCTTACAGATAATGAGCAGATAATGAGATAATGAGTGTAATACAGCAATACGGATGCATACATCAACTGTGAGGGCAAAATCCATCTCAAATCCATCTACTGTCTTTTAACTTACCCAAACAGAGTGACGCGTCCCTTGGAGGAGGCGGTCATGGAGCCATCGTCATCGATGGTGTACTCTGCTGAGATGTTGTCCTGCAGGAACAGGCCTTCTGGGTCCTTCTTCTGCAGTGCATACCACTTCCCTGCATACTTTAGTGAAAATGAAATGAGAAAAGCAAAGTCAGAAATTATCCTTTCGTCGTTCATCATTATTGCTGTCTGTGTATTTTAAATTCACTCACCCTCTTGGGGTCAAAGTCCTCTTTCACAGAGAAGCTATCAACAACGCAGGAGGCAGACAGACAGCGTTCAACGCAGGACACCAAGACCAACAGCAGGGCAAGCTTAGAGGATCCCATTCTGTAATGAACTTATATATCAGTGTTTTCAGAGTAATCAAAGATTCAGTACAAGAGAGCCCGCAGTAATCATTGTATTAGGCTGTTAAATACAAATGTGAATGAATAAGTTCCACCGATGAAAGAAAAACATTTCTGGAAAGTTCACGACAACGCCTGGAGTCTGTATACTAAAATCGGAGATACAGTCAGTCATATCTCATTTTACACTCGAGCACTATGTTCCAGTCTATCATTAATTATATCATGTAAGACTATAGGAAAATGACTAATTCACAGCTATATATGTCCAGCTCACCACTCTCAATAATTAAACCTAACGGGAGCTGAAGGAACATAAAATCACACAAGTTCTGATCATCACGCCTGACAGAATTAAAAGAAATTCCCGAAAAGTAGCTGAAAGGATATTTTTTTCAAATAAATATTTCAATGTCATACCTGTTTTGGGTTAAATTAGCAATAGGAGTTAAAAATAAGCTTTCTGTGTGCAGTTATCCACCAGGCTGGGTCTTGTGTCAGAAGCTGCCTTTATATACATGCACCTCAGACAAGCTTATGGCTGATTTTCATTGCCTGGGACTAAATAAGGTGCTTAAATCTAGAGCTAATCCTGTTCGGCTGAAATCCTTACCGTAATCTGGCTTTTACCTTCAAACCTGCCCAAGACTTACTATAAAAACAATTAGACCATTATGTAAGTGACTGGAAGAGCTGTAAAACAAGACACATGCTGCCAACAGATGACAAGTGAAATGTGTCTGACTGTGTGCAAAATACAAGCAGATTTTTAATGAACTTAGAGATTTGATAATAGTAATGAAAATGCATGTCTGAAATCCAAACAATGAGGTCAATTGTTTGGATTGTTTTGTCCATTTTTATTAAAACCAGGAATCTTTATTGGGAGTTTAATTAAAGGACAAAATGCCAGGCTACACAATGAAGACAGAGGGAGACTAAAATCACTGTGTGACACCACACTGAAAAATTGAAAATTCCAAAATTCACTGGATTTTGATAAACCCGAAAAGGTATTTTATGAGGAAGCAGGTTAGTCTTTTCTTTTTAGTAGATAAAATAATGGCAAAAACAAAAGAGTTTGGGGTCAAAAAAGGGTCAAGAGGTCAAAAGTCAATTTCAGCAATGGAAAAGTGCTGTGTTAGCATAGTACAAATTCACCTGAGAAACTTCCGTGTCTGTTTAGGATGAGAAAACAAACAGGAACGAATGAGTACATGCTCCCTTTTCCGACATGCATTTCTTGAAAAACAGCTATGCAGTAAGGAAATAAGCTATATCTTAGATCCCACATGCAACATTTGTGTGTGAAGTGAGAGAAAAAGAACAACTTGGAGCTCAAACCACCAAAAAAACCTACGTTTTTATCAGCTGTATAATAAAAATGTGGTCAGAAAACACTGATTTGAGATGTGATCTGTATTCTGTTTTGCTTTGATACTTTGGCAAGTCTGGAAAGTGTTGTAAACAATTGAGATGCACTTCATTGATAAGCACAATTTAATGGACACTGGCTCAGACCCCCAGGCAGGAGAGGGTGAATAAAAGTAGACAATCTAGTTATGTCATCTTGTTTTGGCTGAACAATCAAGGTGTAATGCTCTTTAAAAAAGTCCAAAAATACTGATAGATGAGTAAAATAAGAAAATGTGCCCCACCTGTTAAAAAAAAAAATTATTTTAAAGAATTTTGGTAATTTCAGAGAATTGGCCTCACAAGAGTACAAGCTAAGCCCACAAGAACATACCGGACATCGCAGTGTTATTCATAAACTTACACTCAGACCCCTGTTTGTGATTTCTACTTTCCTGGATTGACCTTGGTCACCTGAGATTACTGCTGGCATTATACATCATGTAATAATATCCACAGGTGTCAATTTTAAAATTTACCTTAGTGTCTGTTTTTTTATATTCGACTTACTACTGTTACAAATTTATCCTCTTTAATCTGATATTCGGTGAAAAATTAAGCAATCGGTGTAAACTAGTGCAGCCCCGAAAGTAAACAGCGTCTTCAGTGAGGACACACACAGACAAGTCAGTCAAGACAGCAGCTCTATTTTCTCCACTGACTGCAAGAATACAGTTTAATCCTGCTTGCAAGAACAGAAATAGATCCCTGATAAAAATACGTACTCTACACCATCGTTAAATTCCTATGTGAAGAAATACAGTTAGTTTCCTTATAATACTGTTGTGTTTTCATTTAACCTTGAAACAATCTAAGTGTGGTATATGTTTATGTAAAGGTTATGAAACTGGACACAGTAATTACTAACAGTTAAAAAAAACTGGTGTTATTGTTTGATCTTCAACTACTTTAAATCTCAAGAATGATCTTCAGGTAATTTTTTTTTCGGTCTGTGAGCCTTTCTTTAGAGTGTGTATGTCTTAGGCTTTAAGAGGTCTAACTAAAATATGTTTTCTATCCTTAATGCCCGATGTTCTTTGTGTAAATCTGAGGTGCCTTATTTGAACAAAATGTTTTGATATGACCATAAATGGAAACAACATGGTGGCAATCTGGTATTGGTCATTTTGCTAATTTGCTACAAAGTATCAAAGGCATTGGAAAGCCCCAAAATGTAAAAAAAAAAAAAATATATATATATATATTTTTAAAGTACTGGTATCTTTGTAAAAATACTTTTAGTAGCCTGCAAAAAAATACAAATAAAAAATAAAAATAAAAATGCAAAAAAGTGGAATAAACCCAAATCACCAAGCCTCAAATAATGGATGATGCTGTCAATGATATCTATGTAGTGGAAAGTTCACTTTTAGCCCAAGAGGAGAAATCTTTATGAGAAAATACACTTCTTTTTTTCAGTGAACTCATTATGAACAATCCAGATTCATAATTCATTGAGGCAGAGTTGTATTGACTGATGTGCCCCAATATGTATGCTTAATAAAGACTAATAAAAAAAAGGAAACCCCCCAAAATGAAGAACAAAGTGAAAATTATGGGGAAGTCTGTTAATCCTTTTCGGCAGCACATACTTTGTAACATATGCTTAGATAACCACTGTATGTGCCCACACAGAAGGAAAAAAAGGACACTTGCAGATCATGGATCACTCAACATCTTTCTAGCCTGCAGACTCTAAGAGTCTGTTGCCATCGTGTGGTGCATGGCAGGAATGCAATATAAGAAAGCTAATATGTGAGTAAATCGTGAGTAAATCTCTCAGTTTATTTTCATTTTTTCATGTACTAAACTAAAAGTCTTACATCTTTGGTTTCATCTCTGTTATTGTAGAGTCTTTAGGTCACAATATAAAGCACATTGAGATGGCTCTTGTTGTGATTTGGTGCTACATAAATACTATTGAATTGAAATGAATTGAATAGCTTGACAAATACTGAAATAGTAGTAACATTAATGAACTTATGGCTTTTCATCCAGACCCATAATTAGGTAACATTTTCTATTACTTGGTTTATGATCAACACATGCAAAACAAATGACACTGACATCGGCTTTATATGTGCTTTGTTTTGCTAAGAGTGCTAATGAGAAAATGTTTACATGCTAACAGAAGGTGAAAACAGTAGACATTACTATTCATTAGTGTGTTGAACAATGTCATTGATTCAGTTCAATTTGTCTCTATTCAAATTAACAATTAGATTTATTTCAAGGAACTTTACATTATAAGCTGTTTTACTTGCTATGATTATTGCTGTAGCATGCTGACTACAGCTGTTAGCTTTAAGTGTTTGCTCACTGATTAGGCACAAGAAAACAAGTTTATTTGACCTAAAAAAAGTTAAGAATAAACTTTGGGCTTTTACAAGAGGTCAGCTAAAAAGAACTAAACTCAGGATTTATCTGAAGTAAATTGGGACATACCTAAAAATAACACTGCTAGCTAATGTCTTAAAAATACTTGACCAAAACTAAACAAAGAATCAAGGGAAACAACAAACAGTTAGTGTAACAGTTACTTTTAACTCAACATTAATCAAATCCAAAACAACCACATACAGAACATCAAAACCAACGAATTAAATCAAGGTATTTTGACAAAACAATTCCGTTCCACCCCCGTGATGTGGCAACATTTGGTATATTCCAATTACTACTTCCTGTATTTATAGGAGCTCCATCCACTTCATTCAGAATATGCCACCAGAAGCATTAACAGAGCCAGAAAACAAAATTATATGTATGTGTAATTTAGCCAGACCAAAAACTAAGATGATTCAAATGTGTGTTCAAGTGTTCTTAGGTGACTTATACTATACTATTATACACTATAGTTGTGTGGCTGATAATGTGGCCATCTCAGTACTTCACAGAGCTGCTAACATGGTGATGGTGGGACACTTTAGTTTGCTGGTCACTGTGTAAGATTTAAGCATTCATTCATATTAGGTAAACTAAAGCACTAAGAAGAGGAAATATGCTGGTGCACAAGTGAGCATGCACAGTGAGGCTCAGGTGAGTGCGTACGTGATTCCTGTGTAGATGATACATGGAGTAACACAACCGGTGCACATCATACACATCCTTATCAAACTAAATCAATAAACACCTCCTGACCCTATCATGAATGTGCACAGATACGCACTCACACAGACACACAGTACGAGTAATCTATTGTAGTGGAAGGAGATTATGTATTTGACCTTTTGTTTAAGATGTTTATGAAACCTTATTATAGACAGGACCTCACTGCACTGAATCAAAGGATTAGTTTTCCCACAGAAGCACACAGTGTCTCATTTTCCACTGTCTATATGTGCATTACAGGTTTAAAGACTACATGAGGAGAAAGCCTGAGTTTGGGTGCTGACCTCATCAGGCAGCGTTTTAACTAAACAGAGCTTATAAAGAGGAGGTCGAGATTAATGAGGAACTAAAGAGCTTTCACAGGTAGACCTAGGAGAGAGAGACAGAGAGAGAGACACACAGAGAGAGAGAGGCAGAACTGGCATACTGTAACTGAAAAATATAACATATACAGTAGACATGAAAAGCAAAGGGTGTGTATGTAATACAAATATATATCTTATAATTTTGTAAATTTTGGTAGATTTTATAATCATTTAGATTTAATAATGCAACAAATTTTTCATTCACAGCAGTGCAGAAATATGGAGACAAATAATATTTTATTTACTGATATTATTTTTCATTCAAGTTTTCAGTAATAACGTCAGCTAATTAATTTGTTTTTTTCATATTTGTTTTTCTTACTAGTCATTTTTACTGTGGATCCATTGCTATATCGGCATTTACAAGTACCAATAATTGTGTTTATCAGTGGTGCAATTTTGTATTGGCTAAATATTCCTAGGTCCCACGGTGATGAGTGAAATTGTATTATTGTTATTATTTATATTTTGGAATAGCACAAAAGAGATAAAAGCTATATTTATACTAATGATTATTAGTGGAGAATTTAAAAAATGTTAATAAAATAATAAAATTGCTATTTTAAATGTCTGTATTGACCCAGAAATTTAAAAACAGGACCATCATTTCTATTTATTGGTTTCAGAGCCTTTAAACCTGTGTATCTATAATGCTTATATATTTAAACAAATGTTTAAATGTTTAAAACACCTTCGCAATAAAAAAAAAGTCTGAGACCAACGAAGAAGCTTTTTATTATATTCTCCCCTCAGAATTTTAAAGAAAAGTTCTACACAATTGTGCATCGATGCTTAAATGCGTACATCAACAAAATCAGTAATTAACAGCAAAAAATGAGCCAAGTTGAATTTGTAGTGCAATGCCAGCAGAAAACCTAAAAAAACATAATTATTCCTTTAGGGACATGACAGTATATATTTTACTTTTGTTTTGGACAAAAGCACAATGGTGTCTGGATCCTATGGCCTACATATCCCTTACTACATGATCAGCTGATGAGTTTAGTACAGGCAGATCCCCACTAACCTTCAGCACTATCTGCTGATGACAGAGGGATTGTTGGATTCAGCCCGCTGCCTTCTCCTCAGGGATCTCCCTCTCTCAGTCTGCTTATCCCACTAACAAGAGGGGATTAATTTTTTATTTTTTTATACCTGCATTTGAATGTGTCCACTTCTGTTTCCCACCTTTCTGTGTAGTATCTGGGTAAGATTTCTTTCTTTCTTGGGGGGTAAAGTTTAGAAAGTCACTATGCAAGTGTTTCCTTTCTTATTTTGTCTTCGATTTCTAGGTGGGGAAGTTGGAGGAGCAGTGTTGGACGTAGTGGGAGCTCGATCACTGAGCTGAAGAGGGAGAAGACAGGGACACTTGGAAGAGGACAAGGAAGAAGCAATCATGGGTGTACAAAAGGAAGACGTGGAAAAGTTCCTGAACGGGAATCCTGATTTTGCTAAGAAGTACTTTGCCAAGAAGATGAACACCTCCACCATATCGAAGGTTTCAGGACTCCCAGAGAAACAGATCGACTTCAGCCAGTTTCAAGAGCTCAGTCAGGTAAGTTACAGTTTTATTTTCTGTTTATTATTAATATTATTTTTGGATTTTTAGTGATTTTTCTGTCCTTTTCAAGATCGAGGAAAGCAAAATCATGTATGACCTGATCAAAGACATGCAAGAGAACATCAACATGGAAAAGGTGGTTTTCAAGATCCTGAGAAGAGTCAGCGCGCTCATCCACGCTGACCGCTGCAGCTTGTTCATGTACCGCCAGCGCAATGGCGTGGGAGAGCTCGCCACACGACTCTTCAACGTGAGCAAAGACTCCGAGTTTGACGATTGCATTGTGCCACCAGACTCTGAGATCGTGTATCCGCTGGACATGGGAATAGTTGGCAATGTGGCTCTGACCAAGAAGTCAGTTAATGTGAAAAACGTCAAGGAGGTAAGGAGGAGGGAGGGCTAATTAATTAGAGGGAAAGCTTAGATGATGAATGGTGTGATTCATATTAGATTACCACCAGGTGACACACAGTGGCTAGAATTAAGAATTAAATCAGTTATAAATATATCACAATAACACTTTTGATTTATATTCTCATTTATATTCTCTCCAATGGAAGTTAAAGGTGGTGGCAAGTTACCCATGATCTGTTCAGTTCTGTTGGATAATCGAGCGCTCATTGGTTGCACATGAAAGAGGCAAGAATGTCAAGATTTGTTACAGTCTCTTTAAAATCAGCCTCTTTAAAATCAAACAGCAAGAGCTGCCGCTACTCTTTTCCTCACAGAGTAACAACAAAGTAACATTTTTGCATGTTTGCTTTCGTAAATATTCACATATATTAGATATCATACCCTAGAGCCTCATGGTTATAGGGAGAGTAAAAGAAAAGCTAGTCACACACTACACTTGACCACCTGAAGGTGTAAATCCCCTTGTCAGACATAATCCATTTATCTTCAGATCCCATCAGGCTCTGCTCTAGCTGTGGATTAGACATCTCTGGCATTTAGTCAGCAGGAATCTAAAACAGATCATTTCACTTTGATAGCTTACTTTTATATCCCTGTATAAACCTTATATTGTTATTTACACTGTTATATTTTAAAGGAACAGTAGCGTGCATCATACGTTTTGTAGTTTTATAATTAAATTGAGTTAACAAACTAATAAAAATGTGGGATTTGTGGGCCATATGATGCGTTCTTACCTACACACTTACCTCTTATTATAGACTCTATTTATTCTCTAATAAATCTACTCTTGGCTCCTGCAGAGCTCTGCTGTATAAAAGTTGTTCATTGTCTCTATGCCACCGTGTTAAGTTGGAGTATTTACTATATGTGTACACACATTAACTGTAGTACATTGTAAAAGTCTTCTGTCTTAAAAACAATAATATTAAATGAATTTGTCTAGCGATATATTCATTGTATTCGGCTTTCAGTAAGGCCTTATGAAAGCCTTTGCAGTGTTGTATTAATAATGTTTTCTGGATGAGCAATTACATGTCTATGTGCTCTGAAGGCATCTTTACTGCATTTTAGAACCAGCACTTCAGCTCATTTGTTGACGAGCTCACAGACTACGAGACCAGGAATATTCTGGCTACACCCATCCTCAACGGCAAAGACATGGTGGCAGTGGTCATGGCTGTGAACAAGATCACAGGACCACATTTCAATGCTGAAGATGAAGATGTGAGTCCAAACCACAAAAGCACATGTGCTTGAACCACTCACAGTTGAAACTAATGTGCACAATTTGGTAAACAATGTTTTTCTGCTTTAAGGTAAAGACAATCAGCTTTAGACAGTCAGTCAGCCTTAAGATTGTAATTAAAGACAATTAGTTTATTATTACAGCTGATAAGTATTGCGTGAAATATGGGCAAGGTCATTAATGTCAGTTAGGGATGACCCCCTTCCTCTTAAAAATATACCTGAACTGAATGGACTGAGAGCCACATCAGGTTAATGCATCAGAATTAAGATTCATTTTTCCCTATTTCATATGTTTTACAAGAAAATATTTCAACATGGCTAAAATAATGCCACGTTATGTATCAACAAGCTCGGGGAAGAGCAGAAGCCTGTTATCGGACATGTCAGTATGTTCTCTGTTTAAAAAAGGCACAATAATAAATATAATAATAATAATAATAATGTGATGTTGCTGATTATATTTATAGTACATTATCTTCATCACCCCTCGACCTTCATTTACAGCATTTTTTTGTACCACAAATTTAATTCTGCCACTTATTTTTTTATGTTATTTTGACCCCGCTTTCTCCATCCTCACAGCTTTTTTTGAAGTATATGAGAGTTGCCACTTTGAACTTGAAGATCTACCACCTGAGTTACCTCCACAGCTGTGAGACGCGTAAAGGACAGGTACGGCAGTTTTAATGTGCTGTCTTTGATGTAGATACAGAAATATTACTGCAGTGTTACACTTGCACCGTGTATTAACCTAATTTTCTTTCTTTAATGTATATTTTGCATGTTTTGTAGCTGCTGCTATGGTCAGCCAACAAGGTATTCGAAGAGCTGACAGACATCGAGCGACAGTTTCACAAAGCCTTGTACACAGTCCGAGCCTACCTCAACTGTGACCGCTACTCTGTTGGTTTACTAGACATGACGAAGGAAAAGGTGTGGTTTCTTTCTGTATCTTTGTGTGTGTTAAGCCGTATTTTTGTACCACCGTGAAGTTACTGACTCGTTCTCTGCTTCCAGGAGTTCTTTGACATCTGGCCAGTTTTGATGGGAGAGCAGGCACCTTACTCTGGCCCTGTAACCCCTGATGGCAGGGTATATTCTTTTATTTTATTTATCTAACATTATTACCAGCACTGCCTTTGCTAGTAAATGTCTACACACTGCTTCCGCTTTCTCAAATATCTCTGTTTTATTTTGATTTTAGGAGGTAATCTTCTACAAAGTGATTGATTATATTTTACACGGAAAGGAAGACATCAAAGTAATACCGTAAGTGGTTAGATGAAAAAATAAAAGAGATTAATAAAGTTTTAGTGAGAGATAACATCTGTTGACTTACTGCCTGTGTGTCTTATAGCAATCCTCCCGCAGATCACTGGGCTTTGAGTAGTGGCCTTCCCACTTATGTTGCTGAGAGCGGCTTTGTAAGTTTCTTTTTAATTACTTGCAGAAAGCTGTCAAACCAGTTTAACCTAATAAATATTTCCAAACTGATCAGGTTGTTCTCTTCCCTCTCGTAGATTTGTAACATTATGAATGCAGGCGCTGATGAGACGTTCAATTTTCAGGTAAGATATTGTAGATGTCACTGTGTAGAGAGGACGCTACTTTATTAAAATAAACAACAAAAAAAACAAAACAAGCAAACAACAGTGCAGAGTACTTTTAGAGCAGTGGCAGTCACAGTGGTATCCGGGAACACCCAGGGGTCTGTGACCCATAGCCAAGGTTTGTCGTAACTTTAAAACGTTAATATCTAAAACTTCTGTCAGGGTTTATCAAACCTGTCATGCTTCTTCCTGGTTGATTATCCAGGTGACTAGTGGCCAAGGGGGATATCTGAATCAGTTATCATCTTTAAGTTATTCTAGGAACAAACTGGTTAAACAGAGAAAATATGCAGACAATCATACTAAGCTTGAATTTTTTTGAAAACACCAAAATGCATCATTAAACCAGACAGAATGATTTACTGGAAAATTAACATGATTAAAATGAAACCTGTTTCTTCATTATTATTAAGACCCCCTGAAGTATTTGGGCTATAATGTTTTAGATTGTAGTTACAGTTCTAAGCTTAAACAGGCCACGCAAGATGTTCTGCTTGTAAAAAAAGTTGAAGAACCTTTTGCATGTAGACATATGTTATGAGGCTTGCTTGTTTCTTGTGTGTTGCAGAAAGAGCCATTGGACAGCAGTGGCTGGACAATAAAAAATGTTCTCTCGCTGCCAATCGTCAACAAAAAGGAAGAGATAGTTGGCGTAGCCACGTTTTACAACAGAAAAGATGGAAAGCCTTTTGATGATCAGGATGAACAGCTCATGGAGGTAACAGTAATCTTCACAAAACCATTTAGTGCAAATAAAGAAAAATAAAGTTCCACCAATGTAATCTGGGAAGATAAAGGGTCTATATCTGTTTTATGTTTATGTGTGGAGTCCACTGCCGACACTGTATGTGGTGAAGGCTGTACGTGTAACATAGATGGCCATCTTCTGATGATTTTCCTGTTTCTCAGGCTTTGACTCAGTTCCTGGGATGGTCAGCGTTGAACACAGACACCTACGACAAGATGAATAAGCTTGAGAACCGCAAAGACATCGCTCAGGACATGGTGCTCTACCACGTCAAATGTCGAGATGATGAGATTCAGAACATCCTGGTTTGTCCTGTTTAAATGTGTTTTCTCTCCCAGCTGTTAACTGACTGTAAACATTAGAGTATTTAGATGAATGACAATAGAAAAGGTTTCCAGCCTCATTTGAACTCCTACCTCACCAAAAGACATTGCAAACCATCCAACAAGAACCAAAAAAAGCTTTTCTTTTTTAACAAGATTCACTAATTCTTCTCTTTGTAGGAGACCAAACTAACACTTGCCACCTTTGTACTTTGCGTTGTTGCCTCAGTTTAAACCTATAACATCAATGGTTTTTGTAATTTCTCCCAGTACACCAGAGAGCTCTATGACTGTGAACCCAGAGACTGTGAAGAGGACGAGCTCCTAGCTATCCTGGTATGTCCAACATGTGTATTGTGATGTCCAGCACATGAATTTGTCCCTCAATTTGGCTTATGTTACCAGAAAAGTTTGACATTTTCCATATGTCTCTTTTTCATTCATTTCCCTCACAGAAAAAAGACCTTCCTCCACTAATTAAGAAGTTTGAGATCTATGAGTTCCGCTTTTCAGATTTTAATTGCACAGAGATGGAGTTGGTGAAGTGTGGGATCCAGATGTACTATGAAGTCGGTGTGGTCAAGAAGTTCCAGATTCCACAAGAGGTAATGCAGATAAACACAAGTGTGCATCTCTATCTTCAGTTTGTGAACAGCCTTTTGGAGCTGTGTCGTTTTTAAATAGATTTAATGATTTGCTGCTCTCCTCTCAGGTGCTGGTTCGATTCATGTATTCAGTCAGCAAAGGGTACAGAAGGATCACCTACCACAACTGGCGTCACGGGTTTAATGTTGGACAGACGATGTTTACGCTACTGACGGTATTTCTTTAATTTTATTAACCTCCATTTACCTCAGCTTAAATGTATATCTTTATACACGGCATGGCAATATCTTGTGTGTCTCTGTGTGCTCAGACAGGAATGCTGAAGCGATACTACACTGACTTGGAGGTAATGGCGATGATAACCGCAGGATTCCTTCACGATATTGATCACAGAGGGACAAATAACTTGTACCAGGTCAAGTAAGTGCTTATGGGAACTTTTTGATTTCTCACAACAAAGGTTTGCAGCATTATATAGCATTTATATATTATTATATTAATATATTGTACAGTACCTTGTGCAATATAATTACAATACCTTGTAATCCCAGTAAAGGGATTCTCCTCTTTCTGAAACAGTTTGAATTTTGTCTCTAACACAAACAATTTCAGAGTTATGGTCATTTAAAGAGTGCTTGTAAAGTGGGCCTGCTGGCAGGTCGATGATAAAAAGAAAAGTTAAGGAAGGAATTTTTGATGTAGTCACTATATTAGGTTTATTTTGAAAGGGGGAAATGATGAGGTAAATTCTCATTTACTTTCCAGCAACGTATTCTATAAAGTAATTAGCAACATGCCCTAAAAAGGAAAAAAACTACTGGCTGTTTAGCTTCGATGCTACTCTGCTGCATGTGCTGCAGATGTCACTGAAATGGCTGTAAATGGTGAAATCTAAGGCACAAACCAAGTAATTGCACGATTTCTGAATTATGCCAGGCAAACAGAAACAGTGAGTCGTCATTGTTCATTTGATGAACCATAGCTACATATTTGTTTTTGCGGGGAGGGGAGGGGGGGGGGGGGTGATGTAGTTGAAAGGATATAGTGATCCACAGTCATTACTACAGATTATGCATTCGCTTGTAGTTCAGAATGAGCATTAGATCATCTTAAAAGTTCACCTGCACATTTTAACCTTTCAGGAGATCTTTTGAAAACAAATGGGAGAAAATGTGGTAATAAACTGAATGATGTTTTAAAAAGCCTGTTAATTCTTTTAAAATATTTCATATATAGTAACTATTATGATAACCAACTTCAGTCCCATTTGAAATCTTGCTGGTATCTGAGGATTTGTATTTTCATTCAACAGATCTGGTAATCCTCTGGCCAAGTTACACGGCTCTTCCATTTTGGAACGGCACCATCTAGAGTTTGGAAAGTTCCTCTTGGCTGACGAGGTGAGTAACAAGATGCTAACAAGAGTTTAGCTTAGGTTACTTGTATTCTTTATTCAGTCACTAATGACATTTCTTTGCTCTTCTCCTATGCAGACACTGAATATCTATCAGAACCTTAACAGGCGACAGGTTGACCACGTGATCCATCTCATGGACATCGCCATCATCGCCACTGACCTGGCTCTTTATTTCAAGTCAGTACTACTTTTCATTTGCCTGCCCTTGCTCCCTGACGATAAATGTCTTATTTTTCTTATGTTTTTACTGTCAAACTACATCAAAAAGTAGACAAACAGTAAGTAAATGATTCTTCTCCTTGCACCTTTCTAGGAAGAGAACCATGTTCCAAAAGATTGTGGACCTTTCACATACGTATGAGGATGAAAAGAAATGGGTCGACTTCATGTCACTAGAAACAACCAGAAAAGAGATTGTCATGTGAGTGCAACTAACATGCACAGTGTTACTTGCTCCTGCACATTTCTCTGAGGCTGCAAACTGTTTTCTGTTTCAGGGCCATGATGATGACCGCATGTGACCTGTCCGCAATCACAAAGCCTTGGGAAGTTCAGAGCAAGGTGAGAAGCACAGAAATTATTGGTGTTGTTAGTAAGCTGAGTCACAAATGAGTAAATAATGATTTTTGTATTATTTAAGAGCATAACCATGTTTGTATGTCTTCCAGGTTGCCTTGTCTGTGGCAGCAGAGTTTTGGGAACAGGGTGACTTGGAGAGGACTGTACTGGAGCAGCAACCCATTGTGAGTTTATTTACTGCTGGAGTGTATTTGTGCTCATAAAAATATACTTATTTGTTTCACATTTAAATGTATAATTATTCATTTGTTGTTGTTTTTTTCATGATACTGCCAGCTAGATACAATGTCCAGCACTATATTTCCTAGCTTATTACAGATGTGTAAAGGGCAGAATAAAGTTGTAGTGTCTCTTCAGCAGCTCACACACGTCACTTTAGGGATTGCACTCATTATGTAGCTGAGCAGAAACCCACCTGAGGAAAGGTGAACTACTCGTACAGAGGCAAAGGACGTCATAAGACAAGTTTCAAGTAAAAAAATAAAGCTTTTTCAGACAAAGTGCAGTGACTGGGGGCGATCGTGGCTCAAGAGTTGGCAGTTCGTCTTGTAATCGGAAGGTTGCCGGTTCGAGGCCCGGCTCCGACAGTCTCTATCGTTGTGTCCTTGGGCAAGACACTTCACCCGTTGCCTACTGGTGGTGGTCAGAGGGCCCGGTGGCGCCAGTGTCCGGCAGCCTCGCCTCTGTCAGTGCGCCCCAGGGTGGCTGTGGCTACAATGTAGCTTACCATCACCAGTGTGTGAATGTGTGTGTGAATGGGTGGATGACTGGATATGTAAAGCGCTTTGGGGTCCTTAGGGACTAAGTAAAGCGCTACACAAATACAGGCCGTTTTTACTATTTTAAAGTAAAAATGTAATCGTGTGTGTGATTAGCTACAGACTTGCACTGATTTCATTAATTATATGAGAGTTCTGACTGCGCTAAATGTTTGTCCCTCCCACCAGCCCATGATGGACAGGACCAAGTCAGCTGAGCTTCCAAAGCTTCAGTGTGGTTTCATTGACTTTGTCTGCACGTTTGTCTACAAGGTAATAATGATTATTACATTCTTGCTCACCGAATGTGAGCACTGCATGGCTCCTGTCACTTTTTCTGTGCAAAACCTAAGTTAGTCTGAACACATTTAAACCACTGGGTCAATTCTTCTTCTTATTGTTTTTTTTTTTAAATGTATTTGTGTTTTTAATGGAGCATCACCATCTCCTGTACAGCTCCCCTCTTCTATGCTGCTCCAGGCTAATTTTTCACTTCTTCTTTGCATCTTATCTTTAAGGAGTTTTCTCGCTTCCACCCACAAATCCAGCCCATGCTGGATGGCATCTTAAACAACAGGAAGGAGTGGAATGCCAAAAAGGAAGAGTACGAGGCTAAGCTCAAAGCCATCGAAGAAGAAAAAGCTGCTAAAGAGGCAGTGGCAGCCAGCAAAGGTAGGGTGTGTCTTTACAATAATCAGAACCCTACAAGGAACTGTTAAAAGGGTTGTTGACTCAGAGAGGCAGAGCACTGAACCCAAACAGGTGGAACAATGTAAAGTGCAAAAATAAAAGAAATGCAATGATTTGAAAGTTATTAATTAATAATTAATAATTAATCTGAAGGTAGCACAGAGACAACCTTTCACAGAGCTAAAAAAAACAAACAACAACAAAAAAATCCACTTTTAAATCGATACCAATTAGCCCAGTTTGGTGTCTGGTTAGATCTAGACAGCATTTTTTTAGACTGTTTAATACATGCAGAATTCAATGGATAGCTGAATATGTTGTACACAAACCTTCAAATATCATTCAGCATTAATGGGGCCTTCATAGAAGGGCAAGTTACTCACATCATGTGCACTAATCCATCTCTGCACCACTGAGCTGCATGCTGATAGTAAGCCAGGTTGAATCCTCCGTCTTTAGTGTGGAGGATTCAACATTAAAAAAACAAAAACAAGAAATAATGTCAGTTTTCCACTTTTTTTCCACCTCAGTTCATCTTGAATGGGTTCAGGCCCAGAGGAGGTGATGGTGCTTTTAATTTGCTTCACATCTGAAACACCAAACCTCTCTGAGGTCTCTTTTTCTACCTAACTATGTCATCGACTTGTCATGAGACTTTGCACCAGGTTTCCAGCCTTTCTTTGGTCTAACACCAATATTTTTGAACAGTGTTGTGTCTATTTTTAATTAAATATCTCATTTGGATTGTAGAATGGGTTCATATATAAAAATTAGCCACAACACAAGTGATTATTTGGTTTCTAGTGCTTTAATTGTATACTTACTCTTTTGTTGAATATTTAATTGTTTAACAGCGGCTGCAAACAACCCCAGTGGTGGGTCTGGCTCCAAGACCTGCTCTGTGTGCTAATCAACCAAAGAACTGCTGACATTCCTGGGGTCTACGAAGACACTCATGACAGACTTGAGTCTCACCCCAGTAGAAACAAACAAAAGAAAAAGTCAGGAAGTCAGGAAGACGGATATATGAATGCACAGCCCTGTAGTAACTCTTCAGAAAAGGGGGTCCAGTCGGAAAAGGAAAAACCTGAACACTGCGAGATCTCCACCAAGAAGAGCAAAGCTTTATTTTTAAGAGGCCAGGTGAGCCAAAAATTAATTCAAATCAAGGAAAGACTGACCACATTTTGAAAAAAATCCTGCAATTACATTTAAGGCAAAATTGCTGCTTCCTGTCTTAAAATAATTGTACTTTTATGAATCAAGAGTGAAGATGATTTTTGCATCTCGGGTTCCTCTGATCTTAAAAAAGTTTGCTTATCTTTAAAGGATTTGTGTTAGTGACAATGTGTGAATGTGTGTGTGTGCTGTATGCTTGTTGTGTGTTTCTCATATGTACAACTTTTTTATTTTTTCCCCAATTCTTCCAAGTATTTATTTACATGGCAAACATCTCAGGAGGACACAGCCTACATCTGTGTAGTAAACAGTAATCCTGTACAGAAAGTGAGTGCAGTGCTTTTTTTTAAATGCTCGGGCCTCTTTAGATTATTTAAAATGTTTGGGCTTTTAATTTTTCATATATTTACTATTATAGTACTTTAGTTTTCACAGAACATAGACAGTTATTGTTTAATCATATTCAAAAGTAATCCACTGTTGACTACTTCCAGTCACTTACTATTTACAAATGAGAGTCTGTTTACTTTGTCTGCAGAGAGCCAAAGGTAAATGTTCGGTTGTGCTACAGGAACAGCTTTTAAAAAGAGTTTTACAGTGAACACTTATGAGTTCACAGTCAGCAAAAGTCTGTAGATGCTTATTCATGATGCCTTTATATTGTAAATATACAGTATGTGGTCTATGAGTGTGAGACGGTAGCCTCGGATATGTATTTTCCAAATATAGAATTATAAATGTCTTATTAAATAAGAGCGGGAAATCAGGTGGTCACACGTAAAACAATTTATTTGGTTGATTTTGTCTGAGTTTTAATTCATTTTGCTCTGTTCATATCTGCTACAACATGAGCACAATCAAATACTGGGATCAGAAAGTTTACTCAAACTGCTTTAGAGGGAGTTGTACTACATCAATCCCTAATTGAAAGCTTCTCCCTGCACTGGACTCCTCCCAAATAGGACGAGGAGTCAGTCAGAGCTCACCTGCTCAGCATCAGGAAGAGTAACCATAATGACAAACAACCATGTGGCTTATGTGAAAGGATACAAAAGGAAAAGCAAGAACAAGTAAACGCCACACGACTGGTCAGGTTTTGAGACCCAAACCCAGGACTGTTGTGCTGCGAGGCAGCAGCACTAATCGCTGAGCCATCAGGCTATTCTTATAACAATCCCTGAGTGCAGGCCTCGAAGGCAACAAGGACACAGAGCTGTTTGAGACAGCATGAAGAAGCAACTGAGCTTTGTGTATAGACTTGTACATACCATCGCCCTTCCTGTAAATATTAAGATGCAAATATTTTTCTAGTTTGATGCTAGAGGGCCTTACCTTATTATTTATAAAGCACTAGAAAACGAGTCATAAAGATGAAAAACAAATGCATTGTGCTAGCTTCAATTTACAAATATTTAAAGTATTCCAGATATGGCACTGCTATGATAAAAATGCCTGTGTGATAATATTAGGTCCCAAATCAATTTAAATGTGCTTTGGATGTACCCTGGATGTTTTTTAATAGACTTAAATTACTTTTTGGTCAGCATTTCAAAGCTTGCCTCCTCATGTGCTCCAAATGTACAATGATGACCCCAATAAAAGCAAGTGTATTTTTAACTGAGTGGATTTATTTCCTGTGATGGTGAAACTTACCAAGAGCCAACATAATTGTTGGAATCTGGTCATTTATTCATTTATGAATCTTCCCATCATCCTGAATGCAGGGGTCAGTTAAGGCACGTCCTGGCCTTAACTGACCCCCAGCCATTATGTTTATAATGCAAGAACATGTTCTATATAATGCTATAATGCAATATGGAGTTCATTATGAAGGTTACAATATTACACAATGCACAAGAGTATTGAGGGATCGCTTCTGTCCACACTGCACTTTCTACTACTGGTCCCTGACCCCAATCCTAGGATTGCTGCTAAACTAGGCCAGGATTACAACCATGCTCCTCCTCCAGACTCAATTCCCACTGAAGGACAGGTGTACACACAAACACAGACTAGCACGAGTCACGAAATGTGCATGTGTGTTTGTCAAACGCAACTAGAAGGTTCAAAAGGCTTAGTTCAGAATAAGAAGTGACGACTAATACGAGGCAAATTTTTAAAAAAAGAAAAAGAAAAAAAGTAAAGGACACTTTATTGATTACATTAGAAATATTTATTGTTCAGCAACATAAGTCAGGAAATGGTTCATTTGAGGATGGTGTCAGAATTTGCTGCAGAGACAGAAAAAGAATGAGGAAACATGAATATGTTGGCATTAAAACAAACAAACCTAATTTTATGTGACAGACAAACAAAGGCCGTGTGTGATTCTGCGTTACCTTCAGAGAGTTGTTTGTAGATGCGTTCCTGCTCCTCTCTGGCCTTCTTCTCCGCTTCCTCAACCCTCCTCTCCTCCTCAGCAATGGGCTTCAGGTAATCTTAACAAAAATTACAGAGCCCATCACTAAGCATTCTTAGAAATCACAGTGTTATTCTTAAGACACATTACACAAGTGTATCTGAGCACAGATAGCCCTCATTTTCTAAGACTTTTGTGATTTCATAAGTCCATCCTATAGTTCCCCCTACCCATGTGCTAAAGACATCTTCATGGAAATTAAGGGTGCCCTAAAGTACAAATAATCCTTGCAAGCACATATCCCTTCCTCTGTGACATAAATTTATTAATAAGCAACTCCTGGAGATCAGACATCTCTTAAGTAGTTTTCGCAACTGTTTTTCCTTCTGTCATACTAGTCTGTGTCTAATTATGTGTGCCTTCTTGCATTCATTCTTAATATAATTTTAGTAATTCAAGAATTAAGGCGGCAACGTCCTGAAGCTTTATGACTTTCAAAAGATAAAGAGTTAAATGACTAAAGCAGATAAAATTATCTTAGAATAAAAAGAAAGCTTTCTATGAAAACTTTACTTTAAAGAAAATGTATGTCTTTTAAAAGACCCTGGAAATTGTAGCTAACAAAAGCAAAGTGGCTAAACTACAAGCATGAAGTCTCGGTGTTAGCAAAGGAGCTCAAAGCAGCTATGAAGAGGGAAACAGAGAAAAACAAATATTTTGCACTTGCTTTTGAGCAACACCTAATCAGTTGTTTCAGTAAGAGAAGATCCTAGAAATCAGAATCAACCACAAAAACTGCAATTGATGCATCTCCTGTTTAGGGTATAAATGCTGTGATATGTGGTACAGTAAAAAAATTAAATAAAACCCTTGCATCAGTCACAAACAATGTACATTCCTGACTTTTTGTTCCAAGTTTTTCCTTTTACGCACTGACACAAACCAGTTAACGCATGCGCACACATGGACTTACCAAATCGCTGTTTGCCGTAGATCACGCCGAGTAGCAGGGCAGACAATCTGGCCGTCTGAAATGGAAAAAAATGGTGTTAACAAACATGTTATCAAGCGAAACATATGTGAATAACCAGCTAACCGTGCGTGATTCATATGTCGCAGCTCACGCACGGTTATCTTGTTCATCATATGATACGAACAAGATGAACTTAATTTCCACAGCCTGTTCTGTCGTTACTGTCAATCGCTAATATATAACTACCATTTTATGCTTAATTCTGTAATTTCATATTTAAAAACATCGTGTGTGGTCACGATACCGTACAAAAACCTACACGAAGTGCGCCAAATGAGCTGTGACAAGGGACGAAGTCCAGTTTTTCTCTGACCTTTCAGCATACGTAGTGAACAACAACCATAACACTATTAACTATTACTCAGTCTAACAACATGGCATGAGTATTACTAGTCATAATACCTGCCTCTGTCAGATGTGTAAGATGCCGCAGAAAGCAACTGTTTGCGAGGAAGCATTCACTTCTCAATGTCACTGCTAGCAAACACTAGCTAAGATGCTAATACAACAACTTCCATTAACGCGAGTCTGCGTGTATTAGGGACAGACTGTGGCTTAGACATATTTGTCCATTTACATTTACAGTAATAAAAGCTATACAAGCTACAAAATTAATGTTTTACCTTGATGAGCGGCGACACTGCAACGGGGGGAACCATGTTGAAGCTAGGATGTGACTTCCGGTCGAAGCGGAAATAGTTTTTTTTCCTTGAACGACGAAGTCAAGCAGTGCAAATTGGACTTTTAGCGGAACATGAAATAATAATAATAATAATAATAATAATAATAATAATAATCGTCATCATCATCATACGTCAATGCAAACAGTGGGCTAACACAACAGATATAAAGCTACAATATCGTGCCAACTTACCACATGGACAAGGTAGAGTGCTTTAACAAGTTAGAAAAAAATAATTATTTGTTGAATATCTGTTGCAAACAATATTTCGTTAGACAACACGGTTTAATTCGAGTTTTTCTTCCATTTATATCTAAGCTTTTATTAATGGGGCAGTGTTTATTTGATAAATCTTAGAAATTGCATAATGTAGTTTCAGAGGACGTTTCCAAAAATGTGTAAGAGATACTGATTTGGTCCGTTTTAGTGTTTATTTCAATTCTGTTTAGTTTCATTTAGTTTGCACGCTTTTATTTAGTTAGGATTTACTTTATTTAAATTTTCATTTTATTTTTGTTTTGGGCAATATTTGTAAAAGTCAGTATTTATGAATCTTAGAATATACTATATACCATATAAAACATACCATAGCAATATACCAATATATCCAGATATGGACAGAAATATGTCAGATTAATGTGCTTTTTTTCAGCATATGAACAGCTATTCAGCGGTCAGCTTGGCTCAGAATGGAGACCTGGGCCCTGTTTCAGAAAGCCGGTTTAGTGCAAACTCTGAGTAAGTATACCCTGAGTTAACGAAAACTCTGGGTTTTCAGTTTCACAAAGCGAGTTTAGATTAATTCTGAGTGAGTTACTATGACGACACACTCCGTGAAGCTAACCTGCCCCCTAGCAGGTTTACTTCAACTAACCCTGACTTTCTCCGCCTCTTTGTCGGAAACCTGACTGTAGGAAGTGTCAGACATGGCGTGCCCCTTCCTTGAAGAGCCAGTAGATGTTGAAGCCCAAATTCTCCGCAGAGCTCTCCGCCGGGAGAGAGTGATTAGAGCGCGTTTGGACATTTTATCATTTCCTGATGATTTTCTGTGTGAACGTTACCGTTTTTCAGCACAATATATAATTTATTTGAATAACATCCTCAGGCCTAATATTGCTCATGTGACACATCGCGGACATTCTCTCAGTTCTGTACATATTATTTGTATTGCACTTCGTTTTTTTGCAAACGGGAGCTTTCTGTATAATATTGGTGACGCTGAGCACGTTTCCAAGGCTACCGTCTGTCGGGCAGTCAGGAATGTTACAGTTGCACTGAAACGTCTCCTGTACTCGTTTGTGGTGTTCCCCGGTCATAGACCCACAAGATTTATCAAAGAGGGATCCCACAAAATTGCAGGTATCAGGATGAACAAAGCTTAATTCATGATGTGGTGATACTTGAACTACTACTTAAATTTTACATTTATTTTCAGGGTTCCCAGGCGTGATTGGCTGTATAGATGGCACTCACATTCCAATCATTGCTCCTTCAGTAAATGAAGGAGACTATGTGAACAGGAAGTCTTTCCACAGCATTAATGTACAGGTACATAGTTCCCTGTAGCATTTCAAACTAACAAATTATTTCATTATAGTAATGGATGCTAATTTGTGTTCTCTGCACTGTGAAGATCATATGTGATGCTGCCAACATTATCACAAATGTGGAAGCCAAGTGGCCAGGCTCTGTTCATGACTCACGAATTTTTCGTGAATGTACACTGAGCACAAAATTTGGACATGGTGAGTTGAAAATACTTTAAAATATATAAAGACCAATTGCTACAGGGACATTTGAACTGAAGTGTATCCTTCTGTCTTAGGAGAGTTCACTGGCTACTTGCTTGGTGATAGGGGGTATCCATGTTTACCCTATTTGCTTACCCCTTACCCTGACCCTGACCCGGGCCCACAGCAGTGATATAATCTGGCTCATTGCAGGACAAGAGCCAGAGTTGAAATGACTATCGGAATGCTTAAGGCCCGGTTCCAGTGCCTTCAAAGACTCAGGGTCACCCCAGAAAGGGCATGTGACATTATTGTGGCATGTGTGATTCTTCTCAACATTGCCACAATTAGACGAGAACACTGTCCTTCTGAACCAAACATCAGCAGTGATCCAAACCATGAACATCCTGACCCTCCCACGGACATACAAGATGGAAGAGCAGTCAGAGACACCATATGTCACAATCATTTCCTTTGACCCATCACCTCAACATGTTGAAAGAAGAATAAACAGATTTTTTGTTCAACTGGCTTTATTGGTCGCCTGTATTTCCTGTACACGAAGTATTAATAAGTATATTATTATGTTGTTCAAACACTGAAATAATTCGTCCATCTCTGACCACTTCACCCACCCTTAACTGATGTTCCAGCAGTAAAATCTCAATCTTGGTCTTTTGGATCTGCTGCTTGAAGTGTTCCATTTCCAAGTCGCATTTTTTTATTTTCTTGATCAAATAGGTCTTGTACAGCTGCTTTACAGGGAGCTATTGAAACACAGAAAATAGCATTGACATTCATAGTACATGCCTACTTAGGTTGGTTGTAAATCAGTGCTGAACATCTTACTGAGGAAAGGTTTGTTGGAGAAGTGGCTGGACCCTCTTCCTCTTCATTTCCATCATCACTCTGTTAGAGACATAGAAAGTCCATGGTTTTATTATAGTACCACATTTTATTCAATTGTTATATTTTCCATTGTAAGATGTAAACCTCATAAAGTGTCTCTGTTGCTTCCTTCTCTGTAACAGCTGTCAATGTTTCTTCATTATTTTCCTGTAGTAAAGAAATTAACAACATTGCTGTTCTACTGTAAACTCATATAATCTGTGGAGTATTAAGAGTACTCACAACTGCATGTTGGTCTGGCTCAACAGGAGGCTGCACCAGATGCAGTACACCATCACCATCAACTGATAGAATATCAGGTTTATACAGGTCACTTATAACTTACAAGGGACGAAATGGCAATTAACAAACATATACCAATCACCTTACACTTCATTGTCATTATGCTCTCAAAGACAACCAAGACTGAGGGAAGGCAAAATCAGTAGGAAAATAACTTCACTACAAAATAATTCATTATGGTAAAGAGTTTATCAAATGAATGAGTAGCACTGCAAAGGTGACTGTGAAGAAAGGATGTATGCACATCATGTATTATTTTGAATTTACCTCTTATGTAGGCACTTGTGTCTTGCGGGGTTATTGACTCAGAGGATGTCCCCGCAGAGATGCCTTCAGCCACAGGGAGCCCACTGTTTTGGCTGAGGGCCAACTGCTCAGCCTCTGTGAGTGGTGGTGGTGGAGGACCCCCACCTGTTTTTCGGGCCTCCGCTTTTTTTCTGTTGGCTATAACGGGTCACATTTGAGCATACAGAGTAAGCAAATATGTACTTGTAATGTGCTCAGATAATTTCAATAAGTGCTTACAGAAAGAAAATTAATGTAGCCTCTAACTGCAATTGATTTACATAGGACAAACAGACCAAGCACTATGGCTCATAATACAATTACACCTTACCTGTTTGGACTATATTTTTATATTTCATTCTTACTTGCTGCCAGGAACGTTTGGGGCCTGTTGGGTTGCACCTGCGCTCACATCACATCACAAAATGAAATGTATAAAAGAAAAAATATAATATAATATAATATAATATAATATAATATAATATAATATAATATAATAACGTGTTAAATGGGTGGAAATCCCTAGATCAATGTTTAAATTAACACTCACGCATTGACTCTGTCGGCTATGTTTTGCCATACATGCTCCCTTTCTTTTGCAGCTGAGGCTGTGTTACTTTTTTTACGCAAAATTTGCATGTTATCGGCATATGCTGCCATCAGAATTTCGGCCTCAAGCGCTGTAAAATACATTGACCGCACCTTCTTTCCCTCCGTCTACATGGTGACTCGCTTAATCTGTGCTCCACTAATCAGGGCTTTATGTATCCTCGTGCGCGCGCTTAACTTGGGGTTAAAGCAACTCCGCGTTGATTGAACTAAATGTTATCAGCCTTTCTGAAACCGAATATTCCGAGTTGGACAGTTCGGGGTTACTCAACCCTGAGTATCATTTTTAACTCTGAGTTTTCTAAACCCGCTTTCTGAAACAGACCCCAGGGGTCCGTTCTTCGTACCTCGCTTACTACATCCAAGATCAAATGACACATCCAAGATCAAATCATCGCGCCAACTTTGAGCTCGCTATTCCGGTTCTCCGAACACACCTGTTGTTGACGATTAGTACAGCTGGATGAAGTAATGTGAGATCGCTGGGTGGCTTAAAAGGGGCTGCGCATCGATAGTAGAAACATTGATCGGCAACCCTTTGATTGGTCGGCGAAAATGTCGAAGGAGCGCGCTCAGTATTTTTCGGCAGCAGAGCAAGAACTCTTGATTGAGGGATTTCAGGAGTTTCAGAGTTTAATTAAAACGCAAGGGAACACTGCAAAGGCTGCAAAAGCAAGGAGAGAGGGCTGGCAGAAAGTTGCTGACAAATTAAACTCGTAAGTAATGTATTATATTATATTACATTATATCATATTATATTATATTACATTATATCCTCTTTCACATTAGAGCCACAACAGGACCCACTAGAACATGGGAACAAGTAAAAGTGAAATATAAGAATATTCTACAGAATGGTAATATTTATCACTTATATTGCTTTTAGTCTCTTGAAAAGAGACCCTGAAATAATCTGTTTGTTTGTTTATAACAGCAACCAAGAAAAGGGCAGAGCAAAAAAAGACAGGTGGTGGTCCTGCACCCCCTCGTCACACCCCGGCAGAGGAGCTGGCCCTAGGGTTGAAGGCTCTCCTTATCAATCTTGCACCTTCCGCAATGGGTTGCTCGCGTACAAACGGACAGGACATGGCTGCGACAGACTTCCCAAATCCACCTTCGCTTTTATAGCCGTGGTCTCTCATCTTGATTACACAAAGTAATTTACTATTACTACTCTAAAATATGAATTACATCTGAAATAATCAAATACATGAAATAGAATGATTAATAGTACATTTCCCTTTTTTTAGGAAATGACCTGTATGTATCTGTATGAAATCAATAAAAGAATCAAATACTGCATTATCTTTAGTTACATTGATAATATTTATTTATGGAAAAACAGTGGAAAAATATCGCTGTTGCTTTCGTATAAATGAAGCGGACATACCTGAGTGGCCGCGATCTAATCCTGTTTACATAAAGTAAGCCTGCTCCCAAGCAGGTTTACGCTTACGGATCTGTTGCTATGACAGCAAGTCCCGGATGAGCTTCGGAGAACCGAACGATCCAAGATCACGCGAAATCGTCAACAATCAAATCCAGCTAACTTACTTAGCGAGGTACGAAGAACGGACCCCTGATAGTCAGAAATAACAGGAAAATCCAGAGTATCTGATAAACAAAAGTGCATTATACGTGAGTAAAACTAACATTTCTGATGATAAAAGCATCTTTGTTTAGGAACAAGTTTTTAAAGAGTTTTACAATGAAAGCACTTAAATTGTTCACAATTTAGTGTTTCATTCGTAAGTGTTTCAATTGAATCACGTGGTTTAGGTGTTATGTACATAGTCATGTGTCAGTACTGGCAAGTTTTTATTTGTTTTTGTGATTTCTGTGTCTCATTGAAGTTTGAAATTGTTGTAGTTTCTGATAGCTGCCACTAGAGGCTACTAATCCCCTTCTCCCAAAAAACAAATAAATAAACAATCCTTTGGCTGGTTAATGGATGGTGGTGATTCAACAAACTTACATTATTATTTAAGTTCAGAGGTACATATCGAAAGATGCAGTGCATATTAATTTGGGGTCTTTATTATCTTTCTCAGGTATTGTCTTATTGCAGCAACAGGACAAAATATAATGTGTTGAGAAAAAAATCCAAATAAATCAAAAAAAATATATACAGGAAGTTCTTCTTAACTTTATATACAGTGCATCAAAAGTACTTTGGCACAAAATTACGTTTGTCTAAATCTTTAGTTAGACAAAGAAAGTTTGAATTGGCCTTATAGAAAGGAATATACAAACAGTACATCATCCGCCAAAAAGACAAAAAAAGTACAATCTTTTTATTAGCTGTATACTGCAAATATTCTTAAATTTTTGCAAAATCTTTGAAGCAAATTTATAAATTAAAGCCCAAACAAGGAAGAAATGAAGAAAACAGACAGAGAAATATATTAAAATACTGTTGTTTGAACAAATATTTGACACATAGTTTGATTTAGAGCTTTTTTGGGGGTGGGGGTTAAAGTATGAGATTGTATGTGGCTAGCCTGGCTCCAGCAGTTGGAGCCACCAACCACACATTTTTTTTCTGTCTAATTTCGATGATATAAAAAAAAAAATAGATTGACACCAAATGGCCATTTTATACCAACTCCCAGTGTATAGCAACAGTAAACATAATAAATAACAAAACATGCAAATAAGCAATATAAAACAAAAAAGCTGGTGCAGGATAATCCTTAATCGTTGTCGTAGATGCACTCTGAAATGAAAGCAAAACAATAGTTAAAATGTATTTCCTGTGAGGGTCGTATCAACAGCCAGACAAATAAATAATTTTTTTTTTAATATTAACCCACACTCAACACACAAATCAGAAGTACAGCTTTTTTGGTTTCACACTCTTCTACTGGTTTCACATTTACTTTGTTTGGTTTAGCTGTTTTGGTTATTTTGTTTTAATACACTGACACCGCAAAGTATTCGACATGATGACAAATGGATTTTGTTTACATAGTTTACAATTGATAAGTTGAATGAATTTCTTTTTCTCTGTGTTTTGAGTCATGTGTCTGCTGCTCAGGTCCTTCCCACTTTTGTAAAAGAGGAGGAAATACACGGTCTTAACCAACCATTAATAGTACTGCACTTGTTTTGCAGTCAGAGGACCTGGGCACTGTGCAGTCGTTGAGTCAACCATGAACTCCCAAAGTATTGTGGAGTTAAATATGAGGGTGTGTATCTGACAGCTAAAGCTAGGCTGAAATTGGGTCATGGAACAAGATAATGATCTCAAGTACAGCAGCAAATCTACAACAGAATGGCTGAAAAAGAAAAGAATCAAGGTGTTGCAATACCACTGTCAAATTCCAGAACTCAACCAGATAGAAAGTCTGTGGTGGGACCTCAAGAGAGCTGTGCATAAAGAGCCATACCTGCAAACCTCAATGTACTGAGGTTTGTGGGAGGGTTAAAATAAAATCCACTTTTTAAAGACTGCTCTGTCAGCAGTTATACTCCTAAAAGTTCAGCTGCACAGCAATGTATTCAGAACGTACCGTCTCCAATATCATCATAGATATCTCCATCGCTGTAAACAAAAACAAAAACATCAGTACTGTCAGTATGTTGTTTAGTTTCTAGCTTAGCATAAATGTGTGAATGTCTGTAGTACTTACTCCATAGCAATGTGGCTGGTCGATACATAACCAACTGTAAAATGCACATTTTAAGGGTTTAGCAGTAAATAGTGCTAGGATTTGTTGATTGGGTAAATGGAGATCTTAAATATATCTATCAATTAATCAATATAATTGAGTAAATAGATACTCACACTTGCCGTCTTCATTTCGACAGATCAGTTTGTCATCCACAGCTTTAGCAATCACATCAAGGGCCTCTCCTGCTTTTACTGGCAGCTCTTTGCCACTCCATTTTTTATTCGTAAGATTGTGGATGACAGTCACCTGGTACAGCACCTGTATTTCTCCTTCATACTGAAACAGATTTAATATATATATATATATATATATATATATATATATATATATATGAACATGCGAATATATTCATATATGTTCACGCATGTTCATATATATATATATGAACATGCGAAATAAGATAAAAGATTGTAAGTGTGGTTGAAACATGTGACAAACCTTAAACTTCTTCCTGAATTCCTTCTCCTCCTTCTCAAACTTTTTCTGCTTCTTAGGGTCCATTTCTTCAGCTTTGGTTTTGATTTTCCCAGGTGGAATACTTGATGGAAAAACAAACAAATTGGAAAGAAATGGCAGCTGTATTAAGGCATTTCAGTTCATGGATCTAAACAGGTTGGAGTTCATCTTAAATACAGTCTTTTGTTGTGAGGTCGATCTACCTGCTGATGGGAGGTGGGATAGGTGCATTTTGAGAGTCGACGTCATCATATATTTCCTCATCAATTGCTTGACCCGGCTTATCTGTGTTAACACAAGGAAATGGTCGGTGAGTATTGGATTGGATAGTTTTCACTAAGCCTGAATGAAGCTTTAGTTTGCAAACCTTTCTTAAAGGAACACCGTAGACATTATAATAAATGTTACAAAAGAGTAAATATAACAAGTATAACTCACAGACCATCACTATAGTGTTACAGTGAATTAAACTACAAGTCAAAGTCAAGAAAGTGGGACAGAAATGGCAACGACGCAATAGTATCAATATAAAGTTGAATGATCTTAGATCCGATTAGCCTCAATAAGCCTTTGGGTCCTAAAAGACAAACCAACCTGTACCAGAAAAACTTATGTGTGCATTAACGTCTTTTTATGTTAGAGAAACCGTGCCAAGATGTCTTATTTTGAAATGGACAGTAAAGTGGTAGTATTGAATGAGTTATACCTGAATTCCCATCTGCTGTAAACTGGCTGGGTGGAGGAACTCTGGGACAACAGAGGAAAAGATAGTTTAAAAATATTATATCCTTTATACTGCTACAGTATCATCAGTTAAAAGTATGTTAATGTGACTTAAAGCAGCCCTGATTAACAATCATATTCAACTCTGGTTAAAACATGCTTTTGACAGTGTTAGCTGTTAATACATTGATTTTTTCTGATTGAGTTGTACAGCAGTCGCGCACATGCAAATTACTCCCAAAGATTAGTAAAATCACAGGTAGTCAGTGATCAGACACAAACATGTAAACGTGACCGTTAGACTCCAGCTTCTCAGACTGCGGAAGTTAAACTGCAAATTAGGACGTTTCAGTGTTATTCAGACAGAGGAGGTGAAGTGTTTTTTCTGACGCCGATGTCGGGAGAAATCAAAACTGAAATGCGCCGTCACCGATAAAAGAGGAGTGACGGCTGAAAGATTAAGGATTAACAACAGTGGACAGTAGATCTGTGGACAGTCTTACTACTGAGTGTATTTTACACTTTAGAGCTGGCAGGGCGTCTGTTTCGGTCAAACATCCGCAGGAAGCTGCGGGGCTTCAAAGAAGACCTGGGATCGAAGGGACTGGAAAGCCAACCAAGGATGTAATGATCTGCTCTTCTGTCATGTTTTCTAAATCTTTCCAGAGTGTCTTTACGTTTGCATTTACCCGTTTTTTTTAAATAACAAAACCAGTTCTCACCTGACTTCTAAGTTTGGATCGACAACATCATCATATATTTCTCCTTCTTCTCCTCCTGGTAGAGGTGGTAGGACAACTACAAGGCATAAGAGATGTAATCAGCAAGATTTCATTACAGAGTGAGCAACAATATTATTAATATAATAATATATAATAATAAAATGAAACACAGTATTGTAAAATGTACCTCCTGGTCCTTTTTTAGTGCTGTAGAGAAAAAAAGAGAGATATTAAATGAGAAGCAGGCCAACTTGGCTAACTTTGTTTTTTCACAGTAAATTGGAGAAGTGCTTCATGGGGTAACAGCAAGACAGTAACACTGGAGTTTCCATTAGCGTTTCATAACCCTGACTGACTAGCATTTTCAAATGTATTATCTATGTCTGTGTCTGTGAAGGAGTGTTGGCTCCACATTAAGGACTCATCATTTACAGTTACAATCCCGTACCTGTTATCAACTACATCGATGTCATCGTAGACCTCGGGGTCGTACGCCTGCTGAAGTGAGGCTCCTTGATTCTTCAAGGAGTTAAAGTCAATTTCTACTGAAGTCGTCTTCACGTAGCCAACTGTGCGAGCAAAATGAAGCATTGACAAGATGTTAGTGTTGCTCCTACAGTCAGCTTTGAGGCTAAAATATTGACTAAAAATGGAAAAAAGACCATAGATGGTGCATAGAGAGATAGCTGATCCTGTATTTGCTGATACAAGTGACAATTTATCCTGTCAGCAAAGAGTTAGAGTGGAAGGTGACGAGAAAGTGAGAAAATTGAGGGGTAGATTGTGAACCTACTGGATCCATCCTGTGCTCTTCCCAACCATTTACCCTCGGGGTTTCCCTGGACTCGAATGATGTCCACGGGGTCTCCCTGCTTCAGACCAAGGTCAGTCTTGCTGCTTCGACAATCTGTGGATGCCTTTCCTTTCTGAAGGACCTCCAGGGGACCAACCAACTAACACACAACCACGCATGCACATGAATTCAAATGTGCACATGACAAATAACTTGGTTTTGATGACTGAGGTGTGACAGTCTTATTGATTCTACCTGAGACGTTCACTCACTTTGAATCTTTTCCGGGCCTCTTGTTCCTTCTTCTCGCGTTCCTTCTGCTCCTTTTTCTCAGCCTCCTGACGTTTTTTCTCCTCTTTGTCCTCTTTCTCTTTCTTCTTCTCTTGCTTTTGTTCCGCTGCTTCCCTTTAACACCAAAAGTACAAAGCATTTAAAAACAAAAGTTTTGATAGACGGATGGATAAATAGGTTTAAGATTCAGTTTTATTGGGTAAGAAAGGTGAAGAAGAGCTTTCAGACTGGGTGGAGTTTGTGACAGAAAGCTAGCAGGAAGCCTTGAAGGGAAGAGATTACAAGATGGTAGCGATGTATAGTTTAATGAGCCATACACCAATGCTGAAGATGCTCAGATTCTCACTGGGAGTAACAGGGATGGATTGTACCAATTTAGTCCAAATAAACCTGGTTTATAAATGTATATAATTTATGTTTATGTAAGATATTCTTAGGTTCTATAAAAACAAGAGCTTTTATCATTACCCAAAATATTCCAAGACTATTTTGATGTGAAAGGAGATTTAATTTACTCTAAGTTTGTCTGCTCCGTTGTTTTAATCGGTTAAAGTGCCACAGACCGAAAAGCAACAACATCTCATAGTGATGCAAAACAACCACTAGATGGTAGTGTTAATAAGGTGTGACGTGGACACAGCTGAATGTTTACCGCAGACATTTTGAACTTTGGGTCTAAGCAGACTTATTTCATGCGCAGTCCTCAAACAGTGTGAATAAAAAGACCAGTTATTCTTTCACACTTTAAAACCTAGACATCACGAGTCAGGTGTGGGATAAGCCAATGGAGGTGTGACAATCTCTCACCATCGTTCATCAAGATCTTCATACATCTCTCCATCATCATCATCGTCGTTATTAATTTCCTCCTGGGAGGAGAGTACATAAAGCAACAGAAATATATAAGGCTATAACCTTAGTCAATTTAAGACACATTTAATTTTAGAGTATAAACTTTTCAACTTAATTATTTGAATTTGTTAAAGATATTTAACCTCCAGAAGTTCTGCTTGGACTACAAAAGCCTCTTTGAAGCAGACCTACAATCTGTCAAAAGTCATTTTTTTCTACCCATACGTTCATTTATAATTACTTCCAGGGCTCGTGTTATTTAGTCACTATTCTGTTGCTGTTTCCTTCTGTGGTACCACTGGTGGTGATGTGGTTTATTCTGCACTTTCACCTGCATGGCAATCTGTATTTATATGAGTGAAAGTAATTCAGCATGTCTCACCTTTCCTCTCTGGCTTGGGTGGGCTGCAAAAAGAGAAACAATAAAGCAGCGTTACAATGAGACCATTTTGAAGCAGATATCACTATCTGAATTCAGGTTCATATCGGGAAGTTTAACGTGCTTAATGCTGACTGTCAACTGTACCAAAAACATTTTAAGCATTAGTCTTTTTTTAAGTATGATATAAAAATACATAACATTTAGAAAACTAAATCTTTTTAGCTTTAACTTTTTCATCTTTCAGCTGCTGCCTTCAGGGGTCGCCACAGCAGATCATCTGGGTCCATCTCACCATATCCCTAGCATCTTCCTCACCATCTTGTAAACTTTCTCTTTCAGTCTTGCTGCTATCCTTCTGTCAAAAATCACTTGTCTCCATCGGCTCCACCCTGCCTGCACTCTCTTCTTTACCTCTCTCTTGCGGGTCTGTTGCTTTGTACGGTATTTAAAGTATTCATGTTCACTGCTTCTGCTCCCTGCATCTTATCCTTATCCTTTACAGCTGTCTGTCTGAGGTTAACACAGCTGTATGCTAACTAATGTAGGTAAAGGTAACTAAACAGTGATGATGACGTTGCACTAGAATCCACTGGATTAAAAAAAATATTTTGGGATTACTCCAAAATGAAGCATTTAAAATAGTATACTTTATACTTAGGAATAGTTGAAGCCATAACATTTTGAGTTCTACAAATATTCTTTTCTTCCTTTCATACAACTCCGCACATTTTCAATGCCAATAAAATGCATTTTACGTATTTAGAAATTACCACTGTCTTCTAGCACAAATATGGCACAAAGTTCAGCTTCTTCTGTTTTCCTGTGATGTTAAAAAAAAGTTGTGCAACACTAGTTTTAGAAACTTAGAGACTTTTACTGGACCTGCAGATGGTGGTAGAGGCGGGGGAGAATTGGTCACGTGATCGACATCGTCGTAAGTGTCTTCTTGCTGGTTCCTAAACAGCAGGTTAGGATTTAGCTGTTATTAATTGGAGTAGCATTATCCAGAAAATACACAGCATGTCCAACATTTATCACCGTGTTTCTGTTCAAACAGGAAAATGAAAAAGTGTGTTTAATGTGTCACTCACATGGCTCCAGGATGTCGTGGGGGCAGATTTGGCAGTGCAGGTGGTGGGGCTTGATTCTGGGCCACATGGTTGCTCGCAGCGATGGGTTTCTTAAAACTGGGACCTGCAGCAGAAACATGCAGTGTTGACGCTGTGTTAGCCGATTACTCTTTAGGTGGTTTTGCTGTACTTTACTTGCTTCCAGTGTAAATTTAGCACTTTTTAGACCAATGCAAATGAATTTCACCAACACTTTCTGACACCATCTCTGATGACCACACAAGACGTGTACATAAATAGATGGGTATCTATGTATCTAAATGTGAAAAACTTCTACCTCTAATTTCTGTGATGATTATATATGTCAAAGAGTCACATCAGTCTCATCTAGACACATCGAAACTGGTGCAAAGATGGTCCTCTGTACATAACCTTAAGAGACTGTTGACGGTATGTGTTAATAGGACTCTCTTTATGATCAAGAATGATATATAAAATATTTCTGCAACGAGGCATTTGAATCTCCTAGAGTGTTTTTCCTGCTTAAGTAACCCTTGTGTCACAAGATTTCGAGAACAATGACCAATCTTCGTTCACTGTCCACATAAAAAAAATGTCCCAGGAACTTTAAAATGTGACTCACGAAGTTTTGAGAGTACTGAAAGTAAAAGTGAAAACAGCTACGTCTTTGAAAATTTTTCGAATATGGAGTCTTTTTTGCCATGAAATGTATTCAGGTGTATAATGTGTAATGCACAACAACCAGGAAGTAATCAACAGTAAGTGCTTCAAGATTGTGTGTCTATAACATCGGTAAATGTGTTTCTTTGGCCACTAAATTTGAATGATGCACCTAAAAACAAACTCCAGTAATGTAGGCGATGCGAATTATGTAAATCTTTATAACTTTACTCAAGATCAATATAGGATAACAAAAGCCATAAGAAATAAAGGAAAGAAAGTGAGACTACAGTGTTATTATTCAGAGTTATTACTAGTGGACACTAGGTAATGTGGTTTGGTGGGATGAATCTCACAAAACTGCAAAACTGTGATCAGAACATTGCTCTCTTGGCCTCTAGTGAGTGACCCAGAATTTCAGCCAAGACAGCCGACCTCTGACTGGAATATATTCATGTATGTGGCTATAGACAGAGCCTGTCTTTAAAAAGGCTCGCTGGCTTGCTGGAACTTACTTCCCCATGTGGTGAAACAAACTCGGCTGTCAGAGTGGCGAGTGAAGTGGGGGTAGAAAAGAGAAACTGGACAGGGAACTTGCAAATAGAGGAACCTAGTGTAGTTTTGTCACTTTAGTCTCTTATGTGAAGCTCGGAAGAACTGCAGCATTTGTGTAAACATATTGAAAATACACAGAGTAACTTATGAAGTGCAATATTTCATGCACAAGCAGACTTTGTGTATTTCTTTTAGGTCTAATAAGCTAAAGTATGCTTAATAACTGCTGGCCAAACACTGCCCACGTCACTGAAACCACACTGAATTGTGAAGCAACTTCTATTTCACACTTCAGAAATGCGTTAACAGATCCTGTCCAAAGTAGCATTGCGGGCGATATAGAGGAAATGCACTTGAACCAATAAAATAAGAGGAACACCTTCTTTAGACAGTCACGAGAGCTGCACGCTCTTGAGTGCCCCACATTAACTCTTACACATTTAACCCTTTTCACAGGGGTGGGGAGACTGACTCTGCTTCTATAGAGAGTCCATTACATTAAATGTTGCTGGGGCTTGTTTTCCTGCAAATTCTGCTGTGTTTAATATGCCATATGTGTTGTATACAGATTGACATTAGAGAACCAAACACTCATGAGACCAAACTGAAAACAAAGGATGTAAAATCAAACAAAAAGCTGAAGTATTTCTGACTGGGTGGGGGAGCGCACATGTGCATCCCTGCTGGCTGGCAGAGGTTTACTGCCTGAAGCTGAATTCCCTGCCTCGCATATGTAGAGCATATTTTCTACTTTCTTGTACGTTAGGCCATACTGCAAAGCAATAAAATGTTCATTTTCATTTCATTTTGAAAAGCCTATTTTGTGAGTTAAGCATTTTTTTAGAGTTCTCTTTTGATAGAGATACATGGGAACAGATTACTTCCACATGATCTCATCAAGATTTGTCAGCAACCACAGCGGTCATCCATTTTTTATTAATAAAAAACATCCAAGACCCAAGTTTGGGTTTAAATGCTGTTTTCTAGTATTTCTTAATGTACTCTTTGGATATTCAGCATTTCTTTAAACTAGAAACACAGAACTGTTCATCTATCAAATAAAATATGTTTTTTTTATTATGTATTTATTTACTTTCAAATAGTAAGGTTTCTTGTTCTGTATTGAAAAGTACACATTCTAGTCTTGCAACACTTCTACTGTCATCTTACAGTAATGGGTGATAACAGGTAATTAAAATAAACAACAAATATATTTACATCTATGTATATTTTTAAAGTAAAATTCTGAACTCTCCTTTGATTCTGAATAAAGGAAGTACCTAACGTGCTGGGTTAACTTTAGCTTCATGAAGGTGTGATCACACGTGTCTGGGACAACGTTAAACTGTGAAAGCACGCCTCCACTGCATACTTGTGTAGAAAACACCAGACTGCTTTTCATTTAGGTTTAGTATCTTGCCCTAAGATCCTGTGTCATACAGACTGGAGGAGGGATCAAACCACTGACCTTCAACTTAGTAGAAAACCTGCTTGACCTGCTGAGCCACAGCCACCCTAAGTGGTACCATATAAATGAAATTGAATGATTCAGTAGATGATTACATTTAACTTTTACAAATATGGAAGGCTGTCAGCAGGTTTCTGAATGCAATAACTCGAGAACAAAGCAACATAGGAGTGTCAAATTGATACAATTGTATCTATTAAAACTATTAGGAGTTGTTTAAATCTCAGTGACCTCGGCCTCAAGGTCAGGGGTCAGAGGTCAAGTTTCCTCAAAATCTTGTGAATGTGACAACTTTATCGTGGCTTGCTATACAGGTGGATGCCAGCAACCTGTCTGCTATCCGCCTAACTCAGTAATTCAGTCATTTTATGCTCACGACACCCTAAACAAGCCAAAATTTCAAGGCACACTTGTGTTCATATTTGTGAAAAACAGCATCTCAAACATTTTACATGCTCATGGTGCTTCTTTTGATTACACTGTCAGATTAAAGGACTTTTGGTCATTTGGACCTGCAATAAGTTCCATTAGTTTATAACTTGCCTCTATAACCTTATCAGACCCTTACACACAGGCCAACAAATGGTCTTGGTTCAGATCTACCACTCTATTGAAGCAGGCCAAGTTTTCTCAAAATATATATTTGGCTTCTACGTGGCTTCCTTCCTTTTGACACCCTGAGCCAGATGAAGCCACAATCCAAAAGGCAATGACTGTTTGGCTAAAATGTGGCCCATCTCTTTACTTTTCTTTGGGAGTTGACTCAGGATGAGTACAAACACTACATCTCAGCCACAGGTCTACCAATTATGGGCCAGATGTCAGATGTGTTATAACATTTGGGTCACATCATATACATGCTTGCCATAACCCATATCGAGCATGGCTCATGACATTTAGCTCAGGGCTCGGCCACATATCACAACTAAAAGGTGGGTCTTGATACATTATTTGGTCTCAGTGTTGCTAATTCAAGTCAATAACCTGGACTTATCTATAGCTTTTGTGTCATTGGGGTCTTTTGGAGCATATTTATAACTAGTACAAAATCTCTCAGCTTTGTGGTTATTTGTGGTTAATTATATTAACAGCCTATCTGTGCAACAGTTTTGGTTGAGCAAAATTATAGTATTTTATTTTTATGTTATCCCTGCATAGTACTACTTTTCAAGTATATGCGTCTGTGCAGTGTACAGATCCAGAGTGTACTATCCAAGATTGCTAGTGTCAGCAGACAATTTAGCATCCAACCATACATACGCCTCTTGGCTGTATGTATGGCAAAATGTCAGCATGCCACTGACCAAAATGATAGTGTGGCTTTGCAGTTGCACGGACAAATCCAACTTACCCTCGTCAGAGGCCTCTGGGCCTCTTTTAATATTCTCCAGGTTGACTTTTGGAGGTCGGTTAGGTTTAGCAGGAGGAGGACCCAGAGCCAAGCTGTTGGGGAGAGGGTTACGCTTTGGGCCTGATGAATCATTTCCGTTAACACCACTGCTGGCCAGAGGAGAGGGCTTGACTGGCTTCTTAAAACTGGGCTTCTTACTGGCTGGAGGTTTTGGAGGAGGAATGGAGTTAGTAGCTGTAAGGCTAGGTTTGCTGGTCCCACCACTCTCTGTCTGCTCAGTCTTTTCCTCCTTGTTGAACAGATTCTGAGCAGTCCTGAAGTTTGAGGTGGGCTTAGAAGAAGAGTTGGCCAGCGATGAAGGTTTGATCACATTGTCTTTGTTCCCTCCTGCCTGTTCCTCAGCTTGCTGCCGTAATTTTACAATGCCGCCAATCGTTTTTTGTTGCACACCAGGCAATTTAAGTGGCGCAGGACTGCTGTTTGGTGCTGCATTGTTTTCGTCTTTAACCCAGCTGGGCTTGTTGCTGATTGCTGGTGAAGGTTTAGGAAAGGCAGGTTTGGATTCAGACAGGGTGGAGGTAAGAGGAGGTTTGTTGAATGGAGGCTTCTGTGCCAGGCTTTTAACTTCAGGAGCCTGTGATAAGGGTGATTTCAAGGGTGTCTGCTGTTTATTAACAGTAAAGGGTTTGCTGTTCGTGTTGCTATCATCCTGGATGTTGGCAAATCTGCTTGCCAAGGCTTTAGCTTTATTTGGCTCTTGTACCTCTGTGTCACTTTTAGTAGATACTGTGTTTTTTAGGAAACTTGGTTTTGGAGGCGTATTTACTGCACTGCCAGAGAAGCTTTCCAAGACTGGTTTCTTCTGTAAAGGTGGGCCAGATGAGAGGGTCGGGTGCAAGGGTTGTTTGATACGTCCAGGGGGCGCAGAGGAAGTCTCGTCAGTGCTTCCCCCACCTGCTTGGAAGCGAGCCATGATGGCCTTTACATCTGACTTATTGTCCTGAGGGGGAAAAAAAGACATAAGGGGTTCAGAAAGTGAGTTAATAAGAATCCAACACCACAGTAAGGATCAAACTGATTTTTACTTAAAGAAGAATCTAAGCTAAAGGAAAATAAGATTGTGCTTGCTAGAACATAAATGGCTTCAGCAGAACATAAAATCCAGACAGAGCAAAAAGGGAATTTAAAAAAATGAGTTGCTCACACTGAGCTGGCCATGAAAGTTCAAATAGGAACAGAAAGTTTCATTTCCTCTCATTTCCTTTCATTGTCCAGTCAGTAGAATTTGTGCTTTCTCTTCAGTTTCTCATTCACTGCTCAATTAAACAATCTTTTTTTCTCCCCAGTAATTTACCCAAGATCCCTCTCACACTATTTTTTTCTATGCACACATAGAAACTTAATGCACAGAGCTTTGTCTCAGAAAGTCAATCACAGGCTTTGTGGTTCAAACATGTGCAAATGACACTACATCTCAAAGTGTTGTAGTGGGTAGGCCAGCACCTTGATTGCAGCTACGGATTTGCAAAAGGGACCCTGTTTGTTAGTGTCACTCTGTTAAAGATTTAATGTTTATAACAAAATATCCTCTGTCATGAAAATAAGGGATTTTATGTTCCTTGACTATAAGTATTCTCAGCATTTACAGGATTGTGTAATACAGGAACTCTGCAGATGACTCATGTCATTATTTTTCTATGTTTGGCACTCTTAAGCAATATTTGGAAAAAAAGAGACTATTTTCTGTCTTACAGTATTTTACCTTGAGAATTGCCAGCATTCAAAACACATTTGTTTCTGAGTGTGTTGCATTTGGCAGCATGGTGCAGTGGTGCAGTGGTTAGTATTGTTGACTCATACCAGAAAAAACTGGTATGAGTTTTGATCCTTGTGGTCAGGCTTTGTATGTGCATGTTCTGCCTGTGCCTGTGTAGGTTTTCTCCAGGTGCTCTAGCTTCATTTCACAGTCTAAAGACATGGATATTTGGCTAACTGGCGGTTGTAAAGTTGTTGTAGGTACACTCTTATGTTGCCCTGTGATAAACTGGCGAGCTATCCCTACTCTCACATGATGTCAGAGTAAATGTGCTACCTGTGTTTTTAAATGTGACATATGTCTGTACAACAAAAGCATCCTATAGGTTAAGATTAATAAAAGAAAAGATAATTAATCGAAGGCTTGAGTGATTTTTCTTTTCTTCAGATGTTTAATATACTTGTCTTACAATCCCACACAATAATGTGGAAGTCTTAACATCAACTACTGCCCAGTTATTGTCTTCACTCCAGGTTTCATCTTTTAAAAAACACACAATAACTAAAAACTTCCAACTAAAAAAAACCTTCTCTCAAACCACACTCTGTACCAACTTCCTGGTTTGTCACTGTCATAAACACAAGTTTGAAATGGCCCCAGTTTAAAAGCATTTATTACATGGACCTTTGTAATATACCTGTTTCAAGGTAGCTGCAAAATGGTGTTTACACTGGGAATAATTTAGATGGTCTGTGTTTTTAGAGTGGCTTTGAATGAATGAGGAGTTCAAATATGTGAAGTGGAACAGTCGGTCTGTGAGTATGTAAAAGTGTGAGGCAGGAATAAGCTGCATCACTAACCCCAGGTACATTATTAACCACACTTTCATCCAGCGTCAGTTTAACAAAGTGTCATATATTGGGCTCGTGACCAACTAGGAGCCACACCTATTCTAATGAAGCTGGCTTGAGCAGGAAGTAGAGATAAGAGCATGAGGACACACAGCTGCAGCTATTCCTATGGAGCAATAAAAGCAAGGGAACACAATGCAATGGAAAGTGCAAATGCGCACCGCTATAAACAGAAACACTTAGCACACAGTGTTAATGTGCACTTATGTGCTAAGACTTAGATACAAAAACACAGAGTGAAGTGGAAGCTAATTTCTCTTACTGACTTCTCATTGTAATAATGTGATATTGCATATGATGGCTCAGTGAGTTTCATAATCAGCATACAGTCCTGTGAAAAAGGAATATCACCCCATGGTTCAGTAGCTTGTAGAAACACCCTTAGTAACAATAACTAAAAATAGTTCTCTTTTGTATTACTTCTCTTCTGTATTACGTTGCAACGTTATAGAGGAATTTTAAAACACTGCTTCTGTTCATTGAAATTTGTGGGCATTTTTGCATTTGTATTGGTTTTGGATGCACAGCTCTCTTAAGGTCCCACCACAGCGAGGTTGAGGTCTGGACTCTGACTAGAGCATTGCAGTACCTTGTGTTTTTTTCTTTTTCTATTTTATATGTGGTTTACTGCTGTGCTTGGCATCATTGATCTGTTTCGTGATGCAATTTCAACCAGGATTTAGCTGAAACTGCACATTTAATTCTACAACACTTTGGTATACAGAGGACTTCATGGTTGACTCAGTGACTGCAAGGTGCACATGTCCTGTGGCTGCAAAACAAACCCAAATCATTAGCATCATCCATCAATAAGCTTGAAAGCTAGTGTGAGCCGCTTGTATTAACATGCTGTTTAGGTTTCCCCAAGCATGGTACAGTGTATTATTATTGCCAAACATTTGCTCTTTGGTCTCATCTGTCCAAAAGGCACTGTTCCAGGAGTCTTGTGATTTTTTTCAGACGCAACTTTGTGACCTAAGTTGTGCGGCTCTGCTCTTTTTAGAGAGAAGAAGCTTTTTCTTTCAGCCTTTCCAGACACGTCATACTGTAGCGTCTGAGAAATACACTTCTAGTATATTTTACTGATGACATAATGCCCCAGTACTGTACATGGATCTATCTACTCTGGCGACCCTCTCTCTGGAAAGTAAGGGAGTGACAAAAAGTACCAGTCTCAGTCTTTAAGATGATGACTTTAGTCACCACCAGTGACCATGGACCAGACCATGTAGGGAATTTCGAGTCTTTAAAAGCTACACTGTCTAAAGAACTGAATCAGCAGTGGAGAAGTGGATGGTGTTTTATTTGGACACATTTTATTCTGAAATGTGCATTCACTGTCATCAATGAATGCACATCCGCTGTCAACAACATGGCTTCAGTGTTGAAGAGAGAAATGTCAGGATATGCCCTTTAACAACCAATCTCTCGGTAAACTGAGAGAGACAGTGGGTGGAACTTCACTGCAGTGGTGCCAGTAACATCAAGCGTTAAATATGTTAAGGCTGAGCCTGAAATGCGGTTGAATATTAAATCGGTAGAAATAAAAAGAGGAAAGTTCCCTCATAATACTTCTGTTTTTTAACCGCGGTAAGCTATAAATTGCCCAATATGTTATGTACAGGATTATTGCAGTTGCTTCTTCTCGAGATACGGGTGCACTGCAGTTGCAATTTTGTAAAGGACCTGCAAATTTCGTCACATACCAGAAACACCTCTTGATAGGATAGCCATTTATTGCACTACAGCTCAACGGGAACACAAAGCTGCCATAGTTTGTGTGGCACCTATATACTTGTCTGAGATGGTTCAAAGGTTTGAACCATAAATTTATAGTTATGAAAATAATTATATGTAAATAATCCATTGTTATGGTGCAGGATCAGTGCACAAATAACATAATAACCACAGAGTCTTGGATGCTAAACCAGTTACTCCAAACACATTTTCTCTTTTAATGTTTGTTCTTTCACAGAAGCCTTGTGAAAAGTGACCAGCTGAGAAACGACAGAGGAAGAGGAACCACGATTTCTATTTACAGTGTGATGAAAAGTGCAGAGCAAAGGGGCCTTGCTTAATCGAACTGATACAAAACCCAGAACCACTAACCCCAACTGTGAGGTTGAACTTTTCATTTTTTACACAGTACGTGAAATGAAAATTGGGACAAAAATAAATATCAAACTATTTTTAACGAGTTTAAACACGTGGTTTTAATTCAGCATTTTACTTTACTTAACTTTAACAATCACTGAAATGAATGAAAGCTTATGTTGACTGCTCAGAATACAAATATGACAACTCTGCTTTTGTCAGTGTGTACACATTAACTCGCTCAAGCAAATTAAAATGTACCAGTTTGTAATAATATAGTATGGCTGACTTCTAAAATATACAAAAAGCTCATGCTATCCTGTCACGATGAGCCGTCTAAAACACACATAACTACCATTCTGCAGTTTCAAGAGCAAGTTCCTTCTGTTAAACCCACAGTGCCCACTTAGAGTATTTCAATCATTTAAAATGTTATGATTAATTATTTAAGTTTCTTAAGTTTTACTCACCATCTTGAGGAAGACTTTCCCAGGCAGAGAGCTGGTCAGCGACTGGCTGGTGGATAAAGGAGAGTGTTTGTTCAGTGTTTGTTCAGTGCCTCTGTGCGAGTTTCTGTTTCTGTCACAGAGAGAAAGGCACTGAGATAGTGAGTGTTGATAGTGAATGACAAAGAGTGTGGCTGAGCATTGAGCATGTATGTCTGAGGGGGGGATGTATACTCCCGTTCTTTCAGTGACATAAGCATCTGTCTACAACTGACTACTTCCTCTCTTAGTAGTATGTGTGTTTTGTGTGACTGTGGGTGTCACAACTTCTGTTATCTCCGTGTTTTGATCTCATTGATTTGCCTATCCCTGGCAAATTCCCTGCAGTTTCCCACTGTCCTTAACAAATGATGTTCACTCAGTCAGAGGCAGGTCAAAATGAAAAAACAAAACAAAACAGCCACAGTCAAAACTGTTTCATAGCAACTGTGTTAAAGAGGTGTTATAGCTTGTATGATGAAAAGGTTTTTGGTCAGCAGTGCGGGAAGACAACAAGCCATAGCCAATGAACAACATTAGAAGACAGCACAGGAAACATTGTGGTCATATGAGTGGCGCAAAGACTAGACAAGCGTATAAGACCAGCGTACATCCATGCTAGTGGTTCTTTGAAGCCTTAGAAGTGCTTTGAGCTAAATCAGAGGAGCCACAGTTCATTTCACAGAGGGGCAAACTGGTAAATGACAATCACATAAAGGGCCAAGCTTATATATTGAATTTATCACATGGCCTCATGTACTTTATGCAATTGTGTTCTCACACACTAATCTTTAAGTATGTGAGAACACTTTAGGTTTATCTTATCATATTTTCAAATGATAAGTTGGTGGTTTTATGGAAAATTTCATAAATATGAAGAAAAAGACCTTTGATGGTGTTATTTACATGCACTATTCAGCCTTCTGACATGAAAATTGGCTGCATGTAAGGATTTAAGAATTGCAAATGTGCACAGTTTTTCTGTTTTGAGAAAGTGACCTTTACAGCTTCACTAAAAGAATACTTATAGTACTAGGCTTCATTTAGAAAACCTCTGTTAACGCTTCATAGCTTAAGTTTTGTTGTGGGTGTGTAGATCAAAAATGGCAATGATGATTACAAATAATCTTGTAGGAAATGCACAAGGGTGAAGAAGTAATTTATGTAGTCTGCCACTTCTTCATGAATTGTCTGCCTTCAGCATTAGTATTCTTCTTTTTTGCCAGTCTTTATTAGCTAGGTTATTACTCTGCATATCCAGTGTCTCGTGTAACTGCAGGCGACAGCTAAAGCTGGGTGGACCGAAATGTAATGAGAAGATGTAGTGATAAGTAAAATTTGCAGAGAAGTTTCAGTTTCAGCATGCTAACAGCTAATAAGCTCAATTTAGAACTGAGAACACACTCTGTATAAAGAGCAGAAAATACAAGTGTCAACACAGGCTTTCTATGCGAAAGTTGAGTAACTCCACCAGTTGAGGCTCATTAACCCTAAAGAGAGCTAAGCATCCCCCTAGTGGACACCAATATGGCATTTTCTATCTTATTTTGTAGTAACAATTAAAACAAATTCATGCAACATAGAATTTGTACCAGGAATCAGAACAAGGTGTAAAATCTGGACAGACAGTATTTTTAATGATGGCTACACATATTTTGTTGCATCATTTCATGTTTTGTAATTTGCTTGTTCCTTTTCTTCTCTGTCCTCCTTCCTCCATTGTGTTTGACATTCTCTGTATTTGTGGTTACAGGCCTGACCAACCTGCTGTGTTTGTCTGTTGTTTCTTTTCGCACCAACCGGTCCGGTTGGTGGTCAGTGGGGTCAGGAGGGGTCACTCCTGGTAAAACAAAGTCTGTTACGCCACTGTCAGTGGAAGCTCAAAGGGACTATTTGGGTTTCTCTCTAAGGTCTCTAATCGACCTGGCTTCCTTTTCCTTGGAATTTGTGAGGCACATTATGTCAGCATGCAAATTTGACACAGAGACAGTTTAAAGTGACTTTCTGTCTTACTTCAACCTTCATTCTTCTTCTTCTTACTTATAATTCACATTTTGAGGTGAAGGCCAGAGCTGAATTTAGAGCCAGTTGTGTGATGGATGTGTTTTTTTCCCCACTCTTTTTGCTTTGTTATATTGTACCATGTTTTGATTAGATTTATTGTTCAACTTATTGTACATTCACTTTCTGTTACACATCATAGCTATGTTACAACCACTATTCTTCACATCTGTTATGTTATGTGTTACTACCTTTAGCATCAACCCTCATTTTTAAAGTAAAAATGCTTTTACTTTCTTTTCTATTTTCTTTTGTGATGTATAACCTCTATGTTAAAGGTTTTCTTCACTCTTTTTTAATTATGTGCCGCTGCACTTGCAGAGTCAATATTGCAGAGCCATATTATTGCATGTGAGGTGTTTGCTATTTTGGACACTTGCTTTTGCTCTGAGATACGCCTGCATATCTTCTTCTTGTGTTGATTTTACTAAACATTGCTTCAGGATACATCTGACATGAGTTTCATTGTAAACATTTGCTATTCCCCTTGCTGGATCCCGGTTTGGTTAAGACCAATGGCTTTGTTTGTTAGTATTTGGATGAATGAGTCATATCACGTTCTGGTCACAATTCGATGTTAAACTTTCTGTGTTAGGACTTCTGAATTCAAGAAATCAGTCCATGCAGACAAGTGAAGAACTCATGTAAAACCTTTGTTAACATCTGTATTACTGACCATGAGGTTTATGCAGCTCTTTAAAAAGTCATGGCTTAAATAAAAGAACTTCTCTTCTATTTCAATACTTTGTTCGTTTTAGTATCAGCATTTTTCAGTAGAGAACATTTCCTTTTTTGTACTTGCACAGTGGATGTGTTTGAAAGGTCTAGACAGACATATTAGTAAAAAGCACCGTCTGCTCTGTCTTGAAATTACTTTCTTCCCTTTTTACATATGAAGTCAAAGAGAAAACTGCTTTTTTAAAGGGCAGTTGAAATGCTTGAATAAGACCATGCCATTGTTGTCTGCTTATCTTTTCAAATGTATTTATTTCTTGTAAAATATCCAGCTTATTATTGTAAGATCCAGCAGATCATCATCTATGCATCGACTTTATTGATTCTTATGAGTCCAGTTTTGGACTCATAAGCCAATTATTGGCTCAAGTCAAATCCACATGTTGATACTTTTTGTTTCATATTAAAAAAATTAGGTAGATAATCGCTTCTTCCTCTTTTTTTGTCATTATTCCTCCGATTGGCTGTAGAAGTGCATCATCTCTGCCCTCTCTACATTGTATCCGTGGGAGTGTTCCTGCTCGTTGCCGCCTCTTCCTCTGTCCTCCTGGCAGTGAATCCCCAGCCTCTTCTGCAGCTTCTCCTCCTGGAGGCGGAGCTCCATAGAGTCCACCAGGTCGTAGATGTTATCCAGGGACCACATAGGTGATGGAAACCATGTTTTGGGGTCACCATCCTTCCCCACAACCACCATGCTGAAATAGTCCTTATCGATCTTTAGCTGTTCCCTCATATTGTTGACCAAGTCAGGCGTCAATGACTCAACCTCAGTCTGACTGCGACCTGGGGGAAGGATGACAGAATGGAAGTCATTTAAATTACACAAAACAGTGAAAAGCGAAGGAAACGAAAACTAGGATAACCCAGATTCGTTCAGATTAGATAAAATCTTATGACAGCTCAACCTTAAAACCACAGTCAAAACAAAACTTTCAAAAGCATTTCCTCTAGGCTCCAAAAGGGAGAGAGTCCCATATAGTTCTATGTTAAAATGCTCGACTTTTCAGCAAAAATAAACTTTGTCCTGCAGGTTTTAGATGTGTCCTTGATCCAACACAGCTGATTAAAATGGCTAAATTTCTTCCTTAACATGGCTTGAAGTTCTCCAGAGGCCTGGTAATTGACAAATCATTTGATTCAAGTGTGTTGACCCAGGGTGAGATCTAAAACCTGCAGGACACCGGCACTTCAGGCCTAGAGTTCTCCACCACTGATGTAGAAACTGTTTGCATCTCTGTGCAGGCCAAACCACATATCTACATGTGGCAAAAGGTTAGCAGTAGTGACAGCATGATAGAATATAAATACTGAATATGAATGTGTCTTCCTCAGCTACACGCTTCCTTTGGTTGACAGATGTAGCCTTTTGGAGTCCACAAAACAGGTGAGATCACGCAAGCTACATCCATCTTTTTTTTTTTTTTAACAAAGAATCTGCTCTTAACCCAAAATGTTTATTGAACTACCTACCTTAAAATATACAATATTACTAATGATTTCAAACGTGTATGCTCCATTACGTCTCATACACCTGGAATGCCCCACATTACCATGACATACCATTTAAGGGAAATAACTCAACAGTTCCTGATGCTTTTTCTTCCGCTCCTATCAGCTTTAGCATGGCAAAGTGACGAATACCTGAGAAACACACAAGAGAAGGTACATTTAGACTCATTAAAAGGGACACATTCAGCACAGATAATCAAAACGATCCTTTTTTATAAAGACAAAGAAATGCTTTTGTGTCGATGAACCTATTTAGCTAAGCGCCTGTCTAGCTATGGTTATATATTTCAAATAATATGGCTCTCGTACCGCACAATTTTATAAATGTATAACATTTTTAATACACTAATTTCATATTATAATATTCATTGTTTGATTCTGTCATGATCCGTACAGTTTTGTTTAATGGTATGCCTTTTCAGGTCCAAATTTCACAACAATGACAAATCTACCCATGTCTGACTTCTGGCTTCCTTGTAACACTTCCTTGTTACTGCAGGTCTTTTAAAACACGTACCCAGGGGACATTCCTGTCCTCTGACAGCAGAGAGCTGCTGCTGAAACAAATAGTCATCCTCAGAGGGAGCAGAGATGAGCAGCAGTCTCCTTTTAGAAATGAACCTAGAAATGAAAAATATAGATTTAAACTTGGATGCCTGTCAGTTTCATTCAATCATTAGACCACCTTCTATAAAATGGAAGACCATAGATTCAATCATACTTTTACTCAGTTTTCAAATTTGAATTATGCTACACTTTATATCATGATTTGTGTTAAAAAAAAAAAAATAGAAACAAACATAAACTCACACAGGAATCAATAAAGACAAATATGAAGAATAATTACATGACTTAAGATAAAGATAGGAGATTGGACTGTGAAAGCTTCAGAGATCCACGCTCCACTAAAAAAAGGTCGCTGTAACCACATGAGTTTTTTCACTGTTGATAATTTAAGGTGACAGAGAGATCAAAATATGCTGACCCTGTTTACAGCAATCTTCAAATTTATTTAGAGCTTGTTTTGTTCTTAGTGGATGGTGCTCACTGCAATAAAAACACATTAATTATATTACCTGAGCAGTGGGTTTTCTACTACAGGCTGTCCCATGTCTTTAAAGCACGCTGGTGGATTCTTTCTTTCCTTCTCTTTTTCTCGGTTCCTCGAGGGAAAGTTGTCAATGTAGTCAAACAAAGCCTGGCTTGATGGTGGAGCCTCAAAGACTCTCTGGGGGGGAAGGATAAGAGCAGGTGAGGGATTAGATCTTTAGTCTTTAAGGGCATACATAAGCAACTAAACAACAAGGAAAATGTATTGCGATACAACTGTATTATTTACATTTTTTTTCTTTTTTGGTGAATGTCAAAGTTATTAAGTGACCAACACTTGGTCACATAATAAAGTTGTTCCCGATTACTTTAAGTGTTCCTGGATTCATCAGAACTTTGTCTTCTCCATGCACCCTGGAAGTAGGTGAAGTTGTGCCAGAAATATTTGTTGCTATGAACATCAAAGTCCCATCTTTGCCTGGTTAAATAATGGGTTCCTCGATGGGTTACTTGAAGTTCAAATATTGCAATGGTTTTGAAATATGAGTGTGCTGTCCTTTTAATCTCTAAACTTATCTGCTATCAGAAAGCCAAATAAGCAAGAAAAGGCCAAACTTGGAAAGCTCAGGTGAGATTTTCTTACACTGGCCTTGATGTCATAATCTGTGACAGTCATTGAAAAGAGGTCGGGCGACGACAGGCTGAGCTCTGCCCTCAGCAGAGAGATGGCCCCTAAATCCAAGAAGTGCTCTGCTTGGCCACTGAGTGGAGGCTCTGAATCTGGAGAACACACATACAAAGGATATAAATCAATGTGTGCACACACAGATGTTAGAGAAAATAGCAAGTACACATTATAGTGCATGCAACAAAAACAGTAATTATAACCACTATATCCCACACACATACAAAGGATATAAATCAATGTGTGCACACACAGATGTTAGAGAAAATACCAAGTACACATTATAGTGCATGCAACAAAAACAGTAATTATAACCACTATATCCCACAGTGTTAAATCAGTGTCTCTGAACGATGTGTGAACTTGAAGACAGTAATTACACAGGGCTTTTGTTTGGCTGTGTATATTCACCAAGTCCTCTTGTGGAAAGGGACTACTGTGTTAACTGTTAAAATGTAACTACTGCAGTATCACAGTGTAAAAGTTAAACTAAACATTTACCACATTCCGCAGTGCAAAATTAAACTGTTACTTCCTGGTACACAAGTTCAGAGAACTACTACGTTTTGCTTAGCAGTAAACCTGAGCTGTTTATGTTACTCTGACTAAACCACTTCACTTTATTAGATACTATCTGCTTTTTTATGGCTGATGGGAACTGTGTATTGTATGGGTTAGTTCCCTGATGATGAATTCCACTGACTTTGTTGTGCTCTTGATTTTGTATTCAGCGTCATACTGAGGCTGAACTTTGTAGTTTTGAGTTAAATGTCTCAACGCACATTGACTGGATTAGGTTAGCATTAAATTTGGTTCAGTAAGGCCCCCGCTCACACAGGTCTACAGACCAGTCTCCAGATAAAAATGTGCATTCTCTAATCACTTAATGCATGTTTAAATATCCAGTCCTGCAGGTCTATAGATTGACGGTGACCCTCTGGCAACCCTCTGGCAACCTCTGGCAACCCTCTGGGGACCCTCTGGCAACCCTCTAGCATATATATTTTTCCTGGGGAAAATATATATGCCCTGATGGTTGGCAAGTGGTTGCAATCGCTTGGTGACGTTGGTGGCAAAGAGGAATATGGTGCTGCACCAAAACTCTCCTTATGATTCCTTTGGTTGATAACAGTTTGCATTGAAGATGTTGTCATTGCAGCAACTCTACTACCAACCACAGTGATCACAAGGAGGTTTTAGTTTCAGCGCCTTCTGTACAACTTCTAGCAACCACTCTCGACCCAATCATGGAATACACATTTTTTTCGGGAGGATGGGAGGTTGCTATGCCACATCTCTAGGCCTATGTGACTGAGGGATAATTTATGTCCGTCTGAAGTTGAACTGCCTTACTTTACCTTCAACCATATGTTATTAATAAATGATGTACCAATATGGTGACATATGGGAGTTGGGCTAAAATATTAATCCAAGGCTCAAAACAGCAGTTCTTCAAAAGCAAGTCCACAAACAATTGTGTTCAAAAGTTTACATACATTCATCATGGCCATGAATGTCATGGCAGTTGAGGGCTTTTCAGCGTAACTGGTGCTGAAGGTTCTACATTGTCTTAACTTGACAAGGCCAAGACCTATTAGGTTCTTGATTGACTACAACTAGTAGTTTCTCTTTTCCAGAATAAAAAGAATTTGTTTGATGCCACTAATCAGATTGACCAATATTCAGAACAATGAGAAAGTCCAACGAACTCAGTCAAGATCAAAGAAAGACAATAGGAAACTTAGATTAAGAAGACCTTTTGAAGCCAATTCTAAACAACTGCAGATTCCAAGATAATTAACTTAAATGACTGTAAGTATGTGTCATTCAGATGTGTTATCACTATGTGGAAGAAGACCCAAACTGTCACCCTCAATAACTGAAAACAAAAAAACAAAAAACTGAAATATCAGATTGACTATGACATTCATGCGCAGGGTTAGTGTGTCTAAAAACAGACTTCAGACCAAAGGTTAAAATTAATTAATTAATAATTCATGTCTGTACATGCATAAGGCGTATACCAAGATGGCTATCTCTTCTCTCTAACAACCTTAAGGCTTATAAACAGTCTGTGTATTTTACCGTTAGCTATTGTTAGCATGCTAAAATAGCTGGCAATAGGTCAACACCTTACCCACGGACAATTTTGTTACTGCTCAGTTTCTAGGAAGCACCATATTTGCCTTTGGTTGCATGTTAGTAAAAAACAAAACAAAACCAAATGTGTGTTGGTTCAGTGAACCCTGCGAGGATTTGTAGTTTTAAAAGCATTCATGAAGAGAACCTAAACAAATGTTGAAATGCGAATACATAACTGGCAACATCACACAGCCGCCAAAAAAGGTAAAAACCCTTCCTACCTAGGTGGTAGTGCTGAATTATAAGGGTGCCATCACTTCCCTGTCCAGTAATGGTTGCCACTGTGATCTTCCTCATAGCGAGTTCACAGCGATACTTCTCATTCTCCTCAGTCTGCTGGATGTACAGTGTTGCCTCTCTGTTGGGTGTTGAGATCACCTTGTATGAGGCAAAACAAAAACATGAAGATTGGTTCAGGTACAGCCGTGAAAATACATGATTTAAATTCATTAACAATCTGGAGGCAAAGAGAAGTGCAACGATTAGACAAAAGGTCTTACCATCAACCTTCTTGTCCCCTTTAAACTGTCCAAAAACTCCTTCAGCGCTGTTTTATCCTTCTCACTTGCCTCTCTGTTGGACTTTTTCCCCCTTCCTTTTCTTTTCTTTCCTTTTTTCCCTTTGCCTTTTTTCTTAGGCCCCTGTTTTTCCTTTTTGTTCTCCTTTCCACTCTGCCCAGTTTTATCTCCATTATTTTTCTCTACATTTCTTTTCTTTCCTTCTTCCACAGATGGATGATTGCTGCAATACAATATATAAAAAAGTCACTTTGATGTCCATCCAGCACTAAAAACAGTATTTATGTGCTGTAAGCAGAAGAGGAGGCAAGAAATACCAGATGTGAACACAAATCAAAACATTCAAAGGCATGCTCTTCACTCTGTTTCAAAGTCTAACAAAACATACAAACTTAAAAAGACATTACCTGTTTTTCTTTACTTCCTCATTGCTCCTTGAAACAGATGGAGGACTTGTCACCCTTGTTTTCTCCTGTACTTTAGAATTAATGGGATCATTGTTGCTCGAAGGCTTTCTCATTGTAGACGGCTTACGAATTACAAACCTTGACCGACCACTCAGTATATCCTGGATCTTACTCCTCAGAGCAGCTTTTTTGTCCAAAGGTTGTCTTCTTTGTAATGGCACCACAGAAGTCACATTTCCTCTCCTCTGAGGACTAAGTGTCATCTTTTTTCTTTTTTTCACAATCTTCTTTTTGGTGGTTTTACATCTAAAACATGGCATAGAAAACAAAAAAATTCACATGTGGGTTCACTTGGAAAACTATGAAATCTTTATCTGTTTTTAATCATCTTTTTTTTTTAAAACTGATGAACGTAAGTGTCAGCCATTGTAAAAAAAAAAAAAAATACAATAAAATAAAATGAGGGGGAGTTATTTAGCAGGAAGTCTGGTGAGCAGATACTGCCCATGGAATAACGTCCTGCTCACCAATGAATCGCTTCACTTGTTCCCGATCGCTTTGTCAGTTGCTGCATTTGACATCCCATATTCTGGTTGTGTAGATTAGTCTTGCATATTTTCCAACCTTATTAGTCCATAGTATCCTTCTTTCCCATTGGTAGTTAATTCAGTCTCTCAGAAGTGAGTTTGACTTAAGCTAGTTCCCAACTGCTTATAGGTGAGTTATAGTTTCTGTGTTCTTGAGTCTGCTAGAGACTACTCTGATCTGAGTGACGTCAATTTCATCATCAGACGGGGAATGCAAGGCGGTCATACACTTAAGTGACCAGATAAACTAATGAGACTTTTCTTTTCCTGCATCAACTACTCAGCAGCCTCCAGGTGGAAGGAGGACAACTGTTACTCAGTCTCTGTAACTGCTAGTCTTATTTGTGTGCATACGCCATATAATGGTCTAAAAATCTCTGAAACTCTTGTATATAATTGTTTTGCACTGGGTACAAATATCCTTGCACATTTTGTGACTCTTCTGTACTTATTGTTTCTGAATTCACTGCAGGAGCCTCTCTAGGACTGTTTGGCAAACTTTCTGACACGTTCCTCTCAAAGCTCAGAAATATTACATTAATTTAATTTGTGATGTTGACTTGACCATAGGTGTGCATGTCAGAGTAAATTGTTGTCTCACTCTCTCTGCTAGCCCTGCAATATACTGGCATTATGTCCAGGGTATATCCTGGCTGTCACTCCATGACCGCTGGGATAAGCTCCAGACCTCTATGACCCTGAACTGTGTAAGTGGAAGAAAATGGATTATTGATGCTAAACAGGACAAACATTTCACGGTGTACAGCTGAAAAGGAAGCATGATCATCATATATAGGACCTTTAAAATTAGTCATCACATAAAAATAAAAGTAAGGTAGTGAAACCTGAGGTGAGATCCTTTTCTGGTCATCTTCTCCAGCTTCCTCATGGGGAACTGATCGATGACCTCCAAAACGGCCTCGACACGGACCGGATAAGGGAAGCGCTCGCTGACCCGTAGGTTCTTCTTTATAACCAGCATGGTGAACTTTTGCTCCTGACATGATTGGTGTTCAACACAAATCAGAAGCACATCAACTAGTAAACCACCAAGAAGCATTTCAGTTTAAAAAAGAATTAAAATGGCAATAACTTTTTTATATGTTGCCAAGAGTTTGAAATGAATCACACAGTTTATGGCACACTGGTTACTTGGCTGGTAAGCTCCAGGTAGTGCAGCAGTTTGGTAACCGTGTTGGGGTCCAGGTTCTCGACTGTGGCATCTCCTCGAAAAGTTGTTTTCTGGATCCGTCCCTCCATCATAGCATTTTGAATGATAGTTACAATGTACGTATCTCTTTCTGCTAAATGGCAGTTCAGGCCTTTCTGAGTAAGGCAGAGAAAGAAACAATCAAATGAAACAAGTAAAAATTGATGGATAAGCAGCTAGTTTAAATTTTTTTTTAAATCTGAAAAAAGAGTAAATAATGTGTATGTATCAGAATAAATTGCAGAGAAGTACTTGCTCCATTTCTTCTAGTTGTTTCTCCATCATACGAAGATATTGGTCACTGTGGGATGGAGCTGTTATCACCCACAGACGCTTTTTACCTGCAAGGGAAAAATCTGTGACTGTGGGGACATAAGAACAGGAACATCTGCTGGTCAATGAATTCCTCTTACCTGCAAAGTCAGCCAGGAAATCCATCTCTGGAGCCAAGCTTGATGATGACTCTCCAACTTTTCTGTCATATCCATCTTCTCTGCTTTCTTCCAGCCCTAATCCATGTTCAATTCCAGGAGGAAGGTCTGAGTAGTCTCCCCAGTCTCGTACATTTGGGTCCAACAGTTCCTTTGGCTTACCGTCACCGAAGCCCTGCCATGCAGCCAGCAAACCCAGGTTGTTGAGGCTCCACAAAGCTGCAATCAGCAACAGATAGCGTGAGGTAAAAAACTGAGACATCCTCACTGATGTTGCAAATAAATTGGTCTGGCGATCAGCTGGAACTGCTTAGCAGCTCATAAATCCTCATCTGAAGTAAAAATACATATGTGCAGTGTTGCTTTCACCACCGCTAGGTCTTAGTCAGCAGTGTTGCCTCTGTAACAGACTAGGATTTGCCACTTGTTTAGAAGTGATGTGCAGTTATTTTAAAAAAGTATCCAGTTAATAAAACAATAGCTTGAATCCCAGTTCAACGCTCCACTGAAGGCTTTATGGTGAAAAAGGGTGAATCTGTAAAGGAAAGAGAAAAGCAAAGACTATCGTGGTGTTAACGCCTCTCTGCAGCAGAGAAACTGACTCGAGAGACACTCCTCTCCTTACACACAGATACACACTCCTGGATCGAATTAAACCCCAGACCCTTTAACAGGAAACTCCTGGAATTTTCTGCAACTTCAAAGCATTTTTTCCCAGAAAACTCTCTCTCCCTCTCTGTCCCACACACTACCATACTATTACACACACACACCACAAAAAATAGTCATTGTTGCATAATTGGTGCCACACATTGTCTTTGGTTTGAATCTCTTCACCAGATGAAATTTCATTGTATTCAGCATGTTTGATTTACACATATGTCACTATCTGTCAGACAAAAGAATGAACTTTAATCACAAACTTTGTTACCGCACACATGATTTGTGAGAGATGGGGTTTTCCCAGGAAAAGTGCAAGGACAGTGAAGGTCATGAACTTTGGGAAGTTCAGGCAGTTCAGACCAAAGCCATTTGTTCAGGAGAGTCAAAGCTTTTAAGTGATGGGAAAAGGCAATTACCATAAATAACTAAGACCACACTGCAGATGCCGATGTCTAGAAAAGGTCACACTAGTTCAAAATTGTCAATCTGAGACAAATGTCCTCACAGGGCAATAGCCTTCTGTCAGGTAAAAGCACTCATCTTTCTCCAACCTCACAAAGCTTAAAAACAACAAAGCTTGATAGCTTACAACCTCCTTCCTCTCATTAAAACCTACAAATCTGACTTGAAATATCTGCAGTTTGAACCTATAAACCTCCAGATCTCTTCAAATGCAAACATAATCACTGAAATGGTGTCAGAAATTCTGTTTTGCAGAATATTTAGAGCATTCTTAGTAGTGATCTTAGTAATTATTGTTATGTTCACTTACTGGGCACTTTTTATTAGGTAAACATTGCTACTACTGGGTTGAACACCTTTTAATTCTTTGTGGTGTAGATTCAACAAGGCATTGGAGGTTTTTTTGGTCCACATTGACATGACTGGCATGCTATTACATGGCCAACAGCTTAAACTGACACGGTGGATCCATGCATTTCAGGCTGTTTATGCCAGATTCAGATCCTACCATATGAATGTTCCAGTAGAAATGGAGCCTCATCATAACAGTCTTTCCAGTCTTCTGTTGCCTAAATACAGTGATAACCATGTGATGTGACTGGCCGATTAGATATTTGCATTAAAAGAGGTTGAACAGGTTTCCCTAATAAAATGGCTAGTGACTATAAATGGCTTACTCTAGAATTATTGCCCTTATTCTATAAAACAAGCAAATATTTAATGTTTTGTACAATAAATCAAATGCAATTTTTTATATTATATAAATAAAGTATCCACATAAGTATGAAAACTGCACATTGTTAGTATTTTATATGTAATTTCATTTGTAACAAATCATTAGTGGATCTACTGCACATAGCGAGGAAGTGCAACAGGTAGAATTTTTTTGCCAGATGAACTGAAAAACACATGCTTTGAAGAGTTATGACATTCTAAATATTCTTGCACATGTTTCTTGACTTCAAAAATGGAATTTAGTGAGAATAGAGACAAAATAAAGACAATGGAAGAATTGGCAGGCTGTCAGTGCAATTAGAAGAGCTGTCTGTAGGGTGAAATGAAATACAATGAGAACCAGGTGCAGCCACAATGCATCCCGCTCTGTGGTCCTGATAAAGAGAACCAGATGATCACTGTGTATGAGAAATAGAGGATTTGTTCTGTTTACATGTGCTGTGCTTTAAGTGAATGAATGTGAGAGAAAAGAAGCTAAGAATAGCATAAACAAAGACACATAAAGAAGCTGCTATCTTGTTGTTTAAGTGTCAATACAGGTCGTGTATCAGTTTTTGTAATAATGATACACAGTTAAAAGGTAAAAACAGTAAGAATTCACCTCCCCGTTAGCACAACAATGGGATTTTTCATAGGAAATACATCATTTAAGAGACGATCATGATGTCAGATTTCATTTCAGACAGTGTACCAGCTTACATTTACCATGATGAGATATATTTGGGTTAAGACCAAGAATAACAGAGTGAAAGCCTCCTTCCGCTGACTTCACAGCACCATTCATATTACACTTTGCACGAGAACGCTGAATTTCATACAGCTGTGCAGTCTCCAACATACCAAATGAAGCCCAGGTGTTGAGTTTAGCGCTTTATATGTAAGATTACAATGACATGCTAACATAATCAAATGCACAACAGCCTCAGGTCAGTATGAGGTCGCACATGATGACATCACAAGGGGGAGGACACATATAACATCAGTCTCCAAATCATAAATACTGAGAAAAGATTTAAGATTTAAATTTGTACAAATATATTTGTATGCATAGTAAATTGAGATAACTGATCTGCCATGATGAACAAAAAAACTCCAGGGACCCTCATATTAGAGATGAAGTGGCTCAACAGAAGGTCAGTGCATGAGAGTTTCTTTACACACAGGACAGAAACACAGGTGAGCATTTCATCTGTGTGTGTCAGTGTTTTCTGAAAAAGCATGCTTACTTCAAAGATCTAAATAATTAATAACACAACTTAATAAATACTCAGCGCTTCTTGTGATAAGTCTTATATCATATTTAAATGGTTAAAATTCTGTTGTTTTATTCAAAATTTGTATTTCATTTTCATACATTGCATTTTTCAGTGCTTTGAAAAAATATCCGCCCTCTTCCTGCTTTTTATTTGCAGAAAGGAAGGGGTATATACTTTTTCACAGCACTGAGCATGCATTAATGAAACACAGCTGGCAATAACCTATTTCTTTGGCTCAGTGCTACTTTGGGGAGACCAACAATTCCTCTGTGAGGAACAAAAAGAATGAGAGTATTGGCTGAGGGCTGCTTTATCCACGAAGTGAAAGCAAATGCGAATAGCAACACATAAACAGTACAGTAAATTCTATGAATCAAGCGGAGCCTCCGACTTAGTAAACTGTAGTAGAGCGCGCCTCAGTGGGGCCATGCAGAGTTGCACCTTCAACGTTTTTTTTTATGCATTTTCCAGGTACATTACCGAAATGTGCTCATTAGTCTTTTCCAGCATATGGAAACTTTTCGTCTGAATTAAGGCTGTTTTCGGTAAATCTGATGACATATAGTATGTGGAAAAGTTATCATAAAGCATAAACGGTGACAAGACATAAGACAGAGAAACGACACTGACAGTTACAGCGCAACATGCGCCGCCTGATATCCTCTGACGCATCTCCCGTGGTCCAATCACGTCTCTGTGCCGGCCGCTTCTCCTCACTCCTTCCGGGTCGTCGCAAAGTTCGCCTGTGCTGCACAGAGCCGGGGATTGTCTTCAAAGGTCAGTTGAGTTATCAATCGTTAACCTCTCCACTCTCGCTTTCCACCATGCATTTTTTTCGGTTTGCATTTCTGCGAGTGTGCAGGGGGCCTTTTTGACTCACACGTCGCCTACACGTATGAATCAGAACCATATGACTTTGTATGCAAGCTAGCGCGCTTTATGTTAGCTCAGGTTAGCTTCCTTACCCCCCCCCCCTTATATATTTTGTCACGGGTATAGACAAAAAGAGAAGCGAGCTGCCCGCCTGGATTGTGACCGTGTTGTCTCTTGATTCACAGGGGAAGCTGTGTGAGAGCTGGCCCGCCTGAAATGCGTTTAATGCACCAGCTTTTATGCTCCAGATTCTTTGAATGACACCGCTGTGTTGTTGTTATTGTAAGGAAGCCATTGATATGTAGGTTTGTTTTACTGGTGACTCACGAGGTGGTGGAAGGGTTAAGCATAGAACACAGAGCAGCAGACCCAAGCAGCTTGATGATGATCTTGGTGGTTATTTTTATGTATCTTTAGCTAACTGTTAGCTGCATGTTAGCTGAAACTCAATGACGTGGTAGTTACAGATTAAAAAAACAAACAAACCCGCAACTACTGCCTTAAATGATCCACAATTAACTTTTATCGACCTTTATTCGTGTTGTTGTTTATTTATTAATTCATACACGTAGTTCATTTTGCGTTTATGTTGCCACGTTTCATTCAGGCCTGTTTAACTTCAGTCTTGGTTTACTGAGGACAGCTCAGCTTTTGTGCTCCAACTGAATGCCTGAAAAATCAATAATAATAATAATAATAATGATAATACTACTAAAAAATGTCTAGCATGAATTATCCAAACAGTGTATGCACATCCAAGGCTGAACACTGAGAGATTCCATTGTTAATGAGCTTCTTAATTATCAGTAAATATCAAATGACTGTTTTTTGTTTATGAAGTTGTACTGTTTGGTTTTCCTGGGTAGTTTTTGAATATTGTTGGTCATATGTGGCCTGTTACATTTTGACTACTGTTTAACTCTAGATTGAGAGCTTAATTCAATAACGAATTAACAATAAATAACTTAATTTAAAATGTTTGCAGGCATATTCATTAATGTGCCTACGCTATGATTGTATGACTCTATTTAGATTTAATGATGTATTGATTGCTGTTTATAATTTATCACTTGTGTTTTTTGTGTACTAAGACATTAATTGTTATTAGCTCTTTAGACTTTTTACAAAAAAATTACGGACAGCTCAATTAATAGTATTGATTGCAGTTTACACAGTAACTATATTTTCCACTCGCAAAGGTGTACCAGCAAATAATATGATTTTTTTTGCTTGACAAATTACTTGAAATATTGAGGATTCCTCAGTTCATTGAGTCCTTGAACGCCACTCTCTGCACTAATGATTGGTGCATGTTTTTAACCTTTACTCAAGACATAAAAAGTGGCACAGTAGAGCTTGCAGCCTGTGCGGTCTAGTTTGAACCCTTCTGCACCAGCCTCCTCTCCTAGTTTATCCCAGTCATATTATCTTCTTTTAAAGCAAACACACTACGCCACATATGCTGTTTACTGCCTTTGAATCATTTGGTTTGTTGCAATTAAAATAAGTGATTGTAGTTCTCTGTGGCTTTATTAGTGCAAAGTCAAACAACGTACTCATAATAAGGTGTTGAATTTTAGTGCAGCTATGTGACCTGTTGCATAAACAGCGGTCACTTGCATGTCCTTGATGTGCAAGGGAAGGACAGTTTTCTGTGAAAGGATTTGACATGTGTGTAGTTGGATTCTAGTTCTGGGATCGAGAAAAATATTCAACATGCTTATTTTTTCCTCTCACTTCAACATAGTTTCATCCTGCAGTTCTTCTTAACCTCTAACCACCCTCCCCTCTCTCTCTTTTCATGTCTCCTCCCCAGGAGGGCTGTTGTCTGTCCTCTATAGCTCCTCCTGCAGTGTGAGTGTCAGGTGTGTGTGCGTGCACCATGGCTAGCCTCCTCCGAGTTGTGGCGGCCAGCTGCTCAGCGCCTGTGTTCAGCGGGGTTTCTGCTGTAAAGCTGCAGAGTGGCCGTACCATCAAGTCAACATGTCTGCGTTTTTTTAGGACCCATCAAGCTCTCGGGCGATGTGCTAGTCCAGGTAAGGCACTGCACAGCGAGGAGCGCAAGTTAAAGAATCATTAATGCTATAATCAGTGTGGTGTGACTCTTTGTTTTATTGACTGTCTTCGTAATCCATAAAATGGGCAAGGTGACCCAGGCCTGGAACAGTGTTATATTGCTAGGTGTAAGCCTTTGTGACCTAATGTTCCTATATAAGAACAATGCTATGAAATTCACAATTATGTATGATTGGGCATTCTTGGATAGCAGGCTGGGTTTTTCTACTGTTTCATTGAGACATATCTTTATTGAGATATAGGTAGATATTTAACCGCTGATAGCCACAGGAGCAACACCACCTGTAGCGTCCATGTCTTTTCTCAGTGTCAGGTGTACAGCATGAGTGTTACAGATGTCTGCTACGCATTATATAAAACAGAGGATTATTCAGTTCACCGTAATCTCTGTTGTAGCATTCTATTCATTCATTCTTGCATGCTTGTTTTGAAGGTCAGTGTTATGAAATAGTTAATCCAGAGGACAAACTTCAGTCTCACACAGCAGTTTTTCAGTTTTGAGTTTTGGTTTAGAGTCGGTGTTGCTTTTTGTTTAAATATCATATAGTGCATAACCCAGTTTCAGGGACATTCTCAATTTGAAGTTTCTGAGGCAGCAGGTGTGATGACTGTGAACCAGCTGGTTCGAGGAGCTTTATGTCTGCGTGTGCTGGTTTCCTTTGCTTCATGGTGACATGGGTTGACATTTCTGCAGTTCAGCTCACTCCAGTAACAGCTGGCAGCGTTTATTCTGGACACACAAGTGTCAGATTATGATCTCATGTAGGAGGGGCACACATGCTTACGTGTGATTATGCTTTGACCTCCAGAGAACTTATAGACTCACAGCATAACCTGAAAGCATGTGTTTACGTGAGACGGGTTTTGTTCTTTAAAGTGGACAAGATCAGACTTTGCTGCATGTTGTGTATGGTGTTGGTATAACTTGCAAGCAAGCTTACAGACATAAATGACTGTGGGAGTAGAGTTAGCAAATGAGCACAGCATGATGCTTCTGACTTATTTTGTAAAATTGTCAGAGCTGCTTCAGCACTATTCTAAAAAAAAAAAAAATCACTGTAATCTTATTTGTAAGTTTTTATCTCAGCCCAATCAATGATTATAATATCCCTGTATAATAAAAGGCTGGTTTGCCGTAGGTCTAAGCATCCCCTCCTTTGAAACAACCCAGGCCTGTCAGCCTTTCAGCATTTCCTCTTGTCCTCATTTCCAAGAAAATCGTCACAGTGTAAACATGTTAATTTAAAAACAACAATCATGTGCCACTGAGGGTCTGCCCTTTTCAATGTTTCATTCATAGGGGAAGGTGTCGAGGCTGCAGGCTCAGGGTTTCAGTCGTGGAAGCTTTCATTGCACTCACAGTAACGTAATAAGTTATCTTCAACTCATAAGACTATCTTCACTTGTCTCTTGTGTCTGCACCGGGTCTTCCGAGCACGTCTGTGTTGCAAGTGTTGTTGATATAAGAAGGGATTAACACGGATCACTTTGATCATCATCGATCTATCCGTATGTTTGCAATCGGACTACGTTAGTTTGTTGAAAATATCACGTTACATATGCGGTAATTGATTAGGTCTTTAGCAAAAAATGGTAATCAACAGCCCTTGGTCACTGCTTTTAGTGGTGAATGGGTTTATCTGCTTTTGTCTACTCAGCGTGTTTATTCACTAATCCTAATTTTTGCCGGAAGGCTACCTGAGAGCATTTTTTTTTGGTAGATAGGGTTCTTATATCAGTACTGACCTTTGATTTATAGACCATATTCACATCGTTGGCTCAGAAGATAAATTCTGAGATGTCTTGTGCTGCGACGCTTCCTGTAAAAGTGGCCATAGGATGGGTCACTGCAGCAGCAGGAGCAGAAAAGAGTAAAGGTTCATGTGTATGGGTTGAGGAGGCAGCAGGAAGGAACTGCAGTGGAATTTCCCATAGGAGCCATTAAAGCATGTGCCTGCCTGTCACTTGAAAAAGAAAGTACTATAAAAAGACTTCAGTTTGTTCTTTCTGTTGTTTTCTTTTCAGTTTCTCTTTTGCTACTAATTTATCCCTTGTTATTCTCTTATATCACACTCCCCTTTTTATGTCACTATTTGAATCAGGTCAGCTTTGATTAGTAAATGAGAGACTCAAAATACCTGCAAAACTGGTGAATTTACCAGCAGTCCAAGCTGTAGTTTGTGTTTACTGCTAATTTGCAAATGTCACATGAAGAGAAAAATCTTATCAGGAATGCAAACAAAGGCCGTTATTCATATGTTTATGGTAAACTCAGCTAAGTTGTCCTTTCATGTAGTAGTAGCAAAGATCCATAACATAAACAAAATGTTGTGGCTTGTTTATTGTCACTATATCTTTCTGCTGTTTTGGAACATGGCATCTTCAGTCGTTCAAACCCAGAAACACACTGCACATTTCTACCATCTTTCTTCATTAAGGATTCAATATTTATTTATTTCACCTTAGCTTTTGTAGCTCATTAAAAACTTTCCTTCAGTTTGTGAGTTTCACCAGATCATTTTTCCCTCTCTAGGTATTCCATACAAACAACTCACCGTCGGCGTTCCCAAAGAAATTTTCCAGAATGAACGCAGAGTGGCGCTATCGCCTGCCGGCGTCCAGGCACTCATCAAACAGGGTTTCAATGTTGTTGTGGAGTCCGGAGCTGGAGAGTCTTCCAAGTTCGGTGATGAACAGTACGCCCAGGCCGGAGCAACAATTAAAGACCTCAAAGACGTCTTAGCATCTGATGTGGTGGTTAAGGTAAGTCTTTTTTTTTTTTTTTTTTTTTTTTTTTTTTTTTTTTTTTTTTTGCCTGTCCCGTTTGGCTCTTTTGCCATCAGAATTATTGTCTAAAGGCGAAGAAAGATGCCCAACGGTTTTTCTTTACCAAATTGACCATCCCAGCTTTGCCGTAATGGTCCATTTGATTCACCTTTTATTCTTTATTTTATTTTCACTTGCTGAATACGGGACAGATTTGACTGGGGGAAAGAAAAGGGAGAAAGAAAGAGGGAAAGAAAGACAGTTGAGAAGAGGGACGGGGGAGAAGGGCAAAAAACAAAAACCAACAGAATAAGCAGAAGAAAAAAAATAAATAAATAAAAAAATAAATACATATATCGATCACCTGGATCACCTGTTGAGAAAGAAAAAAGAAAACAAGCAGAAGAAAACGAGAGTAATACAATAAACCACATCACAATGATATATGGGAATATGACAGTAAATACTAAATATTAAACATTATTGTGCAGCACGTAAGATCGACAGCACAGTGTGCATTGAGGTAGGAGCCAAAAAGGGTGTAGTTTGTGTGTGTGATCACCCGTGTGTACACCTGTGAGCATGGACGCGCTTGTTTTCTTAAAAGGTTCCCTCATGTAATGATCTGCTAGAGGGTGTGGGGGGCCACTGCCCCGTCCTCCAGGGCATGAAGCAGGTATGGAGGAGATCAAAACTCCAGACATCCAGAGGCCCCCAGAACACAAGAGACCAAGGAAGACCAACAGAGGGGCAGCCGCGCCACTGTCCCAGAAAGAGCCGAGGAGAGTCCCAGATGAGGGGTCACCCAGCAGCCACGGAGCAGAAGCCAGGGGGGGCTGCAGTGACGTGCCCGTGAGCTCCGCCGGCAGCCAGCTGTGCCTGAGTGACCGAGCCCCAGGCCGAGAGGCCGGGGGCACCCCACCTCCGAGGTGGCCCAAGCGAGCCCCAGGCTCCAGGCCCCGATAAGCAGCCGCCAAGGAGTGAGCCGGTGTGTACCCGGACGCCCACCCCCGGACACAAAGAACCACCAACGCACCGATGTCTGAGGGAGTCCGCCCCCGGCAGGGGAAGTGGTGGGGGGAGATAGGCCTCCAAACCTTGGAGGGCCTGAGCTGTCCTCAGAGAGGTGGCATCTGATACCCAACCTGACATATAGACACAGACATACAGGCACACACAGATACAAACATCCATTCCCACCCTCATGCTCTCATATGCACTTACTCCACACTCAACCAACGTGGAGACAGACATAAAGAGACGCTGTACACACAATCACACTCCCCAAGCGTACTCTACGAACCGGGTCTAGGTACCCTTGCCCCTGGAGGGGGGAACTGCACCCAGACCCAGGTTGTGTTACCCTTTTCCCTGCGGTGGGGAGAAGCAGACCGCCCCGACTCCGCAGCAGCAGGGAGGCCCCACATTCCGGATCCCAGTCGGACGGCCAACTCCTCCTCCTAGCCCCCCTGCTCCAGCAGGAAGCAGAGAACGAGGGTGAGAGAAGACTCCTAACCTCCCTCCACCCGCTCATTGTAGTGTTGATGTATGTGTGTTCTAAGGTGCATTTAAAACCCAGGAGGGCATGGAGCTACCTGCCAGAAAGCAGCAGGTAAGCGCATAGTCCCTCCTGCTAGCCCTCAATGTCTACGTGTATTTAAAATTGAGAGGTGGGCAACGACGCCGGGGGTGAGGTGTACACCCTGATGGTAATTGGGATTCCGTGTAGCGTGCCCACCCCCAAGATCCTATATGTATGTGTAATGAGAGTGTGAGTAATGTGAATGTCTAAGTTGCGGGATAAAATTGAGGCAGAGGCAGCCAGAAGGGGACAGAGGGGGGGGGGGGTTACCTCCTCTGCACCCTGGTGACACACCCCTACTCCAAGGCCCTGCATGTGTGGGTGGTTGTGGTGGAGCGGGAAGAGGGAGGCAGCTGGAGATGGGGAGGGAAGGAAGGGAGGGGCAAGTGACCCCTCCCTGGGGCCAGCTCCCCCGCTGACCCCAGTAGGCACCCCCATACTCCGCGACCCGCCAGGGAAGGGGGGCCCAGGCCCATCCGAACCGGGGACCAGTGCAGCGGCGCCGCCCGGCCCCACAGAGCCCGGGGCAGTCCACCCAACCCCACAACAGAGAAAACTACACCCACCCCATCATCCACTCATCTTCCAGACTACATAAGACAATAGACGCCCAGGCTGAGATCTTCCTCCACCTCTCCTGTATCTCCCCCTCTTGCAGAGAGAGTTCCTGAGAGAGGAAAGCTCCTGCAAGATGTGACAACCCCCCCCCCACCAGTTGAAGAGCCCCCCAGGTGGCTCGGCGCACCGGCGGCACCCCGCGCCAGTGGCGGGCCCCCATATACCCACCGGCCCACAACCCCGGCAACACACCAACCAGGACCCAGGCCCCCGAGGCCCGGCCAGGGCCCCAGGCCAGAGCCGGAGCGCCCCCAGAACCTCACGCCCGTCCCGGACCCACCCAGGGGCAGCCAGGCTACCAGGTCAGTAACCCCCGTCCGTCAGCACAGACCCTCCCCTAGCCCCGCTGCACGTAGCCACGAGGAAGCCGTCACCTAAGAGCCAACAGAGCCCCTAATTGGCCATGACCGCTACCCCGGGTTGAGCCCCCCAAGGAAGATGCTCCCGGGGAACCGCCTGACGCCCTAAGCCCGACCCTACCCCCACACCAATCACAACAGTGAAGGCGAGACCAAAATATGACCCCCCACCCCCACTAGGTGATGGAGGTGATCAAAGGAGTCCAGAGCAATTGATCTGATGTGGTGGCAGAGGCTGTATCAAGACTAATGTAATCTAATAGATAATTTCTATATTGGTTAGAATTAAGATTGTTTTTATTTTTCCAGTTCATGAGGACTGTTTTCTTGGCTATGCATAGGGCAGTGAAAACCATATGGGCTATATTCTTTTCTGAAGTGACATTATCTAAGCTGCCCAACAAACACACTAAGGGGGAAGTTGGAATGTTACATTTCAGACACTTTGATAAGTCTTCACATATCTCGCGCCAAAACTTCTGAACTGGTGGACAGAACCAAAGAGCGTGGATATAATTGTCCGGTGAATTGGTTTGGCAGTGTGAGCAGTTGTTGGTAGATGCAAAGCCCATCTTGAACATCCGATGACCTGTATAGTGCACTCTATGTAGTATTTTGTATTGAATTAATTGAAGACTGGGATTTCTGATTAGATGAAAGGTTTTTAAGCAAATCTGAGACCAGAAGTTTTGGTCTAAGTTAACTGATAAATCCGCTTCCCATTTTGCAATAGGAAGTGATATTGATTCATCTGTTTTAGAAAGCATTCTGTACATTTTGGATAGTAATTTGGGGGTTTTAAGAGTAAAAAATTGAACCACACTTGGTGGTGTTTGTAGTTCAACTTGACCCAGTTTAAATTTCTTTTTTATTATGGATTTAATTTGTTGATATTCTAAAAATCTTTTCTTGTTGATCCCATATTGTGTAACTAGTCTGTCAAATGAAATAAATTCTGTTCCTTCTAGTATATGTTCTACATATTTGATTCCTTTACCATTCCAATCTGAAAAGTTTATCATATTATTGTTTTGTAATATGTCAGGGTTGTTCCAGATAGGTGTACGTTTGCATGGGATTAATGAAGACTCCGTCAATTTTAGAAACTCCCACCATGCTGTCAGAGAAGAGCTGATGTTGATGCTTTTGAAGCATTCATGTCGTTGGATGTTTGAGCTGATAAATGGTAGATCTGAAATCTCTAGATTATTGCAAAGTGCTTGTTCTACATCTAGCCAAGGTTCATCTAAGAGGGTATGTTTTAGCCATCCTGAGATAAACTGAAGCCTGTTGGCTAAGAAGTAGTGCTGAAAGTTCGGTAGTTCTAATCCTCCTTTATCCTTGGTTTTTTGTAGTGTTTTTAAGCTTATACGTGGGGGCTTATTTTTCCAAAGGAATTTGGACATATATGAATCTAGAGATCTGAACCAATCTTGCGGCGGTTTAGTTGGGATCATTGAGAATAAATAATTTATTTTTGGTAATACCATCATTTTTATAGCAGCAACCCTTCCCATGAGTGATATGGGTAGACATTTCCATCTAGCCAGATCACCTTCTACTTTCTTTAAAAGTGGGGTATGGTTTAATTTAGTTAGATCTGCAAGCTTGGGAGAAACATTAATACCTAAATATTTTATATTTCCCGATTGCAGTGGAGTAGAAGAGGAATTATGGAAGCAGCAATTAATAGGAAGGACTGTAGATTTTGACCAGTTAATTGAGTAATCTGATATTCTTGCAAAAGAGTTTATCAATTCAATCACCCCAGAGATATTGGTTTGTGAATTTTGGAGAAAGAGTAACACATCATCAGCATAAAGGCTGATTTTATGTTCTACGTTCTTGCATTTTATGCCCTTAATTGCTGAATTCTGTCTAATTGCTGCTGCTAGTGGTTCGATAAAAATTGCAAACAGTGAAGGGGAGAGTGGGCATCCCTGCCTGGTGCCCCTCAGGAGACATAAGCTGGAGGATGTCTGGTCATTTGTTCTGACACAAGCTGTTGGGGAATTATATAATATTTTTAACCAGTTGATGAAAGAAGATCCAAAACCAAATTTGTGTAAAGTTGCAAATAGAAATTTCCAGTTAACTCTGTCAAACGCTTTTTCTGCATCTAAGGAAAATATTGTAGTTTCAAGGTTTTTACTGTATGAGTAGTCTATCAAATTAAGTAATCTACGTGTATTTGTTGATGAGTGCCTACCTTTTATGAAACCAGTTTGGTCAGGATGAATTAAGAGGGGGGTTATTTTCTCTAGTCTCTTCGAGAGAGCTTTGCAGATTATTTTGAGGTCTACATTAATAAGGGATATTGGACGATAGCTTGAGGGATATACAGGGTCTTTGCCTGGTTTTAGCAGGAGATTAATGTTTGCAGAATTCATATTTGATGGAAGTCTGCCCTTTTCTTTGATTTCTAACAACGTTCTGTAAAAAACTGGTGCTAGAATCGTCCAGAATTCTTTGTAGAATTCTGCAGGAAAGCCGTCTGGACCTGGAGCCTTATTATTGGACATATTTATCAGGGCTTCCTGGAGTTCACCTGATGTCAGTGGCGAATCCAGTGCCATTGCTTGAGAGTCTAATAATTTTGGGAGAGTTATGTTGTCTAAAAATTGATCAATTTCCTTTTTAGATGGGTTTATTTGTGGTGAATACAACGTTTTATAGAAATCCCTGAAAATGTTGTTTATTTGTTTCGGATGTTTAAGGTAAGTCTTAAATAAAGAGAAGGTGTGTTGTAGAGAGGGAAGAGGAAAGAACCCAGGAAACCTGTGCCAGAAATGTATCACTATCTGACTGACTGGTTAAGAAGAGGTAATGAGGGATAATAGAAGGAAGTGGGGGAAAGGAAGGAAGTCAGAGTTTTGATGATGACAGCAGCTTTTGGCGTGATGTGTGTCTTGTGGTGTAAGTGTAGGAGGATGTGGAGGAATGACAGAGTATGTGAATGCAGGGAAAAAAACATGTCACTATCCCAAAACAATTAAACTGTCTGTCTTCGCGTCAGACATGGTGGTTGAGGATGAGAAAAAGGCAGCGATTCTAAGAAAATGAGAAGCAGCTTAATGCTTTTACAGGTTCTTATTTAATAATCATTTATAATTAAAGGTTTGTTCTTTTATAATCTAAACTAATATGAAAGTGGAAAAATGTCAGAGAGAAGTGAAGGTTGCTGTGGATGACTTACTTTAAACACAACCCACTGGATCCTTACTTCCTTGGATACTATACGTACCAGTATGGACCTGAGTCTTAGTGCATTGGTCACTCATGAAAGAGCCTTGGTAACTGTATTATACTACTGATGAAACCAGTGGGTGAGTCTGGACTGGAACTGATGGCGTTAACTTTATAGCATAAAAAAAGTCAGAACTAAAAAACACTAAAACACTGCACTGTAGTTGGCTGATGTTGAAGAAAAGGTAGAAATATACATATCTATAAAAATATAGGAAACACTTGCAGTACTCTATAGTAGCTTTGATATATACTCTGGGATAAACTGATCTCGATAAGATCTGATCAGTTATTTCTGGTCACACTACGTTCGTTTTAAACTATCTGAGCTAAATTTGTCTGCTTCCAGGTCCGTGCTCCTATTTTCAACCCTGCTTTGGGTGTGCATGAGGTGGATATGATGAAGGATGCATCTACTTTGATCAGCTTCATCTATCCAGCTCAGAACCCTGAGCTGATGGACATGCTGTCCAAGAAGAAAGCAACTGTCCTGGCTATGGACCAGGTGCCCAGAGTCACCATTGCCCAGGGTTACGATGCACTGAGCTCCATGGCAAACATCGCAGGGTATGTTCACGGTGCCTTCAAGGCACGTATTGTTGACCGCTTGCGTCCAGTTGAATGATCTGCTCCTGTCTTCCCGTACTCTTGTCTTATAAACAAAATGTTGGATTACAGACCCAGACCAGAAAAAGGAAAACATTTCTTTAGATGTTTTAGCAACTGCTCAATTTTTCTTTCTTATTTGCATGTAGCACATCTATATTCATTGTTTTCTTTGTTATGAATTCCCTGTCTTTTCAGGTACAAGGCAGTGGTGCTGGCAGCTAACAGCTTTGGACGCTTTTTCACTGGACAAATTACAGCAGCCGGGAAAGTGCCTCCTGCAAAGGTGTGTAGTCTGAGTCCGTGTACTTTTGGAGGTAGCATTTCTCTTATTTAGAAGGTATGCATCTGTGAATGTGACTCTGCCAGTTTTAACTTTAAGCACGGGTCATAACTCTGGTCATCCTTAACTAGTATTTGTACGCCTTCTTTAATAGGTGCTCATCATTGGAGGTGGCGTGGCTGGATTGGCAGCAGCGGGCACCGCCAGAGCCATGGGAGCCATTGTCAGAGGATTTGATACGAGGTTAGAAAAGTTATTGACTGTAAAATATTATTTGTTATTGTTTTTTGTTCACCAGCTAATGTAGTCAGTATTATTAACTTAGTGTAGAACTAGCGGCTACAATGGCAACATCTAATATCGCAGTTAATCACAGCGACAAAGGCGTTGTGTCTCCTTTGGCTTTTTCACAATAAAAGCTGTCTTTGGCAGTTGAACACTTTGAAGCAGCAGCAGTAAAATGCTAAATGAAGGAAATGTGCAGTAATGATGTAAAAATGGGATAAAATTATGATGCATACCTTCTTTCCTTTGAGTTCCTTATACCTGCTGTACATGGAAAATTCAAAGAAAACAGGGGCTTTGTAAATGTAAGGGCCTTCATCCCTTCATATACTATACCGTTGCTAATTTTCTGTGTTCAGTTAACTTGCCGTCTTATAGATTTTATTTTTTTTACAGCAGTTAAAGTCAGCAACCAGATCTCGGACTTGTCTAAGGAGCTTAGAAAGAAAAGTGTCTGGACTTCTTTGAGTTGCTTGAAGAGAAAGAAGTCCAGACGCTTTTCATTCCAAGCTCCTTAGACTACGATGTCCTGGATGACTGAAAACCTTCACAGACAGATCTCTGACTATTTGCAGACTTTGTAGACCTAACAGATAAAGTCAAAATTAAACTATTATGCCAGATTCAGTCTGCAATCTGTCTGCGATTGATTGGGGTCCAGCTGGCATACTCTGTTTGTGATAATATAGTGATTAGCTGTGATAAATTCAGTCAGAACCTCATCAATAATGGGGACGTAGTTGGTGCAGTTGGTAACCATCTGAGTCACGTTCCCTACTGCAAAAACATGCCAACAATTGCATGAGAATGGCTGAGTTGTGCTCATTAAGGGTGTTGTATGCTTAACGTCTGGTTGACCAGCTTGTCGCCACAGCTACTGCACAAAATTCAGTGCAATCACTAGACAACCACCAATTTTGTTTTTCCTAGTCACAAGGAGGTTGGCTTCCTATTTTTACTCTAGTGTGACTGAGACATTAACACGTGTTATTGCTGTAACACAGTATTCACAGTGTGTTTCTCTTCAAGTTTTATGGACATACCGTGTTTCTCATATTGTACCACATAATCATTTTTAGAAGTGATTATTCTTCTGATATTTTCATGATTATTGTTTTTCTTTATTGAATGTAGGAAAATGAGTAGAAGTGCTTGTTATCTCTCATGTCCCAACTTGATATCTTGATTTGGGTGACAGTTACTTTATTTTCATGTACAAAGTAGAAAATAAAGTTCTCTGATTTCAGAAGGCAGAACTGCTAAATGTTTGGGACTTTTTCCTTTAACAGAGCACAGGAAGGATGTTGTTTCCTTCAGTAAATGGTTACCAAATAGTTTTCCATTAAATAATATATTAACTTGCTAATCTTTGCAGTTTTTATCACACGTGTAATATGCCCCCATCTGAAATTGCCAGTAACCTCTCATTTTCCTCTCTCCTAGAGCTGCAGCTTTGGAGCAGTTTAAATCTCTGGGTGCAGAACCACTGGAGGTGGACATTAAGGAGTCAGGAGAAGGCCAGGGAGGCTACGCCAAGGAAATGTCTAAGGAGTTTATAGAGGCAGAAATGAAGCTGTTTGCTAAGCAGTGTCAGGACGTGGACATTGTCATCAGCACTGCTCTTATCCCTGGTATGCAGAGAAGCGCAGTGTCAGGCAGAATAAGAATGTTGGCTGTGGCCACGAGCCCTGTCCTCAACATCAAGGTTGCATAAAGAGATTTCTCTCTTTTTGAAATAGGATTTGAGATGTGTATTCTCGTCTCAACTCTTAAAAAAGTGCCCATTAGTTCCAATAATCTTTTGGTTTTAACAATTTTTAAATGTACTGTGGGCACAGTAAGCTTAACTGCAGTGACAATGAGTTACTTGCTGGGTTATACTTTGAGATTGAGGCTCCATTGAGGCTGATGTGATATGATACTTTGTAAATGTGGGCAATTTTGAATCATCTTTCCAGTGATGCATTAATAGCCTAGTCTTTCTGTTTTAACAATGCAGGTAGGCGGGCACCCATCCTAATCACCAAGCCAATGGTAGAAAGTATGAAAGATGGCTCAGTGGTGGTGGACCTGGCTGCTGAGGCAGGTGGAAACATTGAAACCACAGTACCTGGAGAGCTGTCTGTATACAAGGTCAGTGCACACACTCTTCGGATGTTCTCACACTTAAACAAAAGGAAGTTTTTGTTTGGTTTTCTTTAATTGATTGGCTTAGTTTAATTTTTTAAAATATTAATTTTTTTGTTACAGGGCGTGACCCATGTTGGCTACACAGACCTACCCAGCCGTTTACCAACTCAGTCCAGCACTTTGTATTCCAACAACATCACCAAGTTGATCCGGGCGATCAGCCCTGACAAGGAGAACTTTTACTTTGATGTCAAGGACGAGTTCGACTATGGGACCATGGATCACGTTGTCAGAGGATCTGTTGTCATGGAGGTATGAGGTCTTGTGCAGCCCAAAGCCAAACGTGCTGGTATCGCCAATGTGATCTTTGGCTGGGTGGACATTTTCTGCCTTTCCTCTGGCTGTCCTTACCTAATATTTTCTAGCTGTTCTTTACTGGTCCTTCCATCCATCCATCTGCACATGTTGTAGGATCATGTCTCAGTCACTAGATGTCACTCTTAGCATGCATTCTTCTTGCATCATAGTCTCTATAGAGCTGCAAATGAAGCAGTGTCCTCTCGATTATACCAAACCCCAAGGCAAATTAAATCTTTATGCCATATGATATACTCTAATTTCTATGTTATTTAAATATTGCAGTCAGAGGTTCTCATTTTTGCTTTGTCTAATGATTTACAAGCAAGTTTATTTTTCACCTCCTGTTTATGGAATTCTTCTAAGAATTTTAGGTTAAGCAAAGTTAATGCAATAATCAGCTGAAATATTGACTACAATATGGATATCCATATGCAAACCACACTACAGCTGCTGCAGATTTCTTCAATCCATGTTTTTTAGCACAGGAAAAGAGAGATAAGAGATTATTTTGCTTATATTAGTCTGTAATCTTATTCACTTCTTCAAAAGAGCAGATTTCAGAGATTAATTAACTCATATAGTAATGGTCTTACGAATGCTGCTGAAACACAGCAATTTTTTATTGTACCTGTCCATTAGCTTTCCTCATTGATCTGAACAGTTAAAAGGGTAAGAGATTGACCATTCGTGAGAGGGGTCAGGGTAGAGCCGCTATCCCTCCACATTGAAAGGAGTCAGTTAAGCTGGCCTTGGGCATCTTACTGGGATGCCTCCTGTTATCATCATCAGTGAGGTCTTTGCTTGGACTGCTTTCATGATAAGTGTCATATATTAAATTCATAACTTTGCACTGTGTGTGTGTTTTTTTTTTTTTTAATCAGACAAAGATCATTACCAGCCGAGCCATAAAAATGGTTTGCTCTTTTTGTTTCTCTATTTGTCACCTCCAGAAAGGAAAGAACCTGTTCCCCGCTCCTCAGCCTCTCAACGTGCCCGTCGCAGCGCCTCCTAAAACGAAGAGCGTCCAGGAACTGGAGGCAGAGAAGGCTGCACAGATTTCCCCTTTCAGGGCCACACTCACCAGCGCTGGGGCTTACACTGGAGGTTGGTTGTTGCAGATAACTGTGGGTGTACCATTAAATTTAGATTTAGGGTGGAGTAATTCAACTAAAGTGTTCTTTAACACAGTTTACTCTCATATATTTTAACTGTCATCAAAGGGTCTTAGGGGAGGTCGAGGTCTTTCAGCTTTTTGTTAACAGTACAGGAGGCGAGAAGTGACAGAGGCAGGTTACAGATGCACACACCGGCACCCTGTTAGTGTCAGGAAGTGTGCATTGTAAAAACAGCATCACGCTGAGTGTTGGTTTGAAGTCGAGCTGTGGTGAGGTGTTCCCATGGTGCCTCTGTGTCAGTGCAGAACATGTAGTGGATGCGGTTCACACATTGTTTAGGTGCTTGAGTAGTTTCCTACTTAACACTAACACACAACTACTGATGTTAGCTCCTCTTAATCAGTGTGGACTGCCTGTAAATGCCCATTTATCTGCAGCCATTTAGATCATCATGGATGTGCGTTCAGTCTGTAAAAGAATAGTCGCCAAAGTAATAAAATAAACTTGTCTGCTAAAGTGAAGGGAATTAGGACAACATGGGTGGTCAAGTGCCCACCACATATTTATGGGATTTTATTTTTCCAGTTACGTATATTTGAGATTAAAATGAAGACAGAACTGTTTTCTTAGACTCCAGCTCCAACATAAACCAGTCCCGACAGTTTCAGCTCCTTCTATAGAATATTCCAGGAAAAAGAACCAGCGCATTTAAAACATTTTCTCCACCTAATTCTGTGAGTAATAAATAGGAGCTCCTCAGTAGGCATGCATTTTGTATTTCACTCTTAATGTGTCCTTCAGCTGTGCAGTCAGAGCTACTCTACTTCTTTTATTTCCTTAACTTCTCTTCTCTCTGTGCCAGGCATCGCCACCCTGCTTGGTCTGGGCCTGTCAGCTCCCAACGCTGCCTTCACTCAGATGGTCACCACCTTTGGTCTGGCTGGCATCGTGGGATACCACACAGTGTGGGGAGTCACTCCTGCTTTGCACTCTCCTCTCATGTCTGTCACCAACGCCATCTCAGGTCAGTTATTTGCAATGTGTCTCATTACAGTTTGTGAGTTAAACTTCCCATAACGGAAGTCATTTTTCTGTCTAGTATGAATGAAGTCATCGTTTCTCCCATCTGTGTAAGCACAAATCACAGATCCACACAGTGCCTGATTTATAGCTGCACGATACACATTTATCACGTTTACATTTCTAAGAATAATTGTAATTACAGACATGAATATTGATGTTTCCTTATTCAGTCTGAATCACATGTCAGTAATTGTATTCACTTCTTGACTGGACGCTGGATGTTTTAACTAATCAAAAATAACTTTTTTGAAAGTTTGACTTTAAGCTGTTTAACCAAAATTATTAATCATGTGTACTCACAAGTGTCATTAATCCCCACTGACACCCGTACAGCTTTACTGTCAAGCAGAGTAGAATTTACTGAAACACAACATCATCTACCTCGTGGTATACAGATATAGAATAGCAATACATTAATTTAAAAAAATATATATATAAAAGCCTTAATCTTAATCTTTGATCGATCACACCCAGCTGGCTGCTGTAACCCTGCTGTTGCCCTTCGTTCTAAAACTTTCAGGATCGAGTTCTTATTGCGGCTGCTGCTTAACACAGAAGGGTTAAGAGGTTAGAGAGGTAAGGTACGTGTGTGTTCTCACAGCTTTGATCACTCCACAGCTACACACTGAGGTAGGAAGTAACACGCCGTTGGTGATCTCTGAGGGTCAGAGAAGTCTTTTGGTCGTTTACTCGTGTGCACAGCCGGACATCAGAGCTCGCCTGCAGAGCCAAGCAGTGTAATAACTAAGAGATAGTTTTCACTTTCTTTGAAATGTTATTAGCGACACCTATATATTATTTACCCTTCTGTGAAGTTTGTCCAGTGCTGTCTTAAATGAGATGGCTCGAAAAGGCACATGGGGTTCATGAGGTTCGTCGCTTAATATTGGTAGAGCTTGATAGATTTCCCGAAACGTTTTTTTGTTTTTTGTTTTTCTTTCCATCTTGTCTGCTCCCTTCACCTCCTTTCCCCTCTCACCTTCCTCTTTGTCCAGGTATTTTTTCCCTCTCATATTTGGCAGGGACTCATTGGCTTTTTTAAAAACCTCTGTCACTGACTGTGGTTATGGAAACAGTGAAACCTGCAGAATTGTTGTTGTTGTGCCAGGCATCATAAAGACACACACACACAATAACTTACAGACATTAGGGAATCATGTTGGAATTTAGGGTTGCAATGAGGGACAGTTTTATTCTTTTCAGGACATTATTGTGTTACAGCCAGTAGTGACTCTGACTGGTGGGTCATCTTAGATTCTTCAGATACTGGTTTCACATCCAGTGGCTCATTGAAATGTATCTTCATATCTGGTGACTTATAATAAGGCTTTAATCTACTTGAGAGCCCTGATTTACTGCCTGAAACCTAATGTTTGATACATAGACACACACACAGGGCGTTAGGCCACCCAGTGCAGACATCTGTTGATACCTTACAGTTTGCATGTGTCCACTGATGCCTATTGGCTTGCTTTTGGGCTTATCCGTTCATTAAGTTGGACAGGAATGTCTTTGATCTCCACCTACAAGATGTAACTGCATCTGTTTTCTTTTCTTTAAAAAGAAAAAATCAAATTCTCATTTTTCCCCCTTTTCCCATTGTTAGTGACTAGTTGCAAGGAGTTAACTAGTTATTTGCTGTCCTCCCAGTGACTGATCAGTTTATTCTGTAGGTCCAGTTTAGTTTTATTTATTTAGAAGTATTTCAGAACAATTAGCTCAAGGTGCTTTCTATATTAGAGAGAAAACCCCAACAGTCACATGCACAAGCCCTTGGAGATGGTGGGAATGAAGAACTCCCTTTTAATAGGAAACCTCCAACCAAAACAGGCCTTCTCCTGTGAATACTGCAGCAGCGGCTTGTGTGTCATTGGCAAGCATAAAAAGACGCACACAAGGCGACCAACATGGCGTGTATACTGGAGTCTTAAGGAGGGGACATTCTTGTCATGACTAATTATAGCATGGACTTTTTTTTTTATTGTGCAGCTCAGTTCCTGTTGACAAGTGGCAACATTGCTTTTGTTTGTTTTTTTGTTTTTGTTTTTTTCAGTCAGGTTGCATTTGCACACATTATTCATTGATCAGGAGCAGAAAGAAGTAAAGACCGTAGTGTCCTAATGTAACTCTTTGTTGAGGCTTCAAGGCTTCTAACATCAACATATACATGTTGACATTAGCTGTAGGTAAAACAAAAACAACACACAAAAAACCTCCCCCGAGAAAATGCAAAAAAAAATAAAAAATCCCATTCAGATTACATTTAGGAAGTGGGCTCACCTGGTAATTTTATTTAACCATTTAACCATAACAAGCTCGAGTCATGATAAGCCATAAATATTAGCTGTACATCAAATACCCATCTATATGGCAAACAAAAGGACAATAAACATTAAAATGAGTATGTGACCTAAAAAAAAAATAAAATAGAAAGAGGGAAGGAAACTTGAAGAATAAGCTTGAAATGTTCAAGGCCATGCTTAATATGCTGCAACTTAAAAGCTAAAAGTTTGTTTGTTATCAAATTTAAAGCAAAGTTGGAATTTTAAGGACATTTTTAGATATTAAAAAAAAGAAAATACACTTTAAAAAGGCTGTTAGTTAAAAGAGGTGAAAGCCAAAGAAAAATGTAACACACCTACTGGACGTATATACTTGCATCTCAAGAAATTTGCATGTGGTATAAAAAAGTTTAAAAAGATTTGGTTTTTAAATTTAAATAGTACCAACTTCAATGTATTATCTAACTGTTGCTTGTTAAAACCTCACTATTCAAATTTGACTTGCTTACGTTGTATTTGTATAGGATCTGTCTGTCTAGTTCAGCACACGCAACATGCAGAAGACTGCTGACTTGACAGATGATTGTTATCAACGACCAGTGTCGAGGCTGGCTGTTTTCAGAATGCTGTAGTAAGCAAATTAATGGAAAACTGACTGGATCAGTGTGGTTGGAAAATGTGGACAGTTACAGGGATCATCACTAGTTTACATACGTAAATACAGAACACGGATTCAGTTTGTGTGAGATGTATATAGACTGCATACAGTCACTTTGTTCATGAGAGTGTAACATTAATCATTATTAAAAGAAGATTGATTAGTGGCACCCTGACTCATTTTTTGCTGGTTTCTGTGGGGTGATTAAAAACCAACTTTAAAGTATTAATGCTCCAGGTTATCCTGCAACAGTGGTTTCTATTTGTGACAGCTAATTTAAAATGAGGTTGTATTACATAAATACAAGTGGCAAAAGAGTGTTTGGCAGCTTTAAAAGTTGAAGCCGACATACAGGCGTGTTTATAAAGCTGCATTTTGTCTGAGAAAAAAGGAGGTCAGACTTCCTTTTTTCCTCATTTGAAAGTCCAATCTAACACTGTTGACTTCAAACACACAAACACACACACTACCTGTTAGTCAACCAAAATAGCACACAGTCACAAGCCCATGTGAATGCAGGCTCCAATGGTAGTTGTGCATTGCATCCTACTGCCTGTAAATCATTACAGGACTGATGTTATCGAGGTTTCCTGAGTCTCTTTTGGTAAAAGCGCACACACTCTTTTCCTTTCCATCCATTTTTTTTTTTATCTCCGTATCTTTTTCCTATCGGGGAAACAAACACAATTCCGAGGAAACTGTTTGATTAAACCAAATCTAATGAGTGTCAAGATTAACGTTTTATTTTTTCGACAACTGAATTCATGTTTTGAAGTTCTGTGCTGTTTTTGTAACATCTTCACCAAATTTTTGACCCCCCCCCCCCACTGTATTATGAAAGCGTAGGTTCATGAATACTGAAATGTCTGCGGTCTGCAGGTCTGACGGCTGTGGGTGGTCTGTCCCTGATGGGAGGGGGCTACGTCCCAACTTCGACTGCTGAGACACTGGCTGTGCTCGCTGCCTTCATCTCTTCGGTCAACATTGCTGGTGAGTCACCCTAACACAGACACCTGCCAGTTACAGCAACCCAGAGCCAATGAAATATCATTTTGGGCCGAAGATTGAGGTGTTTAATATTGATTGTGCAATAACATCATTTCAAACCCAAGTTTTGCAGCTGCCCTCTCTGCCCACCTGCTCAGCCCAGAGTCGGTGGCTCTCGCTTGGACCACACACATCCATTCCTGCTATTAGCCTCAATAATTTCCATTATAATGACAAACTGTTCCTGGAGTCATTATAATACTCATCGCTCTGTAATAGTCCTGGGAAAAACAGAGTGTTCCTCCAGGGCTGAGCCATGATTTAGTTTTAATTTCTCCTATTAACTCACTGCTAGACACCAGGACAGACTTTGATGCAAGCAAATAAATAGTTGACTTGCGTAACAGATACATTTGGCTTGTTTGTTAAAATATACTGATGCATCAGTGGAGTGTTAGAGATGCAGAGGGCATTAAGTGGAATCTTACCACAGATCAATCATTGCTTTCAAATGCATCACTGTACAAACCACTTTTTAGCGCTTTCACTTAACTTTGCTCTTTCTTCTGAAATACCACAGCCTTCATTGACATACCTACCAGTTATTTTTTTAATGTTCTCTTTGAGTTGGGTTCCTCAGACATATTTCATAGCAGTATACCACATTACCATAACCCCATGGGAACAAACTTAACATGCCATGGAAACGGACAAACACAATAAAGACAGAGCGCAATTAGGTCTATGTAAAATGTGAACATGCTGCCTTATCAAATCCATCTGTTAGCAAAAATCTGAAAAATGCCTGAAAGCTCCAGTGGGGTGGTTGCACTGCAAGAAGGGTAAAAAACCCAGAGCTACGTTTTTCTAAGCTACCGAACTGAAAACATGAGCCTTTCAGGCCTTTCAATAAAACCGAAAACATGCAAAACTGGGATTCTGATGTCTGCATGTGCAACAGGCACTGTCTTGCTGATAAGTCAAAGGTTCAAATGCCTGTTTAAAGCTAATATCAACTAATTGGCTACTTTATTAGGTATACCTGTTTTACTGCTCACTAAAAGCAAATTACAGTAATAGAAGCAAGTAGCAAGTAAGTAGTAGTAGTAAATAACTACTTGTTACAACCAAAGTACACAGAAAAGTATCACCAAATAAACAGAACGTCATATCTTGAAACATATGGGCTATAGCAGCAGAAGACCACACCAGGTGTCACTCCTGTCTGCTAAGAAACAGGAAGCTGAGGCCACACTTAACACAGGCTAATCAAAATTGGACAACTGACAACTGGAAAAACGTTGCCTGGTCTAGTGAGTCTAAAAAAGCTTAAACTGGTGTCTTGAACAAGAAAATTGGTTCACTTTACTCAAATGGCTTCCATAGTGAGCAACTGTGTGATGATGTCATGTCAACATGGACTAAAATCTCTGAGGAATCTTTCCAGCACCTTGTTGAATCTGTGCCATAAAGAATTAAGGACCAACCAAGTATTAGCAAGATGTACCTAACAAAGTGGCCATTAAATGTATTCATGTAAGCGAAGCAAAAGCATTTTGACATTTTAAAGATTGTATAATTCATGTTTTAACATTTTGAGTATTTAATTTGTTTGCTATCACGTGATAGCACGATGAGCTTTTTTAACAGCTAGTTGCCTTTTTCTTAACTTTATTAATGGGTCAAAGTTTTTACTGGTCTTGTGAGATACTTCATCTTTTACTGAAAATAACAGGCTAAAAATGTTGTATGTACATTCTTTGGTTACCGGCAGCATTCCCAGCACAGTATTTAGCAGATGTTATCATGGTGAGGTGCTAAATGAAGTAAGATAAGCAGTGTTTATCAGAATTTCATAACTCTGTTATTGCTTAATCTGACACAGTAAATCAATATTATGCTGTCTGAATGAGCTCAAGCACAAATCTTCCAGCATGAGTGTAAACTCTTAATCTTTATAGGCTGTTTTTCTTGCAAGCGTTCCAAATATAGTGCCACTAGCCCCATTTTTGGTTAAGAAAATACCTCCAAAAGAGACTGATACTGGCTTAGAGTTGTTTAAATACACATTTGTTTTTGTTTTTTAAAACCTGTTTACTGAAACATATTCCAATTATAGTTATATAATGGACATGGATATGATGTGTACACTCTCAGTTTTCATTTGAGGGTGTCTACATTCAAGAGGTGCAGGACAAAAAATGAACGACACTCTCCAGGAGGTAGGCGTATCGATATCTAAGTCTACAATAAAGAGAAGACTGCATGAAAGTAAATACAGAGGGTTCGCTGCAAGGTGCAAGCCACTCACAAGTCTCAAGAATAGAGAAGCTTGACTGGACAATGCTTAAAAAACAAAAAAAAACAAAACAGCAATTCTGGAAAAACATTCTTTGGAAGGATGAAACCAAGATCAACCTCTACCAGAACGATGGCAAGAAGAAAGTATGGAGAAGGTGTGGAACAGCTCATGATCCAAAGCCACCACATCGTCTGTAAAACACAGCAGTGTCAGGTTAGGGCTGTGTGCAGGCAGGAGTGGTGGTAAGGAGGACCCAAAGTGCAGACGCTCGGAGGCAAAAGTGTATTTCAAAACTCAGCTTTTATTGCTGGCAAACGTAACAAAAATCCAAATAAACTTACAAGAGCAGGCAGACAGAACACACAGCATAAATGAGGGTAGACCACGACACAGACACAGAGAAACACAGGGCTTAAATACACAGGGGGAGCAATCAGGGAATGGGTAACAGGAGGGAAACACAGCTGGGGCAAATCAGGCCTAACGAGACAAAGGAAGCAAAACCAGACGCATATACATGAGACACGGACTTTCAAAGTAAAACAGGAAACATAACACAGACTGAACTAAAGACACAGTCTCGCATGCAGGCACTGCAACAGAGGGAACAGAGACATGGGACCAGGGCAGACAGACACTGACTGGACACGGGGATATAGCTACTAAGGATACACAGAGACGCGAACTTGACAAGGAGATACAGCTGACAGGGAAGTCAGAGCAACTAGAGAAGACAGAGATATAAACCATAAGACAGAACTCAAAGAAACCAAAGACTAGAAATGATAAATAATATAATAAACTCAAAAACCCTGGGTCAACGACCCAGGCATCCTAACAAGCAGAGGCAGTGTGATGTCTTGGGCGTGCATGGCTGCCAGTGGCCCTGGGACACTAGTGTTTAGTGATGATGTGACACAGGACGGAAGCAGCCGAATGAATTCTGAGGTGTTCAGAGGCATACTGTCTGTTCAAATCCCGCTAAATGCATTAAAATTGATTGGGCAGCGTTCCATAATACAGATGGACAGTGACTAAAACATACAGCCGAAGCAATCCAAGAGTTTATTTGAGCAAGAAGTGGAATATTTTTGATTGACCAATTCAGTCACCTGATCTTAACCCAGTTGAGCATGCATTTCACTTGTTGAAGACTAAACGTTGGATAGAGGCCCACAAACAAACAGCAGTAAAGGCCTGGAAGAGCATTAAAAAGGAGGAAACCCAGCATCTGGTGATGTCCATGAGTTCAAGACTTCAGGCAGTTATTGCCAGCAAAAGGTTTTCAACCAAGTATTAGAAACGAACATTTTATTTTCAGTTGTTTAATTTGTCCAATTACATTTGAGCCCCTAAAATGAAGGGATTATGCTTAAAAATACTTTAGTTACTCACATTTTTATGCAATCTTTTTGTTAAACCCACTGAGTTCAAGCTTAAAGTCTACACTCAAACTGCATCTGAGTTGTTTCATTTAAAATTCATTGTGGTAACGTACAGAACCCAAAATTAGAAAAAAGAAAGTTGTCTCTATCCAAATATGTAACTGTATTGACCCAGTCTGGTCTGGAATAATAGTCGATTATTAGTACATGTTTTAAATGGGACATTATGTGACTAAAATTACATGTACGGGACAGAAACAGATGCTAACCTCCGATTCACCCCTCTGTGTATTAGTGCATGCGTATGCACGTGGCTACAGTCATGCCAGAGGGGAAAAGGGAGGCATACATGCAGTAATGTGATCTTGTCCTGTAAAGCAGTAAGACACTGTCTGCTCCCGGTTTGACACTTTTGAGGTTTTCTACTTGAAATATTTACCCTGACATAAAGTAGACTCATTAAATTCCTAACATTGGTTATTGGGCTTGGCAACAAAATTTAGCTATGTCCTTTAAAACACCTGTTAGTCTAAAAATGTAGAAACTGTTTTTCAGGTGCGTCAACTATTTTTACTCTTTTTCTTCTCCTCATCTTGTTGTTTTTAGTTAGTTTTTTGTGTTTTTCTGTATAAATGATTATTTTGTTAATTTTAATTGACTTAGCAGTTGTCAATATAAGTGTCTTCATTTCCTCAACAGGTGGTTTTCTGGTGACTAAGAAGATGTTGGACATGTTCAAACGTCCCACTGATCCCCCAGAGTACAACTACCTCTATTTGCTTCCTGGTGGTGTCTTCGTCGGAGGCTACGCTGCTGCCCTGCAGTCTGGATATAACATCGAACAGGTGAAAGAGGACATTTAAGTTGTGTCCGTTAGTTAAAGTGTTTTCATGTTTTCTCACTGAAGCTATTTTCTTTATCCATGTGCATTGATGCAAAACAGCTCATGACTATATAAAAGTCCTTGAGACCTCCAAAATGTATTCTTTGATTCCACAGATGTTGTGCAGGAACTCTAAGTAAAATCATTTGGACTTTTCTTTTTTTTTTCCATCCTGTGGTTCCTTAATCCTTGTCCACAACCCTTCTTTTCCATTCTCTCTCTTTCCCTGACCAGATGATGTACTTAGGCTCAGGCTTGTGCTGTGTCGGTGCCCTGGCTGGCCTTTCTAACCAGACCACAGCCCGTCTGGGTAACACTTTAGGTATGATGGGAGTCGCAGGCGGGATTGCAGCCACTCTGGGTGCTCTCAAACCAAGTCCTGAGCTCCTGGCACAAATGAGTGCAGCCATGGCTGTGGGTGGCACTGCTGGTGAGTCTGTTTGCATTTAGAGTTGCAAATAAAAACTTGAAAATTACCAGGATCTCAGTACTGATTACTGATGACATGCAGTCTGATATTCATCTAAGTCACAAATGGAGATAAAAACAGTCTGAGTAAAGCAATGACACACAAACATTTGTCTTTATTTAACATGGTGAGTAATAAATTACACTGCAAGCTTAAAAGCTACTAATGTCTGGTGTTCAGATTTAAGACATGAGATTTGATGCGTGGGCGGCAGGAGGTGCCATTCCTGCTCCTCTTAAGGAAAACCTGCTTGGCATTTAACATGCCTTGATTGCGACAGCTTTCACAAGATCTTAGAAGCATTACTGAGGTAAAAAGAAAGGCTAGAAAACTACAGGGACCTGACTGTTCATCAGTCGACAATGAGCCAAATTGTTTTAGACGTACTGCAAAGATCATCCCAAGGTTTCAGTCCGAAAAGAGGTAAGCACAAGGGTAGCAGCAAAACACCTGCAGACATCTTCACAACTGCATGAAAATAGTAAGAACAATAACGAAACCACTACCCCCCCCCCCCCCCCCTTGCAACAATATAATGAATATGTATAATGAATGAAATAATGGAGCTAAATTGTATGAAGTAATCTTGTCAAGGCAGCAGTCCATAACCTTGAGATTGGGAGAGGTTGGGTGTTGCAGCAATATTGATGCAAAGCAATAAGCACACAAGTTAATTAACACCAGAAGAGCTGGAAGACGGTGAAACAAGATTCAGGTTTTGATTAGGTTTGACTCTAATCCAGCTAAGATCCTGAGATATGACCTTTAGAGGGATTTTTTTGATCTTGACATCCTGGGAGTTTTGTATGAAGAAAGGCTCCACTGTTTCTCCTCAGCATTCTGCATGTTGCAAAAGCACTTACTGGACATACTCGATTGTTAAAGGATGTTCCACAAGTTACTGAATTCAAGAGTTAATGTTTAACTCTTTCCAGCTTCCACCATAACTACTTAATGTGTTCAATTAAGCAATGAAAAGCACAACTATTTGTGTGTTAATTAGCTTAGTCAGGTTGTATTCAAGTTGATTGAAATCATCGTAACTCCAAATGATTCACAAACTCCCTTCTTGCAGCTGTGCATAGATTTTAAAAGGTCGACTTGTCCTTCTCCCCTACACAGAAGTAGGAATGTCTCTTGACTCAAATATATTGAACGCGGCTTTTGCATTGTTTGCATGTATTCTGGCCTTGGCTACATTAGGTTAGCAGGTGTGTTAAGAGCAGTGATATTTACATCATGACTAAATCTCTGCCAGACAAAGCAGATCTGTCAGAATGGTCAGCATCACACATTACTCACTTTCTCTCTCTTTGAGGATTGTTTGATCATTTAAATGCTAATTGTTCCAACCACAAAGCCGAAACCCAGACTAAACTATCCACACAGACAATAATGCTGTTTTTCTTTTTAACCCCAGATACGGGAATGTATTTCACACACGCACATGTACAGAAAGTGTAGACCAACTCACACACACGGAATTTCCCCAAGCAAGCCTCATCAGCAACACCTGGCTCTTTAGATGGGCCCACTTCCCAGCAGTCCTGAGTGCATGTGCATGTGCTTGTGATTTGCATGTTATTTGTGTGTGGGTCTTTCAGGGCCACTAAACTTTATTTACTTCTTATCTTTCCTTCTCTCTAGGCCTGGCCATTGCTAAGAAGATCCAGATCAGTGACTTGCCCCAGCTGGTGGCTGCTTTCCACAGTTTGGTTGGCTTGGCTGCTGTGCTCACCTGTGTGGCTGAATACATGATTGAGTACCCACACTTCGCCACAGACCCTGCAGCCAACCTCACCAAGATAGTTGCTTATCTTGGAACCTACATCGGTGGAGTCACTTTTAGCGGCTCTTTGGTAGCATATGGCAAACTGCAAGGTGAGAGCTGCAGTTGCATATACTAAATATTGAATGGAAAAGAAACATTTACACTTGCTGATGTACAGGCACACTTTGGAATAATGCTGACATGTTATTATAAAGCATATTTATTACACTTTTGATCATCCTGGTTGCCAGAGAGGAGGCAGATGCAGTCCATCATGAGATGCTACGTTTAGGTGCACGATACATGTTAGGAAAACCATGGATCTGGGTCAACTGTAAAGCTACAGTTAATGTTAATTTTGCAAAGCTCTTTTTAGAAAAATATTTTTTAAGCTCAGATGTGCTCTTTCTTTACTTTGTTTCCAAGAGCCTGGGAGCTGGGAGTCATTGAGCTTTGCTTAGCATAAACACCATATAAGCAAAAGTAAACTCCTTGTTTAAGTTAATAAGCAGTCTTAATTATGGGTGGCAACCTCAATGCCTGAAAAATTAAGCTGGTATGGAAGTGCCAAAAAGTGCAGCTCCCTTACTGGCCACTTGAGGCTGCTCCTAAACCACCTCAGTCTCCAGAGACTTCCATGTTAAAATGCCCAGCTTACAACAGTTTGGTCCATTATGGATAGTTTCCCGCTTCATAACTACTTCGTACTGAGTGAATCCGTTTAGATACTGTTAAGGCCAAAAGTTAGGGATGCGGTTTCTTTGACAGATGTGCCAACACAGAGTGTAGATGCAGATAGCTTGAAGCTAGGTTTCACACCTGCTACTCAGATTTACTGAACTAGACTTCTCTGCCATGCTTTTGCTGTTTGGTAGGGACAAGTGATGTGGATTACAGTGTGGTACAGACCAATTTGTGTTTTAGCTTCAGTGAGTGAATTCTTGTATTTTGTTATTGCTGTGTTGTTTCAGATTGATAAGCAGACATCTGTGCATTCCAACTTACTAACCATACTTGCTAAATAAGAGAACTTGGAACTGTTTTCTTCAGGTACCTTCTGACTATAAAAGTCCAAAGCGTTACTGTTGAGACCGGGTACCATCACGGCAGCTCCGTCCATCTTTAGTTTCCAGTTCCTGTCTGAATACTGCAATTCGTTTAACTCAGCGGTCCCCAACCTTTTTTGCGCCACGGACCGGCCTTTAAGGTGTCGCGGATAAATACAACAAAATAAAACTAGTACCGGTACCGAAAAAAAGAAGATTTATTCATAACACACGTGAAAAGACCAAGGAAAACAGAGTTAACAATAAAAACGATAACAAAATAACGCTGAAAACCGTTAAAAACCTTGAAAACCATACATTTCACACCTGAGCCTCAACTCTCGCGGCCCGGTACCAAACGACTCACGGACCGGTACCGGTCCGAGGCCCGAGGGTTGGGGACCGCTGGCTTAACTCACTTCTTGTTTTTGTTATAATTGAGATGATATTTCATATGTGTGTATGGTTAAGTTTTATTTGCGATTGTTTTTCCTAAACATGACCAGTTAACTGACCTGCAATTATTTTTTGACATTTGGAGGTGAAAAATGATCAAAGAAAAAAATGTTTTCTTTATTGATTAACAAACTTAACTCTAACCTGCATCGACTATATACACAGACACACATATGCACACGTTGCTGCCAGCTTGATCATACTGTGTTTATCCACATAAGGAAGTCTGCTGCTTCATGTCACCGCTGCTCGTGGTGAAGCGTTAAAAAAAGAAGCCCAGTTCATCAGGTTCATGTGCTGGCTCCAGTCCTTGTAATCACACTGTAATTTCCATGTTGACTGAAAGTGTTTCATAAGGACAAATTATGCATCAACATGGCATTCAGTTAATGATAAGTCTCAAGTGGTGGTTGCGAAGGAAGAAATCTAAAATGATAAATGTCACACATACAAAAAAAAGCTACTGCTAGGAGTTTGAGTGTACACCTAACAGATTTTTTTTTTTTGTTCTCACCACTTTTCTCCACATGCAGGTATGTTGAACAGCGCTCCTCTGATGCTCCCCGGTCGTCACGCCCTGAATGCCACTCTTATGGCAGCAAGTGTCGGTGGGATGATTCCCTACATGCTGGATCCAAGTTACACCACAGGCATCACCTGTCTCGGATCAGTGTCTGCTCTCTCTGCTGTCATGGTATGCTGTGTTTAAGTATGAAGTCTGTTTTTTCGCTCTTAAAAATCACAGATTGAGAAGTTATTTCATACCGACAGACTGGACATGATGGTAAAAAATTTCATGAGTGGTGAAAGGGCATAAAGAAGTCAAGAGAAATGATGCCAGAGAGGTGTAGAAAAGAGACAAAACGAAGGGATTTGCTCATAAATGTCAGGAGGCTTTTTGCACAGGAAACAGTAGCTGCCCAGAAATTCAGAATGGAGCAGAGTTGGCAGTGGCCAAACTGCTGGGTTAATTTTCTCCACTGTCGTTAAGCTTAACGTTTGAAATTCTGTAGAAATCAGAGACAGACATCTTCAATGCAGGCATTTCTCCATAGCAGTGTCAAATGTTAAGCATGTGACAGTGAACAATAACAATAAACAACAACCCCACCTACTTTTAAATCTATTTTTTTACTGATAGTCTTTAGATTTACAATTAGCAATAGTTATATTCTATGAAGTTAGACTTAGGCTCTATAGAGAAGCATTTTACAGTGTTTACAGTGTAAAAAAATAAAGGAAAGTGATAATTGTTCTCTTTAGAGAGTCTTTAGGCCTTCAAAGTTTCATTTACTGATGCTGAGTACTTTATACATTAAGTGAAGAGCCGGGCAGTACATGTTAAAAACAGAAGAAATTTTATGCACAGCCGCACGTGCCAATCCCCCTAAAAACATCAACATGTCCCCGGAGAAGGTTGATGGATATCATTTCACAGTTTGTTTTATATTTCTGTCCTCTAATCCGTCGTTAAAATACAGTATAATGCATCATCTACTGTACATGTGTGCGTTTCTTAACACTTCTGGATCCTGCGGAGGCTTTCGTAACTACAGTTGGCTGTTATTAAACAAAAGCTGTTCAGATGATAGCGGGAATGGAGGACAAGAAAAATCTGATTGTGAAAAATATGTCTAAAACTAGGATGATGTTTTTATCCTTTGAAAAGAAAATGTTGTTTATTTAATTATTACAAAACACTAAGTGGACAGGAGTTTCATTCTAGTATATTTAAAAGTTTGTAAGGTTTTTTTTGAATGTGAGTGTCTCAACACTAGAGTGCGAATATTACATATATTACATTACTTAACCTTAATCCTAACATTGTAACATTCAGACATTAACCTAACAAATTATTAGTTGTATTTTGACAGTCGGATTTTATGGAATAGCACCTACCAAGGAAAGTAAAAGAAAGAAAGAAACATTAGTCTTGCTCTGTGTGCACACTGCTGAGGAAGGACAGAGATGTTTTCATTGTGTACCAATCTCTGTGTAAAACTGTGAAAGTCACACTGGATCCTGCTCTGCTCTGTTTCAATAAAGCACCGGGTTCATGTGCAGTATCACGGAGCAGGAATGTGCAGGGCTCGGCTCTACACAGAGCGAGGACTAAGTGTAGAGTTGACACGACAGAGCCCAAGTTTTGGCACGCGCACATGCTACAGGATTGTTTGGTCTGTTGTTTGGTGGCGGCTTATGATGTCATAATATGTCATGCATAATGAAAGTTTTGTGGTTAGAAATTAGATGTTATTGTCGTGGAATTAAAATGACACAATGCTTTTTTTCAAGGTGTTACAGGTGTGTACACACCACAAATGGGTCATTGTAGCCTGTTGGTATGTGGTTGCTGAGCAACACATTAAAACTACTTTTAGCTGCTACTTTGTCACCTCGGTGGATAGGTCCATATCTGTTTTGGGGTTGTTGTTTTTTTTGGTTTTTTATACCAGATGCTCTTCTTAATGCAGTCCCAAAGGGATTTGTGTCTCCTCCCAGAGTCAAACCCGAGATGTTTTGTTTGTTAGGTAAATGTGTAAACCACTACATTATGGAGCTGCTGCACTGGCCTCATAATATCTGATATAGACAAGAAGTGTCAGGGGCCTTTGTGCCAGTTTTAGCTACTCAACTCCTGATTGTGTTGGAGGAGTTTGCAGTGATGATTTAAGAACTCCGCTGCTGCGCTGCTGTATGTTCGCAGCACAAAATTCTAATATTGGCACATACTGGACGACATATATGCAAAAATCGCGGCCAATAGCGTCAAATTAACGTCAGCAAACGTGTCTGTCAGTTGAGCTCATAGCTGCTCTCAATTTTGCTGCTCTAATGAATACTTAAGATGATCACAGGAGTGGGTTTAACCACACATTTCCTACTCCTTTCTTCCAGGGTGTAACACTGACAGCAGCTATTGGAGGTGCTGACATGCCGGTGGTAATCACCGTACTCAACAGTTACTCAGGCTGGGCCCTGTGTGCCGAGGGCTTCCTTCTCAACAACAACCTGCTGACCATCGTCGGAGCTCTCATCGGGTCATCTGGAGCCATTTTGTCATATATTATGTGTGTGGTGAGTGGAGCACAGACTCAGCATCTCATGTGGCAGATAGTTTAATGTGGTTGTTCCTTATCTGTCCACCAGGAGGGACTCTTAACTTTTCCATTATAGCAAGAGTGTGGAGTTGCTATTCTAAATATTCCGGCCACAAATGTGTGAAATTCATAGCCATGTTTTGTTTTAGACAACAGCGTTTAGTGTAAAGTAAATATGAAATAAAGCATCTTAATTTCCCCCCCTCCTCCAGGCCATGAATCGCTCACTGGCTAATGTGATCTTGGGAGGCTACGGCACATCTTCCACCGGCACAGGAAAGCCCATGGAGATCACAGGGACACACACAGAAGTCAATGTGGATCAGACTGTCGAGATGATTAAAGAGGCCCAAAACATAATCATCACTCCAGGTAAGACATACACACACAACCCTATACTCACACTGAGGATTTTATGTGAGTGGAAAAATACAGTACTTTGACTTTGCCAGTCTCTTTTTTGCCATCATTAGCACAGTGTGTTCTGTTTATTTAACCTTTTGTTAACCCGTGTTACATCATTTTGCTGGGTTAATTGACAAGTCCTGGTGGAGCGCACGCGCACAAACACACACAAAAACACATACACACACACACACACACGTAAACCCGCTGTTAGGTTTCTGTGTGGTCGTCAGTGCTCGTAAATAGACATTCTGCAGTGCAGCTTATGTATGCAAGGTCAAAGGGGGAAATTAGATGGAATGAGGCTATGTTGGTTTTTTTGTTGACAACTCAAATACTACACTCCAAATTGGCTTCTAGTTCCTTTTTCAGGGTTAAAGAGTGGGTTCCAGTCTTTGTTCCAGCTATATGATTTTCTTTGTTTCACGTGTTTTCAATATTTGTCTAGATATGTGCCTGAACCTCCCACCTGGACTATAACGATTGTCCTTGGAGCTGCTGCTCTAAACTCATTATTGTGTGGCCCACTGACATTTCGGTCCCCTCGTCTAGACTGTTGTTAACCATTTGGAGTTCCAAAGGGTTGTTTCGCTCACGTGGGTACATGTAAACACAGACCAAAGGCATCTAATCTGCAAACTGGTGATTCCAGTCACAGCGCTGAGTGCCTGTATACAAAAATGAAGTCTTCAGAGGAAACCACTGCAATTTACAAGAATTGCAAAATTAAAGTGGTCACGTGGTCAAGTGAAAAAGAGGTGATCCATGGAGAGAGTGGCATCCAATTTAGGTTAAACCATCCCACCCCCGCTTCTTTTCTGGGACTAATGGCAGATGAACAGGAACATGCCTGACAGCTAAAACCAAAACCAGCCCCCCAAAACAGATATATTTTCTTAGCCTTTTCTCAAAAATGTTTCACAAACAAATCAACACCAAGACAGGATAAATAATAAAATACCAGACATTTCTTCAGTTGGTCTGTTATTACTTATTTCCTGCTCCATATTTTGAAAGGTTTTGAATGATTTACATTAATAATTGTTTATCTTGTACTTGGAGCAGCTTCTCGGGTCATTCATTGCTATCTTGTTTAAACCAGCTTTCTTCTGATTGGCTTCCCCTCACAAGCAGAAGGTTTGACCAACAGGTGGATGGGGCTAATGGCCAGAGCTGTGTGCTTGAAATTATCATATGGAGGATATCTCCTCTCTTTGACATCATACAGATCCAAGAGTAGAAAGAAATGGCCGAAACCAGGCATTTTGGGCAGCTTCCAGCTAGTAGGGACACATGCTGGACAGTATGAGCTTTTAATAAGTAGCAGTATATGTGTAAGACAGAAGTTAAGCAGAATTTGTCTACTTGAAAAGATTCCAGCGCAAATACGATGATTAAAATCATTATCGTTCGCTTATCTGAAGTTGACTCACCTTGAAAGCAGGCGAGGTGAGTCAAGGGTATTCCAGATGTTCTCCCTCTCACAGTTCTCCATCTCAAACTCTACCCAGGCCATATGATAATATAATCTCACCAGTGAATTCTGGTATTACTTTGGGATCTTCTTCAAGTTTGTCATGCCCAGAAAATCTCCAATTGGAGGCACTGTGACATCCAGATGTCTTGGCTCCTTACTCTCTCTTTAAGGCTGATTCTAACCACCCAGTGGGGGAAATGCATTTCGGCTGCTTGTGTTCTGGTCATTACAAAGATCTTATGATCATGGGTGAGGGTTGGGACGTAGATTGACTGTTAAATGAAAGCTTTGCCTTTTGGTTTGACTCTCTCTTCACTGTGACACTCTGGTACATCTCCTAAATTACTGCTAAAACCGTCGCCGATCTTCTGGTCCAACTCCATGTGCTCCATGTTCCTATCACTTGTGAATAAGATCCCAGTCCTGGGAACTGAAATCCATTAAAACAAATTATAATACAATCTGTTGAATAATTGCCCGTTTTAAACAACATCAATCAGTTATCCAGACTTTGTTGCAAAGTCTGGATGTCAGCAAGCTTCTAAAATTCCACTTAGTGTTAAACATTCAAACATTCTTAATCTTAGATTTGTTTACAACTCTGTAGTTTTACAGTTTTAAGGTCTTTTCACTGCACATGTGCCATTTGTCACCTGTAATGACAGGTAAATATAAAACTTACACAGCCAGACTGTTTCCACTGGAGACTCATAAGAATTTTCTGTCATTGTGTATAAATTTGTGCGTCATTCGTGATAAGACTTTCTAAATGTTCAGCTGAAATTTGAATATATACAACACTTCATATGTCACTGTACAGAACCCAGTACAAATGTGAAGAACAATCGGAAATTTAATTGCTAAAACATGACAACAGCCAGAGTATAGAAGTAATATTTTTTTATGGCTATGCCTGCATAACTCACATCAGCCAGATGCATGGTTTGTTGAACTGTGTGAGGCAGCAGTAGTTTGGTGTCGTTTCTCTGCACCAGCTTTCAGTCAGTGCCCTTGTTTTCATTTCACCAATTCCCTCTAAATTGAAGCTGTCACAGTCAGTTTGCCTGACATCTGTGGAAATGATTAAGACACTGCCCCAATAAACACGGTGCGTTCTTGGCATTCATCCGGCTCGTGTCTTCATGGTCTGGGTCCACTTGTTGTTCTTATACGAGAAGCTCCACTGAGAATTTTGGAAGTGCAGAGGGATACAGTAATTTTGACAGAGAGAGGCAGAGAAGTGAAAAGCGCTACATTTTTCATTTTTGAGCTGGGTGGCAGTGGGTCAACCAATTTTCTGGAGATATTTTGGGAGGTGGGGTCTCTGTTTGTCTTCAGTAGAACTGTCATTTTAATTGGTGTGCTGTAACATGAAAGTTTTTGACTGGTTGTTGTGACAAGGTTAGTAAACATCACCGGACCGTTTGACATGTGTTTGTGTGTGTGAGCAACAGCGTGAGTTTAAAAAAAAAAAGAAAAAATCAAGTAGCATACTCCAGAATTATTATCAAACATGAGATAAATCCAAGTCTGGAAGGCAGAAGTATTTTAAGAAATCTTAAAATGATAAAAGCAAGATATTACAAGGAAATAAAGTGGGTTAAAAAATACTCTATTTTTACTCTTTGGTCATTCAGTTCATTTTCAGAATATTTATATTATTGGTGAGTCACTAAAGCAGCGTAATTAGACTGCAGAAATTAGATTTGAAGATTAGAAGATTGTTTCAGTCACAGAGACTGAGTGAGATGAAAGGGATTTTACAAATAAACATTCAGGCACTGTGTTGGCTGCCTCACTCTAGCTACGCTCCTTTCCTGCATGTGCTTTTGTAAGGTATATAGCTGTAACCACAAATATGTTTTGGCTAAATTTAAAGGGTTTGTTTGTGCTGGGTATATATAATCATCTAATTCTTGTCTGTTACTGCTTTGAAATCTATTTCAGGTTACGGTCTCTGTGCTGCAAAGGCCCAGTACCCCATTGCGGACTTGGTGAAGATGCTCAAAGAGGCGGGCAAGAGTGTCAGGTAAAGGAATGATAAAGTTGACTTTTTTTAAAGTAGATTTAATTTGTCAAAATAAACTGCTGCCAAACGAGTCCATGTTTAGTAAAAGTGCTGCAAAAAATACCATCAATTTTGTTTCTGAACAGGATTTTTATGGGTTGTAAATCTTGAGCATCTCTGGGTCATTTTCAACATGGCTGCTACTTTTAGATCAACTCCCCCTTTCACTTGTGCCTCAGTGAGAGGCACCGAACCTCCTTTCGTGGATCAAAATCCAAATGTCCCATCCTTCTAAGTGATTTCCATTTTTGGAAGTTTGGCAAATCAGAGCGAAAATTATATTTGTAGCAACCCCCCCCCCCCCCCCCCCCCCCCCAAAAACCCTCCTTTGTTTTGAGTGCACTCTGTCTGGACACCACAGTCCAGTTTCTTCAGACACCACCTGGTCTAACTCCTCACCTGATGTGCTGCCTTTGGCATTGGAAACAAAGAACTTTTTAACCGAAAGCTGCTGGATGCTCAGTCCCAGTGATGATCCTCTACGGGAAATTTGAGTCCGTTTTGAGCTAAAGCCGATGTTCACTGTGCACAAGTTTAAGGTCTGTGGTGATATCACATAACGGGCAGTGCGTGCGTGTGTGGTGGTGAGTGTAAGTGGTCAGATTTGGACTTCATATGAGCCATCTAAAAATGGTAGCTGCACTGGAAGCTGTTTGGGTATATCAATACATAATGTAGAAGTTATACTACGAAGGACATGACCAACAAGCGGAGACTGACAAGGGCAACAACACGTAGTGGGCATGTGTGTGTGGTAAAAAAGGAAATGCAAAAGAGAGGATGCGAAGGACAAGGTACAGTGGAAGCATGTGTAATTGTCCTGCCTCTGTCGTTTGATCGTGGCTCTTGCAGCTGCTATTGCTTAGAGCATTTGTACTTGATTAGAGGAAAGTGGGTGGTCAGAGAAAAACAGAAAAAACCTCCTTCACTCTGATCTCTTTCTTTCATTTTTTTTTACTTTGTTCTGTATTATTAAAACTCTTTTTTTGTCACTTATTTTCTTACTCTTTGTACCTGCTTTTGTCACCTCTTCCGCTTGTCTTTTTCATCCAGCCTCCTCCTTTTTACAGGGAACTAGCAATATAACACTTGGCCACAACTTCTGCTCATCCAGACCAAAACTACCGTGTTCCCCACTGTCGTCCTGTGCTTGCAGACCGTATGGAAATACACAAAAGGCATAAACTGACTTGCTAATTCACCCCAGAATCAGAAGGCCATCTGCTGTCTGTATCCGCCGAAGCTCGTCAAACAAAAATAAAAGATCAAACCTCCAAATAGTGGCCAAAGTGATTGGAAGGTTTCAGAAAAGGAGAACCAGCCACCAGTATTCAGTGGCTGGTGCTAATTTCCTACCGTGATTACATTACACGGCTAATTGAGTTTGAGAGCTGCGTATGCCCAGACACACACACACACTCAACAAATAACACTGGTGGGGGAGTGCAGTAGGTGTGTTTGTGTGGAACCAGACTGTAATCACACTCATCTCTCAACTCCATTTGTCCAGTTCTCTTTGATTTAAGGAAGTTGATGTCAATCAAGAAAAACTACGAACTAAGTTTGTACAAGTAGGACTGATTTATCATTTTAATGTATTTTTTTCACCCTCAGGTTTGGTATTCACCCGGTTGCTGGCCGTATGCCTGGTCAGCTAAATGTGCTCTTGGCTGAAGCTGGTGTCCCGTATGACATTGTCCTGGAAATGGAGGAGATCAATGAGGATTTCCCTGGTGAGAACTAGTTATTTCTGTCATTTAAAATCTGTACATTGTCATTAATTCATCCGTAAATGCTGCTGCCTTTTTACAGAGTTTACAATCAGACCCATTTATATTTACGAATGTAGGGTTAAAAGGATAGTTTGACTTCTATTGGAAAACCTTCAAAGGCCTTATATAGGTGAGAACAGAATTATTGGCCCTCTCATGAAAATTAAAAGTATTGCCCACGTGTTGTTACAACAGAGCAAGGAATTTTTAACACAGCTTTCTAAACATCCCAGTTTTATTTTGGATGCTTACATTAGTTTTAGTTTGCACACAGAAACAAAGTTATTTCACAAAAACTAGCAGGGCTAGAAGTATTATTAGCTGATGCTGTTGGTCAGCTGTGTGTCCTTTTTTGGTGGGTAACAGCCTGCAATCGCTTGTTTTCATTTTTAACAAGTCTCACAAATGTCTTCTGAGCAATTCCAGACCATTTTTCTTTAGTGAATCTCTCAAACACCTTTAAACGTGATGATCTTCAGGATTGGGCCTTGACCTCCAGTTTATCCCACAGATTCCTCCCACACTGATGAGATTCACAGTTCCAGGCACATTAAAGCATCCCCAGAGCATAATAGTCCCACCCCCATGTTTCAGTATTAAATGAACAAACAAAAATGAGTGGGTAAAGTGTTTGGGATTTTACCTAAAAATAAAAAAAATTGATGTGAAATAATGGAGATGTGATCGTACATCCTATCAGAAACTGACCTGGTCCTGGTGATCGGCGCCAATGACACAGTTAACTCAGCGGCCCAAGAAGACCCCAACTCCATCATCGCTGGTATGCCCGTGCTGGAAGTCTGGAAGGCGAAGCAGGTGAGAAATCTGGCGCATGCATGAGTGATAATAAGATTTATCCTGAAGCACAAAAACACAAAGAGGAACAAATGGAAGTGTTTACAACAATTCGACTGTCTGCACCTGCAGACCTGCTCATTTAAAGATGCACACAAACCTAAAGAAAAGAAGACAAAAACACACATGTATAGACGTATAAACCCAGGCTCTCACAGACTGTTGCAGTTCCAGGTGCAGTCCCATCCTGATCTCATTACTGAGACTGTGTCTGTGTGGAATATCAACATTTGGAGCATCCCACTGGCACTGATCAGAGATCTGTGATTTATACAGTGCTCCCACTAGTTTCCACACAGGAAATAAAACGGGACATTCTACCTAACCACACATGCAGAGACACACATACAGATTTTAAATCATTATTTTTTAAGTGCTCAATTACACTTTCATCACACACCACTTTTATAATTTAAATAATCTTTGGCTTTGACTCAGAGACTCATTCTTACTAGGAATTGCCTACTAAGAAACTTTTAAGGGTAAAAGTTGGAGTGTTTTTAGCGTTTTTCAACGATCATTTCTAAATGGACCATTTTGAAATTTCATTGTCTAGAAAACTACTTCAGCTTAGTCCTCCAATTTCTTTCTTTGTCATAAAATTCATAGTGGTTGGAAAATAAGAGAGAACACCATCACCACTTTTAAATATCAGTATCAACAGAAATTTCAGTTTCCTTAGATTAATTTGGATTTGACACCTGAGAAATATGAGAGTGAGGTTGAATGAAAATGTGTTTTGTTTGTTGTTTTGTTGCCATATTCAAGCTTTAATATCTGTCAAACCATTCTCCTAATTTGGACTGTTTTAAACGATATTATGTGCCTTGTATATGAGAGGCTGTAAATAAAATATCATCCCCCTGCCTGCAAAAGTTTGCTTTCTGCAGACGTCCAAATCTGCTGTCAGAGATTGGGGATTCAAATATTTCAGAGATTTAAGCATCCATAATTCTGTGTTAATTGGAGCTACAATCCTTTGAGTCCAGAGCCATAGTGCCATAGATTTACCCTGAAAAAGATTAAAGTTGCTTTCTGTGTGATGTAATCTCTAATGGTTAGATGAGACGTTTTTTGATCCTCCTTCCCTAGTTGCCAGATTTGATTCACTGTGACGTTCCAAGAAATATAAGTTGAACCTTTACCATTTTGATCCAGTGAATGTGATCCATGCACGGTGCAGATTTATGCGCTATAAGTCGTGCGGCAGTGCCTCAACCATTGTTAATGGAGGGATTGAATGGTGAAGATGAGGAAAACACTTTTTGCAGATGGTCCTTAAAACCTTTTTCTTCTGTTTTGTCATCTGTTTGTTGTCCAATCAGAAGCTTACCAGCCTGTGTGAATTTGTCTCCTTCCATAGGTGATTGTGATGAAACGCTCCCTGGGTGTGGGTTACGCAGCTGTTGACAACCCCATCTTCTACAAACCCAACACTGCAATGTTGTTAGGCGATGCTAAGAAGACTTGCGATGCCCTACAAGCCAAGGTCCGCGAGTCCCAGTAACGTGCCCCCTGCCTCAACCAGGCACCTCCGCTGAGAGCACACACGGAGAGAGAACGGACGATAACAATAAGGCTTAGTTTTTCCAAAAGTATTCCAGCATTCAGTTCATCTTTGTCCAATTGCAACACAGCCAAGTGAACAAAGATGATTAATAGGGTAAAAGCTTTTCTGCAAACCCTTTCTGTGATCTATGAATAAAAGCAAATGTGCTTTTGCAATCAGAGCTGAATAATGCAGATATTGTAGATTTATCATTTCCTAATGAGGTAATGCACAACTCTTTTATTTCTAGATCTTAAAGAAAGGGTTTGTCAACTTTCTGCATGTCTTCTGTTTAAGGGGAGCAGCTGACAGCGAGTCATCTTCATTATAGAGACGTATATTAATGTAAAACAGCCACAAATGTAGATAAGATGTTAGAGATGATGCATTTCACTGTTAAGGTGTTTTAGAAAATAGCCAGTAGCTAAAAGAAATATTAGACTTGGATTGGAATTTAAAAAAAATGATTGTGAATCACCAGAGGAGGTATGACAGACTTAAGCGCTAACATTTTACCACCCTGTAAAGATTCCTCGCCCCTTTTTTCTCCCACTTTGGTTTTGTTTTAGTCATGTGTTCCCTTTAATAGATCTGCTCTTTTTCTCCCCTGTACAAGTAAAAGGAAAAAAGGCAGAATAGTGCAACATTTCAGTTCCAGTTTTATACTGTATTGGGAGATTTTTTTTGTATTTGGTCTAATAATTATTTTAGAAAATGTCTGTATTTAGTGCTGTTTTGCTTTTTCTCTTTTCACTTGAGTGTATCTCGTGACCTTCCATCAACGCCTCGTGTTCACCAACCACACTTTGCTTCAAGAAAACAGCTGAGAAAAAATCCATTCAGACTTCTTCCGTCAGATGAGCAATGCAATAAACCAAAAGGATCTGAACGTTATGTGTGCCACCACAGCTGTGCTGAACGCTAGTGAAGCCCGTCTCACTCTTACAAACACTCTGATAGCCGACTGGATTTTTATGATGTGTTTGAGCCAGATGTGTTTCTTCTTTCTGTGTGGTTCAGATATTACAGTACACTAAATGCTATCCTGCTGGCCTTAATGGTAAAGAAGGTTTTGTTTTTTTTCTTTTAAGTGAATGTGGCTCATCCACTCCAATGCGTGCCCTCATTATTGCTCTACGGTGAAATGAAGGTTTGTAAAGTAGGGCCATATGTCAGTCGGCCTTGTTGCGTCGAGTCTAAGCAACTAAGCAGTTATTTAATTAAAATTGTTGCCACGATCCAGCAAATATGAGGTGTCCGTTATCATGAAGTACTTCTAAAATCTTTATTTCTTCCTTTCTTTTATTAAAGTCCAAAACACAAAAAAAGTGCCCAATGGCCCCTCGAATTCGGAAAGATTTGCGTTATGAAAAAACACTTGAGTAGATCACAGACCGAAAAAAGATGGCAGCCTCCACTTTCTACCTGTTGTGTCACAACAACACGTTTGAATGTGCTCCATTTATTTTCTGCTGCGCTTGCACTGCTGCAGCAGATCAATTGGCAAGAATGTATATTGTGGCGTAATTTTAACAATAGTCATGAGGTAACATGAGCAGTCTTCATCACTTTGTAATCTACAAGTACTGTATGCATTAGTTGTTATAGTATCATCCTGGGACCTGATATGTTGACAACTGTCCTACCTCTCCATTAAATGGCCAATACCTTTCCACGGGACCTTCACCTGACCAGTCACCTATTACATAATCAAGCACAGGATCAGGACAGACAAATTCCAACCAAACAGGACCAATAGCCTTCTGTTTTGTGTTCATGTTGCATTTTTTTTTAACCACCTGACCTCAGTTTGCTGCCAGCATGTTTGCTTTGTTGTGCAAGTGTAGAGCTGCACATGTCACTAGTGCTCATGAGGGCCTGTTGTTCTCACGTCTTAGCTTCCACAAGGAAATGCATTCTTTGTTTGATATCGAGCAAATTAAAAGTGATGGAAAATCTTGATAATTCTGCTAGTATTGCCCCCCCCCCCCCCCCCTTATGTCTGTTGCGTTTCTTCTTCTTTTTAAGGAAAGTATTTTTGTAAAGAGGCAGGGCAACAATGAGGTTTTAAAGTTGTACAACGTTTCAGTGCACCATGTTATGGAGACGAACTGATGAAATGTACTGTGAACTTGTTTTTTCCCCTCTTTTGTTTGTCATGGAACATTTTCATCCCTAATAAATCTGTATTTACACAAAAGTTTCCTGAAAGCGTAATTTCTTCCCTGACGTACACTTAAAGGTGAAAGGTGCAGTTGAATTCCCTTAAAGTAAACATGCTGATCTGCAAGGATTTCCCTGAGGTCCGCCACAGCTGTGAGGCTAATGGTACCAGCCCAATCTTCTATGGCAGAGTTGAAAACTAAAATATTTGCAGCAATTAACTAAATGAAGGATCACAAGCTGGAGGAAGGAGTTTTATCCACACTTCCACACATGCATCATTTCCCCAGTGGAGCTTTATAGAGACTAAACAACACGATCCACCGATGACCGCCACAACGCCGGATACTCATTAAACATGGAGAAAATTCAAGTTTATCCCTAATTCCTTAATGGCTCTGAACAAACTTCGGTTTGTGAGGGGCAGCCAGTCAGGTAGCAAAGTCTTATAATGTTAAAATGGCTGGTTTCACATACAGTGACACCAGCCATTGTTTTAGATTCTGATCTGTGAGTCATTCAGAGTTACTCCAGCTCACTCCTACCATGCTGTTATCACTTTTACACTTACAGCACATGTTCATGGGATTACATCACCTTTGATATTCCATTTGTGAACAAAACAAGGAAACGCTGCATTTTGAAGCTCCGAGTGTAATTAGAGTAAACAAATATGTCATCTTGGAAAAGTTCAAACTTCTGTTGGGTGACATATTAATCAATGCATGCTCTTGTGTTTTGTTTTTTAATCTGTTTTCTCTTGACTAGATAAAGGTCCTGTGCAGAACTAAGTACATGTGATGATTCGGTAGCTGTTAGAACCACCTTTAGAATAAAAATTGAAGTAATCAACAATGTGAGAGATTTTTATCACTCTTGCATTAGCATTAAATAATGTGCAACTCTCTTAAGGCCCCATCAGAGCATTTCAACCTTCACTGGGTTTTTGTAACACCTTGTTTTTTTGTTTTTCAGCCTTTCTGTTGTAGATTTGCTGCTGTGCTTGGAATCTGTAGTGTGACCCTGTGTGACACTGACCAAGATTTGGTTGTTGGACAGATGGCCTCACATCTGACTCTAGAATCCTGTGGTAGGACTGCGTGAACAAATTGCAAATTGCCCAATTGATAGCAAAGTGTCAGGGTCCCCAAATCGTCACCCCTGTGCTTCACAGATTGTATGAGATGTTTGTGCTGATATGCTTCGTTTTTCACCAAATGTATTCAGTTCGGACTGATCTGTCAAAATTTGTTTGGACATTTACTTAGAAGTCTTATCCTGTTCGGATGTCTTCTCCTGGGAAGATCAGCAGCTGTCTTGAATATTTGTGGATAATATTTCTCACCGTAGAATGATGGCCGTCAAATTGTTTGGGATTGGCCTTCTAACCCTTCCCAGATTGATGGGCAGCAGCATTTTCTTCTCTAAGATCACTGAAGATATCTTTCCAACTTAGCATTGTGTTAACACATGTCTGAATGCTGCGCATTAGCAAACAGCTCAAAGCAGTGAAAAACATAACTAACATTTTTGTGTTATAGATAATAAAAACAGCATGAAAAATTTAGCAGCATTTTTGCTTGGATTTTTAAAGCATGAAAGGAAACTATAAAGACAAATACATGCTTAAGGCAGCGCACTGATCGCTTCAGATGATAAGATGGTAGGGTTCACGATAAGATATGATACATTTTGTGATGATACTAAAAGGAAGACAGCCATACAAATAAAACACTGAAGCACAGCTGGGAAGTGACGTAACTCCGGCCACAAACATGATTCAAATTTTTGTTTTCCTTTAAAAATTAAGGTATAAACAAAAAATAGTCCTGGTTCTCTGAATGGCAGCGGGTAGAAGATGAGCACAATGGGTAGGAAAGCCACTCTAACTTCAAGGTGTCCCTCTTTTGCAGAATGGGATTGCATGAGTCTGTGATGAGGGTTTTTACAATGACTGAAATGTAAATATCAGGCTGTGTGATATTTTCACCTACAAGGGGCACTTGATTGCTATTCATCAGCAAAGAGTAAACTAGAGGCAGTTAGAAGGGGAGTGGTACCCACATAGATTGAGTTGATTAAACTGTAGATAGATTTATGGACATGGGGATTGCATGTGAGCGTGATGAGGGTGGTTTCATCCTGTAACAAGTGCCACTCAGACAGGCTGTTATCTGGTTGCATGCTTGAAGAGATCTAAGGAGAGCTGTCACTCCCAGAGCACAGGCTAACTGCTGTGATAATTATAAAAGAACAGGTTTGGAAATCACTGTCAGTGAATTCCTGCATGTTTATGTTTGTTTGTTTGTTTTCTTCTTGAATGCAAATAGAAAGTATTTTTCATATGTCTGCAACACGCACCAAGACTTCAGGTCATTGTAAAGGTGTGCGTGTGTGAGAGTGTGTGAGAGAGGGAAGATCACTGCAGAGGTGACAGTCTCATCAGCTGAAGTAGGGACATGCTGCCAGTATTTACTCAAGCGCAGCATGTTCCAGACACAATAAACCTCCATCCTTCCTCCCAGCAGGGATAGTCTGCCCTCCTTGGAAAAAAATACTCACACACACAGACAATTTGCTTAATTTGTTTTTCTTGGCCTTGCATGCGATTTGATGTGGAAGGTATTTAATTATTTATGACAGGAGTGTGTTTTAATGAGAGAATACTTTTAAATCTTTTATCTGAGAGAAATCGCAGATAAGTATAAATATCACAATGTGAATCTCAAAAACATTTAAAATATGGCATGCAGCTGAGATGAAAATAAAATTAGATAAAAGCAGTCATTATAAAGCTTGTCCCTCAACACTCATTGTTTTATTTTGTTTTTTTTAGTCCAACGCTCATTCATTACATATGTATTCATACAAGCGCATGTTTCCACCTTATCTAACACTTTGATGGATACATCAGGGGCAACTCAGGGTTGCCCAAGGATACTTCAACATGAAGACTGGAGGAATCACAGATTACTTCCTGAGCCACAGCCCCCTCTGCCCCCAATTTATAGTTTTGAACTTTTGTTTGTATTTCAGTTTAATGTTTATTAGCTTCAGTTTAAGCCTTTTTCATTGCTATAATATGAAGAATATTTGTCAGAGGCATGATTTCAGATGGATACCACAATCACATAGCACTTTTGAAAGTGGCTGACTCACAGTCAAACATCCTGAGTCTCAAGAAAACAAGATGCTCCATGAGCCAAATGTAGTGTAAGTATTGAATTGTCTGTATATAATTATGAATGCATATAGATTAGACTGATTGTGTATAGATGCTTGTAAATAAGTATATCCATGCGTGTGTAGAAGTGCTTATACGTGAGCAGCAATGTTCAAATACTGTTTTATTTCTGTTTTTCTTTATAGTTTTTACTTTATTTCTTAACTGTGTGAGTTATTATGAAAAAAGTCTCTTGAGGCAGGTTGTTTAACCCAAGTGACAAAAACTATGACTAACAACATCTCCCGTGTTTATCTTTATTTGAACTAGCTGGAAAATATTGTTTCAGTTAGTTCTCATTTTTATAAAGTCCAGTTTTTATTTCAAAAACTTCTTTAAATCATGGGGTATATCGATAGTCACATAACGTACAATATTCTGGCATCACATTCAAAGTGAAATGATTATATCACATGGTGAATCTGGCTGATCTTACTGCACAATGGAAACGAAAGACACACTGCCTCATGCCCGGCAAAAGTTCTCTCAGTGAAAAGGAAGCTCATGCTGCACACAGATCTGAGTTAGCGTATGTGTGTGTTTACTTTCCTCTGTGCAATAGACAGATATTCTCTTGAGTAAATGAGGCAATCTTGTTGAAAGGCACGTAAATGTAACTGTGTGACTGAAGGGTTATGTAGATGGGTCCTCCAGCATAAAGTTGGGCTGTGTCATGAAACCTTTCCAGAAAGTGTGTTTGACATGTCTCGCAATGTGGTAATCTACTGATGTGCAAATAAGGACAAATGTGTCACTTGTCCTCACTCTAAGCTCACCACAGACAGAATTATTAAACATTTTTAACTGGAATCCCAAATCAGAGCAATATGTTCTAACTGGCTCGTTAATATTACAGCTTTGCTACAGGAGAAAAAAATGAGCTCACATACAACTACCTTTGAAAGCTGTGACACAAAGCTAATTGTGTTAAAGCTTTTATTAACACTTCAAGTGGTAGTTTCTACCAGTGTTATCCTATAGATGAATAAACTCCAACAGCACCGTAATAAATGTACCGAAAAAGAAACCCCAAAAATAGAGCAGACTAATTAAAAATGTCAATGGGAAAAATCCAACATTAAATTAAAGCTACTCATACATGCCCATGCTCAAGTCCTTTTAGATTATGTAATTTCAAATTTTTGTGTCCATAAATGTGATGTTCTTTTTCATTAAATTAAAACAATAGGATGCTGTCATGTTTTAGGTGCACAAAGGCTAAAATCAGATTATTTTAGCACGTTGCTAGGTGGTTGCTAGGCATGCTGACCCCATAATGTCTGATTTAGATAAGAACCTTCAGGGGCCTAAGATGTACCTGTGTGACACATTTGGTTGGCCACGTCTTGATGGTCTGAGAAGAGTTTGCAGCTAAAGAAAGTGTGTGTGTGTGTGTGTTAGAGCAAAAACAAGGCATTGTGAAGTGAATGGTTGCTTGTAAATTCAAACAGACAAAACAAAACAAAAACAGTAGATATAGTAGATGAAAGACAAAGTTATCTACCATCTTAGCACTCCTTACACTTTAAGTGGCCCTCTCTCGCTAAGGTGTCCTTGTAGAATTAAAAAAGGTTTCATAAAATATATTCTTCAGAAGCTTTTATTTTTATTTTCAAATGAGATAAGCCACTATCTGTCCAGTACAGGCTATAAGCTAAATCAAAAAGGAGGTGCACAATGCTACACTATGCAGCACCAGTCTTCTTATATTTACAGATAGAAATGATAACGTGTCATCAATTGCTGGTAAGATGTACCAGAGGAAGCTCTTTCATCCTTGATCTTGGGCATGTTCCCTCTTCTTATGTCTAATCTGATCGTTCTAACAGCTTGTTTGGAGAAACTGCGCTATTGAGCTGTGTTTTAAAAGCCCCCAAACCCAGGCCTCTTGGATACATCGCCTCATGAACTTACACAAACATACGCCGTGTCTGCCCCAGAATGTCCTAAAGTCGCTTTGACTGTGGCAGCCAGAGATGGATCTACACGCACAAATCTGGCTAGCGACCAAAACAACTGGCCTCTTTACTCTTCAGTTTGATTGCTGTTCAGGGCTGGTTAACATAAACACTGTGGGAGTGTGTCCTTTTAAGCTGCTTTTATTGTCCAGCTGCTTCTCAACTTCTGGATGTAAATTGTTGAGAGGTTGGGATGGAGGGATGAGAGAAGAGGAAAATAAGGTGGGAGTGAAAAGAGGTTCGAACTGGTTACTGTAGTGGCAAAGAAAGAGGGGGTTTTCTCATAAGTACGACAGTATTAATTTAGATTGGTGTGTGTGTGTGTCTCTTTGTGTGTGTCTGTGCATCTGTATGTGTGTGCATATGAGCCATTAAAGCATCCCAGAGTTCAGAGAAACAAATTGTTTATTGAAACATCTTCCCAGACCGCTTAGCTTCAGTTTGTTATGGTCTTGTGGCTAGTGGAGAGTTGCAGGAGCAAAAAAGAAATTCAAAAAGAAACAAATTGTATTTACAGTGAATGGTGAAGGAAACCCAACCTTTGCAAATTAAGCAGGAATTTACTGAAAAAAAAAAAGCTTTGCTGAGGTAGCCTCACTGAGTTGGAAAGTATGTCTGCTATGCAACGTTGGTATTTTTCACCATGATATTTATCCAACTATCCATTTTTTTTTACTGCAGACTTTTCTCTCTTCTGCCACCTACTCCAGTTCTTCTGGGGGGGGGGGGGGGGGGGGGGGGCACTAAACTGCTCGCAGACCAACCAAGAGCCATAATCTCTTCAATGTGTCCTGGGTCTACCTTGGGGCCTGTTCTCTAAGCATGCCTGAAACACCTCACCCAGAAGGCATCCTGATCACATCTCTGAACCACCTCAACTGTCTGCTTTTCATGTGGAAAAGTACTGGTTCTACTCTGATTCCCTCCAAGCTACAAGCTCCTCACACTATCTTTAAAGGAGAGCCCAGGCACTCTTCAAAGAAAACTTTTTTCTGGTGTTTGTGTCTGCGATCTCATTCTTTTGGTCATTACCCAGAGCATAAGTCAGGGTGGAAAGATCAGCCGGTAAATCGACAGGAGTACTCTATGTGCCAATTATATGTTCTCTTCTCCCCTCGCTTGTGAACAAGACCCTGAGATACTTGAACTTTTCCCCTTGGAACAACAACACATTCCCAACCCAGAGTGGTCACTCCACCCTTTTCCAGCAGAGAGCCATGGCCTCAGACTTCGAGGTGCTAATTCTCATTCCAGCTACTTCACACTTGGCTACAAACTGTCCCAGTGTAACCTGGAGGTCATCGTTAAATGAAGCCGCATAAACTACAAAAAGCAGAGACATGATCTTAAGATCACTGACACACTAATTGTTTTGACTGAACCTAGAAAGTCTGTCCATAAACATTATGAATAGAATTGGGGACAAAGAGCAGCCCTGGCAGCATGTAACTCCCATCAGGAACAGATATGACTTGTTGCTATCAGTTGTGACAGTTCTTGCTTGACTAAAACATCTGGATTATGATAGACTCTCTGAAACACACTAAGTTAATAAAATGCACTTATAATTGATTGAAGTCATATTTTTCATTGTCTGAATAATAAGACTGTTACTAGTAGTAGCCCTAGCTGAGCGACATTTTATTAAGCACATTCCTCCTTTTCTTCAATTTTTAAAATCTACTTATGCATTTATTGTACTTAACTATCCTGCCTCACAGTCATTTGACATTTTGGGTTGAGGAACAAGACAACAATTTTGCACAGGCTTTACTGCATGGTTAGCTAGCTAGCTAACTCAATACGATAAGCTTGAGTGATGTGAAGGTTTTCACAACAGCGTAGAAAATAGGGGTACTTTTAATTTTCTTTTCAACTCTGCATACACAAGACTCAACCCAGCACAAACTCTCTCTTGCTCTTGCTTGGTGGCAATATTCACATGGGTGGTTCATGGCAAGATGGTGCCCACAACAAGGCTAGGACCCAAGATGTCCTGGGGAAACATCGCATTGTAATGAGGTGATCTGCCTCTGCAAAGGTATGTGAAGGCTTGAGTGTGAGAGATTTAGTGAATGCTGCTCTAGTCAGTCCTCTCTGTTTTATTCATTTTTGAAACAGCCCATTTCATCTGTCTTTGAGTTTTTACTGATCTGACACCAAAGCAAAGCACAATAGAATAGAATAGAATAGAATAATCCTTTAATTGTCCCACAAGGAGAAATTTGGTTGTAACAGCAGCCAAAAAGACAAATATACAAACAAACAGTACACAGGACACGGAACAGAAACATACACAATTTTTCTTACATATTTACATTAAGGACAATGGTTACTATAAACAGGGAGTACTGTACAGTTATTAAATTAAATAAAAAATAATTACAGGTAAGAGGCAAACCAGGTTGTAGTGCGAATTGGTTAATTAACTAACTTATTGCAGTTACAGCATTGATGTAAGCATCTATGTTTGTTGGGAGCAGTTCAGATTGTACAGTCTGACAGCTGCAGGGAGGAAGGACCTGTGGAAACGCTCCTTCATGCATCGAGGATGCAGCAGTCTGTCACTGAAGGAGCTCTGCAGTTCAGCAACATCTACATGCATGGGGTGGGAGACTCTGTCCATCAGAGATGTTATTTTGGCCAGAGTCCTTCCAGAGTCCAACCACTCAGATCTGAGATTTATACCTGTTTATAAAAATATTTTCTTTACACTAGAGTTCCAGCCATCAGTTGCAATACACCTCTGATCTTGCAACAGACTGTACAGCAGGGGTAATCTACAGAATAATCTACAAGCAGCAAAACGCCCCAAAATGACCTTGAAGCAGACATGGAGTAAACTGTCTTCTTAAAGTGTCAAAGAAGACATCTACAAGACACTTATATGTGAATAGTTTCTGTACACCTTTCTGTGCAGCTGGGGTGGGAAACTCCAGGCCTCGAGGGCCGGTGTCCTGCAGGTTTTAGATGTGTCCTTGATCCAACACAGCTGATTTTAATGGCTAAATTACCTCCTCAACATGTCTTGAAGTTCTCCAGAGGCCTGGCAATGAACTAATCATTTGATTCAAGTGTGTTGACCCAGGGTGAGATCTAAAACCTGTTTTTTTTTTTTCCAAAAAGGTGTCTGTCATCTAAGATGGCTTTCACCAGAAGGGGAATTTTAGAGTTTTCATTATGAGATGTTCCAAGAAATGAAAGAAAAAAATAAGTTGAGTGTTTGGGAGGTCTGAAGCTTTCATTGGTGGTTTGTTAGAGAGATAGATACAACAAGTAAGACTGGAGAAAAAGAACATAACTGGGACCTAAAAAGAGGATATCTCCCTCTGTACACCCCCTCTACTTCCTCACCTTTACCCCCTCTTGACAGTGATGTGTTTTCTGACACTTCTTCTTGGTATCGGCTTCAGCTTAGCTTTGTTGGTGACTGCAAAGAGGTGACTAAAAGACTTGGAACAAAGAATAAAGGAATAAGTTGAGACAAAGGCTTGTGTGGAGGAAGACTAAAGAAAAGAACATTGTGGATGTGTGCATGTAAGTGTGCACATGTTTGAGAGGAAAAACCTCTTCAATGGGAGTCGGGTAACCTCTTCAGTGTCAAAGGGCCTCATCAGCAATGCACACAAGAGAGGCTGACACAATGGAAGAGGGAACGAAAGCTAGATGGGGTTTCACAGCCGAGGCAGAAAAAGGAAAACATTGTATCTTTTCCCTCCCCGTCTCGTTTTTTCCCTGTCACTTTCTGTCTCCTTTTTAAGACTACAAAGCCAAAAACACCTGAGTCCCCTATGTGGTTTATTTGCATGTCTGCTCAGTTAGTTGGGTGAGAGAGAAACAGAAGCAGCCAGCATACTTTACTTGCCTACCTTCCAGACTCTCTTTGAATGCTCTCCAGCTGTATGGTGGCCTATTCATTTATCAGTGGCTCACATGAAATGTTTGATCATCCCAGTCTGAGTGGATATCTGATGAAACCTCTATGTTAGCAAGGAAGAGACCCCATGTGCTGGCTTGCTGGTATTTTTTAGCTCATATTGGTGTTACACATAATTTCAAATAATGGCAACTAAAATGCAACAATATCCTCTCTTTTTATCTGACCAAATCTTCTTAAGATAAAACTTCTGATAAATATTCAGCACAAAAAGGAAGACAATATGTATTTGGCTGATTATTGTTTTGTTGGAGCAATGCTTCTTGGCAATCCTGGCAATCTTAAACTCTTATACTATAAGCCTTCTAATTTTACACTTGCATGCTGCCTCATTTGTAATGAAAATGCATTTGTAGGTTGAGCAGCAGATTTGAGTATGTGGCTTGGGAAACTGCCAAACACCTTATTCTGACTAGTTTTGAGCTATTATTGCTTCATATTGACACTGATTTTCCTGCACTTCTGGTGAAAACTGCAGTATTATCACTTGAGGGCAGAATTGCTGACAAAAGATGGTGGACATTTGAACTGCATTTCAGTTCAGTTACCTCACCTTTTGAGGTCAATTTCTATATTATCGAGTTGGTAAGACCATCAAACAAGAAAACTGGGCAGCTGAATGATATTGCAGCATATGAGCAGCCTGCCTCTAGGGGAACAATATAGGAAGTACTGAAACCAGCAACTAAACTTTTAAAATGCACTATATTGCCAAAAGTATTTGCTCATCTGCTTTCACACACATATGAACTCGAGTTCATATACATGCAAAGGGTTTAATATGATGTCGGCACACCCTTTGCTGCTATAACAGCTTCAACTCTTCCGAGAAGGCTTTCCACAAGGCTTGGGAGTGTGTGCATTTGTGAGGTCAGACATGATGTTGGATGGCCTGGCTCACAGGCCTTCTCAATTCATCCCAAAGGTGTTCTGTCACGTTGAGGTCAGGACTCTGTGCAGGCCAGTCGAGTTCTTCCACACCAAACTTCTTCCTCCCTGTCTTTATGGTCCTTGCTTCATGCACTGGCGTGCAGTCATGTTGTAACAGGAAGGGCTCATCCCCAAACTGTAGCCACAGAGTTTAGTGATTCTCAGCTAAAGGGGGGGGGGGGAGTTGAACGGTGTTTAAAGGTTACTCGTGGTGCTTGTGGGTTTTTCATATTCATAGGTTACTAAGCACAGGGTTGACATGAATGATTTAGCCTACTGTAATTAGTGAATGTAACGTAACTTAAGTTATATATAATCAACTGTTGCTTGCCTCTTAATACTAGTAGTAAAACATCCTTTGAGTGCTTGGAGTAGAAAAGTACTACGTAACTATTAGCGCGTTTAATTTTTATTTAAACTAGTAAAATCTGCTTTAATAGGCTTTTTTTTTTATCAACTAAAAGTTTTCTAAACCTCTAAGTGAAATTAGCACACACACACACACACACACACACACACACACACACACACACACAACACACACACACACACACACACACACACAGCCCACTTGCACTCTCCTTTGTTCCCTGTCTGTGTATTTTTACTGATTTGATTGTTTTGTTAAAGTAATCACATGCAGAAGGTAATTGTTTTAATAAAACACTGGTTAGCGCATTAGCAAGTGCCTCAGTTTATAGAAGTCTCAGTTGTTTCCATTCTACAAATGCCTTCACATATTTTAAACATAATTATCATCTGGGATTAATCGTGTGAAGTGAGAATTTTAGAAAGTGCTGACGGCAAATATTGCCTCCATGAGCCCAATGCCAGAAAAAGAGATTTTATTTTGGCAGGAAGGTTGTTTAGTACGTGAACTCTCCCTGCAAAGTTTTGATTAACAGCCATTTGTATTGTATTAAAAAAACAATTTTATTATACCTTCTACTGGAAACAATAATGTAGCAGCTCTGCATTTGACTGCTGATTGGGAGAAGAGATGAGCCTTCATTTGATGTGACATTAATTCTCGCTCTGCATGGTGGCAGAGCTCGGTGGGTCATACGTTTTCTTTGACAGTGTAGACTGACTGCAAACAGACAGCATTAATACAAAGCAATCAACACCCTGTCAGCGAAGCAGACACGAGTAATATATGACAGACTGCGAGTAAAAAGTGCAGCGGTTGCATGGTGCCAGACAACAAAACAAAAAGATGCTGTGCTCTGTTAAATGTTTCCAAAACATTCATAGGATCCAGCACTGTTGGGCCGTCTCGTTCATCCTCTCCGCTTTTATTATTTGTGTGAGTACATGTAGAGAACGGATGCACTGATGCCAATTTCTCTCAGACCAGCAGATGTTTCAGTAAATCTGAACCATGTCAGAAGAGGATTTAGCTCATCTCTTCCTCCATAGAGAGCTGTCATCGATGGATCTGGTCTCATCTTGAGATAATTCAGTTTTAAGCTAGGTAGTGGATTAACAGGCCAACACCGCTGTCTTTTCTGTGATGTTAGAATACCTAAAACTCATGGCTAGCCCCTCCTTGTGAACACTGTACCTTTACTGATAGTAAAAATAGAGGTTTTACTGTAAAATTAGCAATGCCTATCAATTTCTATTTAGCCGTCCCGTGAAGCTGTGAAGAACTAATGTACATATTAGTCATATTCTGTCATTTTTATACTCATTTGTAGTCTAAAGCACTTGCAATTGTAGTTTAATGCCCTTTTTGGTTGAATGTGTCTGCACATAAATTAATCTAAATGTAACAGACAGGGAGTCTGAAGTCTCCCAGGAAGTCAGAAATTTTGTATGCTGAGCTACCTCCCCAACTTTTGCAGCTGTTTTGACGTTGTTGTATTTCCTAGCAACTGCTGTTGTTGCAGTTGCACCATGCTTTTTAAACAAATTATCACATTGCGCTGTGTGGCAAAGATGTTGATGATGATAATGATGACTAGGGTAAAGGAAGGCACAAAAACAGACACACCGGCATGCATAAATAAACAGAAAGGGAGAAAAATGGTATTGAAGTAGGGGAACCCCTCATTAGTGTGACAGTGCAATGAGTCAACTCCCAGGATGGCAATAAAACTTAATCTAGTGAGCTTTTTTTGTGAAACTCTGATGTGTTTGTGCAGCCAGGCCACACACTGCAGCAGTACAGCTCAGTCTGCCAAAAAAACACTCCAGAATAGGAAATATTAATAAGAGGCCGTGACCTGACTGTGTGTGTCCGTGCATGTGAGCATGTTTGAAAGTGTGTGCCGGATTGTATTTGTGTAAATGCATTTGCGTGTCTTAGGATTTTGTGTGCGTGTGTGAATGTTACAGCATCTGAATGAGATGTTCCTCAGCTGTTGCAGGGTGCATGAGAAACAGCAGAGCAGCGCTAAACTGTACAAATGAACAGAAGAATAGAGCTTGTTTATTTTACTATGCCTAATTACACTTATCCTTTAGTTGTTTCCTACTTATGGTCCCAACTATGTTCTGTTCAGCTGAGTTTTCTCTTTTGGTCAGTTTTCTGTTATAGTCAGTTATATTTCAGTCCAGCAGGTTAAATAAAAAAAATGACTGTAGTTAGAACTCTCGTTTTGGGTAAAATGATTGTCGACAAAGCACACAATGTGAAGCTCCAGTCACACAGGCCTAGAGATAACAACTGTTTGCTAAGGAAACTGTGTATTACTTTACTGTCTGGTAAGTGGTTGCTGGGTGAAATCAGATGTTAAAGCCAGATTCATGGAGGCCTAAAGAGGGATCAGTAATCCAGTGGCAACCAGAGGGAAAAATGTTAATTCTCCAAGCATTTGGCGAGTAGTTGTTGGCAGTCACTGGTTCCAAAGAGGTGTACGGTGGTGCACCAAAAATCTCCTTTTTCCATTTTCTGTTTCTCTCACACTTTTTGAAGTTGCACTAACACTTGTCATCAGTCTTGTTTTTGATTGTTTCCACTTGCCTTTCCACTTATTATTATTATTAGGAGATATACGTCTGCTCTTAATTACTATGCTGGTTACTTATTTATCGATATGTCCCACCAAAAATTTCACGATTCCCTCCAGCCCCTGAGATTTTCATCTTTGGTTCTTCCAAATCTCCATCAACAGCCAGTTAAGTAATCTCACTTTATATTTTAAGCTTATGCATGACAAACAAATTTTTATTGTTGTCTTAAATACTGTAAACATACATAAACTCAAATAATTTCTGTCTCTTTTGACATGTTTTTTCAAGGCTCTTAGTACGTATGTCCCAGCATATCCCATTTGTTCACATTCAGCTCCCTGTGCTGTTAGACCTACTGGCAAAACTCTCAAAAGGTCACATCTCAAACAGAAATGTGACAGTTGTTGCTTCATGTTTGTGGAATCGGTTATAGCTTCACATAAAAAGAGCACCCTCCATCTCTGCTTTTAAGTCCAGGCTCAAAACCTAACTCTCTGGCCTCTCCAGCCCATTAATCTCCTACTTGCTTTGATATCTGTAACTGTTTGTTCCCTGCTGTCCTCTGGTTATTGTTATTGGTATGTGTCCCATTACTGTTTACGCTCGAGGCCCCTTAATCTGTATGTTTTCACTTAGTATGTGTGCATATAAAGATATAAACATGCACATATTTTGTGGCACACACATGTATAAATTGAAGTTTTAAAATTCTCAAATAAGGAGCATTTTCCACCTAAGAGCGCTGATTGACAGCTTGTCTATAAGCTCAAACAGACTTTAGCTTGTTTAATTGATCAATGCAGGTTAAGGGGGGGAAATCATGCATGCACACCTTGTTTTAATGTCACACTTCAGCTGTTTGTTTCTCTGGTGAGGAACAGTCTGAGCAGTTAAAAACAATGAGTCCAAAAAATAGACACTGATAGAGACAAAGAGATACAAGCCTAACCAGCAGACATGGTGTTCCAGCTTTATATGTTACTTGCAGCAGGTCTAATGAGTTTTTTTGAGATATCCTGATAGAACCGAGTTAATGCATGTAACTCTGCACCTTACAAGGCTAAGAAGCCTGAAAACCTTTATATTTTTTTTCCTGCCTTTGGAGTCTTTCCCAAGAAGAGAAATATTGTTCTAGCAGAAAGTGGTCCATTTGATTTTGATTTTGAGTGTGGTTTGTCTTGCTGCCTGATAAAATATGCATCGAGACGGATTTTTCTCCAGTGTTCTGGTGACAGGCTGAACCCAAAGACACAATCGATTCTTGTTGGCCTTAAGATAATTCTTGACCAACATTGTTACACTTGTCTTTTAATAACACTTTTAGAGTCAGAGGAATTAAACTGTCAAGCCTGCTTTATTCTTCCAAACCTCCAACAATGCACAACAATGGAGTGAAGTCAGTGCATGCAAACTCGGTCAGATGCAACACAGCCATTGTAAGGCCGAACATGGATGCACGGCTATTCTAATTTTTTCAGTATCAAATCTCAAAAGTTCTGGTGCTGGCTCAAGCAGACTGTTATGAAGGCATAAAGAGGATAGACATAATCAGCATGTGTTATTGCTAAATTTTGGACAATTCTTTCGAGATATGCGAAAATGAGCGAACCTGTCCAAGCACTAGAAATGAGATAGGCATGACTGTGTTGAAAACATTTTTGAGACAGCAGTTTTGAACTTGTGTAACAAGCAGGAATATGATATTTCACAGTATGTGATCATTGAAATGAAGTACAGTATGAGGACTGACAGAGCCAAAATATGATGAACAGCATGCTGAGCCCCAGGCCCTAAAAACACATTTAAGAATGAAATAATGAGAAAGAATGTCATGTTGTACACTGGCTTATACTCATGTGCTAATATTTCCAGACTTCCAGTCTCTGCTTTACAGAATGCAGTCAGCTGTTTGTCACTGTTAGGACTATCAATAAAATCTAATAAATATTAGGCAGGACCACCATTTATTATTTGCTGCCAGATAATTTTTCCATCATTCGCTCACATTAGTTCAGGATGTTTATTCCAAATTTTCCACACCTGAAAGCTGATGCCTTTTTCCTCATTATTTTCCGAAACAGATGTGTGTGTGTGTGTGTGTGTCTGTGTGTCTCCCTGTAAGGGTACTTTATCTTTGTTTCTGAACAGACTAGGTGGAGTTCCTTTTGATATGTTACCTCTCACACATTAGCCTGCATGTGCATGAATCAGGCTGGGAGTATGAGTGTGTTCAGTGTGTGTGTGCGCACTGATGTGTGGGTGTTCCCTGATTAGCATGTAGTCAACAGAGGTATGTTTGCTATCAGTGCAGTATGGGATGAAAGACTACCCAGGAACGTGCATCATCATCAAATCTTAACTAATGACTTCGTGATGGTAGTAATAGAAAATACTGACTTTTAAATTCAATCTGTATTTATCTGTTTCTCTATTTTCTTTCATGTACTTTACTCAATACAATAAACCCTTTTCTTATTTACAGAGCAGTCTATCCATCTTTCCCCAAAGTCATCCATCATCAGTACATCACTGCTCGCATTGCAACCAATTAGCAGCTGAAGGCATAAAATCCTTGTGTTAGTGTATTGCAGGTTATTTCAAATGCAACTAGTTGTAATTAGAAAAAGATGAAAATAGAATGCAGTGCTTTTCAAATCTAATTGACCTCAATTTTATTCACAATTAATACAGAAAACCTATCAGATGTTTAAACTGGGAGTGTGTGACCAGTTTAAGTAAAACTCCTTTTGAATTTGATGGCAAAAAATAGGCTGGACAATTAAGTGATACTAAAATAAAGAGATGGAGGAACATTTTGGAGTTAATTAGGTTAACTGGCATCAGGTCAGTAACATGAGTACTTATAAAAGAGAGGCAGAGTTTCTCAGAAGTAAAGATTGGCCACCAAACTGCAAAACCTGCATCTTCACATCTTAAAATTAGGGAACAATTTCACAATAATGTTGCTCAACATAATATTGTGAAGACTTATAGAATATCTCATCATCTACAGTACGTAACATCAGCAAAAGATTCAGAGAATGTGGAGAAATCGCAAGGGATAAGGCTGAATATCAAAATTGGATGCCTGTGATTTTTGGGCCCTCCGGCAGCACTCTGTTAAAAACAGGCATGGTTCTGTCATGGGAATCAGTGCATACGCTTAGTAAAACATCCAGAAATCATTGTCTGTGAACACAGTTCACCATGCAGTCCATAAAGGCATGTTAAAGCTCTAACATTTAATAAAAGGCCCCAGTCATGAACAGGATCCTCTCGGCCAAAGCTCATTTAAAATGGACTGAAGCAAAGTGGAAAACTGTTCTGTGGTGAGAACAACAAGGACCATCCAGCTTGTTATCAGAGTATGGGGGTGTGTTGATGCATATGGAGTTGGTATCTTGCACATCTGGAAAAGCATCTTAAAAAACTTAAAGGTATAAACAGGTTTTATATGGGCTCCCATCCAGGTCTTGAATATTTCTGCAAGGCAATGCTAAACCAGATCCTGCATTTATTACCACAGCATGGCTTCATAGTAGAAGGGTCCTGCATCATAAAAATGAAAAATACACCAATGAAGACCCAGGACTGTTGAACAGCTAGAATCGTCTATCCAACAAGAATTAAACACCATTCCTCTCCAAAGGTCCAGCAGCTGGTCTAGTTAGTCCCCACAGGTTTACAGACTGTTGCTTAAAAAGAGAGGATGCTACACAGTGGCAAACATGGCCCTGCCCAAACCTTCTGTAGATGTGTCCCTGCCATCAAATTCAAAATGACTTTATTTTTGCTTATAATGGTCCATTTTCTCAGTTTGAACATATGGCATGTTTTCAGTGTTCTGTTTATCTCTCTCTAACCAACAGACCGTTCTTTAAACAGTGTAGATCTTTTTATGCCTCTGAATCCATTAAGCAGCAGCCATAATAAGATCTGAACCAGACCTGTGCAGATCTTTGATATTGTGCTTAGCTCTTATAAATTACCAGAACTTAGATATTTTACCCTGAAAGTCAGAGATGCGTGTGCCAGCTGTCAGTTTTGCTTGTTTTTTTTTATAATTTCTTGTTATTACATTTCAGGATTTCATGATGGACACAATGTACTTTTAGTATTAAAGGCGAGAACCGATGGTATACTTGTTTACCTATGATTGTTTACTTCCCAGTGTCGAAAGACGTGCTTGTCTCTCCGATCTTAATCTGAAGCTAAACAAGTCGAGACAGAATTTATTACTATCCATAAAGTCAAACAGCAGGTGACCCTAGAGTTTAGGCTGTTAAACCAATGTTTTTGTGCATGTACTGTGTGTGTGTGTGTGTGATTGTGCAAATCCATACTGTGTGTCCATCCATGTCTGTGTTTCTTTGAACAGCTTTACAGAGCGCCACCTCTAAAACAAATACAACAGGAGGTCACGCTTAAAGATGGGCCAAGAGAGACACCACAAAGTGAAGGAGACCAACACAAATGTCAAATAAACTCGTTCCAACATCATGTTTATCTGTCAGAGTTTACTGTGACTCACACAGGAACTTTTTTGCCGCTTGCATGTGGATGTTTGCATCTGCACGTATACGTCATAAGCAAAAGCTCACGTTTTGCATGTAGATCCAAAGTGTTTGGTTATTTTTTTTTGCTTTTGTGTATGTGTCAGTGGGCGTCCCACGAATGTAAGTGTAATGCTCTGTACACGTGAAACATTTCTGTGGTTAACCTGGGGTGGCCTATCTGCTACTGCTGGCATATATTTCAAGTGTATGTTTGGCTTTGTTTTCTTTGCTTCAGCTACTGTTGCTACCTCAGAGTAGTTGAAAAGCAGATGTTACTCATGCATAGGAGACAAATGCAATTTGTCTTCAATTTTAAAAAATCCCTTATACTATATTGTTATATCAGCTCTTATTCAGTGGTTTCCACCATTTTTTTTACTCATTACTCTTTAAATTGCAGTCTGAAAAAACCAAAGCCTGAACCCTCCCACATTTTTTGAATACGTAAATTGTCCAGTAATGGCAAGGAAAAAAAAATTAAGGGTAAAAAAATTAGTACAGTGGTTTGTTTACCCAAAGAGTTTTTTTTATACCTTTCATACCGTTATTGTATCCATGGCTTTAGTTTGGGAGTCACTGGAATACTACAGATACATGAACTACTGTAAGATGTAACATTGTCATGCTATTTGGCATATCTAAATACAGAAGTTAAACTGGACAGAGTGGGTTTTTTACATACTAAATACCAGTAAATAATGGTATTTAGAAATGTTGAAAGTAATGACATGATAGAAACACACAGTTGCTTCAATGTGTTAGCAGTACATCCATGACTTAAATCTCGCCACATCCCAAAGACGCTGATATCTGATGACTGCTGTTCTTAGGGCAGTAAATTCATTTTTATGTTCAATAAACCAGTTTTACATAATCTGAGCTTTGTGACATGGCACATTATCCTGCTGGAAGCAGCCATCAAAAGATATGTACTCTGTGGTCATAGTGGGATGGACATGGTCAGCAACAATTCTCGGGTAGGCGGTGCTCAGCTGACCCAAAGTGCGCCAAGAAAATATTGCCAACAGCGTTACACCACCACCGTCAATCACTGATACAAAGCAGAGCAGATCTATGTTGCTCATGCCAAAAATCCAGACTCATCAGACCAGGCAACATTTTTCTATTTTCTGTTGTCCAATTTTGGTGAACCTGTGTAAACTGTAGTCTCAGTTTCCGGCTCTTAGCTGACAGGAGTGGCCCCTGGTGTGGTCTTGTGCTTCTGTAGCCCATCAGCTTTAAGGTGGCACATGTTGCTCTATTGCATAGCGTGGTTGTAACAAGTGGTTATTCTAGTTGCTGTCACCTTCCTGTCAGCTCGAAGCAAACTGGCCATTCTCCTCTAACACCATAGAGATACTGAAATACTCAGACAAGCCTACCAACCACCATACTGAGCGTCCTATTCAGATGCTCAGTTTGAACTTCAAGGGTCACACATTCAAGCGTATGTTCTTACATACATGCAGTTTGCCTTTAAAGCATTTGTAAAAACACAGGTTGTTCTCAAGAGCTCACGGAATTCAAGTGTGGTACTGTAGGAGGGATGTCACTGTTCTTCTTTGTTCTTTCTTCTGCTGAGGTGCATAGTCTGTAAAAATCACCAATGCTCTGCTGACTCACTAACTGCAGAGGTCCATTGGCATTAACACCAACACAAAATTTTTGCACCAGGAGCTTCATGGCGTGGGTTATCCTGAGCAGTTCTAGCTGTAATGTGTGAGTTTATTATATTATAACTGAGTGGCATGGTAGTTGTTTAGTTGTTTAATCGGCACATCTCTAGCTATAACCAGCAGGTGAGCACTTTGTTTATTTTTCCTTGCTCACATACAGTCATACAGTATAACCTCTCAAACGCCAAGAAGCTATGATGCTATACAAAACTAAATAGAGCCCCAAAGTGTAATCAACTACATTTCAGTTGAAGTTGTATATGGATCGTTTAATGCTGATGCTTGAGGAAAAGGTCAGATTGTGGGATTACACTCCTTGTTTCATGCAGTCATAGATACACACTGACACATAGATGCTCATAAGCACATGCTTGATGTCTCGTGTGTTTAACCAACATCATAAAAACCTAAAGGTTAAGTGCTTCGGTGTCCCAAGCATGCTCTTGTACTCTTTTGGCCCATTACTTGTGCGCATGTTATTCTGAGCAGTACAGAGTTACTTTGAGTTACTTTGACTGTGTTAACAAAGTGTGACTCATCCCACCACTGACTGGATGTCTGCTCACCAGGGACTACTGTAAATATTTGAGTGGAACTGTTGACATAAAGATAACACTGACTAATGGATATACAAGCCTGGACTCAGAAAAGCACTGATGGGTTTGTGGGAGTGATGGAGAAAAGGATGGGAGAGGATGGAAACATGGTAAAGGACAAGTGGGTAGATATATGGAGGAGGAAATGGGGAATGTGTGAGAGAGAAATTACAGAGGTAACAGGTAAGCAGAACTATAATCCAGCATCATTTCTTTAAAGAAATACTTTTATATTAAAATTTGAGTTAAAAAAAATGATCATGTTAGGTCTCTTCTGTTCCATATTCAAAAGTTCCTCCTCTTGTGAGTGTCATTTTTACTGAAACGGGCTAAAAGGGGGAAAAAAATCTTCATTCCAGCACTGTTTAACATGAGATTATATCAATATTAATAAAACTGTCTGTAACACTGATTTCAAGCTTTGCTGAGGAGTGAATAAGAGTGTAAAAGAGATGACTGCCATCTTAAAACCCACATTATGAAGCTAGTGAAAAGTGGATCTGTCACAAAGTGATTGTCATCTTGATGAATTCACCAGTTAATGTCAATTAAATCAATTAATTCATCATTTACAAGTCAAGTGCCTTTTGTGGTTTCAGCATGATTAAACAAAACAAAAATAAAAGAAAATTTTTTTGTTAAAGTTTGAGAAATTTTGTTGATATACGTCGCAAGTTTTAGGATGAATTCTTCAAAAACAGTTGGCTTGATGCCCAGATTCTCTCAAACTGTGCATGTGTCTGTGCACTCATCCATGTCATAATTTCTCAGCTTCTTGCTGTGGTTCTTTCTTTTCATGCATTTTGATGCTCAACATCAGCATTCCTTCCACGTTTGCACCTAAGATGCTATCCAACCCTTCATTTCTATCTACTTAGCTAGCTTTCGTTTTTCCCAAGAGGGAAAGCAGGAGAAGGACGGCACAGAGAAAGAAAAACAACTTTCAAAAATCACCTTGATTTTGATTTGCTCTGGACTTGTATTACTGAAGGATCCATCTGTTTAGTAAAATGAAAATGGAGCAAATGCAAGAAGATAGATGTGAAGTCAACTAAGATCACAGTTAACCTCTCAAACTATGTACAGTGCTACAGGTCACCAGGTGTAACTGTGGGGCCGGCCAGTGGACGGGACACACTGTAGAGTCACTGCAAGCGCGGTATGGATGACCCAAGTAAAAATATGTGGATTTCAGCTTTTTGAGGTAACTTTTTTTTCAGATTAAACATTGGTTAACATATATAACTTATATAACTTGCGCTAGGTGATACTTGCTGTACAGGTACGAAGTCACTACCTACATTAAAAAAATAAAGCAAAACAAAGTTTTGAGAACTTTAATATACGACCCTATAACTGACTACGTATTTTTACCAGTGGATCTTGCATGTAATCTACATTTGAATTCTTTCTTTATATTGTTCAATTTGCTTTTAGACTGTTAAACTCGACCAGGGCTACAACAGAATGAATAAAACTAAACCTAACCCTTAATAAACATTAATTTAATGACATAACACACTAATCTCTCGTATGTTTTTATAATATATCGGTGATATATAGATGTTTGATAGCTTACACAGTCAAAATATTTGCAGGCTTTACTTCCTGGCTTCAAATAGACTCTACTTTATTAATATGGTAGGTCAAAGTGCTTACAGTGTACACACATTGGTAAATGGCCTGTATTTGTATAGCGCTTTACTAGTCCCTAAGGAGCCCAAAGCACTTTACACATCCAGTCATCCACCCATCCACACACTAGTGATGGTAAGCCACATTGTAGCCACAGCCACCCTGGGGCACACTGACAGCGGCGAGGCTGTTGGACACTGGCACCACCGGGCCCTCTGACAACCACCAGTGATGGGTGAAGTGTCTTGCCCAAGGACACAACAACCAAGACTGTCGGAGCCGGTGCTCGAACCGGCAACCTTCCGATTACAAGACAAACTGCCAACTCTTGAGCCACGATCGCCCACTCATTCATTCATATAAGCTTTTAATACTGTCCAGTCTCGTAGAAAGACTGAGAGAGCCTGGGTTGACTTGTTGAGCAGATGAACACATTTGTGTGACTGCTTAACCCAATGTTAGGGTTAGTGAAGCCAGATAAAGCAAAGATATGCTGGGAATGTTGAACATTGCTGTACAGGGTCTTGACTAAATATGAGTTTTGGCAATAATATAAACGGACAATGGTCTGCTGATGCTATCAAACTTTTACTTCACTTAAATTACCCTTGTGTCCGTGATTGATACAAATTGAAGATCTCTCTTTGTATTTTTAAGTTCAGCATGATAGAAAAAGTCAGAGATGTAGATAAGAAGGTCATAACTGTGCAACCGTCCCTCATGGTAGTTTCCAATTAAGAAAAACTCTGATATTCTGCCTTTCTTTTTTTTTTTGTTCAGCGTAGCTACAATGGTGCCTGTCAGTCAACACCATAATGCTGCTCAGTCACTAGTTTATAGAAACAGTAGAAAAATTAAACAGCGTTGCTGCCCTGATACAGCATAACATTCATAAGCTGTATAGCCTGAGATTCATGGTACTCGTATATTGCTATATGTGGTTAGAAATTAATAGTATTGTTTTTGATTTTGTAGGATTCAGTGTCTATTCCTATTTATTCCTGTCAGTTTTTACATGTAAAAAGTCACATGTTACATACATGCTAGGGTGTCGTACAGTTTTGCCTTTATCTGTGACACATTCACAAACCTATCTGAAAATATATTAAAATATTTGCCTTAGTCAAACACGAAAACACACATATTTGGTTAGATCTAGTACCAAAGTTGGTTGGGAGAAACAAAGGGGGGATGAAAAAAAGCTTTGATTGGCTCCCTGTGCCAGTGGAAAATGCAATTCTCCAACCATAAAAAGGGTATGTTAAGAATTTAGAATATGAGCAATGCCAAGGCTCAGTTAAATAACCATCATGACAAAGGGGAGACCACAATCCAAGACCTGGAATTTCAACAAGCCATGAGGAATGTAGAAAAGTAACACTATTTAAAAAAGAAAAAGAGAGAGAGACTGAAAATCTACGAGGAGAAGGAAAAGAATCTCCAGAGGAGGTCTGAAAGGCACTCTGCCCCATATAACATTGAAAATCTAACACATATGCTGGTTTAGCAAACTTTTGAAAATATTGCAGTGTTTCCCACACAACCTCGGACACATCCCTCAGTTATATTAATGACTCTAAAAGTATATTCTATAATATATTTTAGAATTTTTATTAATAAATATTCCTTTCAGTCTGAGAGAACAATATTATACACAGATGAGATTCCCAGTAGTCCCCTTGCTCTTATCTCCAAAATTCAGGCACTGGCATAGACTGTAAATAAAAGATGCACGTATGTTAGTCATGTCTTTTCAAGCATGCCGTAAAACGACTGAGCACATAACAGAAAATATAAAAAAGTGACAAGCTCAGTACATCCATATATAAATATGATACAAGATTTTCAGTATTTGGTCAGGTGGTAACAGAGCTCAAAGCGATGTTAGCTGTATGTCCACTAAGCATTGCAGAGGGTGGCCATTATCAGTAGCCATTAACCACAACCACAGTTATTTGAATGACCTCAGGATCAGCTGATGGAGGAATCCAAACTGTTTGTTAATTCAGGATCACCCGGAATGTGAAGTGTGTGGTTATGCTGAGCTCATCAAGTCTGCAGAACAGGACATGGCCTGCTGTCATCAAACAATGTTGTAGTCCATCTACAGGACAATCAGCTGATTATTTCTCCTTTATTTATCATCACAAAGTTCCACATATGAGTAAACATACTACATGCTACTTATGAATGTTACTTAATTATACTGATGTTTATCCAAGCAAAGAGTCTAACTCAGATTTTCAAGTTTGACTCCAAGGAGTGTTTTTAATAGAAATAGATCCAAAGACTGGCACGAGTAACTGAGTTGCCTGAACCTGCAGCTGCTGATTGTGTTAGGTGGATCAAACTACAAAACTTTACTCTGCTGTTTTGTTTTGGTTTGTTTTAACATACCATACCTCTATAATAATAATCATACTCATAATCAACACTCATTTAATCAATTAGACTGGTTTTGGTGTTAATGTAGAATTAACCTTAAGGAACCAAAACACATGGTCTGGAAAACTGTATTCATTAGTTTGAGATAAACACATTTTGGGTTATAAATCATTAGTTCAATTTCAAAGAAGTGCATATTTTCATTTTATTATATTATTTGAGTATTTTATGGCTTCTTGATTTCATTTTGCTCCAAATTTGATTAAAATCAAAGAAAAATTCACATAATAGCAAAACATAGAAGCTGAGCGGGCCAAGGGAGGGTGTCACTTGCTGCTGTAATTAAATACAGTGTTTGACCTGTTTTCCAACTTGTTTTCTTTAAAGTGTCCGTGTGTGTGCGTGCGTGTGTGTGTGTGTGTGTGTGTGTGTGTGTGTGTGTGGACACTCATGCATGTGCAATGTTAACTGTTCCAGGAATCAAAGTAAAATGAGAGGGGGGAGAATCTCGAGCTCTAACAAACCTTAAGTATGCCCCGAAGGACAAGCATGCCCATGTCCCCTCCACATGTAGGCACCACTTAGAGCAAAATAACCTGTAGACCATCAGTGAACCACAGAAAGAGAAGAGAAGAGAAAAACCTGATGCCTGCTCAGGTTTACTGAAAAGTCTTGAGAAAAATTATCTGAACCAAAAAGCTATTGAACTCTGCAAGTAGACCTGGTTCAGAGACACATTGTGCTTTTCATGGTAATTCATATGCATTTTCCTCCAACCAGTGAGTTTTCTCTTTAACTAAGATAAACTGAAGGTCCAGTTCATGTGTTGCACTTCTTCCTGTAATCTTGGCTGTTGGTAGTGATTGAATGTGAACTGTGGCACTGGAACTGTGGGTTTCCAGTGTCACTGTATACTTATGAATTACTCAAAAATGAAACTCGCGTCGCTTAAAATAATCTGTGGAAATCAGGAGATGAATGAAAGTCTTGCATAGTGAAGCTGTAGTGAATCTGAAAAGTGCAACGCAAACTGAAAATAGAGACCAAAATAAAAGTTGTGCCTGTTGAAATATGATAAAAGGTCAGGTACTGGCAAGAAGAACCACATTTTGTTTCCATATAGTTAATATTTATTTCACCTACTGGTCATTTGTAGACTTCCTAATGTCTTTTTTTGCACTTGTAAGTTTAATACTATATACACATATAATACATTTCATAGTAGAGGCTTTTCAGTGCAGATCTAATGATGTTTTAATTTATGTACATTCTGCTTAGTGATAACTCTTAACAGCCACTTCTTAAAGCTCTAACAATTCATGGATTTAAATTTAGGCCTTGGTGCATGTTAGGATTCCTAAAACTAAAAGCTTACCTGATGATCGAGGTTACTTTTTAAAATCTAATAAGTCAGCTTTGCAGTATGAACACCAAATGGGTCACACAGTGGACCTTGTGGTATTATTTAGGATGTTGCAAGGATTTGTAGTCTTGTACAGTCCCAAATGTGCCTTTGAACACGCATGTGTGTGTGTCTTTTGGTCAAGGTAGGAGTGTGTGAGTCACACTGTGTACAGCTGTGGTCCAGATGAAGGCCACCTGCTCCCTCCATTTGCTTAATTTTCCTGTTACCTCCATCATTTATCCGTTCTCCCAGACATACAAACAACCTTCAATTAGGCCAGTCTTGACTCGCTCCATGCCTTTACACACATACCAGCCAGTCTCACAGCGAAATGCATAATAGCAACAGTCCACAGCATGAAACATGTTTTAAAAAATTAAATCAGTTTGAGTTAGAGATGCCAGCATTTTTTTTTATCCTCTTCTATTGTCTCGAGTCGACATCCTGTTTCAGTCGAATTTCTTTTTCTCACTGCAGATCACAGAAAAAGCCACAAAATTTCCAATAAGTCAAATCCAGGACTTTCACCCAGGGTGAACATCTACTTGGTTAAGTTTGATAAAAATACAAATGAAGGGCATAGGCAAGGAGACAAGAGACCGTTTCAATTCACTGAAAGTGATACATTTGATTTAGCTTTTAATCCAAGCTTCATTGTGCTATTTGACCAAGTCTGAACCCAGGACTTCAAAAGTGATACAGCCCAGACTGAGATCCCAGACATAATTCTCAAAAAAATCATCCGCACCACCCCAGTTGACACCACTGTGGTTTCTGGCAAGGACTTAAACTTGTGATCCAAGTTATATTAGCACAGACATGCCAAATAGTGGATATTCAACTTGGCAAGGACCTTGTTTGACTAAACTACCCAAGAGATCTTGCATTTGAGAAAAAAAAGAGGCAAAAGGAAAAACTGAAAAATTGAAAAGCAGCTTTAAAAACCGGATTATTAGTCATATTTTGGTCACTTTTAATATACAGCTGTTTGTTCCCTTCATTTATAACAGTTATTAACAATAAAGAAGTGTTTTTACTTCTTAAAATGGTTTTAATTTGTAAGACACCGTAGCTGGTGCCAATTAACAGTACGTATATTAAGGATTCTAAATCAGCCAATCAGCTGTTTCCTATTAAATAATGTCTTTGTGTGTTCATTTTGAATTTATTGCCAGTGAGATTAATCAGGAAAGTTGAGCTAGGTTGTGTGTTTGTTTGTGTTACAGATGCTGTGCAAGTTATTTTCCTCACAGATCCTGAACTGTGCTCTGAAAACATGCAGGGTGTTCCCCTTGTTTTTAGTGTTGATGGATATGGCTAAAGACAAATTTGGTTTGGTTTCTCGAACCACAGGACAGTTTGTTTTGTTTTGTTTGCTTTGCCAGATTATTGAGAAGATGATAGTTTTTGGAAATCTCAGGCTTCTCTTGATCTTTTCATCATAATATCTGACCTAATGATAAAATTAATAAGAGCTTTGTATGTTGAAAACGGTCTGAACTGTCATGTAAAAGACTAAAGAGTGGCGAACACCTCCCAATTTTTAAAACTACCTACCCTATCTGGGAGGTTTTTTTCTTTATACCAAACCATGCTGATGATTAACCTTGTTAAATGAAAAATAAGAATATATTAAAAAGGTTAAATAACCATACTTTCAACATTAGCGTTGATATTTTGTCTTTGTGCTATTTTAAATAGAATTTCGGTTGTAAATGATTTGGAAATCAATATTTTAATTAATTCTGTTAATTCTTTCTACACATGCAAAACAATGAATTTTTATATTTAGAAATCTATTAACAATGTACATTTGCAGCATTAAAAGCTAGAAACTTGTTGTCACACATGTTATGCCTTCCATCAAATTCAACTTTTCCATGAATGCTTTTCCAGTCAGGAATGACTGGATGCCTGCGGTTTTCTTCTTCTCATTCAGCCACGGTGGTCGCTAAGCGGACCACACTAGGTGTGCATGTTTCTGTGTGTGCCTGAGTTTGGAGAGATCATGCATTATGTGTTGTTGAGGCGTACCGCTTGCGTGCTTACATGTCTTTGTGTGTGTGTTAGAGGATGACATCAACCAGCCATATCAAATCTGAGAGTAAATATCTGGCACTGCTTTGCCTAATTTCCCCTCGTCAACCAACCTTTAGTCTTTGTCCTGATTGGTGGATGAGATGGGATCTGATTTCCTGTAGGTAATGCTAATTGCCCAGCATGCTGTTTTAATTGGGTTTCATCATAGAATTGGTATTCCTAGATCGAGTCTGTATTTTTGATCAACTGTTTTCTGTGCTGGCTCCAGTTATCTGAATAAATGTAACATTTTACTGGTCCATGACTTTGCCAATTTTCCTTTTATACAGTTGATTTAATTCTGCAAAGGAGGCAGGTTGCTTTGAGTGCAATTTGCCTTTGTTCTTGCCCGTTCTATCACATTTCACATACTGGTTTAATTATAATGCATTTAACCTTCTATACAGTCATCAGAACTTACAAAACATCCATAAAGCGTGGTTTACAAAAATTATGGTCCCTGTACAAGCCGTGATTCGTTCTGCTTGTTTGGTGTCTTTGGTTTCATGTTTGGCCCAAATTCATTTTATAGTTTTTGATTATGTTTATTCTTAGTGTGCAACACATTTTCTTGTGTACATTTCAGTAACATGGATAAAAATCATCCATCAGCTGTTCCAGAAACAATAAGATCTCTTATTATTTGAGTTACTTTTTTTATATAAGTAAATTTGGATATTTGATTGCATTTATTAGCTGAAAAGAAAAGTTACAGACTGTTGTTTTTTGTAGTAAATGTTTTAATGTTTAATGATTAAACATGGTCTTTAGTGAGGAGAAAAATCAATAAAAGTAGCTGCTGTGCGATGCCAAAAGAAAGGCCGAATGACTGGACACACAGTTTTTATGAAAGCATATTAAGGCACCAAGTCTATAAATGGTATTTCTGTGTTTATCCCTGTTCTCCATTTCAGCCTCTGTACATTCCAGTCAAATGAGGCCTCCCATTGGACCCAGTCAGTAATCAGCCCACTGGCTGGCTGCTGCTGTTCTATAATAATATTCTAATAAGCAGTGACTGGTGCTTTGATGAAGGTCTGCTACTCCTACTACTGATCTACTGAACTCACTCCTACTAAGGCAATTAAACATAGCTGAAAACAAGAAAATGGACCACCGGCTCCTTTTTCCTTTGCTTTCCCTCTGACCTGATCTGATTTTCCGTTATGCTTTTTGACTCAGTCTTCTTCCTTGTTTTACACTTTTAAGCGTGTTTCATCAGGCATCGCTGATTTCCAGTTTTTCCCTCTCTTTTTTTTCTTTCCCTCGTCTCTTTAATTTCATTTTTGTTATTGTTTCTCAAGTCTGATAGAAGCCTGCTGCTGAACTGCTGCTCTGATCTCACTCCTACCCGAGCAATTAAATCAAGAGAGGCAACAGTGGGAACATGGACCACCAGTGGGAGAATGGAAGGACAGATTTCATTTTTTTTTAACTGCCTCTATTTCCTTTTAAAGTTTGTGATTAACCATTTTCTACAATTTTGTCTTTATTGTAAGCTACTTTTAAAATGTCTGTTATCCTCTCCCTTGAGCTTTGTTCAGGCTCCTCTCCTTCTCCATCCGTCCATCTGTCTCCATTCCCCCTTACTCCACTTGATTGACTTGAGTGGGTGAAAGAGGACAATTTGTTCTCCCGCAGTCTAAAATTACCTGCCTGTCTGTTTGGATGTGGAGAGGCAAAGATGATTTCTCTCTCCCATCAGTGACCGTGGTTCACATGAAATTTAAGTTGGCATTCTCTTCGCACAGGTATTTATCTGAATAAACATTGAACCCTGAAATGATGTTAAAGAGCTCCAAAGATGAAAGGACTCCACCCGCAACCTTAAAAGCACAGATTCAAAATTAAACACTTATATGCAGTTACTACGTCATAAAATAAGATTTTAAGTCCATTTGATACATTTCCTTCTTACATTTGCTCATGTAAGGGGTCAGCATGCAGTAGCAGATCATTTGCTTCCTTCTGTGCTCTACATCCTCCTCTGTAACGCCAATAAACCGCACATCCTCTCACATCATACCATTGGAAATTTAGGAAATGCTCTGGTATTATAAACAATACCATGTCACTATACTATATCATACCCTATAGTACTGTAGGGTATGATATACAACTAAGCCCTTCCTCACTTTCAACTCTGTTCATGTTACTGGGAGTGTGGGAGAGTCAGTAAGAGATAACCAGGGTTATCTTATCATTCATCATCCTTTAATGACTTTTTAGCATTGGACCAGGTGCTTTCACACACATGACTCTCCAGGTGATCATAAGAGAGGGCGGGTGTCATGTGTCTTTTTTTTTTAACGATTGTATTGCTTGTGGCGAACTGTGTTTCACAGAGTTATTTTTTGTTTCTCTTTTAACGTTGCTGCAGCTTCACAGAGGCATGCTAATGAAGACTGATGAAGTGCAGATTGGAGGAAAAACACAATGTTCTGTGCATTGTAAGTTTAAGGTTTCGGACTTTCAAGTTGTTCATTTGAAGTGTTTAGAAATGCACAGAAAAAGCTAACTTATCACTTCAGCTTTTTACCTTCCATAATACGAACGACATCTAATTTAAGCAGGCAGGATGTCATACTGTGAAGAAGATTTATCCCTAGAGAGCTCTGGGAGTGTGTTAGGACATTTCACCAAATAAAGGCTTAGTTAAGGCAAGGTTTATAAAAATGAATTGTTAAAACAATACAGAGGTAAATGTAACTTTTCTAATTCTGTAATGTTCATTGAATGTTCAGATACTGGTGTATAGGAGTGTTCCTGTCAGCTAATATACTTGTCTGTTATTTTTATGTCCTTTTAAACAATCTAACTTGATTTAAACACTTGCCACAGAATGACTGATGGTGCATTTAAGAGCACCAGTAGTCCTCCTCTCTTGCATCCACACATCTGTGCAGAGTCTGGTTACACATAGCTGCTGTTTTGTTGTTATACACTCACCGACTACTTCATTAGTTACACGTCGTTAGTAGAAGGCAAAAACCCCATGTGGCTCTCCCATCCCATCACATCCCAAAGGTGCACTATTCCAATGAGGTCTGGTTACTACAGAGGACATCTGAGTACAGTGAACTCATTGTCATATTGAATAAACCAGTATGAGCTTTGTGCCATGGGACATTATACTGCTGGAAGCAGCCATCAGGAGATGAGTACACTGTGGTCATAATGGGATGGACATGGTCAGCAGTGATGCTCAAATAGGCATTTAAATGATGATGATGTTAGAACTAAGGAGTTGCACCCAGTGTGGTCTTCTGCTTCTGTAGCCTTCAAGATTCAGTGTGTTTTACAGTAAGTGATGTTTTTCTGCATACCTGGTTCAAAGGAGTGGTTCTCTCAGACATTTTCACCATTTCACCCAGTGTTTCACTGCTGGGTGAGGAAAATGCTGTGTAAATATTTTCTGTATTTTGGACCATTCTCTGTAAATCTCATGGCTGCGTGGAAAAATCCCACACCAGCACTTTCTGAATTGGCACCAATAATCACGCAGTGCCTTAAATCACCTTTCCTTTCCATTCTGATGCTTTGTTTGTATTTCTCCATCATGTCTACATGCTTTATTTTCACTGTTGCCCACATTTAAGCATCTAGTCGACTAGTTGTGCACATCCCTATTGATGTGCTTGTCGTCACGAGCAACTGTGAGAAAATCATAAAATGATCTCTTCTAACTTTAAAGAGCCCAAGCACTTTCTCTTTTGGAGAAAGCTCTGCTGTAATAAGGTGTCAGGATTGATGTAAATGTGACAGATGATGTACGTCTCAACTGAGGCTTAGGGAGGTGGGAGTGAGTACGTTTTGGTCTGATTCCCTGGCTGTCTGGCATGTGTTCAGCTCCTGTTTCACTGTTCTGTCAGCCCTCATACTGGGGGTCTGGTATTAAACAAAACAAAACAAACATAGCACAGATTCCATTGTGCATATGTGGTTTTTAAACTTGGCTCTTCAGGATCGTTCTAGATTTAATTGTACACATGCACACACACTCACAAATATTCAATATCCAGATGAAATACCCTTTTTTCATGTTTTAAGGTGTATTAATACTGGCACGGCTTGGATTAGGAAAAAGACAGCAGACGGTCTGATTTTACTACTTTGCATTAAAATGCATCGGGGGCTTATACTTTTTCTAGCCCCCAAAGATCAACAGTTATTGTTTTTTATGTGGTTTTTAAGGCCAGGATTTTGTGGCTACATCTTCCAGTCTCCAGCGTGCCTGGCCTTTTGTGCGGATTCTTCATGTGAAGAATACTTTTCCACCTCACTTGCTGCGCTGCTCGCCTGTTTTCCCAGCTCATTCTTTGGATGGGGAGTGTGTTTTTTCTTTGTCAGCGTGAACATTATTTCATCTCTCCCCCGGCCTGTGGAAACTGTGGCAAAGTGAGGTGACCTGAACTTCAGGCAAAAGGAACATGGCCGTGTGTGCTTTTGTGTGGCTTTGTGTGGAATTTCACAATTATTGAACCTTTAAGTCAGTGTAAAATTTGCTGTTCTGCTTGATCTGTTGTGTTGTTGCTCATCAGTAATTGTTTCTTGTTAAGTAGAAACTGGGGGAAAGTGGTGGATGATACAAAAGCGTAATATATGAGGTCATAAAAAAAGATAAAAGAGTTTCACAGTCTCAACAGCCTGTGATTTTATACACATGTCCATATGGGTTAAACTTCCATGGTACAACTGCCACATTTCACAGCTCACTGTTCAAGTAGTTTGCTAATGGTCACACCATGAAATTGCAGCAATTACATTTTGATCAATCGTTGGAGAAGTAAGACCTGCAGAGACAACTCACGATCAGTAAAACTCAGACTTTCCCATAACATATCTAGTGGAATGGACTTGATGACCTGCTACGGTTAGGTGACCATAAATAATGAAAACAACTGGCCACAATTATTCTATAAGGCCAAAACTACTACATGTTTTTTGTTTCATTAGGAAACATTGGGCTTTAGTCATAAACAGTGCAGAATAGAATAGAATAGAACAGAATAGTCCTTTATTGTCATTGTACATGTACAACAAAATTGTAGGTGCTCCACATCAACTGTAACGGAATAAAATATAAATAGTAGACAGTACGAATAAATGGCAAACACGAGAAATATATATACAAAAACCATAAAAGTCACACACTGGAGAACAAATGTGCACAAACGTGTGATTCGTGAATATTATCTTACTTGATTTTGTCTGTAAGAAACATTCCCCAGACCATATTTATGAACAAATGATTAAGACCTGGCTAGAAAATGTAAACACATCCTTAAACTGAATATTTGTTTCTGTTCTTCTTCAATTATAGTATTAACTTTGCTAAAAGTGAATACAAAGAACACAAAATGTTAACCTGAAAGGCGTACTCTTTAACCTTTATAAAACACATTCTGATAGGCGTTATCTTATCGCTCATTAAGAAAGACTTCCATCCTTGCTGGAGATTAACACTCGCAGTCAAATTTCTTGGCTTCTCATCTTGGGCTGACAGATCTGAGGGCTGCACTACAAAGGAAGTTCAGCACAGTCAGCCTCCCCTTATGTTAGCTATCTGCCAGTGTGAGATAACAGGTATCAGGAGTGTGATTATCAGCTTTCTCTGTCAGGCCGGGCTTTCTGGTCTGTGTGTGCTCATGTGACTTTTCTTCCACACAAAACAATCCGTATGAGCCCTCCCTACTCCAATCAGAGAAGTTACCAGATGATGATGATGATGAAACATAAAATGGAACACTGCAAATGAAACAAGATTGATGCTGCAGAAAATGATTAATCTTGGGGATTTGGGGAATTAGTGCAAGATCAATGAATGAAAAAAAATTGATTGATTGATTGATTGATTGGATGGTGTTGGTGATAAATAACCTAATGATCAATTATCTCATCTGTGATCCAGTAGCTGCAGTTCTAACAGTGTAAAAGAGACTTAGAAGTAGACTAGAATCAAGCGTGAAAACATTTCCTGCACTATCAACTGAATGCATGCAGTGACAATACAATGTAAATTAAAAAAAATCCGTTGGTTCTAACAGAGTACAGCTCAACAGCTTGCACAGATGTGTTCACTATATGACAGATGTCTTCAGAAACAGTTACCACGGTGAATCAGCCAGGTAAAAAGAGCCACTTTTATGGCAAAGAAAACTGATTTCATCTTGACATAGCTTGCTAATGCAATAATCTCACATTGTAGGTGCTCCTTGTCCTCCACCTGCTCCCCACCCCCCCCCCCCCCACCATAGTAGTGGGAGAAACAGAGCTGTAAAAAACACCTCCATGTTTTCATAGCTGTGGACTCACTCAGACCAAACGGTGGCTGCTAGGCTAATTAATTTTTAAGCTGACATTTGAAAACCTTTGCTGAGAGTCGGCTCCAGGCTAGCTGACAGCCTGTCAAGGAAGTAGTGAATGTGGCTGCAGCGTAAACTGTTGAACATATCAAAACTGACATGTTTCAGTATGTTTGCTCATGCAGTGGTTTTCTAACGGTCAGTAGACGCATCCACACTTAGAACAAGCTCATCTAAATAGACGACTGGCCTGTTGTATATTTATTATGTTTGTTTTTGCAATGCATGCTTTTTATAGAATTCAACTTTATGTGACTGTATGTCATTTAGACTATGAAGTAGTTTAGCTTTTTCAGGGAGTAGTTTCATATGCAAGGCAGTTGTAGGCTTTTGCACACTTATCAATCTGCTGTCAGTGCATTTGATGGTGGGCTTTAGATGAGGGACATTCAAAAAAATGTATCCTGGTTTTGCTCTTTTGCCAATTTTTTGCTCTATGACGGATCACAACCTAAATATCACCCGTTGGGCCTAAAAATGAACAGAATACTGGGAATTCATGGTTTTCCATTAGATTATATACCTTGTGCTTGTTCCAAAGTATCTTTAAATTATAATTTCTTTAAATTTGATGGCCTCCTTATATACTGCGGTGGTATCTGTTGATTGCAAAACAACTTTGTTTACAAAAATATTTCCCCAGATTCTCAGCTTAAAAGTATCAGGACATAAAATCTAATCAGATTTATTTATTTAGTATTTATTTAGTAAAAAACGATGAAGCACGAGTGTCTCAATGTGAGTGCTTTCGTGCCTGTGAGTGCATGCGTGTTATCTTAAATGATGTAGCAGGTCCTTGTTGTACTCCAAAAGCAAACACCTCCACACATTTCCCCTGAGGTCCAAATAATAAAGTCACCTGCTAATACAAACTTTATTAGTCCAGAGAGCCGCCGCAGTCTCAGAATCTTTCACGGGTGACGTGTTATTGTTTTTAAAGCTCTGTTTACTCTGCACGGCCCTTCAAACCGAGCCTCTCTCTGGGCTGTGACCCAAAAGGCTTTATTAGCTAGATGAGCGGGTGGCCAAATCCCAGTGTGATTTCGTGCGGGTGTGTGCCTGCAGTGTAAGAAACTGTACAGCATTGCTCACTATCTATATATTTACCCCCCTGCTGCGTGTATTATTATACGTGTGTGTTTTACTGTGTGTTTCTGGGCAGCTGCTGTGGCTGTTGGTGTGATTCAATTCATCTCTTAAAATGTTTGTGGGCATCATTTGTGGGTGATTATTGCGTTATTTGTTTGTTTCTTTTACAGAGTCTCCAGTGAAAACTAGGCAAGTGTTTATCTCAGCTAGCTATACTTTGATCTGCTGACAGATGCAATGCAGCACTACATTAAACATTTTGTTATTTTTTAGAGCTTTAGGTGTTTTACTTATAACAATATACATTTAAAGAAAAAAACAATCAGACACACATCAAAGAGTTGGAGACTTGCGGGCAGTCATGCTGTCTTTTGTTAAGGCCTCATTTATTGTTGTTTATATAAGACAGTAAGGCATGTATTGACATTTAAGGGGTTTTGATGAAAACAGTAGCTTGTTGCTGCTGCTTTGTGACATTTCTGTACTGACAAAATACCTAAAAGCTAACTCTGAAAAGCCGTTCCTAGCAACACCCCACCTTAGTTTTTCAGGTTCCCCTTTATTGATTTTTTTTTTGGCAGTTTCACATCAAGACACAATGAAAATGTTGGTACAACAAATCCTCCAGCTGAATCCCTTCATATTTTGTTTGATTGCACTATGTGATATGACAAATTTTGGAGAAGATGAATAAAACCATTCTCACCTTTAAGGAACATCAAAGTTTATGTTAGTCAGTTACTTACATCATTTTCCAGTTTGTCCATAACTTCACCAGATACAGGACATGGATGCTTTTCTGTTTTTGAGTCATCTCCATAATTTTCCTCATAAGCGCTTTGATCCTTTGCTCATACTGAGGCTGCCGGCTTGTGGTTGGCTCTGAACTTTGGATAGCTTCAGCTTTAGCTCGTTTCCCTTTGTTAGCTTCTTTAAAATGTCCATGTTCAGCTGTATGTTGGTTTAAGTGTCTGATTAGATTTGTTAGTGTGAATGTTTTCACTCCGATAAAGCAGTTTACTTTGGCTACTTCCACACTAACAACCTTTTAAATGTGCTGCTGTGAGTTGCCTTTGCCATTGTGCTCATGTTGTGTAAGCCTGAAAAAGACCGGCTCTTATGCCGGTCTGTTTTTATGTTTTTATGATCGACATGTTGCTTGCGTCACACACCGATTTCGACGTAACAACATGTCCCACGTGACACAATCTTTGTGGCAGATCCACCGGTGGCGCATCTCTCGATTTTTGTAACTTGGCACATTGCGCCATTTTACTGATATTGCAGTACAGAAGCTCAAAAAACTTTGCAAAAAGCACTCGACACAAGTCTTGGCTGAGTGGATGGTCACTGGTCAGGGCTAAGAGAACTGACAATCAGCCAGTTCCAGTTGTTGCACACCCAAAATTCCTTTACTCATCATACCTGTTAAAATGGACACAAATATATCATGAATCTGTATTTGCTTATTCAAATGCTTCTTTTACTTTAAATTGTTGCTATAGGTCATAACAACAGCTTAAGCAAACAACCTCTGCTGTCATTTGTTGGGGGCGACTGTATCTGTGTTTACTCTGACACATTTGTGTTATTCTGCAAAGAAATGAAGAAAAAAAACTATTCTTCCCAGGCTAGTTTGGAGGTAAGCCCAGACGACATTCTTACTGAACTAGTATGGAATGCTTAGATAGAGATGAGGAAAGAGAGCAGGCTTTGGGACACAAGCGGTGACTCAGTATTTGTTGTTATTGTGGCCTCGTCTGCAGTTTCTTCTTTTCAGACTTGTTTGTGACCATGCGGGATTACTTGTTCGCATTATACTTGTTCATTACTTCTTAAGTGTCTCATAAACTCAAATTGTTTCTCTGTACACAAACAAATACAACACAGACAAGTAATGCAACATTAAATGTTAAAAGACAGCGGTTCTGGGATTTCTCCTCCTTCTAAAGTGTGTGCAGCATGTTGTAGCTTTTCTTCACTTAGAGTCGGAGACAAAGGTTAAACACTGAAATCAATTTCTCACAAACCTCTTGTGTGAAATAGTGAGTCAAGACTTGCTAACTTTGCTAAGTCAACATTCGCTCCATTGACAGATAATAAAAAACTGACTTCACAGGCACCCACAGTACCAGAGGAAACTTTAGAGTATGTGGGTACATTCAGGTTCATGTCAACACTGCAGTGAAATAAAGGATGCAAAGTAAAGTTCAAACACAGAAACATTTGGCCTTCAGTTCTTTCTTAATTCATCTGGCTTCAGGCTTTGCAGAAATGTATTCTTGTTGACTATCTGAGCTGTACAGGCCTTTCAGAATAACACACAGCAATTCTGTTTAGAGTGACTTTTCTCTTCAGTATGGAGCACGTCAGGAGTGATTAAGCCGACGTCGTGTTGAGTGATTTGTCCACATGCGGTCTGTTTTAAATGCTATAAAATAAATGCCAGATATTTATGATAAGATAGCACACAGTGACCTGCTAGAAACCACCTAACAAATTTAGAATAAGCCTACACCAGATCCAAAGAGCTGTTATTTCTTTCTGTTGTACCTAAGCGATTTTATCTGTCTCTCTTAGGACTTTCTTTCTCTTCTTTTTCATGTCTCTCACCTTCCCTCCATCTTTGCATTTCTCTCTTTCATGCTCTCTTTCTCTCTGTTTAGTGGGTCAACATGTCCTGCCTCCTCTTCACATTAATTGTTGTCTTGCTGTATCACGCAACCATTCACAGCTGGGATCCATTAAACCTGTGTCTGTACGAGTGTGTGTGTGTTCACCAGGCCAGGGTAATTCCCCCTCTGTTTTTGATGAACAGGTTGGTCCAAGGCTCCAGGCTGAGTTCTCAAAGATGCTTCACACTTGGTTGACACGCTGGTGTTTGTAGTTTTCCACACATTGCTTCTGTCTCACAAGCGTCTTGTCAAAGCGGCGGCTGGGAATTCTGGGAACTTTAGGAAACATGAATGTACGGTTTTTTGATGGCCTGCGGTTTATGTTTAAGTAGTGCACAAAACTAGCCTGTCGTGGGCTGTTTGTCCTAAGGGTAACAGGATAATGTGGAAAACCACATGAAGAGACCACACAAATACATCTGCTATATGTAAAATTTAATGCACTGCATTGTGGAATTGTATGTGCTGAAAATGTCTGCATGTTATTTCATATTTTTCTCTTTTTAATTTCATACAGCAGGACCTTCTCTGCAGCAGAAATCCAACAAACACAAAACAGAGGAAAACCCAAATCCAGGACAGATTCAAACTCACCTGAGCCAAAAAAAGACTAATGCCTTTTCCCCACCGGTACCGGCTTGACTGGACTTGTCTCAGTTTTTAGGGTCTTCCATTATGTGAGAATACCTGCTACCAGGTACTTTTTATTACCCAGTTCATCAGACTTCATCCCACAAACTGGCCAGTCACTGATGTCACTCGATGAGTCATGAGAGCAACTCCTTTACAGAAATCAAAACCGCCATTTTTGAAACCTGATAATGACGGAAATGGCAACACAAAACTCATCAGCATGGTTCATGAGTCTGAGATAAAGCCATAGATTGAGCAGCAGCTATGCTGTCACCTAAACGTTCTCCACTGTTGTTTTTGTGTTGCATAACAATGACATCACTAATGTACTAAAAATCGTGTTGAATTGAGCCGAGTGGAAAAGAACTAATGGAATAGAAAATAAGTCAACTTAAAATTTAGGGTCAATTGTCCATCTGGTTCCACCACTCTATGAACAAAAGTATTAGGCCACACCTTTTAATCTTTGACTTTAGATGCTTTGCTGGGTGTATAAAATCAAGCACGTAGCTTTTCAGTCTGCCTTTACAAACATTTGTGAAAGAACGGGTCCTTCTAAAGCACTGACTAAATTCAAGTGTGGTATTGTAGTAAGATGCCACTGACTCAGTATGTGAAATTTTTTCCTTCCTTATTATTCAGCGATCACCTGTAAGTGGTTTTATTGCTGAGTGGAAGCATTTAGCAGCCACAGCAACTCAGCCACAAAGTAGGAGATCATGTAAAGTTACCCTGGGGTTGCTAAGGCGAATAGTGTGTAAAGGTTGCCAGTGCTGACTCAATGACTGCAGAGCTAAACACTTCCTGTGGCATTAACGTCAGCACAGAAACTGTGCACCGGGAGCTTCAGGGCATGGCTTTCCATGGCCAAGCAGCTCTTGTAGGTGTAATACGTGGTCGCATTGTGCTTTTGTATAATGTCCTGCGCCATAACCCAGGTTTTTGAGTTTTTATTTCATTATAGATTTTCAGAAGTAGTTTTGTTCTATTAATGTTTTGGATTCATTGTGCTTTTGAGTATTTCAGACCCCTGTATTAGGTTCCTATTGGATTTTTTTTATGTTTCTAGTTTAGTTATAAATTACTTCAGGTTTATTAGTTCCTTTCCTGTTCCCTGTAGTTTTTTCTCTGTCTCTCCTAAAAGTTTGTCATGTCTTCTAGTTTCTTTACCTTTCTGTCTTTGTGCCAATTCTGTGTTTCTTTCCCCATGTTCTGTCCATTCCTGTTTTATTTTGACGTCTGTCTGTTCCTTGTATCTTCTCTCTAGTTCTACTTCCTCTGTCTCGTCATCTGGAATTGGCCCCGGCTGTGCTCCCACCTGTTTCCTTTTCATCATTATCCTGTGTGTATACAGTAGTGTCTTTCCTTGCTCTATGTTGTGTCTCCGTGACCATAGACCTTAAATATAAAAGTAAAAGTCACAGAGGAAAATGGAGAATTTTACAGTGCATGCAAATTTGTTTGCTTTCACAATAAACTGTTGACTTACCAGTATGAAAATTGATCTGCAGCTGGACGTTTGTGAAAATTAAGCTGAAAATGGCCTTTAAAATCTACTTTTTGTACACCTGTCAGGCTGCCAATTATTGTATTTATAATCAAATACATTAATGTTAATCTCAAGTGGCTTCTTGGTTTTAGAGAGACACTGTCTGAGACAATAACTTTTCAATAACTTTATAATTGCAACAAAAATAGGAAAGTACAAAATAATAACTAAACCAGCCAACTGCAGAACAGTAACATGTGCTATTTCAGTTATTTATACCTACTGCTGTAATTTTGATAGGTTAATTGTTTATAGGCTATGTTACCGTCATTAACGTAACATTAGAGAAGACACACTTATCTGATTTGTTACAGCAGGTAAACAAATTAAGCTCAATAAAATAGGCATATAACAAACATGTTTGATAAGTCGGCACTGTAAGGCTCCGTACATATTAATTTTGCCTTAAGATTGGTCTTATGTTAGTAAAGGTTGTCGAACTGTGTCATTTTGTTTTGATTTTAGTGAAACTTGAGCATAATGATGTCCTAAGGGGTCAATGTCCAAATTGTGCTTGATGTCAAGGTCATTTTTGTCATTTTAGGGGCAATTTTAGGGTGACTGCATTCATTTCTCCAGGATATGACTCACTTTGAACCTCTTGACTCCTCAGCAGTTTTTAATTCTCATTAGTTTATGCAGTACAGCCAGCCAGTGACTGTTATTTTATTTTTTCAATCTATTGATTTAAGCAATGCTTGTGCTAATAGATGGTTTCATGTCCACTCATAATCAAGGGGCAGAACTATTAAATGCATTATATCATCATCATCTTGAATGGGTGGACGGTTGAGATCAGACATGAATACAATACTCTTTTTTTTTTTCTTTTTGTTTTTTGCTAACTCAAAGTAGGAATATCCAGCTGTATAATATTCTCATTACAGACCACGGTTTTGCTTCAGTTTACTCACAGGTTACACACTAGAATATTTATCTTCCTTAAACACATGATTAGATTTGCCAGAATTACACAACATTTTTACCCTCATCCAATTTCTATAGTCTTGCTTTCCCTTCATTTGCCATCTATTCAATCCCGGTCCCACATTTGATGGTCGATCTAAGGTTTCTTTTAAACTCACACAGGTACTTGGACAGAAACGGATACGTGCGATTAATTTTAATCACAAAGACAAAAATTTAGAAAATAGATTTGCATATTATCACTGTCATATTCCGCCAACAGACATGCACGCTTACCTATTAGTCAGCCTTAATGTATGTGTGTCTGTATGTGTGTCTCTTTTGCGTGTTGCACTAGAGAGGAGCTGGATTTCAAAGATTGAAAACGATACTTAATCAGGGGACTAACCCTCATTATTCACAAGGATGGATGTGTTGTAAAACACAATTTTCTACTGTACATGCAGCTGCAGTATTTGTGTACTCAAAGTGATACTTGCTACAGATGGATGTGTATTCAGATGTATTTTATCCTCCAGCAGCCTTTGAATACACATGAGAATTTTTTAGAAATGGCACGTGTGATGAAAACTGACATTTAGTTATGAAACAGAATCAGCCAATCACCATTTAGTGTTAAACTGATTATAAAATATTCAGTCATGCCTCAACCTTAGCATAAAATATGCATTCAAATTCCCCACTTAATCCATGCTATACCATTCTGCACAGCTGTGTGTCGAGCATTCGTGTTGGGGAACATTAACAAAGCTGCAACAGTCACTGTAGGATGCATCTGTCACCCCCATTTTCAGCTCTGCTTCCATTTCGCTTGAACAACTTTAAGCTTGTGTTCAAACAGGAATTAGGAGGAAGACCACATCAAAACCCTGTGGGGAGCTTCAGTGGTGCGGCGGTGGTTGGACATTTGATTCGCCCAGCTTTGTTAAATTATAGGTCAAACACACCTCAAGGTTTGTGACCACAACCAATTCAAAGGTGGAAACCCCCCGGAGGGTACCTCCCGCACTGTAAATAACACAAGACTGAAATTTTTCTTTAGCTGTCCTTATACAACTGCTTGTGGAGCACTGCAGTAAAACATCTGCAGATTTGTGTGTTAAGTAAGATACCTTATTCCTGTGGTTGAAACAGAGAAACAGACAGGGAGTCCTGTGGTGTTACGGCAAGATTTTTTTGTCAATATTTCCCAACCTTAGTGGTAATTCATTGTCTATATTGGATTCCTTTAGCACTATCAAAATCCCAATCTATGGGTTATATGGTTCTGTTTTCGGACAAACTGTACAAACGTTTTGTGTGTCGTGACCAGCAAAATTAAAATGAGCCACTGTTTTTCATAAAATGATACATTATCTCAGCTCAAATATTTGATTTATTTTCCATGTTCAATTGTAAGCAAAATACAGGTTCATGAGATCTTCAAATTGTTGCATTCTGTTTTTAATAATATTTTACAATTTTTCCAAATTGATAATCCCCATGACAATATTGCTTAATTGCTTTCACTTTGATATTAACTGATATCTGTTTTTAAATTTCTTTAAAATTCTTGCCTTGCTTCCTCTGTGCCCAGAACACCACTGGTGAAAATGTTACTGTTACAATATTATTGCAATGAAATCCTCCCATCAAGTGTCACATCCAATGTAACTGTGAGCTTGAGTTCAATTAATGTTGCTCGATTGCCTGCGCTTTTTCTGCCTCACCAGTTACTGCTGCTAATTAACAGCATAATACGTACAGATTTGAACTGAATACATCAGTCCCTTAGAGCAGCGGTCCCCAACCTTTTTTGCGCCATGGACCGGTTTATGCCCGACAATATTTTCATGGACCGGCCTTTAAGGTGTCGCGGATAAATACAACAAAATAAAACTAGCACGGGTACCGAAAAAAAAGAAAATTTATTCATAACACACGTGAAAAGACCAAGGAAAACCGAGTAAACGATAAAAACAATAACAAAATAACGCTGAAAACCGATAAAAACCCTGAAAACTATACATTTCACACCTGAGCCTCAACTCTCGCGGTCCGGTACCAAACGACTCACGGACCGGTACCGGTCCGAGGCCCGGGGGTTGGGGACCGCTGCCTTAGAGTCCAACGTTTTGAAATATGTAACATTAGAACTTTACCAATTATTGAGTGTGTAGAAGAGAATGAGTTCTTCTTTTTCAGCCACTGCTGTTAGGATCTTCCCAATCAGCACAAAAGAATGATTTGTTGTTTTCATTCATGAAAATAATTTTCAGATGTGTTGTTTATTTACACTGCATTGTGTCATTCTTGGAAATCCTGGGAATTAGCCTGAACCTACTGCATAACCAGGCTAGACTGTGATGTAATACACTGCATGTGGTTAAGAAAGTTTGAAGCTGGCTTTTCATGGTTTTATTCCACCAAATGTAAAGTGAACAGATCATGAAATGCTTGTGGCCAGACATCTGTTGCTGTAAACCCCACCCTGAACTTGTTAAGATCCAGTCCCTGCAGTTGCAGATTTGTATATTCTGTACCTGCTGAAAGCAGGTATCAGAAGACACATATATTAATGTTATCATAAAGCGATGGACACACTCAGGTAAGCTGTTCTGTTTCAGTGGTTCTCAGTTGGTACTAAAGTCTAAATGCAGTGTAAGGGGGCCCTCGTTGCAACTGCTGTTTATTAGAGTTACTGTTTCCTTCATGTCAGCTATAAGCAGTCTGGCCATTCTCCTCTGATCTCAAGGATCAACAACGTCATTTTTAAGCTAAGAACTGCTGCTTTTCTACAGTTCAGATCATTCTCTATAAATCCTAGAGATGGATGTGTAGGAAAATCGCAGTAGATGGACAGTTCCTGAAAAAGAGACCATCCCGTCTAGCACCACTAACCATGCCACATTCAGAATCACTCAAATCACCTTTCTTCCCCAATCGGATGCTTAGTTTGTGCTTTGCGTGATCAGGATGAGCTACTATACATTCTTACATGTATTGCTTTAAGGTAAAATATTTTGTAACCCCTATAGACATGGTTACTAGTATTTCTTGTTTTTTACCTTGTATTATTATTTCTGACACCCTTTGAACACACTTTGATTTTCCGTAGTTCAGTGAATGCAACAAAAGCCACGCTGCTGCATTAAGCTAGCAAAACGGAGCAAGACACCCGAGAGCAATTAGCAAACTACACAGTGAGTCTTTCGATATAAAATAAGTGTTATAAAGTATTTTTAACAGTCTCTAACTTAAAGTTATGTACTTTTCAGAGGCCTTTATGTGTTTTACTCTCAACCAAAACCAGGCAGAGCGTGTGTTTGTTCTTGGGAACTCCGGTGAGTAACTAAAAATGATAAGTTAGCGGGAAAACCTATGCTAATTTTACATGTGGTAACTACTGCAACAGTGAAAATTATGTATTGTCTAAAAAAAACCTAAAACCAGTCGGAGTACTTGAATTGTGTGTGAAATGGAGTGTTGTATTTTATTTTATTGTCTATTTGATTGGGCATCTTCACAAATGCGCAAAACTAATGCAGGATGCTCTTTTCTTTTAGCCATAAATGTTGTTCAGTGCTTTTTCTGCACTTTGTCATTTCAGTTTTGGGTTGATTCATGTAAATAAGTTATTTAAAACTAGTTACGTTACAAACATTTCATGATGTGATTACATATGCCTTAAAAAGGGTTATATAAATACAATTGATTGAAATGCTGTAAAGCAGTACAGATTGAATTCATGGAGACAGAACAATGTTAAAACAACAGTGTACTTGATTTTGAAAACTTTATTAGATCTCATTTTATTTAGAAAAACTGTTCATTGCTTTGTACTGTATGTGCAGACTGGTTTTTGTGATCCTGGATCTGATTCTGAAGTGGTTCTGGATAGGGATGGCGAGCCAAACCCTGTGAAAAGCAGTGTGGCCAGCTGTTCTGGATGCAGGAGTAGAGCTACAGTCTGAATTACTTCAAATCGCAGGATTTCAGATAAGCAAGAGCAAAAACTGCTTACTTGATACGGATCGTTTCTCTTGGAAACTACTGAACTCCCAATATCCTGCTCATCAGGAGTCAGGTCTAAAGAGACTACTCATTTTATTTTATTTTATTCTGTTGTTATTTTCAAAACAGCGCTCTTCTCTGTCGATCTTCGGTATAAATTTCTTGTTGTTTACATTATTTTATTGCACCATTGTAACATTGTAATAAACCTGCCGGCTGTTCAACACTCAATTCTCTCAAATTTATTTTACTCCTCTCGAATCTAGTCTACAAGCTTAACCTTACTATACTAAGCAGGTGTTACAATTTGGTAAGTGAACAGTAAATTAAATGGTTAAGCAGTTGCTAATAAATATTGAAAAGCATCAATAAAGACATCAGGAGTAGTTCTTTAACCTCTTAAGCCCCAACACCCCCTGATACGGGGGCAAAAGGCAGGAGATCAGTTAGGCTTGGGGCTTAAGAGGTTAATTAAATACTTAAAACAATGCATTGTAGCAAGGCAATAAAAGTATGGAAATATTCTGTAGCCTGAAGCCACACTTAAAAAATGAACATATCATCCTTAGTCAGCTTTTGCCTTTTTCTTCTCTCCCCGAGGTGCCTCATCTTCTACTTTTGAAGTCTTTCCTCAGTTCCTGACTCATATAGAGGGCCAGAGTTTTAAAGCCAAGGTAAGATAAACTCTGAATATAGAGTACATCTGGCTGGAAGAGCTTTGCTAGTAAAACAACAGGAGACAGAAAGGAGGAGAGAGCCAGTAAGATGTCAGGGCAAGGGTAACTGCCAGCAGAGCAGGATGAGCAACACAGGAAGCTGATTAGAAAAGTATAGAGTATACAAAAGATGACTAGAACATCGGCCTACGTAGAAACGGGGAAATGGAAAGGTATGTTTTTAAAACTTCCATCACATTGCTTTGAGATTGGATGCCTATTATGTGTCATGTTTTATGTACAATCTTAGTCATGGTGCCATATATGAGCTAAAATGAAACCCAGTAATGGGGATATCTCTCCGTATTCACGGACAGACAGGCATCTGGTACAGCATATGAAACTGAAGCTTCGAACAAGCTGAACAACAATTTCCTCTGCATAAACCTTGCCAGCACATTTTTATTCGTTTATTTATTTAACTTTCCAGCTGTACTTTCAAAACTTCAGTAGCTTCTACCTTCTCTGTAACATCATCATTACATACATCTCTGTACTAACTGTGACATTTGAAATCCTTTAATTACCAAATAATAATTCAAATGTGGCTTAGTACTTTGTGCCATGCATAAAATGGCAGATTACTTACATTATAACCTGACAGTCCCAACACAGGCACCCTTCTTTCCTCACATGTCTGCACTCCTGCGGTTATGCATTGCTCTTTTAAGTGCAATGCATGCAGTTCAGCTTAAGTTAAAGTAATGTAAAATATTTTAGCCTGTGCGACAAAGGCTAAAATGTCACAATGAAAGTGCCAGCTGTGTCAAAAATGCCTTTCTTATTATGGAGTCGGTCCATGTGTAGGTTTTCCCGTGCTTTTAGGTGTCCTCCTCCTTCTTTAGCATTTCAGGATAGGTAACACTTGTAGGTGTATACTGCCTCCAGAGGAATTTTTACCTTAGTTCCTACAGTCTGTACAGTACGAAATAAAATCACGTTTTCATCAAATCTTGATTTCAAAAGTATCATTAGCTCTGTTTTATGTCCTGATGTCAGTAAAGCTGCACAAAAGTTGCAATGGAATAGTTTATTTAATCTGTTAGCACTTTGGCCATGGGAAATGACAGAATACAATCAAAAACAGATAACAAGAGTGACTCATAACATGTTGAGTTGGGATAGACCTGCTTCCTCAAAGGCACATGGAAGTGGAACCTGCGAGCACTGCTTGTTAAATGTTTTTTTTTTTGACTATGTGAGAATAACCATTGCATGTGTGTTTTGAATGTTAATTATGTGTGTCATTTTCTTTTAGTTTCTTGTACATATACAAATATTTGATGGGATATTCTGCATTACAGTAAGTGTGTGTGACCAATCCGATGCATGCATCATGCAAAAAGAAGCCCAACACTGTAGCGCATGCCATATGGAGGTTGTTATGATGAATGACGTTTGTGTTGTTTTGTTTATCTAATAATACGGGCGCAGCCATCTTAATTATTAATTATATGTTATTCATGCTGATGTTTAAAGTTCAATTTTGTTGCTTGTTCATTTAGTTTTTATTTATTCCCCCTTTTCTGCCAGAGGATCAAATAAAGTCTTAGCGTAAAAGCCACATTTCTGGTACTCCTGCCACTTTGAATAGTTGCAGAAACAAAATGAACAAATCTCCTGGTTCACTTGAACAGGTTTTCCTTTCCAGTAAAGTTTCCAACCTCACTGAGACTTTCTGGTTACATGTAGTTAAAATTAACAACAACAACAAAAAAAAAACTAAATAAAGATTCTGCAATAATGCATAACAATGAGTTTTAAGTATGTTCACGTTTTTGTTGTGTTTTTTTAAGAGATAAATTGTTTTTCTATGACATACCAGCTGTGACGTTTAAAAATCTTCTGTTTATCTCAGTTTACTGTAGAGCCTTGCAGATGAAAGTCATTTCATTATAAACAGTCAGGGTGGCTGGATTAGCAGGGATACATCTGACGTCTTGAAGACAAATGGAAGTGGAACCTGAAAGCACTGCTTGTTAAATGTCTCTGTGACTGCGCGAATGTCCGTTGCGTGTGTTTTTGTGTTTTGATTGTTAATTATGTGTGTCGGTATCTCCTTGTAGTTTCTCGTACATTTTCCAGCATTTGAGGGGATATAACTGTTTGTGATATAACAACTGTGTGTGATGTAAGGTCAGGACGTCGTCATCATCAGCGGCTCTCTGATGCGTTTCATGCTAGAAAAGAGCCCAACACTGTAGCGCCTGCCATATGGAGGTTGCTATAATCGAAAGCAAAAGAGTCTGCTTGTGAATGCAGGTTGCGCAGACCGGACTCTGCAGAGGGAGAAGAAGCACACACACAGACACACACACTGAGATACTAAGGATATTGGACAGTTACCAGAGAGAATCAGAGATAAGGAAATTGAAGAGTCTCTTTCCTCTGTCCCATTCGGGTTGTTTTCTCTCTAAGCAAACAGCCGGCAGCACCGCAGTATTTAGGAGCCCTTTATGAAATAGTCCTACATCCTTTACGGGACACACAGACAAACACGCACAGGTTTTTGATAAAATCGACTGACACATGTGCAACAGAGGTTAACTAATTCCAGCAAAATGACACTTCCCGCCAATTTCAGCAGCTGCATACTCAAAACACTTTAAGCTGCTGGCGGTCCCCAGCGGACGCCACCAGAGTCACAAGCTATCTAGCATCTGGATCTGAAAGTGACCAGAGGGGATAGGCAAGAATGCCAGTCTAAATTACCACTGTTACTGCACCGTGAAGTGGCAACAAAAGGTGGGTGGTTAGTCTTCCCATTGGAACTTGAGGTGATAGATTAGAGAAAAATGCACACATGCTGTAAATGCCTACATGCAGGACACAATTTTACAACACATGGGAATGTCTTTTTTGCATGCACTCACTCTTGTACCCACACGGAGTCTGGGCACAGTGCTGTGAGTGACATTGTGGTTGCCCCTCCTAGTCTTGTTCTGTCATAACCACCGTTTTGGCCTCAGGAAAAAAGTCTGTGAGCCCGACTGCACCAGACTCAGGCTGCAAAAGCCTGCGGTTCCTATTAGCTGGTCATCATTTTTGACAGACTAATAAAGCCAAGCCTTTCCGGAAGGGTTTTTCTTTTTGTTTTAGGCTTTAGTTTTGAAGTTCCTATTGTCCACAGTTCCTAGACAAATATGGGCAAGAATGTAGCGTGGAAGGGTTTTATTTGTTAAAGCTGTGGGAATAATGATTTGTGAATGAGGGTGCGAGATGAACGGGGACACCCAGAGGGCATTAGCCAGCCTAGAACACAATATAGCTGTCAATGAACACACCAGCTATGGTGAAGTCACCCGAATTGCCGGCCTTTAAAAAGGTTAAGGTCCGACTGCAATTAATATAAGAAAACTGTTGTGACGAAGCAAGAATGTTTAAAAAATGGTATAAAAACTTCACAATAGTCATATCAAAACCCCAAAAAACAAAACACTGAACTCATTACTGATATTACACTAAACTGTTACACATGACTTTGGTTAGGATTTCAAAATGTGTGATTAGCAGTGAATGATTGTGTCTCGTATAACCTCAAGGGCTGGAAAGCACCATACTAAATAATTAAATATTATAAATGTTTGTTGGACACTCATCGTTGCACGCCCTGTATGATGGCTGGGATTGGGGACATGGGGCCAGAAGCTGTTTATTGCTTTCATATGGAGCCAACATGTGTTTCACATTTGCCACAGGATTTTTTTTTTAACTGTGTACACTCACGGTACCATTGAGACATCATCGCAGTACCTCTACTGCACTGCTATCATTTGTCAGGAAAACTAATCATCAGCTGCACTATATTGTTTTCTCCATGTGTTTCTCCAGTATAAATGGATTACAGAGTTTTGTAACAAATGGGTGCAAATCAGCTTTTGATGCGTACAAAGGAAAAGTTGCAGCGAAGCCAAAGTGTAGAGTTCCAATACGATGTGTGTATCACCTACTCAGAGATGGCCGTGGTTCCTCCATGATTCATCAGGCTTCTTTTGATTATCCTTTGCAATTTATAATGCGGACAGTCGGTGGGATCTCTGCAATGCTAGTGATACACTGGCACGGAGCATGTGCAAACTCTGACATCAATGAGACATCTTCTACAGTGTTGAAAGGCTAAGCGCATCGCTGAAAACCTCATCAAGGTTCCTGTGTGCTCTGCACTGGCAAGGCCACATCATTCATATGCGCACATGTGTGCACTCAAACACACCACAATCAAACCATCACAGGGCTCATCTTCTCCATGATGAGCCTTCTGTGAGGCCCAGCAGGAATATTTTTGGTTGGCATTGTTTTATTCTCAAGCTGGAGGGAGATAAATGGATGAAATTATTTTCTCAGGGCCATGTTCCACTTACCCATGTGAGATTAGTGGGTTTACAAGTTAACTCAAGGCTTAACCCTGGCCATTTGGTCTCTTGGTGGTGGTTTGTGCTGTTACAGATCATATAATTATGGTCACTACATAACTAATCTGATTCCAAGGAAGTCGTGTCAAGACTCTGTTCCTAAGCCTAACTTTGAAGAATTTTTCAAAAGTTCAGTGTCAGATTGGGGCCGTGTCTGCAGTGATGCCAATTCTGTTCTGGTCTGTTGTGATGACGAGCTGAGCTAGCTCGATCTACGTCCCTACCTGAGGCTCAGAAATAGGGTGAGGAGTCCAGTTTGGGATGGACTCTGAGTGAAGCCTTTACTCCTCCACAATGAAGGTGGCTGGGGAGAGGGAGGTCTCGACTTCTCTGCTTAGGCCCCTGTCGACCCAGCCTGAATAAGCAGAAGAGGATGGCTACACAGAGAGAAAACGTAATAATAATTTTAATATTAATTAAGATCTGAGCCTAATAAATTATAATTTGTCACAAAATCAAAATAATTGTTGGGTAAAGTTGTTCTTCAGTCTAGTTTAAAATGACGACAAACTGCCCTCACAAGTAATTTTACTGTATACACAGTTCATATAGTTCTGTTGATTATTCATGTTTGAGATGCAAAAGAGTAATGCCTTGCTTTCATTACAACCACTCTGTTTTTCCCTATGGTTGACTTTTTTTGTTCCTGCTAGGTTTTTTTTTTTATTATTTCTGTTACTTCTTTTTTTTCTAAAAGAGGAAAATTGGACTGTTTCTTTTTCATTTCAACTTTAAAATTGACAAATAAAGGTTTTCCTCTCATCCTAGTGCTTTAGTATGAACTAGCTTTTCTGCCATCTGACTTATTTCTGCAGTCAACTGTAGTTCCATTATTTAGATTGGCTTTTAATTAAATTTGTGCTGTATGTTTGATTTTTAATGTACTTTGTGTAGTTCTGTTTTTATATTACTGTAAAGCACTTTGTGGTTTTTATCTTGTGAAGAGTGCTATATAAATAAATTGAATTGAATTGAATTGAATTGAATAGTTTGCATGGAAGCCAGCCACCTGTCTGCAAACACTCACTAACCGATTACATAAAGTAAATTTAGTGTCTTAGAGCTGCAACCAGTATGTTTAAAAAGGTGCAATCTGGCCTGAGTGACCAAGGCTTTAAATTTGGGGGGTTAGTTGGCAACTATCTTTAATTTGACATGAATTAACAACTGTTGGGGATATGTCTGTAAGTAAAGTTACCTTTGCTTCTGCCTTTCTCTAATATACTTATGCAATCCTTGCTCTACCCTGCCTCTTCTCACTAAGGACAGCAACACTGTGCTGACATGAGATGAGGACACTTAGATTAGAGAACCCCAAAAGGTTGATTCTCTTCATCTGAACGCAGCGTTTTCATTGGGAGAAATTTTTTGTCACTCATCCAAGTGGCTTCTTCAGTCTCAGCTGACTGCAGGTTTCCCCAAACATATAAACGGTACATTTGCACAATGACAGAAACTAGCACCACTGAATGAACAATGGGCTGTAAGGTCAGTTCCTTGATCATTAATATGTTTTCATGACCACTGATTAACAACCACTGATCAAAGTCCAGCAAAATAAACGAAAACCCTTAGTGATCCCAATGTATCAGCAGCATCAGAACAGTTGAGACACATTTTTTCTAAACACTGTGACTCTGTGGTTTTTAAACCCCAAAACACGCTGTGCCAAAAAATGGTCTACCCAGAATCGGGTTCCCCGATACAAACAAAGTAATATAGTGTACGCAGTTAAGTGCCAGGCAGATTGCCTTGATTTATACATCATGATTTATACTCTGACGAAGCAGATGGCACAACACAGACGAGCTACCTCGTCAGGCCAGGACTCTGCAGTCTACTCACACCTACAGGCCAGTGGACTCTCTTTCAGTGATGAGGATGTACACATCCTGGATGGGGAGCAGTGTTGGGACTAACGCGTTATTAAGTAACGCGTTACAGTAACTACGTTATTATTGTGGTAACGAGCACGGTAACTAGTTATTATGCCAAAATCAGGAACGCGTTAGTCGTTACTGGGATTTAGATAGGGTCATTACTCGTTACTTTGTGTGGTGGCTATCGCGGAGCTTCCACAGATTCTGTAACATTAGCAAGTGGTGGAGGCAGCAGGTGGATGAGAGAAAGTGGACGCAGAAGGAAAAGAGACCCGAGGCGGCCGCCGGTCCAAGTGTGAACTGAACTTCAGGTAAGAAGTTATGACCTGCAGTCTATCTGGGTCAGATATGAACCAAGTTTAGGTGGAGTTTATTTTGGTTATTCTGACTTTTTCCGTACTGCGTACTAGCTAGCATGACGGAGTTTCTATACAGCTGGGTGGGTGCTATGAAATTAATGGTGTTGAACTTAGAGTTGCCAACCGTCCCATCTGGTATTCAGAGAAAATATTACGCGTTTCTTATTGAGGTGAAAAGGAACAGTTTGTCCCGTAATTCAGCTACATTGAAAAAGACACAAAGCTGGAGTTATTCTGTCTTTACGCTGCACAGCTGCCTCTTCTTCTTTCATTCTCCCCCCTCCCTCTCCCGTTTCTACTTCAATCATGAAAACTGATCAATGATCAGCTGATCGGCTCTCTTGTTTGTTTATCGCCCACTTTGCGCCAGAAAGAGGAAACCAGCCGATGTCGCGCTAAACAACAGCAGCATGTTTAAGCTTGATCAGCTGTTGTTAGAATTTATTTAATATTATTTTCTACTATCAGCTGATGTTTGCTGGAGCCACAGCTGCAAAAAAGCTGCTGGTCATGATGTCGGTTTGGATATCTGGTGAGAGGGAAACATGAAGATGAAACCAGGAGATGTCCTTACTGAATCATCAGAGCTGAACAGGTGATGGAGAAACAGGTTTACCTTTTAGGTGACATGAATGAGTTGAAGGGAAGTTATGAACTGTTTCTGAGAGACAGATAACCCCAGGATCCTTTTTTAGGTAGCTGACAGCTGGTAACTGTGCAGGTGCGGATCTAGCAAAGTTTTGCCAGGGGGGCCAGGAAGGGGATTAACAGGGAGAGGGGGACACAAAGAAATACTTTTCTGTCTTATTCTCATTTAAAATGTCTGGCTTTTAAAAAATAATTATCTGAATCTTACTGTCACTGTCACAACAGCGTTTGTTTTCATTCAAAGGCTTTATGATTTTTCCTATAATGGCGGGCCGGTCTCTAGTCAAAATGCCCGGGCCGATTTTTTGTCCCCGTCCAGCCCTGTATGCAGCTCATCTGCAGTCTGGTGTTACCTACATCTTCCTATTCAGAAGGCAGAATTTCCGAGTTCTGAGTACAATCAAAGCACCACGACTGCAGTTTTTGTGTTGGATGTAAAAGGCGCACATGACGCTGTGACGTAGGCTAGAATCATGGCAGCAGTCAATGACAGTCCACACGTGGGATTTCTCTCGTGGAAATATGCACATTATCTTTTCCTTTCTATTGGTAGGTGGCACAGTGCACTTGTGGCAAGTAAGCAAGCTAGAAGACTGGCAAAGTTATGGAAGCAACACATTAACAAGAGAATTCTGAGTAAAACCAAAGTTACTTTCCCTAGTAACTAGTTACTTTGAAAGTAACGAGTAACTTGAAGTAACTGAGTTACTTTTGATAGAAGTAACTAGTAATGTAACTAAGTTACTATTTTAAAGTAACTTACCCAACACTGATGGGGAGCAACGCTGGTTTGAGCGGGAAGTCAAGGAGGCCATTTACATGAAAAGGGAAAAACCATCTCTGAATCGAGGAGGGGGCCTAAGGGTACATCTTTTGCCATCCTACAATGCTGTGATTGCAGCCGTTCCCCAACTCTCTCTGAATGGTTCTCATGGCCATTGATCAGTGGTCTTTGATCAGTGGTTGTTGATCAATGGTCATGACAATTTGGATATTAATCATCAAGGAACTGACCTCCCAGCCCATTGTCCCTTCAGTGGGCTGGTTTCAGTCATTATGCAAATGTACTGTTTATAAGTTTGGGGAAACCTGCAGTCAGCTGAGACTGAAGAAGCCACTTGGATGAGTGACGAAATGTTTCTCCCACAAAACGCTACGTCCAGATGAACAGAATCAACCTTTTGGGGATTTACTTAAATGGATGACTGAGCGTGCATCAAGACTTAGATTAGAGAACGTTTTTATCTGTTCATTTTTCTGTATGCTCAACAATCTGGCTTCACTATGCCATCCAAACACCTGAAACAGGGCATCCAAACATTCATATTAACAGTTCTTACTAATAAAGCATCCAACACTGTCACATCAAACTACTTTTATTCTCACTCTAAATCCAACTGAGGCAAACTATCAAACTTCATCCTGGTTCAAGGGGACACTTGGACCTAACAATATGTATAAATTATCACGCATGACAAGTTTCAAGAGTGTACCGGACTATCTCGTTTTTTTACCCCCAAATGTGTTGATTTTCTTGGCTTGTGTGCCGTGAAATAGTTCAGGAGCCTCCAAGAATGAGCTCAATTGTAGCACCAGCCAAAGTGAACTTAGCTAAGGGGGGAGTAATTGAGAACAAACCAAAAAAAGAAAGCACTTAACTCCCACTTTCACAGTCACAGAGAAGTACATGATGTCATTTTATCACAGTTTGTGAGGAATAATATATATTGTGGGATTATATTACACAGGTGCCATTAGGTGACAGTATATTCACAATTCAAGCTTCCTGACTAGTTATGTTTGTGCCCAATGGAGGAAAACCAATAACATTAAGACAGAAGCATTTGCTCAGGATGCTGAGTAAAGGGTAGATATTGAACAGAGAAATCTTAAGCTCACATGGGAAAAGAAAAAAAAATGCCCCAGGTATATTTATAGTCCATCAAAGTACAAAATAAAATACAGTTTTTAATAAAATGTTGGAAATATTGGAGTATTGTACAAGTTCAAATTATTCAGATTAAAAGAAATAGATTTATGGAAACTAACTGATGGACCTTTTTGCATTTTACAGTAGGTCTTTGCTCATTTCACCATTAACTGTCCTGTGCCAGCTTTCTGTTTTTGCTACATGCATGTCTGTCCCTCTCTTCTGTTCTGCAAGTGAAAGCGCGCTCTAAGAGTGGTGCATGTTGTGGTGGGTAGACGTAAGAGACATGCTGTCGCTTCTGGCTATTTCTGAGTGATCATTTTACATATGGTGATTTTTTTCAACAAGGTTGTGGTTAAATACCTGTAATACCTGGAAATGCCAGACCTCAGAAATGGGATGGCCTTAATTTCTCCTTCTCTTTTGATTAGTCTGATTAGTGCATTTGTTTTCTACAGTCATTGTTTACAACTGGGGGATTTATGTTATATTGAAACATATAATGGCAAAATGGAAGAGGTTAGGGTTATGGTGGACTTAGTATAGAATTATTTGTTCACTTAAATGACAATCAGTTTCATTACCAAGTGAGATCTGTTTAGTTGTTATTTAATGACAAATGTAGTAAACAAAATATTAGAATTTGATTCACAGTGCCTTTCAATGTGATTTTAAGTATAAGGCCCAACGAGACATCAGCGCAAGTGAGGGAGGCCGTCTTTGGGTGAAAACTTTATTGTAATCTGCTACATTCTTCAAAAGACTGACTGCTCTGGCGAACTCAGCATCACTATATCATCTATCAACCATGGTGACAGGTGATGCTACTGCATTACCTGCCAGTGGAATCAGGTCCCTAGTGTCTATTGATGATGTCACAGCTGATAGAAGTAGCAGGATGAACTGTGAAGTGTTCAGGGCCGTACTCTCTGCTGAGATTCAATCAAATGCTGCGGAACTGATCAGACAGTGCTTCATTGTGAAAATGGATAAAGCACACTGCAAGAGCATCGCAAGACTTTCTCAAAGCAAAGAAATGTCTTCAATGATCAAGTCAGTCACCTGTCTCAACTAAATAGAGCATATGTTCTTTTAAAAAAAATACAAAAATGAAGACAAGTAGGCTCAACAAAGGCCTGGTACAGCATCTGGTGATGTCCATGTTTACTAGAGTTCAGGCATATCAGTCACTGCAAAGGATTTTCATCCAAGTATAAAAAAACAATTATGTTTACTTACTTTTGAACATTTGAAAATGGGGGATATTCATTTCACGCACATCTTGATTGTCTGATTTTAAAATCCATTGTAGTGGTGCACAGAGGCAAAACTACAAAAATGTTGTCTTTGTCCAACAAATTACTGGCCTAATTGTATGTTTAATACTGTGGTCCTTGATTCATGTAGTACATGATGAGGAACAGAGACAGCGTTACAAATACAGTGACCTTGTATATGTTTGCCATTATCTCTTTGTGAGTGTCTGGTATTGTGGTGTCAGAATGGATTAAATACATCAGCCAAATACAAACGTCTCCGTTCGAACTCTACTTTGGAGATCTGTGTGGTTAAAAAACAAAGTGAGAGTGATATTGTGATTTTAATCCTTTTGATGACACTTTTCTACATGTGAGTCCACTTGAATCGATAGCAGATGTTAAAAGCATTCTCTATCATAACAGCTTCAGATTCTATGCACCGCAATCTTTTCCCTGCAATCTAAACATGACATTCAACTAAATCCTTTTTAAATTAGCAAATGCTTCAGAGTAGGAAAAAAAAGTTTGGCAGTATTGTTGCTTTTAAATGAAACCAATATGATATTCACATAAAACACTTATGTTTCAGGTGTCGTGTAAGAGTTCCCTAATAGGTTGATGAGTTCTTTCACTGCTTTCTCTGAAGAGCAGTAATAAAAAGGCACAAAACTAAAATCTATATTTGTAATTTCACCCCTTGTTCATTTAATCGTGTCACTTAATAATTTCAACATATTAGAATATCAAAAATCAAAGCCAGCAAAGGCAATGGTTAATGTGGTTTTACCATATACAACCAACCAATAAATTAGTCTTTATTTGATCCCATGTCGGGGCCTAATGCCCTGCATGTTGACTCGGCTGTCAGGCAGCCAGTGATCAAGGACTAATAGAGCCTTTCTGCTGCCATAGCCGCTTCCAGCGACCCTGGGTCTCAGGCTGAATCGCGCCAGTGGAGTTTGAGGAGACAAGGCCAACAAAAACAACAAATATATTTTCATTTGGCTGCAGGCATATTCCTCTGGAGAGCAGGGGATGGGGGAGGGAAGGTGAGGAAAAGGGAGGAGAGGTAAAGCAGAGCAGAGAAAGTAGAAATAAAATGGATTAAGTGAGACTGATCTAGAGGATGAAAGAAGAGGACAGGAGAATAATTAGGGGCCTGTTCTGGCTCTAGCTCTGGAAAATGTTTCATTGGTTTATCAAAGACTTGACTATTAATACAAAATACATGTTTACATTCTTGATTTTATCTTCGTGTAGCAAATGCATTAAGATGAAACGCACTCTGCTTCGCGTGACTCACATATTGGGACTCCTGTGTTAAGATGATTTTTCCTAAATGTTTCTTGCTTCTGCTGACAGGCTTTAGGTTTTTTTTTTAATTTTGTTTTTTAAATGTCTGTCTTTCCCTTCGTCTGCCTCTCCTCACGCTTTCCGATTTGATATACAGAGGCCTCACCTCAGTGCAGGCCAAGGCAAATGTTTGAGCCACCTGTTGCAGGAAACTTGAAGCCCTCTGGAGATGTTAAGACGCTGGAGCAGAGGCTGCGATCCAGGTACAGGTCACCTCTGAACCTGTGAGCTTGTGTGAAGAAGCAAGACAGGGGGAAATGAATGATGTGATGATGCAGATGAATCAGATTTACAAATAAGATGAAATTACACTAGTTTGTTTCTTCTATAATTTGTTGTTCATGCAGTTAGCTTTAAATTTTGACATAATTGTCAACACAATCAAGTATCAATCAACACAATCTTCATCAAAAGACTAAAACAGTCTACAATTGTAGGCAAGGTGGAGTGTGGTGAAGGGTGACAGAGAGTAGTTGCTGCTGAGAGTATCCATAGCAGTACCTTTTTTTAAGATTGTCTCTTGGTGCTTCTTTTTACTGTTGCCGTCTCCTGTAGGCAACACCCTAAGTGTGGATAAAAACCATACAGATCCCAGTTTCATAGAAAATCAGGAGTTTAAGGAAAACAGTTTTATTTTAAACATCAAAAAGAAATTTGTAAAATGGTTTTAGAAAATTTTTTTGATGCTTCAGTTTTCCTGTGACTGCCAAACTTTGATAAATATTGTGTTTCTCCAGACTAAAAACATCAATGTGACCAACAGAGATGGGCGCGTTACTGTAATCCGATTACTTTTTTCAAGTAACAAGTAAAGTAAGGGATTACTATTGCAAAAACGGTAATTAGATTACCGTTACTTTCCCGTAGGAACGCTGCGTTACTAAAACCGTGATTTTTTGCAAGAATGTCTCATGACAGTGACGTAAGCAAGTGTGACATTCGTGACAACAGCTGTGTGCAGATCAACAATGGATCATATATCGAGTGCGGAGAGGGTATGAGCGTGCAGCGTTTAAAGCGTGGAAGTACTGACCTTATTTTGAGTTTGATTCCATAAAAAGTGACAAAAACATTAGTGTCAGCTGTTCACTGCGTGGGAAGAAAACTTATTTTTACAGCGAAAAAAAACCCCTAAACTTCCAAGCAAGCACCGAGTGCGCTACCACGTAATGGGAAACTCACAGAGAAACTGCCGTATCCTTCCACTGACCGCTGCGGCACACCTGCACCAGGGTAAACCTCCGCCTACTTACTCCTGCTTTACAGGTGAAAATAGAGCAACAGCACCGCTAGTCTTTGACTTTATTTATTTTCAGCTGTGTTTTACTTGCATGTATTTGAAAGAGTGAGTGTAAACACAAATATATATACACATATATGTATATATATATATTTGTGTTTATACACACACACACACACACACACACATATATATATATATATATAGATAGATATATATATAGATATATATAGATATATATAGATATATATTATGTGCTGGAATGTGCAGAAAATAGGTTTAAATATTAAACAAATTTCTTCCAGTCAGAGAATGTTGCATATAATTAAATTTTTGCTTTATGCATAAAGTTAAAAGATTAAAACTAATAAAACAAGTTTTAAAAGGGGACTTTTCCATTTGATTACATTTTGTATGATGAATTATGCAGAAAAAGTAGAATTGGGCTGAAAGATCTATCGCTTTATCACCTATTCAGGTTGTAAATCGTGTTTTTAAAAAGTAACTAAGTAACTAAGTAATTAATTACTTTTGAAAATAAGTAATCATTAAAGTAACGGGATTACGTTTTGGGGGAAGTAATCAGTAATTAGTTACTGATTACTATTTTCAAGTAACTTGACCAACACTGGTGACCAAGATATGTAGTCACTTCCCAGCCGTACTAGACTAGGCAAAACCAAGCTATCCAATGATCGTGATTATAATGAACTTTGATCAACTGGTGTTTACTATGGACACATACTATAAGAGACACTTATCCTCCAATCAGAGTCCTGTGTCTGGCAACTAATGAATTCTGCTTCTTTCTTTTCTACTTTGTTTTGGTCCCTATCAAATACTTAGACATGGCAAAAAATAAGAAGAAAGAAGGATGTAATGACTCAGTCACACTACAGTAAAAATGGGACAGCAACCTCTTTGTGACTAGGGAAGACCAGTGGTTGCCAGGTGATTGCATTAAATCTTATTCAGGAATTGACTGTAGGTAGTAACTGGTCACCCAAAAGTTGAACATGCAACCTCGACCTCTTGGCAACCACTTCAGTTTGCAAGATGATTGTACAGGTAGCCAGGTGGAAGGCAACCTGCCTCCAAATAGTCATGGTCTGACTTGAACTGTCTGTACACATGAACCCAACTGTACTCATCTGAGATACATCTCTTTCTGAATGGGGAGTTGATTCAACTGGTTGACAACTTGTTGGGGTTGCATGGTGCCTACGCTGTTTTGCAGTTAAATTGCTGTTCTGTGTCACTATTTGTGGAAGAATGTTAAATCTCTGACGATGGACACAAGAGACCATAGACCGGTTGTTTGTGACGCTGCTGTCAAAGTCAAAGTCAACAGTCATTTAAAACAACAACCAATGACCAAGGTGCTGTACGATTAAGATAATTAAAAGAAATAAAAACATAAGGAGACATGATAAGAGTTAAGAAAAAGGATCATAAAATTCGAAGATTAGAGTAAGAAATAAGATAAATAAAAGTAATACAAACTCATTCTGATTAAAAGCTAAGGAATAAAGATGGGTTTTCAGACAGGTTTTAAAAGTGTCCAATGTTGGGGAGGTCCTGATGTGAAGGAGCAGTTTGTTCCACAGTTTAGGAGCAGTAACAGCAAATGCCCGATCTCCTCTGTGCTTTAATCTGGACCTCGGGACAGTCAGGAGCCACTGATCCACAGACCTCAGTGATCTTGCAGGAGTTTACCAATTTAAAAGATCAGAAAGGTATGAGAGTGCTAACCCATGCAATGCCTTAAAAACAAATAATAAAATCTTAAAATTAATTCTAAAACTAACTGGCAGCCAGTTTAATGATGCCAGTAATGGGGATATGTGGTCTCGCTTGTGTGTGCCAGTTAGTAACTGTGCTGCAGCATTTTGGACCAGCTGTAGACTGATGACAGAGTACTACCAGAGTAAAGACTATTACAGTAGTCGAGGCGAGATGAAATGAAGGCATGGAAAGCTCTCTCAAAGTGTCTAAAACAGAGAAATGGCCGCTGTGACAGTAAAAAGCTAAAGCATGTAGACCAAAGCCAAAGGATTATCGCAGAAGCAGGCTAGAGCTCTGACTCCCTCCTATTATCATCTTCATGCACCAAAGTTGTTTCGAAGACTGCAAGTGGTCGCAGACCTGGCCCACCTCTTCAAAGCAACCATTTCAGAGTCAACCCAAGTTCACTGCACACAACTGTAATAATTTTGGTCATGTCATGGTCTCCAACTGCTGTTTTCCCAAGGGTGACTGTAGCACAAAACAGTGTCTGCTATTTGCTGCCAAGCAGCTGGTGCACCGTTTACACTACGTTTCTCAGTTTTCTTTCTCTTGAATAACTGTTTGTCTCAAACTGTATTGGTGCGAGTGAGACTTTAATGCTGGGTAAATTCTCCGCCGAATTAAAAAGAGGCTACTCAGTCTGTAGTGTTTTGGTTTTGTTTGTTCTTTTGTAATTACACAGTAAGTCATCTATTTCACACATTTACGAGTAATTTAATTAATTAATTTGCAAAATATTGCTTTGAATCAGCCTGGATGCTAAGGACTGAGTATCTGAGCTTCAGAGGACTCAAAGGTCGAAAGAAAGAAATAAAGTCAAACGAGTTGAACATAAGAGGTGGAGAATGACTGGTTTATCTTCTGGGTTCCAGGAACTCCCTTGGACTGCTTCCAATGATTGCCCCTTTGCCCCCCTCTTGGTCCTCTTCGTGCCTGCAAATACCCCTTCAAGTCACCCCCCACTACTGCCCTCCAGTTCCAAATTTTCTTGCAGCTCCTTCCTCTCACCCACTCACCCCCTCTCCTCTCACCCTTTGGCATCCCGTTCAAACTGCTGCCCTCTCAGCAAACATCTCCCCTCCTCCCCACAACTGGGCTGCTGTAAATGCCCCCAGGACTGAGGTTCTTTCAGTTATTCACCTCTGCTCCAAACCCACGTCTTTCTCCGATTCCGAGCTTGCAACCCCTCTCTTCCTCCCTCTCTCTCTCTCGGTCTCACCAGGATGTAAAATATTCACAGCTGCTGCTGCGGTCAGGTAGCACGGCCACAAGACTCTCTGAGCAAACAGAGGAGCTGTGAACGTGTGAAGCCGATGGTGTACGTTTCATTTGAGGTTCGACACAGGTCCGATAGATCCCGATGTAGTCAAAACAGAAACCGCATACTGAGCCTCGCCACATGCCTCAACAAACCAATCTCTAACCAAACATACCCAAGTACAACACTGAAAAAAATGACACTGCAAACAGCTTTTAGAAACATGTCAGGCGCACTGCAGAAATAGGAGAAACGATACGTGGCTTGGTGCCGCTGAACACAGTAACTGAGATATCACTGAGGTTTATAATCAGTGTGAAACATCTGTCTTGAATAAATGCCTCGCTTTTAAAGTCTAGCCTCGTTATGCATTACGGGCAAAGGCAAGAGCGCATTAAGTCATGTTAGAGTTGCAATAAAAATACATCAAGCTCTCTTCCAAGAGGTCTACACATGTTATATATGCGGACTCGATTCCAGGTTCTCTGAATGAAGAAGTGTACAAATTTGTGTCAGATATCCAAGTTCCAGTCCGGGTTTCCTTGTTCAAATATGGACTTAAATGAGATGTTTTACATCTCTGAAGCTGTCCCACCAAATAATAAAGACATCTTGGCCTGGGAATGCCAGCCCTTGAACTTTATGAGGGAGGGCGAAAGGGGGAAAAGAGGAGGGGTATCGGTGTCTTGAACACATTTCAAAGTAATTGTACTTGATATGTCGTTTAGAGAACACCCAAGTAATCATATAAACAAAAGACTAGATGCCCTGGGAGGATGAAAGGAAATCTGAATCTCCCACTGATGTATCATACTTACTCATTTTTTGACATGAGTGTGAGACGGCGAGGGATTCCTGAGCACAATAAGAGGATCGGGGACCTTTTTAGTAATAAACACAGTGGGATGGACGGACTCCGGTGGATTCCTTCATACTCACAAATTAACTTACACACACACACAAAAACAGATGGCAGAGGGCTGAAAGTGATGGATGCAATGTACAAATTAGAACTGCTGCAGGCCCGGGGATAAGGAGACTGCATGTGTGCGTGTGTGTGTGTGTTTGTTCTATGTTTGATCCTGCACCTCAGCCTTACCGAGGCATGACTTACGTTTAAAAAACATTTCAAAAAATAAAAAGATGAATTTGAGGGAAAATCGCAGGACCCAGACAGCAACAACATGAGAGAACAAGTTAAAGAAAAAATGAGGGAAAGCAAAAGAAGAATAAAGAAAACATGAGATCATAGTTAATTAGAATCAGGTGATAAACAATGGAGTGATATTTACGTTATACCATATGCCCCGCTACATGTGTCTTTCTGTCTCGAGGGATACAGTAACAGGTTTCAGACACGTAAGGTCAAGAGGAGGCTTTTCCCAGCTGCTAGACCACACTGATGCACACACACGCCCCTGCCCAGCCGCCCAAGTGTGTCGTCCATTTCTAAAGCCTGTTTTGTCTTTGTTGTTATTACATAAAAGACAGTGTTTATCCTCCAGGAAGCCATGTTTGCCATATGTACTTGTAAGGCAGAAGATTTTGCAGCAAGAAACAAAAACCCCTGAGCCAATCAGGCAGGTTGTCTCCTGGGCTTCACTTCAAAATCCTAATCTCTTACAGATTCCTGATTCACGCCTTGGATTTAAAAGCCCTCCAGTGGCTTACTCTTGTTTGTTACAAACCCTCATTATTTTGGCAGACTCCAGTCAAGTATTGTCTCACTTAGTCATGAAATGCTGTGCTTCTTGATCTCTGAAATATTGACTTCAAAAAGCATCTCATGATGGATTCGTCAGCTTTGAAGCTTTCGACGTCAAAACTGTTTAATCACTGAAAGCTCCAGCCATGTAAAGTCCACAGAGCACCATGTTTATCTTACTATGATACACCAAAACTGTCTGCCCAGAAACTCCTCCTACACTCACAGAGGAAGCTCAGAAACCAACCCTGGCATAAACACTTTATTGCCAAAAGTACTCAATCACCCATCCAAATGATTGAATTCAGGTGTACCAATCACTTCCACAGAACAGGTGTATAAAATAAAGCACCTGGGCAGGCTGACTGCTTCTACAGACGTTTGTGAAAGAATAGGCCGCTCTTAGAAGCTCGGTGAATTCCAGTGTGACACCTGTGCAACAAGTCCTGTCATAAAGTTTCCTCACTGCTAAATATTCCACATTCAACTGTAAGTGGTGTTATAACAAAGAGTAAGCAGTTGGGAACGACAGCAACTCAGTCACAAAGTGGGGTCAGCACATAGCATGCAGAGGTCACACATTTCTGCAGAGTCAATCTCTAAAGACCTCCAAACTTCATGTGGCCTTCAGATTATCTTAAGAACAGTGCATAGAGAACTTCATGGAATGGGTTATCATGGCAGAGGTGCTGCATCCAAGCATGGAAAGCATTGGATGCAGTGGTGTAAAGCACACCTCCACTGGAGTCTAGCGTGGTGGAGATGTGTCCTCTGGTGTGACAAATCACTTTTCTCTGTCAGGCAATCTGATGGAGGAGTCTGCATTTGGCCATTGCCAGCAAAACCGTACTTGTCTGACTGCATTGTGCCAAGTGTCAAGTTTGGTGGAGGGGGGATTATGGTGGGGGGTTGGTTTTCAGGAGTTGGACTCGCCCCCTTAGATCCAGTAAAATGAATTCTTAATGCTTTTACATATCAAGATATTTTGGACATAAAAACATGCATGGGCAAGTTTGGTGCGGAAGGAGTTGACTGGCCTGCACAGAGTCCTGAGCTCAACCTGATAGAACTACTTTGGGATGAATTAGAGCAGAGACTACGAGCCAGGCGTTCTCGTCCAAAATAGCTTCTGGAAGAATCAAAAAATCCCATAAATGCACTCCTGAACCTTTTGGAAAGAATAGTTGAAATGATGCAATGTGTGTATAAAGACTTTCGCAAAATAACGTAGGTACTGAACACCTGAATGCCATTATGTTGCCTGGCAATCACCTTGCAACAGCTGAAAATCCCAAGATTGTAGGATTTATGCACCTCAGAAAACATTATAGCATCTATTTAAATTACACAATAATATCTAATTTATATAAAACTGTTGAATATTAAGATATCTGGGATATGACACCACCATGTGACTGACTGATTAAAATCCAATTATATTGTAGCTAGTATATGAGAAGCTTACTGTCTGATAAATAGCTGTGGAAATGAAAGTGGGATTTGTAGTTAATTAATTCAGCCTACAAAATCACCTTTTTTCCCAAGCATTTCATTATATAAACATTTTTTTAGGTACATGTTTTTAAAATATGCAGGTAGCCCATAAGGCACGCATGGAAACATAATTAAAAAGTTATTACATCTTCTTGTGTTATATGGGTATAAAATTAATAGAATAATATCAAGCATACCAATTATTTTTTATTAATGAGAGTGGACAGTGAATGGTTTAATAATCCCTTAATTATATATAGAAGTAATTGGATTTTGCTGTATAGAAATATGCAAACAACAGCTACCCAATCTAGTTTTTGGAATTTTCTCAGTGTTATGAAGTATATCAGTTATCCAATAGCATGGGCAGGCCAAATAATACTCTAGCATGGGAATGCACTGGTTTATAAAATGCAGAATTTATTTGAACTCACTGACTTTCATCTATAAAATTTGTTTTAGTCTTGCAAAAGTACATAAAAGTCTCTGTCTGCAAACACAATCATGGGTTCAGCAAACATATTAGGCCCCAGAAGTGTCTTAATTGTATCAGCCATTATCATGTCTATGAAACCTCCCACCAATGGGCTAAAATCACCTACTTGTACCCTTTATACACCTAGAACATTGTATCATTTTATTTTGATAACTATACAATTGAATTTATATTCCCACAACTTCAATTTTATGTTCTTATCTGTATCACAAACTGTATTGTGACGTCATCCTGTTGCCTATCTGCCACTTATTAACTCACTAAAATCACTTAATTCTAATGTTTATGTGCCTAGAATATCTTATAAAAGCATTGTACCATTTGTTTTTACAACAATAACAATTTATAGAAACAAAACTTGATTATGATTTATGACTCCATCATGTTGCCTGGCAAAAATCCAACAACTGACTAAAGACATTTATGTGTTATTTATTGTGGTATATCAGAGCTGAACCTGAGCTTTGCAGACCTAAAAACTTATTATTTACTATTCAAACAGTGCCACTTAAACTTAAACACTCAAAGTAATTAATTATATAGGCTTGCTAACAACACGGACAGACCAAATGATATTGTAGCTATTATGGTTAGTAATAATGAGCTAATATATGTTACAGCAATAGGCTGCATCAGTCAAAATTCAATCATATCCTTTACGTTTGCATTTATTTTTATGTTTTGTTGTGTATTTTGCAAAAGAACAAACAATAATCAGACGCTGAAAATAAAAATAACCAAAGTCAGTCAGACAGGTTAAAGACAAATATATTCTTTGTATTTATTCAGGTTTAAATGTATAGTATTCAAAGAGAAGCATACATGGTAAAAAAAAAAAAAAAAAAAAAAAAAAAAAAAAAAGACTTTCTTTTTTGTATTTTTGTAGGGCTTTTTTTGTTAAATATTACACAAAATAAATAAATTCAAAGAAAAAACATGATAGTTTTAGACTTGCTGCTGTGTTGGTACTTGACTAAACACAACCTTTTTTCATTTTCCTCCACCCATCTCATCTTTTCTTCTTCTTCTATCAGTCAGCTTCCTGCTAATACTTCCTCTGCCTTCCCCTGTTTGCCTCCATGTTTTCTCTTTTGCCATTTCTTCCCCAGTCACTGACTTCACACGTACACAAATCTAAAAATGTGAGTTACCGTTTCACATTTTGGCACAGAAGTCATTTCTTTTCATAATTTTACCGTGCCAGTGTACTTTATAACTTAAAACAGAAAATAATATGTACATTGTATAGCGATATATCTTATTTCTTTCTTTAAAAATAGAAATGTCTTTATCCAACTGTGATAAAAATGTCTGTTTGTTTCCTTTCTTTTCCTCCTCAGTGCATCATACTGTTCAGACTTGAATCTGTCCAATGAAGCCATCACTTCAACTCCAAAAAACGTCCGATAGCCTTTAATCTGCAGAGCTCTCCCTTTGCTGATTTGTCCAGTCATCGCTGTTCTGACAAAATAGGCAGGAAGTGAGTGGCTGGGTTTTTCCTTCGTGTCTTCCTTCCTTTCATTGGCTTTCCCTTGGGGTTCAGTGCAACAAACATGCGCTTGTCCTTGTTGAGCCACTGAGCTGAAGCATAGGTGTTATACTTGTTTTCCTCGATGCGTTCAATTAGACGGCAGTCTGGGCCGTACTCTCTCTGTGGAGGAGAAGCAAAGAGTTTAAAAGAGCTGAAGAAAAAGATAATAATTTATATTTAAAGTAAATTAGTACAGGTTGCCTTTTTAAGATTTTCTCCATTGATGAAAACCACCTCTAGCGGGTAGCCAGTGGCTTGAAACTTCCCACTGTACCACATGTGTAAGTTCTCAGCCATGGTTAGTTTTTACTCAAAACTGTTTTTTTGTTGTTGTGTTCATTCTTACTCATTTTTGTTTCAGTGGTTCTTCAGAGCATCGTCAAAGCACAGCAATAACCTGGAGATAGTTCTTGTGACAACATCCAATAACAAATGGTCAGCCATTGCTTAAGAACAATCCCCAGCGTAATTTTAAAAAGTCAGACGTAAAACTTGAATAGTTGTCAGTGTTGTTTGTGTGTCAGTAGTTTGGATGGCTGTGTGGTGGTGGGATGGGGCGAGGGCAGAGAAGTTATTGTGACTTCTCGATGGTTCAGGCTTAGTGCCGAGCAAAGAGCATTGTGACACAAAGTTTGTGGCTTACATTACCGCAATGACCACCCACTGGTAAATGAAGAGAAAATGATCTGAGAGTCAGTTTACTGGAAGCTGCCCTTGTGCTTAAGGCTAACAGCGCTAAAACAGCCAGTTAACTGGATGCAATTGATATTCGCAAGCAAAAATGTACTTGCTACACACACACACACTCTAATAGCCAATATCTCTCCTTCGCGCGCTCTCTCTCCACCACATCTGTTCAAATTGGTTCCAGAAGTAAAGCTGAGTGTTCTCAGAGCAAAATGAAAATATTTTACGAACGCTATGCAGCATTTTAGACTACGCTGGTACAAGGTACAATTAAATATCGCGTGAGTGCATGATGTAGGAATATAAGCCTGTTCGTGGTCAAAAGGTTAAAAAACGTAAGTAGTAAATCGGTAAGCTTTAAGATGAAGACATGTTCAAAGGCCAAGGTTAGAGTTAGGCAAGTAGCAGCTATAGTTAAGAATCGATTGAGTCTTATAATAATGGTGTTAATAGGCAAAAGAATCGTTATAGTAAGTACAGAAATGAACGTAAAAGTAGTAAAAGTTAAAGGCGATCATAACCTGCAGTGTCACCTATGTGCTTTAATCTGCCAATACAATGAAACAATGAATTCAATTGATTAGCACCAGATAAAGAAGTCACTGTGTAAAACCATCAAGTGTAATCGAATGCCGGCCCTTCGCCGCTCCGCTACTAGGGCTTGTGTTGTGCTGCGGCGAAGACGTCATGGGAATTCAGTTGGAGGCCATGCAACAAAATGCCTCTTTTTATTTTCTGTCTTTTCTACCGTGTGTCATTTCATCTGTTGTGTGGCTCCTCAGAGACATGCTGAAAATCAGGTCTTTCAAAGTAGGGAAAAGAGGGGGGTGGGGGAGGCAGAATCGAATGAAGGAAAGAAGGGTGAGTGAGAGAGGACAGATAAAACGAGGGCTGCTCTACCCAGAGAGACTGAAGCAGAACAGAGAAACTGAAGGATTGTGTTTCCTGTTTCTGAATGGAGTGGAGAGGAGAGGCAGGCAGAGGAGAGTAACTGTGGTTCCTATTTCTGGAACAGTGAGTCGTACAGCCTTGTCCATTGTTTTATAAAGCATTCAAGAAACTTCAAAGCCACAGAACCACCACTTTAGAGGGAAAACGTCCTTTTACCAATTTTTTTTCACTATCATCACCAGTCAAATTTAGCAATCGCAAAAGTGCAGAAGTGCGTTTGCAAAGAGTGGAGAAGATTTTGAACTAACAAGCCGTAAATCTCTTAAAGTGGACCTTATTTTCTGTCATAGACTAAGGGTGACCAAAAATTTAAATTAATAAATTTGATGTTTGTGCAAGTAATCTGTTCAACAAGTTTATTATTTAAGCTCTCAAGCTTAAATAGGTTAAAGTGATTGAGTTCTTGAGAAACTGTGGTTAAGAATTTAATCCAAACCAAGATATTAGCTTCATTATTCAAAGAAGAATACGGAGCTTCTCTGAAAAGAGAGGCACCCACTGGACTACAGAGCTGCATAGGACTCTTATACATATTGTGTAATTTGTACAGTACTCAGTTTCAGAGGGTATATTAAAAGGGTCTTCTCACCCATCTCCACCCACCTGCTGTTTAAACCCTCTGTTTGTTAGGAACAATCAATCACCAAGGCCTAGTATAAGATAAATAGGGATGTTTTTGGACTGAGAATAAAGCTATCCTCTTAGACTTAGAGAATAATGCATATTAAATAAAAATGACAGGTCAGAGAGTTAAACAGCGCTAAAACTTACCGCTCCGTACAGAACGCCATTCTTCTTGATTGCCAGGTAGTGGTTACTTTTGAGGCCCTTGATGGCCACCACACCCACATCCACTGATTTGATCTCCAAAACACCTGGTGGAGCAGGGACAGGGAGACAAATAGGGAGTCAACTTTTGTGTGGGTCATTTACTCAGATAGAGTTACATTCTTACAACCACATATTTTTCTATTTATAGTCTGGAACAGGACCCTGAACAGGTTCCAGTTTCCTTTGATGATTTATTTACTTTTTATTCTGTTTGTCTCTAAAAGCAAAAGTTTTTCATTGCATTACATTTATATGCATATGTATGTCTGACAACTTAAATGACTTTAATGATAAAGTAATTACTTTGGAATATAGCTCAAAGTTTCCCGTCACTTTTCATGCAAGTGTTAATGTTGTAATGGAGAGACTGCATCAAAAAGCAGAAAAATAGGTGTTTGATACGTTTACTATCAGTTTAAAGTGTGGGGAAATGCATTTTTATCTGCACGCCTCTTAAGGCTGCTATAACATTTCTATATTTTTGTTAATTTCAGGGTCTCCTGCACTGTTTTGTTTTTTAATTTCATATTTTCCCACAAGTGAACCCCAGTCTTGTCCCCCTCCCTTTCTTTTTCCTTCACTGTGTGACAGTCAGCCCGGCCGCTTGCCCCCTCCTCATTTGCTGGTTAGCTTGTGGGCTGTATGCTCGGGGACCAAGGTGTTAGCCAGGAAAAAACATTTCTGCGTTCTATGTTTGTTTTTCTGACCAGAGGAGCACAGGCAGGCTGGACGGAGCAAGGCTTTCTGCCTGCCAGACTGGCAAGAGGTCAACGCGTTTGTATCAGTTGTCAAGCCTGAACCAATTACTGATTTAAGCTGTGGTTGTCAGCCCTTCCTTCTCTCATCCTAAAGCCAGTTACAGCGGGCCATAAAGTAATCAGAAGATGAAGTGATTAGCTGAGGGGGGTAGTAGGAAGTGGAGGCTGGTTGCAGGAATGCTTTAGACAGAAAAGAGACTTGGATATTCACCTGATCTTTAGTGGTAAATGAATAAAAAATTTAAATGCAAATTTTCACGTGTCCCCAAAATCTGGTTGTGAGACACTTAAAAAATATTCAGTGTATCTCAACTGCCTCGAACAGTAGCTGCCTTTTTACCAGACGACCCTTCACTGCCCTTAACCCTCTTCTCTTGTACTCAGACGGAGATTTGCAACTTCCTGCAGGCTTTTGATTTTTATGAAGGTCAGACCTGAGGAGATTTATGGGGATATGTGAGCCTCCAGCTCAGAATGATACAAAATCTATATAAAGAATATGTCTTTCACTGACTACGCTGCATCGCCTAGTTTGCCTTTGTTGTCACTGGACAAGGATTTAGAGAATGTTTGTGATTTTTTTAATGATTTGTGGTCTCGTGTTAAATGTTGTGGCTGATGCATTTATCCCTCATGTGGTCGATTTCAAGAACTTTAAGAAGAGTTTCGTAGCTCCACGGTGCGTCATGCAGGCTTGCTGTGTGAAGTCCATTACTCACACAGGCATGTGCTGCAACACAGCGCTGATCTATCAGGTTCAAAATGTTCCAGCTGACATTTCTGAGCTGTGATCCATTAAAAAAAAGGGATCTGTCTGTGCTGCGCTACAGGCTGGTCCACCTGTTCAAACCTTCCTCCTTCCATTTGATGTGGTTTGTCTAAAACCAAAAGCACAGGGCTCTTTTATGGCCCCTGCACCAGTTACCAGAAGCAGCCCGCCTGCCTGTGAGTGAAAAAGCCTGGCTGCAACAAAAGGCTTAAATTGCAGCAACAACAGTTGGCAGTAATGCAGGGAGATGGAGAAAAACAGGACCTGAGCTTGTGTCAGGCTAACGTTAACCTCTGCTGCCCTTAAAGCTGCATTTTATTATTTTACTCTCTCACTCAACACCTTGTCTTTTTTGGTGTCTTGTTAATGTGTATTTTTTATTTTTTCTGCTTTTCCCCCCCTCTCTGCTGTTTCCCTCCCTGTGTCCCTTGGATCTCAGCCCTACATCTTTATGAATTATGTTTTAAGTGCAAAGGGGGAGTTTTATGATCTGGCACTGAAAGCAAAAAAAGAAGGAAAAAAAGCACAAAGTTTACTTAATTTAAAAGGCATGGTCATTTGCTGCTATCAACATTATTTAAAGAACTACCAAAGGCAAACACGTGTGTGTAACAGGGCAACATTTCAACTTTCATAAGAGTGAGCCAAAATGGTCTCTGCTTGTCAAGCTGTAACTGACAGAGCTGGAAGTTCAAATAAACACAGCCCAGCCGTCTAACAAGGAAGAAACTGTTCATTAACGACTCCATAATGACCTTAACGATATTTGATTAACAGATTTTTTTTTTTTAAAGCCAAATCTGAGCTCACGAGAGCAGGTTTCATGCATTTTAAGCCATAATGATTGCTATTCATAGTAGTGGTTTGGATCGTAACTGATTGAGATTTTTGGTGTAATCGATTGTTATACTTGTTGTTACAATGATCTACGCAGTCTCTCTGACACAGGCATGATACAGGCAAGAGAATTTCTCAACCAGATTTCTATTTAAATTTGGCACCAATTTCAACCATATTTACAAAGCAAAAGAAAAACGTCATATGACGTCACAGGATGAAGTCACTGGATGTATGACGGTGTTTACTTTTTAAGGCAAAAATACTTTTGAAATCAACCAATTTAAAAACAACTTCTTTGCAGAGAGACATATGAAACCTGAACTCTGCTAAATACTTAGTACTTATATGTTAATACTTACTTACTGACTAAGCAGCACAACAGGACTCACTCTTGCATTACAAAGTCAACATTCCAGTGAGCAGTGTAACCAAGTGCAATAAAACTCAGCTATTTTATTTTATAATTGTACTGAATTATATCATAGTCATGTATGCTAATTATGCAGGAACCACCAGGACTGCTACAAATTTCATTGTAATTTGTTCAACAGATGGGAAAATAAAAGTAAAATCCAATTTAATGTACTCTAATGTAAAGATTAAGCATCAGCCTGGGATGTAAACTCTTCTATGATCATTCTAGCTCATGCAAATCAGCACAGTCACACAAATATTAAAAAGACACACTCTCACACAGGAGCGCGCACATTCAAAGACCTCACACCGACCCCTGTTAGGCCCCTTTTTGGAAACGTGGTCAGTTAGACTCCAGCTGATCCCAAAGGTTAGAGGAGGTTGTGAAAATGTTTCCACTGTTTATCCAGGGGCTTTTTGAAGATTATACTGCAGTTGTTCACTTTGTGACCTCGACACGGTGACCAGCTGTGAGCGGGTCTACTGCGTGTCTACAGCTCGGAGAGGTCTTGCTCCTCGTTGTGAAATATCAGCACTTGCGGAGCAGTTTGTGTCGTGAACTCCGCTCCGCGAGCAGAGTGAAAACGGTTTTTGTTCTTTTATTCGGCGTCCAGTGCTCTACTATGAACCTCTGACTTCACTATTTGTATTTCAGCAGAGACTGATTTCTCTCACCCTTTTTGAGATAAATGTGACATCCAAGAAACAAAATTCTCATGAAGACAAAAAGGACTCTATTATGTATTTCTCTTAAAAAAAAATTTAATAGGAACCTTTCATGCATTGAGGTCTAAACAGTAAGATCATTTTTCTCTTTGAAACAAGCAGCATAGTGACTGACGACATTTCATATTCACAGTGACATGAGAGTTTACATCCAGGCAACCGCCAAAGACTCCAAAGCAAAGAAAATCCAGTGGGAACACATGCAAAAGAATAGAAGAATTCAAAACAGGGGAAAATGTACCACCAAATCAGATACGAATTGCTCTATTTGGTCACATAAATAGAGAAAATGTCTTTTTAATTTGTCTCGGCCTTTGAGGCCACAGTTTTATCAGGATTTTATCAGGATTAAACAATTTTGTTAGCGTTATTTATTTCTCGGAGTTTGAGCGGACTCTTTCCGTTTCTTTATGAAGTCTGAAAGAGAACAAACATCTCTCGGTTGTGGAGATTGCTTGGTGAGAGCTTGTGGAGATGTTGGGCTTGAGCAGAAACTGCTGCATGTTGTGTATTTTGGGGAGCACTGAGGTATTTGTTTAGACTGATGTGGCTGACAGCAGTATCTTCTTGTGCTAAGTGGCCACATCAAAGCATGCCTAGCTGAAAGAGGGAACAGAGGGCTGTTTCTGATTTCCAATATGGCTAGAATTTTTCTACAAATACAAGTTTTTTTTGTAAATTGATTTCTTTTCATATTGTGTTCTGCACATATTTGATTTGCTGTGTAAAAATCATATCAAAATAAATTATGTTTGGCCTTTGTGAATTACATTTAATGAGTTTTTTCTCAGTTCATTTCATTTCCTTTTTAGCCCGCGCTCACCATATCAGCTTACTCTTGCCCGGGCAATGGTTTTATATCCTCTCCTGACTGATGCACTCACATCAAAATGTACAGAAATGAGCAAACCTGCACGCTGTTAAACCTTCATCTGATGTCATTGGCCTTGGGGTGATCGCGTGGGAGAAAAAAAATTTAGAAAGCCAACAGTCTAGGCGAGAGATAACATGAAATTTGCAATCACTTGCAATCACTCACGCTTAAGAGCAGCCAGGAGGAATTTGCAGTGGTGTTAACCGGGATTTGATTGAGTGGAGAAACACCTGAGAAATTGTGATTCTTTAAACGTGGTTTATTTTGTAACATGATAGAGCGCGCGTGCTGCCAGCTTCTGTCAAAAACCATTCACAGGCCTGACACAGCAGGAGTCGTGTTTTCAGGCAGAGTGCTGTGATGGTCGTCTGCATTTCACACATTTTTCATTTACAGTTCAGCTGTCAGTGCGGTGTTGCCCAACTGTTGTGGCTAGAGTTGTTGCTGAGGGACTCTTAGCTTTTAGAGATCTTCTTATATTACACCACAAGTATTACCCACAATATCATTCAGCTTGTCACATCCTCTCTCTGCTTTGCTCTGTGTTGTGTTCGTTTGCACATGTATTAATTTTGTACGCATTCAACACGCACACACTTAACACACACACACAGAGTAATGAGCCGGCATTCCTGACGGCTCAGTTCAAACAGCCAGACTGTCCAGATGCCTCTCCGGTCTCAACTCACAGCACTACCTTTGATGACTCCATTAAGAGGCTCAATTTTATGCAGTGTGTGTGTGCAGCAGGGTTAGGGGTGAGGTGTGCGTGCATGTGTGTTTGGTTGGGGGCTTCTCCTAAAGCACGTGGTGTCTATATGGCAGCAGCCCTGGATGTTATCTGTCACAGATGCTATTCTCCATCTCCCACTGCTTTACTGGCCATGAATTCAGCCTGTTCACAGGCACCAAAATGACACTTTCTGCATTCGGCTTCATCTGGACATTTTACAGCAGGTACAAAGAGTCTTGTAAAAATACACTATAAGGCAGTTGTGGCATTTTACAATTTCACAAAGAAGTTTTCAGAGGAAAGGAAACAAAATTTGCTTCACATCTTCAGATGTTGAAAATCTAAAACCCGATGATGTTCAAGGTGATACTGCATGACAAACAAAAGCCCCAAATCCTCATCTAACCCAAAATCTGGCACTAATTAACTCATTTTTTTTCTGTCAATTAATCACTCACATGTCTAACAGTTTTACCTCTGTTCTCCTAGACGTTCTGCTACAAGAGGTTGCAGTTAATGGCTCAATCACACAAAATAGGACAATACGCTCCTTAAAGCTTTGAAAAATTTAATTGTTTTGTGATTGCACTGAATTTGTTCGCATTCAGTCACTAATTCCAGTTCGTTGCTGTAATCATTTTCATTTGCAAGGCGATTGCATTGGTTTCCTGATAGGAGGCAACCTCTGTCTAAACAGTGGCAATCCAAAGACTGGCAAAGGGTTGCAAGTAATTGCCACGTCGCAACAAGTTTGAGTCATTCTGCAACAATGAACACAACTCCTCTGTTACGTGTCTGTGTGCAGGAGGGGACTCGAGTCAACTGGTTGGCAACTGGTTGTATTCTGGTTATATTTCTATATAAATACAAGATTGCTGAGCACCTGTGTCATTTTACAGTTAAATCCTTGTCCTGCAGCAACTGCATACGTCACTATTTGTGGCGGGATTTCAGAATTTATGTTTCAGATATATGAGGTTCTAACTGGACTCTGAATGAAAGAAGTTAATCTGAATTTCTGTGTATGGAGACGACAGCAGATTGGAAACAAACAGCAATACATTGGCGGCAATTTTTGATTTTGATTTTATAGCAATTCAACAGTACCACACATGGCATAGTAGAATTGTCAACTTGACTTAATTGATATAATTGCAAACTGATGGCAGGCTGATTCAGACAGACTTATGTTCCAAAGGTGCTTTGAAGACCCTGAATAACTGTGTTCATGCCACGGTCTCCAACCACTGTTTTTACTAATATGACTGTTTGTGACTGAATTGATTCTGGGTTACCTTATAAAATGAAATAATAATTTTCCTGCAGTTTTTGGCCATTTGTACAATTTTATGATGTTAAGCTCTCAGCATGAGTTTGTTGCTCTTACTTTTCTCCATAAATGGCATTAGCAACTTTTCCATTGTCTACTGCAATTCATTATTATCAGGATGTCCAAAAAACTCACTGAAAAGCCTTCAGTTAATCCAAAATGCTGCAGCAAGAGTCCTGACAGGGACTAGAAAGAGAGAGCATATTTCTCCTGTTTTGGCTTCCCTTCATTGGCTTCCTGTTAAATCCAGAATTGAATTCAAAATCCTGCTCCTCACATACAAGGTCTTAAATAATCAGGCCCCATCTTATCTTAATGACCTTGTAGTACCATATCACCCTATTAGAGCACTTCGCTCCCGCTCTGCAGGCCTACTTGTTGTTCCTAGAGTATTTAAAAGTAGAATGGGAGGGAGAGCCTTCAGTTTTCAGGCCCCTCTTCTGTGGAACCAGCTTCCAGTTTGGATTCGGGAGACAGACACTATCTCTACTTTTAAGATTAGGCTTAAAACTTTCCTTTTTGCTAAAGCATATAGTTAGGGCTGGACCAGGTGACCCTGAATCCTCCCTTAGTTATGCTGCAATAGATGTAGGCTGCCGGGGGATTCCCATGATGCATTGAGTTTTTCCTTTCCAGTCACCTTTCTCACTCACTATGTATTAACAGACCTCTCTGTATTGAATCATATCTGTTATTAATCTCTGTCTCTCTTCCACAGCATGTCTTTTATCCTGTCTTCCTTCTCTCACCCCAACCGGTCGCAGCAGATGGCCGCCCCTCCCTGAGCCTGGTTCTGCCGGAGGTTTCTTCCTGTTAAAAGGGAGATTTTCCTTCCCACTGTTGCCAAAGTGCTTGCTCATAGGGTGTCATATGATTGTTGGGCTTTTCTCTGTATCTATGAAGCGCCTTGAGGCGACATTTGTTGTGATTTGGCGCTATATAAATAAAATTGAATTGAATTGAATTGAATTGTGATTTGTTATTTAAACAACAATAAACTGTTTGCTGCTACAGCATCACTGAGATGACTTCTCAGATGCTGTCAGTTCTTCCATGTTAATAATATGAAACTCTGCATGCTGGTAAAACTTAATGACCCATGGATACTTCCAAAACTTCTACCTAATCATTAAATAAGTCCGTCTGCATCGCAGACTATCATTAGTTCAGCGTATTTGTAAACCTTTTGCCAAATGCATGAAAATAAATAATTCACGCCGAAGCTTTTTATAGAAGTACAGAAGTATGAAAGGTTATCAGAGAATCTCTTCCTGCTTTTCTCTCTCCCAGTCTCAAGTATATGTCAGAGTATTGTTCAGCAATCGTCTACAAAATATACACAATGAAAAAGGTTTTGCGGATAGTAATGGACTCTCGATGTTTGGCCCTCTCTTCACTGAGCTGGAGTGCTCCAAAGGAGCGGAAGATCTTACAAAAACATAATTTGTTGCTGAAAGACTTTTGTTTAAGGTGGTGCCCAACTGGGTTTGCGGCGGGACTGCCTCGGTCTGCTTTGGAAATCTGGCTCTTCCATCTTGTTGTAGCTGACACATTAATCGACAGGGGAGCAAATTTATGGGAAGATATCAAGTGGTGATGACAAGAAGTGTGTAAATAGTGATGGAAGACAGATCCTGTCATTGTCCTCAGCGACTTTTCCAAAAAAAAAAAAAAAAATTAAACAAAGACAGCACTGAAGTAAAAGGGCCATCTTAACAAGAAAATTATAATAAAAGTGGAGGTGTTACTGTCAGTATGCATGCGTTTCTATTCCTGAGGCATCCAAATATCAGTGAATGCATTAAAGGACACTTGTAGGCTTATCCCTGTGTATGAGAGACCCCTGAAGAGTGTGCACGAAAGACTCAAACATTTAACTCTTAAATTACAACAGTTTTAAATTGATTTGGGACATGTATCCCATTAAAGACACACACTGTGGACATTACTGTTACCCACATTATCTCTGAGCAAACACAAACTCTGATATGACTGTGTCACATAAAACTGCTCTGAAAGGAACCCTTTGCTGTTGCTGTGGTGTGGCTTGGATTATTAGCCAGCTAGCTGGCAAGCTTAAAGAAGTATTAGAGCGAGTTTCCATCATCAAGTGACGATAAAAGGCTAAATGAGCTAAATTGATAAAATATGCAGATGGTTACATTCAGTTTGATTTTTTTGATGACAGCAACAGAGAACCAAAATGTGTCATGTGTCTCCAGGTGCTGGCACATGATGCCAGGCCGCAAAGCAAGCACTGAGCGCGCAGATTGAAATACTTCTTTCAGTTACTATGAAACAGGTCTGAAGCCTTTAAGGTGAAAGGTTTTAGAATACAAACAGCTCTAATTGCATCTGAGAGTATGAATGGTAGTAAGGATATGCTTAATGAAGATTATCAGGAGGCCTTGGAAATGTCTCGCCCTTGTAAGAGATCCCAAAACGTTTATTTTATGGCCTCGCTTGCTCCGCAGATTCGAGTAAAATGAGTCATAATTCAAAAGTGACATGATTTGATCCAGACTCCCGCTGCAACAACATCACAGGGAAGATGTGCAGTATGAAACCAAAATAATTTATCGCAGTTACACACCCACAGGAAGACTCTAACTAATTTCACTGATTACCACGAATGGTTTTCCCATTATTTTTGTGTATAGCCAATCAGGGGCACCCTTAATGGCATCCTGCATGTAAACAACATGAAAGTTGTAGCTGAATTAAAGGTCAGAAAGAGGAAGGTAGTGTGTGTTTATTGTATGTTTTCAGAGTACAGCCGAATGTAATTGTTGATGTTGGCTCTTAAGAGCACCCGTTTAGTTTTTCCTGAACGAGCTCCTTCAGTGATGTTTGCGTGCCCATTTTATTTACAGCCGCTAGGGAGAACAGTCCGTGCAGAGTAACTTTAAATGAAAACCAATGCTGACACTAACCTCTGGTACTTCCAGTACCTCCTCATAACTCTCTTTTATGGGCCACACTGTTACCTTTTCCCATGAGAACCCTAAATATGCTCATCAAGCATCCCATCGAAGGCAGCAAAATAGAGGCGACCAAAAGTAGAAGAGCAGAAGACGGGGACTGATGTCAGGACTTGTTACTTTTGTTTTTGGCTCTCACCTTGCTGAGTCATTCAAGCTTTATGGATGCAAAGTACAGAGATGAAGAAGTGCATGTGGTTTTAAATATGTGCACATTTATTCCACAGCAACAATCTGCAATGTTGCATTTCTAATTGCATTTTTTTCTTTCTTTACAATACACAGTGCAGCCTACAGTGCTTTGATGGAGTTTCAATAGTCTAGTTTTGCTAAAGTTATAAAAGTGTAGTAAAATATATTTTAACATGTTCCTGTATTTTCTAAAATTGCCCTAAAATAATTCTAAAAGTTGAAGAGGACTCTGGATCCCAACGGCTAAACAAAGTTATTTTGGCTGAAAGAAGATTTTAGCTTTGGCACCGACTTCACAGCATACACAAAAATAATATTTGGATACAAATGCATCATTCCAAATACAATTCTGTCTCTTGCAGACTTGTTAATATAAAATTTGGCTCTTTGAGTTGCAAAAAATCTGGCATTTGCAGAGTACAACCAAAAGTGATACAATACTTGTAGTGCTGACCTTTCCATTAGCAGTGCTTCCTGACTCAGGTCAATAGGTAGAGGTCAAACAAGAGGGGGCAGACCCGTGTAATTATCCAGGACAGGGAAATCCTGGTCTAAATCAGAATGATGTCCAGAGAATTAAGTGTCTAAAATTGTGGTTTGCTTGATTCTCCCATGACAGCTCAGTGATTAATGCATGATAAATGTTTGAAGTGTGTGTGTGGCAGCTTTTACAATGAGAATCAAACCTCCAATTGCTGTCACCTTGGCACCGTTTAGGAGTAACTGAGCTACTCACAAGCGCAAGTCTGCAGTCCAACTGCAAGTGCACGTCCATTTATTACACTGTGTTATTCGTTTGTTTGTAAACAAGATGTGACAGTCTGTGGACAAAATGGAGGGAAGGAAACAAGGACAGTCGTGTTTCTTACAGTCAGCGTGAGGATGGATGCTAATCACATGGCAGCCCCAAAAGATTTCCAAACTGAGACCAGAACCCCTCATTTCAAAAGGCCTTATGAGGTGAGATGGATAGATGGGCGTTTAGAACAAAACACATAAGAACGCACGATTCTCTAAAGCTTGAGTGATGTGCCGGCATCGGCTCTGACAAGATCATTAGAAAGGCTCCGCTGCGGAGGAGAGCCGCGACCCCGGACCAGCAGCTAAAACTTCTTCGTCACCTCTGACACTGTCTAATGACACTCATTAGCAATCTGACTTCCTGAACATTAGCAGACGATTAGACTACGATAACCACTGCAATTAACCTCCGCGGTAGTTTTTCAATCTAATGCTTTCCTGAAGAACTGTTGCATCGGGTAGTCCCACACCTGAGTTTACACTCTGGAAAAACCTGAGTGCACTGTTTCTGTGCAGTTGTATTATATAAGATGCTGCATATAGAGAAAGTTTGCTACATTATTTCACATAGGCCATATGTTTCTAATAGGCAGAAACCAGCATCAGAGAAGTAATCTGTCTAAAGGTCTGTGTTTAGCTTCAAAAGTATACCAGTGTAAATGAGCAATGTTATAATCTGAGGTATAAAAATAAACAAAAAGTGTGTTCAAAACTTGTGCACAAACACACCAGAGCAGTTTTGAGTAGGACCAGTCATACGCTGTCTAGTATGTGAAAAACCACATCCATGATCACCATTAGGGGAACAGAATTGAAATATATTCTGTTTGGTTTAATCTGAAGGGTACAATTTGTTCTTTGCTTATTTCAGAGTGCATAAAAAATGGCAGTAAGTGGGAGTGTTAGCATAAGCATAAACGCTGCTCTGCTCGCGAGCCTGTGCGCACTCATGCTATATGAGCACAAGCACCTGGACGGGGAGTATAGTTTGATGCTGGGCAGACACACGCATTATTTAATCACCAAACTCTCAGTCTGAAGCATGTCGAACATATGCACTTACCATCAGGTGGATACAGATTGATGAAATGCTTTCTAAATATGCCGCCAAGACAAAATATGGCCTGAAAGGTTTAGCCTTCACGACCGAGTTCCCATATTAAGATTCGCTTTTCTCCCTGGAAGGTTCTTACCTATTTCCTAAAACAATCAAGTGGCAAGAGCTGCTGAAATTGATGGATTGTGCCTCTAATGCCATGACCTGATGCCATTATAGTTAGTGACACGTTGCAGCCTAATGGCCGAGCTCTTTCTGTGCATGTGAGTAAAAAAAAAAAGAAGTGTGTACATATGTGTGTGTGTGTGTGTGTGTCAAAGAGGACTGCAGGCGAGGGGAGGGAGGAAGAGACGCTAATTGAAATTCCTTCAGCCATGTCTGGCAGAGCCTTGGTGTCTGAGTGGCACACACATGCACACATATTCACACTGGCCCTAATAAAAGTGGGCTTTGCCATATGGAGGCCATGTGCAAGACTGGCCTCTCTGTGCTCAAGCGTGTGTCTGCATCTGTGTGTGTGTGTGTGTGCACATGTACTCAGCAGGCGAGCCTTCTACAGCACCAGAGCGTCGAGTACAGATGCATGCAACCCTATGACATGTGTATGAAGGTGTGCGAGTAATAAAGACCAGTTTAGAACAAGTACACAGACACTTGACATCATACATTTAGAAGAAAACTATTCAGTAATGCAGCGAATGCCTGTTCTCTAATAATAAAGATATTAGCTTGTGTTTTGGACATCACCCATCTAATTCAGTGAACTGGCAGGCAGACTGTGGGCAGGTAAATGTGGGAGCAATGTTCTGTTCTCACTCAACAACTACTGTCAGTATGTCCTTAGGCCATGCAGTTATTCTGTGCTGCTCACAAGCTAAAAGACTGTGGCAGACTTGGAGAACTTCCAGATGTGTTCAACTAGAAGATAAAGCCGCACACTACAAAATGATAACAGCTGATTTTCTGTTCTGAATCAGTCATAACTGATTATGATGAGCCTTGCAAGTCGTTAAAACTATTTAGATTTGCTGCAGTACAGATCTGATGCTTTGGTGAGATTTGCATGACACCATCTGGCTATTTAGCATTTTTTTAGAAACCAAAAATAATTTGTTTTTATTTTGGGGGGCGGGTTTTTTTTCCTGCTGTACCTCTGGATTTTGAACTTATCCTTGCATTTGTACTATTTTCCTTCAGAAACCTAAGGTGCTTTTAATACACTGGTGGAGTTTCTGAGTTCCCAGCAGCAGAGGAACTGTGAGTGTGAAAGAGAAACTGTGTGAATGTGAGGCTGAGTGATGCTGACAAATAAGCATGTGTGCTCAGTGACCCTTCTCAGGATAAATAAAGGTTAAAATCATCTTTCCCTGCCCGCAAAATGCACAACCAGGAAAACAAAAAAAGGGGGAGCAGGAAGCGTTTGGTTATTACTTTATATCTGAGTCAGTACAACCTCATAGTTAGCATATGCCCAACACTATTATAGCAAGAGCACAATAGCAGCAAGGAATAAGAGTACTTGTCATTCTCTCCAGGGGTTTGGTAATAGCTGTGTTTTAGATATTTCCTCAAAGAGGAAAAACTTTCTCTGGGCAATTTCTAATTGGTTCCAGTGGATCATCGCTCTTTTTTATCTGCCCGGTTTACTTTTTTTTTTTCTTCTCCTCTCCTGCTCTTCTACTGTCATGCTTTTCTTTCCCAAACTCTTTGTAGTCAGACAATATGCCTGCCTCTGCACATGGTGAAAAGGCTGCAGGCACGCAGCTCTGTTACTTGTTCTATTGCCCAGCTACCTGTCTGGAAGTGCATGGGTGCTCACAGAACGGAAACAAGGAAACATCAGTGGCCACAGATAAACATGTGAGATGAAGTGGAGGACAAGCAGTGCTGCTTTTGCCACAGTTGTGCCACTGACAGATACTAAGGTTGCGTTTGGCTCTCTTTAAAAAGTCTAAAAAGAAAGATCTCATATCAGGATCTTGAATATGAAATTGATTTCTGACTTTCATAAATTGCTGTGTGTGTGGTTAAAAGCTGTTTGCACCAGAAAGGATCAGCTGACACATTAAAGGCAGATGACTTACTGTATGGATCGTCCTTGTTTCCGGTGCCGTTAACCTTTCCCTCCTCGCCAATGCGAAGGTAGAATTTCTGGGAGGAGAACAGTTTCCGCCAGCGCACGTCCCCTTGTAGATGCTTGTAGCTGCTTCGCACGTGCCGGCCAACGACCGTCGCGGACGACGATGACACATTGGTCGCCCTTGGCAACCTTGCAGAGGATGCGTGAAGCGGTGTGGGTGATGAGGAGGGTGGTGGGTATGAGATGAGGAAGTGAGGAGAAGTCCCTCCTGGTGCATTGCGGCCGTGTTCGGACGAAGCGGACAGCGGGGAGGATGAGGACGGTCCGAGCAGGAGAAGCAGCAGCAGCAAGGTGAGGGAGAGGTGTGAAGGAGGTCTACGGCAGGGGCAGGAGGAGAACCAGGCGGCCGGTGCACCTTGTGTCACTGTCCATCTACACATGGTAGTGGAGCTGGGAGAGCTGTGGATGTGCTCAGGGGCTGGGGCATGCTGAGCTGGTGCAGGGAAAGGGAATGAGAGTGGGAGAAACTCCCCCCAACTAAACCTCCTCTGTTTGGGAAACCCCAGCCTCACTGGGACTGTAGGTGTTAAAACCTGTAGAACAGCTGGGGTGAAGATGGTGCGACTTGCTGTGGCAGATGTAGGTTGATCAGGAATATAAACGTTGATGTAGCGGGGGGTAATGGTGAAGCCCGCAGCGTTGTGGCTGACGCCGCTGTAGTCCCCCGGTGCTGTTTATTCCTCACAATCGCCACAGGAATGCGTCAACAACCATAACTCAGATCACCTCACAATGAGAACTGCTAGGCGCGCTCCTCGGGACCTCTCGCCTCCTCCTCCTACCTCTCCTCCTGACACTGCCACTCTCTGCTCCTGGTTTCTCAAAATCACTCAAAATCCCATTTTAAAGTTCACATCCAAAGACAAAAACACACATCATCAGTTCATCCACACAAACACACACACAAACACACACACAAACACACGCGTCCCAGACAATTTATCCCCCCTCAGTCCTGGTTGGTGGAGAAGCAGGTTAGGAAAAAAAGATGGCAAAGTGCTTAAGAAATTTTTTTTAAATAAAATAAATAAAACAAGCAAGAAAAAAATAAAATAAAAATGCTGTTTCTTATGAAGTGTCCAGGCCACCAAAAAAAGGGAAAAAAGAAGGCGTCACAGAATCCAGACTTTCTTCTTTTCTTTCTTTGTTTCTCTTGTTTTGTCTGAGCTGGTTTGAAGTTACTTGAGTGTGTATCTGACCCCTGCGAGCTCTCGTCTTTCTCCACTCTCTTGCAGTGCGTCTGTCAGTGGGCTGAGCTCCCTGTCTGTCCTCTGTCCTTGCCTCTCAGAGTCTGAATGCTGGAGCGGTGCGTTGCCTCTCTTCTTTCCTCCTGTGTGTGGCTCCCTCTCCTTTGGCCCCCTCCCTCTTTCCGTTGCCTCTCCCTCTCTCTCCTATCTGTCTATCAGTGGTTCGCTGGTTATTTGGAGTTTGTCTGAGGTGACTGAATCTTGTCTTTTCTTTCACCTTATTTATCTGCTGTAGTTCCCCAGATGTCATCTCTTAGTGTAATTGGACGTCTATTAAAACCACTCGGCTTTGAAGGGCTGTGTGCATTTATGTGTTTGTGCGGGAGAGGGGAGCAGGGGGTGGGGTGTTCTGTTCCACCCTGTTTTCGCCTTCCCTTCCTCTCCCCCATTTCTCTTTCTCCTCCCCTTCCCAGACCACTAGCTGAGCGGAGCAGGTCAGAAAGAAGGAAACAGAGCCGTTCATCTCTCCCTCTCCCAGGTTTTTAGGAGTGTCATCCATCTTTCTGATCTTACTTTCCTCTTGATTAGAGGCACTTTTTGTAATTTACCAAACCGTCTGAAATACTAAACGCTGGCCAAACTTCACTCCATGTTTGCCTGAAAAGAGCCATCAAATCTGTTTAACAATCAGCTGAAAACGATCAATTCATTGATGTATTTCTGACTGACTTGAAGTCCAATAATGACATCCATGTCTTCTTTTAAATCGGCTGAAAAACTTGTGATAAACAGCTAATTTTCCCTTATTGCATCTTCTTTGCTGGCACTTAAAAACTCTCCTCCCTCTATGACACATGATTTCCTGACAGTGTCACAGACTTTCTCTTTCTGATTTAAAAATGCAAAAAATAGTTATGAGATGAGTCATCGTTCCTCAGCTGTTTTGACTAGCATTTAGCAATTTCTCAGCCTCAGTCACTTAAGCCCCTGAATCTTCTGAACACCTCTCTGTGTTTGGGTAATCGCTGTACCTGACGTGTGTTGTTGCATTTCACCTTTCAAGAATCTAGGTCTGCTGTCTGGCTTCAGCACTGTTTAATTTCCTATTCACATTGTCAGACAACGACCATATCTCCTCCTCTTCTTCTCTTCTTCTTAGTTTATCTAGTATTATTGCTGTAACAGCTCACGCCTGTCAATGGTATGCTGCTGACATATTTGACTTGAAACAATTCCATTTGGGGATGGATCAGTTGCACAGAAATAACCGTGTAAAGACAACCTGTACACTTTCAGTCAGCCAGTGTTTCCCTCTGCGGTGGTAACTCCAGCTGAGAATGGACAGATGTTGGGCGCTGCCAGCAATCTGTCGTTCATGTCAGCTTTACAGCCTTGTCTTTCCCGCTGAGGTCCCGACTTCACAGATGGTGAAGATTGATTTGGTGAAGGCCAACCACTGTGCAGAATGTCATGATGAAATGACGATCAATCACTGCATAAATTTAGTGTGTATTCTTAAGTAATAGGCAACAGAAAAAATCCTGCACGTGCCGATGTTGTTTTTACTTTTTATGGACTTTACAAAGTAAGAGTGCAACTAATTATTTTATTCCACGAGTTTGCGGGCTAATTGTTTTCTCAAATTAATAAATGATTTCATATATTAAATGGCGAAAAACGTTACTAATTGTTTTGAAGCTCAGTGCAGCTGCATGTGAACTCCAGACAATGTTGGGAAATTTCCTTAGGGACTAATAAAGTATTCTGATTCTGAAAATCAAATTGGGGTATTGTTCACAGTTGGTCGTCTGTCTGGACATACTTTGCTGAAGATGCTGGTTGGGTGAAATGTGCAGTAAGAAGCATTACATGCCCTCATGGTCGAAAACTTAGCAGACTACCCGCTGACCCCCTGACTGAATACAAAGTAATCAATAGCTGCAGCCCTACACATCATTCTCTTGCAACTAGTTGTCAGATGGTCATCAACTGGTCTCTAGGCCTGTGTGACTGAGGCTAACGAGGGAGCCTCCAGGGTCAGTTCTATCTAAAGTCTGATGTTTGTGCTCTCATTTGCAGCTTCACTGGGTAAAGCTGGAAAAAGTTCAGTTATGCAGTAGATTGCCTCATCTTACTGACCAAGCTAAGTCCAAAAACCAAAAACGGTTTACTTTATTTAGATAAAATAACAAAATCAACCAACTGTTAAACTCCTTACTTGGACTTTTTCCACATGTATGCTGTTGGCATTGTTCAGCACCGCGGACAGCACTTGACAGTGTGCTATTCCAATATGTTAATGCTTTAATTGAAGGATGTCACCTTTGAAATCACAACAGTTCATGCTGCCGTTTAACTTTTTTATTCTGTTCAGTAGAGATTGAGGTGACTCTCTTAGGAAGATGGAGAACAAAAAGATATCCCGCTGATGGAGAAATTCATTGACACAGTAGAAAGCGGAAGAGTCCCAGAAATATGGTCTTAGTTGATGTGATGTAGCGTGCCAAGTTATATAACTTGTTCTTTCATTTAGGGTCTATAAGTCTCTAATGGTGATACAGTTATAAGTTATAAACAACACATATTTTAAAAAAAAAGTAACTTGCATTAATAATGCTTAACTGCATGAAAATAGTAATGTAATTAAGTGTAACTGAATTCTGTTAAATCAGTAATACAACTCTACTTTTATCTAGTTTTAAAAACAACACCATTAAAGTATTTTATGTCAGTAATAATTTTTTTTCCTGGATGCCTTTTGTAAAGATACTGTGCACTTGTAATTGGCTTTAGGTGCAGCTGTGAACGCAGAGGACCTTACTGTAAGCTAAGCATGCTTGCTGTGAGCCAAACTACTGCAAAAATGAATAAATTTGGACTTCTGCAGCAAGTGTGGGAAAACTCTGAGGGAAAATAATGAGGGAAAAGAGAGAAAAATGCCAAGAGATAGAGCAAGAGAGGGAGAAAAGGACAGAAAACATCTGGTCAGTGGCTCTGTGGTTTGATGTTGGGGTCTAGATTGACAACACACAATGCGCACATTGCACACACACACGCACACGCACACGCACACAGAGTATGTTTCTGAACCCTCTGTCATTGCACTGATGTTTTTTAAGCTGTATAATCATTGGTCTGTGGTAACGGTATGCACATAGCACTAATGAACTAATAATGAGTTACCGATCAGTTTCCGACTGATCTCTTCATTGCATTGCCCTGCAGTCTCGTTGTTTTGTGTAACCGTCCTAACAAGACTCAGATGTTGGAAGTCAGTTGTCCGTAAGGGGAAAAAAAGTTTCATCACACCAGAAAACAATTTTCTGGATTGAGTGAAGCACCACATATTGGATTTTTTTTTCTAAACTATTTAGGAAAGCTGCAGGGGTTTCCCTCTCTGGAGCTCCTGTCATTCAAATGTTGTTTACTCTACTTCAAGCGACATGTGATCCCAAGATTGTTTTCATTCAGCGCAATGAATTTTATAGTAACGGCAAATATATATTTCCAAATACTGCGCAATACATAGCATGATCCCGCTGAAAAAATAACTATCTGTTGTCACCACAGTTGCAGTAAGTCTTGTATATTTTAGTCATATTGTAAAAGCAGTGCTGTGCTAATGATGAAGTGTTTTAGATGTGGCCACATTTCTCAAAAATCTTTTTCTTCTCTTGTAGGAAAGGAATTAGTTTCATTGTCTCGTGGTTTTGGCTAAAATTTGCGTTGAAATCTGAGGCCAAACTTCAAAGTCCCAGAGAGCTGAAGAGCAGATCTGGGATCAACACCCAAAGCTAATGGCTGTAATCGTATTTATTCCCAAAGAGCTGTGTGGATTTTAGAACAGCTAATTTGAATGGCTTTGCAGACTCTCGCCCACATGAGCTGACACTGGTCCCCTCCGGCTCCGTTGGTCATGCCTTGGATAAGTCCTGATTGCTCATGCCTAGGAGGAGAAAGCCATTACGGACCAGAAGTTTGGCTCGCTGATTCTAATTGTTTCATTGCGGTTGAGCTGGTGGCTTTGAACTCATTATGGTCTTCAAACTAACTCTGCAGAAATGACCCTGGCATTTAACTTTAATTACAAGAACATTAAAGCTGTTACAGATAAAAGGAACTCCTGCGATAAGCTAACTTACAGATAAACTATGGTTGCGACCAAGCTGCAGAACAGATAATTCTCAGCGAATGCAAACCATCAGTGACAACTTTAATAATCCCAAGCACTTTGATTACAATCTGTTTCAAGCAATCATTTGAAATGCGGGCTCGCCATTTTAAGCAAATCGGAGTCCATTTTAAAGGTAGTTTTATTGCCCCTCCCACTGAGCAAATTATTTTTGCCATTTAGTTGTAATGAAATGCAAACAAACATGGATCAGCAGGTTAACTGCAGCAACAAGAAAAACATGAGTAAACACTTATTTGTCAGTCAGTTTGAGAAGGTATGCGAGACTCTTGAGCAAAGACACATGATGTTCAGATCGCATAAACAAAGATGTTCTGAGACAATAAGGGTGTTTTATGGTTCACACACCACAGATCTCTTGATACTAAAAAAGCTAAAAAAAAAAAAAAAAAAAAGCACATACTGTCTTCAAGTAATAATTCCCTTCAGATAACGACACACTTTAAGGTTCTGATGATCTGGTTTCTGTCATTGACTGGAATGTTTTATTGTTTAGAAATTAAAATATACAATATCATATGAGCCACACATGAGGATTTTCTTGTGAAGGGAGAATCTTTGCCTTGGAGGCCTGATTCAGCTCAATATTGGATTCTCTAAAGGATTCTTGAAAGAGATTCTACAGCCTATTTCACACTGGACTGAAAATCCTTCGAACACCCATTAACATCTGGCTTTTGTCTTCTTTATGAGCAAGAACAATCTGCAGTTAACCATCAGGAGGTCAAATGGCTTTGCAGTATTTATTATCTCCAGCTCCGATTGCAAAAATAGAAACATATGATGATGCTGTCACCTCTACTGGTAACTTCAGCGACTCTGTGATCTCAGCCAAAAATGTCATAAAAAAGGAGAAAGGAGAAAACATTCCCTAGAAACCTCTTGGTGGTGGGATGCACTACCATGAGGGTTAAGAACAGACAAAAAGGGTAACAACACTAAGCTGTGAGGCTCTAACAGCAGAGTGAATGATGGGACCCTGACACCTGCTCCAATCACATGTCAGCAGCTCAGTACATTTAGGCATGTACAGGTGGTAGAAAAGGACATGCTGAAATACAAACCGAGCATCAGAATTAGTGGCGTGCAGGTCGAATACTGAGAAATCGATTCTCATATTAAAATATCAATATTTTAGTAAATTGTGGTAAATTTGTAGTTTGTCTTTAACAGTAACACGGTAGACAGTAACATTCATATTGGGGTCGTCTAAATGATGGAACTACTTCTTCTTCCACCTGTCAATGCCAAATATGGCTTTAAAAATGCGTCATGGCTCACGTGTTCTTGGTCACTCAGTTTACAATAATGGCTGATCACAAACGGAGCCAAGACGCGGTTTGTGACACATGTGTCAAAACCACAAACCTCGTCAAACACAAACAAAAGTAAATCATAACACGGAATTTGATGATGAGATTATGATGAGGCAAACTGAAGGGGAGGAGAGGGGAGGTCAGGGACAGGGAAGGTCCTTTAGTGGTGCAGGCACTGTCCAGGTACAGAGCTGCTAACCACGTGTAGCAATGTTGCTCAATTTTGAAAGGTGACTTGGGCTTATGTTGATGTTTAAACAACGGGTATTCGCTGCATCCTTAAAACTACAGAATGCCATTTTTTTCAAAGTGACATTAATAAATATGGTTACAAAATATGTAATGAAATAAATACATGCCACAATAAATACCTGAGCGAGCTAGGTGTCATTAAAATATGCAGTAAAAACAGCTATTATAGGCTTTAAAAAATAAAAAATACATATAAATATACATACAACTCAAACATATTTCATACATATACAAATGTTTTCAGCCAGCTTAGATATTTTGTTAGCATTTCAGTCAAATTGTGTGGCAACTACTCAGTATTTTCCTTCTGAAAAACTAATCTGAAATGAGAGCCTTTATCACCTTTTTTGACAAAAAAAAATTTGTTTTTGTACATCTTTTTTTATATATTTTTTATTAATCACCTATTCAATTTTACCATTTACTTTTGTTTAAAAAAATTAGCAAAATGAATAATGTATGGGAGAAAATGTTGTTTTTTACTGGATTTAAATATAAATATATTTGTTATTTTTAAAACAATTTCTATTGTTTTTAGGCTTCCAACTGGCTAACATTTCTGTCTGGCTCAGCAACTGTTTTTACATCACTTGACCTAATTTTCAGCATTTCCATGTGGACAGAAAGTGGAAAATCCCTGTTTTGCAAAATACCCATGTAGGTGTGGACATAAAACACCCACATTATAAAAGTGACAACGTCTTCAGGTGGCAGACTTATGATTCGTATAAACAACTGAGAAGTGATCTGACACAGGACTTCTGTTCTTCGTCCACAGCTGTCCACTAATAGTAAAAAGGTGATATTTGATTTCTTAGGGGCAGAAAAGTATGACTCAATATGAAGTCAGCTAATTATAGAGCTAATTATATATCTGAAGGAAAGTGAGGCCATATTTTAGTTTTCAGACACCAAACATCCCATCTGTGAAACAGACATAGCCCTCTGACATCTGCCTTACAGATAATATCCATACACCAGCAGCACTGATGCCATAATGAGCCCCACAGTCAAAAGAAGAGCACTGGCAAATATTAACTTCACAGAGCACGGAGCAAGTGTGCGCAGCAGGTGTTGGGTGTTCCTCCTCAATCGGAAGTATCTGTTGCTTCATTTGTGTGCTGGCTCGCTAATGTCAGTATAAACTTCATTATTTAGCATTGTCATTAATGTTTAATGAGGTTAATGTTTAATGAGCATGAAGAATTGCTGTCAGTGGAAATGAGTCAGTCGAACTTTAGACAGATGAAACTGGTCCTGGTTTGTTATGATACAACCTTTACGAGCGAAGAAGCATTAACAGTTTAGGAAAAAGCAGTGGAGCACTTTCAGGTTTTGAATGTGACGTCACAAAATCTCATCAGATACGTCTGCAGCCAGTTTCACACTTAATTTATCACGTATTGGTTAAATTATAAACTGTTATTCTGTATATCAGCTGGTGCCGGGTCTGGGATTAAGTTTACATTTTGAAATGTAAACCCAAAGTTTGAAATGCTGCCCAAAGCACTGCTGACAGCTTCTTCGTCTTGTTTTAGGAGCTGGGATGGCTTCCATATTTTAATAATGTTACCTACATGGAAGTAATTATTGTGTGGCCCACGCAGGAGACTGAAAGCAGTCTGAAAGCAGGAATGTTAAACACAACTGCCACTGGAATTGTAAATCTCATGATGCATTTGCTTTGGTAGCGATGCTCATTTCCATCGCTTGACCGGCCGTTCACTTACTGGCAGCCAACTCAGTCGATGAAACGCATTTTGTGATATGACGCCTCATTTATAATTGTTGCATACGCACGAAAACATGGCTTGAAAGACGTGTGTGCCATTTCCGATGGAAAAGAGAAGAATTGTAAAAACATACTTGATGGGGCCATATGCCCACCTTTGTGGAAACTTTGATCGATGTGTACAGACAACACAGATGCTGAGGCAGTGAACGCGAGGCTGATGTTTTCCTTTTTTTTAAATTTCATTTCATTTTCAAGGGAGAATCCGGGAAGCTGGAACAGGGGAGCTTCATTTTGATATTTTAAAGAATGGCACTGAAAGATAAAAACTGAAAAAGAAAACATTGGCATTGAAAAAAATGCTGATTTTTGTTAAAAATTAATTAAAACGAACTGTTCTTTTACATTTACAGGTTTGTCTGTTTGATTTTTACACTCAAAGTTTCTTTTTACATTTTTGCTATTCAGTTTCAATTCTGTGGCACTCTTAGCATGTGTGAGAGGAGCAGAGTGTTGTACGTCTTCTAAATCATTTTCATATAATTTGCATCCTGCTGATGCCTTTTACACTTAAGTTTTTGTCTTTCAATCCCATTTTGTTTTGTTTTTTTGTTTTTGAAAGCATCCTATGGCACTGTTCTGGCTCCATAGAGCACCAGATGTTGGCACATCGTCTAATCCTGGAAATCCTGGAAAATGAATTCAATAGTTTATAGAAGAGAACTTTTCTAGGTGCCTCATAGAGACCGTGATTCATTTTACAGGCAACCAAGAACACTGAGTTTTATAACGCAGTATTTTAATGCAACAATAATCTTTTTGAAACCCAATCAATCAGCTGGTAGAAATGTAAGTACAGAAGTAATATGAGAGAAAATGCAAAGATAATCAGCCTGTGGGGGATTTAAACTAAAAGTTCTCACTAGTTAGTTGGTCTTGGTCCATAGTGACATGGCAACACATTCAAAGTTGCTGCAGATTTTTAAGTTGCACATCCATGATCTGAATCTGCTGTTCCACCACAACCAAATGTGCTCTATTGGATTCAAATCTCTTGACTCTCGGGGTCATTTGAGTACAGTGAACTCATTGTCAGGTTCAAACATTACCCTGTTGGAAACAGCCATCAGAAGATGGGTACACTGTAGTTATAATAGGATGGACATAGCTGTGGCATTTAAACAATGCTCAGTTGAACTAAGAGGCTTAAAGTATGCCAAGAATATATCCCCACACCATTACATTACCCAACAACATGCAGGATGGATCCAAACTTTCTTGGTGTTCATGCCAAATTCCATCCCAACCATCTGAATGTCACAGCAGAAACTGAGTCTTTTTAAAATTTTCTGTTGTCTGATTTTGGTGAGCCCATATGAATTTTAGCCTCTTTTTTCTGCTAACATGACTGGCATCCAATACAGGTCTGCATCTGTAGGCCATCTGCTCCAAAGTCCAAAGTGTGATGCATCCAGAGATGCTCTTCTGCATACCTTGGTTGTAAAGAGTTGTTGAGTTACTACTACTCAGCTCAATGCAGTCTGGTTGTTTACATCTACAAAATACAATACAACTTTTTAGGCCATTCTCTGTAAACCCTAGAGATATTAACCTGTCAACCCTCAAACCTACCTGTCTACCACAACCATGCCACATTCAAAGTTACTTCAGTCCCTTTTCTTCCCCATTCTGATGATGCACAGTTTGAACTTTAGGGGTTTTCGGTGGGGGCGGGGTAGAGGATTTTCAAGCAGTGCCTCTGATCTGATTAAAACAAATCTACCTGCCTCTCTTTTGGTCATTTTGGCAAGATTTGTCAAACATGCATCGTTTAACTTCATCTCTCCTGTTATGATGTTTGAGCTAAGTCCAGTGGCGGGTGATGGATCTTCACTAAAATATTAATGCGGGGACAGGAAATGTTGGTTCTGGGTGAATAATGCAACAGGTGGATTAGTTCTGGTTTCAGAGAAAGCGAGTGGGGGGATAAATTAATAATTATAGATGCTTCCATCAAGGTTTTTAAAATTAAATTAATTAAATTAAATTAAATTAAATTAAATTAAATTATGATGGTAAAAAAGGTTTTTTACTCACCCCTTTAAGCATTTTAGTTGTAACTTTGAGGAAAGTAACTGGTTTTGTTGTTGTTATCCTGTTCCTCAATGTAAGCTATTCCTTTTAAACTTTAGGGATACGTTGTTTATTTGAAACAAGTTAACAGAGCACTTTTTATGTAACTGTAATGAAGTTTGACGTTTAGCATAAACTAGCACATCTGTCACAGTCCAGACACGTACGTAGTTAAAGAGAAACGACAGGAAAGAAGCTTACAAGAGTGAGAAGGAGAGAAGGTTTAGGGACACTGGGAAGTGGAACGTGTAGTGTGGGGGGAGAGGGAGGTAATTGTCTTTGATGACTGATGATTCTCATGGCTTTTTGTTTATTTCACCAGCCAGGAAGTTCAAAACAGAGGAGCCCTGTGGCCAATCAGTGGTTATCATTAAAAGGCGTGATGAGTGCCAGAACCAATCAAATGCCGGGTGAAGGAGAAACAAGTACAAGATAAAATCCAGTGTATCATTATTCATTACTGCTTAAAAGCTTGGGCTCCTTAAAAAATGTCATTCTTTCCAAGGAAATGTTTTTTTTGTACTGCAAAGGAAAGTAAAACCGAGACATTAGTAAGGTTTATAACAATTATTTTTCCTTAGGATAATTATTTTATTTTTTAAGCTTATTCATCACATCCCTGCAGACCACAAATGACAGCACTGATACTGTTCACATATGGACACGACAGTCATGAAAATTACACCACACTACATTAGGGCAATTATTGTGACAGGTGGAATGTAGGTTTCCACCTAGAAACAATTTATAAGCAGCAGCAGTTGAAAGGTCCTTGGTTACCACTTAAACATTTTGGAAGGGCAACCGTCTCTATAGGGAGGATTCTGGTGGTTCCATTTAAGAATAATGGATGCTAACGTGGTCCTGCGCACTGTTTGCCTAGACAAACCTTAGGCTACAGTCCCACACACCAACACGAATCTGAATCCTAATGAGGACACATATACAGGATTTCTTCTAGTATTTATGTAGCAAAACAAAGCAAAGATAAAAATCAGCTCAAAGAGACTTCACAGTGATCGCCAAGGCGATTTTAAGGTAGAAATATTAACGTAAAAAGGAAAAGACTATCTCTCAAGTGCAGAGTGTGTCCTTGGGCAAGACACTTCACCCGTTGCCTACTGGTGGTGGACAGAGGGCCCGGTGGCGCCAGTGTCCGGCAGCCTCGCCTCTGTCAGTGCGCCCCAGGGCGGCTGTGGCTACAATGTAGCTTGCCATCACCAGTGTGTGAATGGGTGAATGACTGAATGTAGTGTAAAGCGCTTTGGGGTCCATATGGACTAAGTAAAGCGCTATACAAATACAGGCCATTTACCATTGATCGATGGTCTACTGACCTCACAGCCCATTGTTCATCTGTGGTGCTAGTTTCATTCATTGTGCAAAGGTACTGCTTATAAGGTTGGGAAAACCTGCAGTCAACTGAGACTGAAGAAGTCACATGTATGAGTGACGAACCATCCAGATGAACAGAATCAACTTTTTGGGATTTCCTTATCTGATTGAGCATGCATCAGACATACGTTATGTAACTTTTTCTGTGAATATTGAGTAATATGTTTCCTCGAAATGTCTGCCACTAAAACACACAGTCAAACACATCCAGTTCCACAAGCTTTTTTCCTTCTTGGCCACCACCAAAGTTCACACGAGAGATCCTCTGTAGGGGACATCTGAGTAACTCCCATGACATGCAGGATTGTATCAGGCAGGAGGTAAAATGGAGGCCAGGTGTGTGTGTGTGCGTGTGTGCATGAGCAAGCATTCAGGGTTTATTTGGCTAAAATGCTCCCAGACCTTTCAAACATGAACACTCCTGCTTTTGACAGAACAGCACAACACCTTTTCTTCATTTTAAGGAACACCCTCTGTGTTCTCTTGACCTTGTTGCTTCCGCAAATGCCCCCACCTACAAGCTTGCACACTTACTGACACATAAACACACACACGGAAACGGTATTATATACACAAACTTTTGTATAAAGGTCAGATGAGGGTGAGTCATCAAGGAAAAAGTTCATCATCTCTTTCCTAATGTTACACTGGATTTTTGTAACCTCCAACCACACAGTAACAAACACACACCAACACACTTGCCCATTGCGTTGTTCATTTGGAAGAGGACACCTGTCTTGTTCCATATACTAAGGTAGGATTTCAGGTGTCGGTTTCAAGTGAGCCATCAGCACCTCCACCCACCTGCACACACTCAGTCAGCACACGACCAGCATACAACTTTAGCTTTATCTTCTACGTATATGAACGTATGGCAGGTGGAGACATCCCACCTCCCCCACAAAACACACTAGTGAGGGGAGAGAGACAGTGACACCAGTTGAAAGGATGAAATTATGTCTGGTCTCAGATGAGAGAACAAACTGAGGCAGACAAAGCGCTGTGATGTGGTGAAGCCATCCAGCCATCCCCGGGTACACAGGTAGACAAAAGAGAGTCAATTCAAAGCCCTGCAAAATGCATTCTGTCTAGACATGCGAAAAACCAAAGCAAAAAAGAAAAAAGTCCATACAGAGCAGAGGACATTCCTCTGTAGGTAAGACGAGAACAAAAAACTATAAAGCTCAAAATGTTTTAAAAGCACTTTGAGCACTTGAATTAACCTGTTAAGTATTTGTCTCTATAGTGGGCACTTTAAAGATCAAACACGTGGGATTGTTTTACAGTTCTTTCTATGATTTGAGGAATTTAAAAGTATAGCTCCTGTTTTTCTAAGACATCTTAAGGGGTTTTTTTTTTTTCACATAATTCGGCTAAGATATTGCATATGTGTAGGTCTTAAAAGTTCTTTCATAGGTCCTGAGAATATATTAAGGTCTAATTTATAATTGTTTGTGCCAGAGATTGTGGTTTCCATCTGTCAAATTACAGTCAGTACACTAGTTACACTAGATTTACAAGTAAATCATGAACTGCTCTCTAGAATATGTTTTCAAGTATAATATAGACATTTTCTTGCCTTTTTGTTATGTTAGTGTTGCTACTGTAAGCATTTTTTTCTTACATCCATCCATCCATTCACTTCTGCTTATCCTTTTCAGGGTCACGGGGGGTGCTGGAGCCTATCCCAGCTGTCATAGGGCGAGAGGCAGGGTACACCCTGGACAGGTCACCAGTCAGTCGCAGGGCTAACACACAGAGACATACAATCATTCGCACTCACACTCACTCACGTATTCACACCTATGGGCAATTTAGAATAATCAATTAACCTATCCCCACGAACTGCATGTCTTTGGACAGTGGGAGGAAGCCAGAGTACCCAGAGGGAACCCACGCAAACATGGGGAGAACATGCAAACTCCACACAGAAAGACCCCGGCCTGATGGTGGAATTGAACTTTTTTTTGCTGTGCTGCAACAGTGCTAACCTGCGCCTTGATTTGTCACAGCCTTTTGTAAACTCAACATATCATATACAACAGAGTTTTGGGGTGTTGTCTGGGCTCAGTTTCTGATTGACTGAACCTGAAAAGGTTTGCATTTAAGCAAGCCTGAGGTTTGCCTTTAATGAGAACTACTACTACTACTCATTACGCTTCCCTTGCTGTTGTTTTAGCTTAGGGTCAAGTGAAAAGGTCCAGAGTCCAATCAGCAACCCCCTGGCAACCAACAGTCACATTTCCCAGCCAGTTTGCAAGTGGTTGTTGGAGTTTGCGGGCATTTGTTAATCGGTCATAAAGAGGATGTTGCAGCAAAACCCCCCTTGCTTTGGCTACTAGCAGATGGCCATCATCGTCTGTATTTTGCATAGAAGATGCCACCTTGTCTGCAGACACACACCAACTACTCACTGAGCTGTAGTAAAATTATGAAACATGTGATGCAAACTAAGAAAAATTGGAAAATACACATTTTTCACTAGTGATCAGAGGCTGACAAGGGGTTGTCAAGTAATGTCTAGGTCAATGTAACTAAAATTGCTCAGTAATTTTTTAAAAAGCCTGAAGTCTTGGCATAACATAAATGGGGGGTTATCCAGGATCTTTTGGACTCTCTGGACTGTTTTTGATAGGGTAAAGTTGACCTAAGATGTTTGCTATTATTGAGAAAACACTCTGAGCATTTACTTAGAAGTGATCACCTGACCCGTGCTTCTCTGGTACTCGCTATTTCCCAGCAAATTTCTGCTGAATATAGGCAGATGTTTCACAGGGCTGATTTCCAACCCTAGACAATATAAGTCTAGTTTAAAACATAATCTAATCAGCATCACTGCACTGAATTTAAATTCATGTTTTCTATTCTTGATATAACTTGACATTGTCAATGAACACCACAGTCTGCTTTGCACCAACATAATGCTAACAAATTTATCCTTCCAAGTTTTTTCATGCAGTAATTTAAATGATAAAATACTTAACGTTACTTAAAGAAATTACATAAAAAGCACAACTTCAGAAATCAAAGATCCAATAGTCTGTCTGATTAAAACTTAATTAATTTATTACATGTAAGCTTTCATTTTCAAGTATATTAAATGTCACCTAATGAAAAGTTTTTACCTTAAAAATAATCTCTTATCTTCCTCTCTTGTCTTGTCTTTCTTTAATCGTTCTCCACCACTATGTTGCACATTAATTTTTTTTCCTCATCTCTGAAAAACGGTGACTGTATGTTTAGCTAACTAGACACACTGATACAAACTATAGGATGAAGATGAAGGAGTTTTTGTTTGTTGCACTGTTTGAAAAGTTGTATTTGAAATTACCTACCACTTTAAAAAGTGCTATTCCATTGATATTAACCCTTCTCGCAACTTTATTTACATCACAACATGAACACATCACAGAGATGAGAAGAAATAGCAGATGTTTAGAGGGCGCAAACAAGTCTGCGGAGTGTAATTATTTTCTTATCACTGAAAACTAATCTTCAGGCAGTCATTGGAAGCAACACCAGGCAATAGAGCACAAAAATTTAACTCATTCAACAGTAATATGCATTAACCTGCCAATCAAATTTAATTCTCATTAAATAAAGATGCCAGAATGCTATTCTGGATCAGTCCAATTCCCTTTAATCTTGTTTGTTTGTTATTTGTCTTTGTTTTTTTAGTTTATGGTGTTTCATTGTTATTCTGTATGTTTCAAAGTTTGGCAATGTACTACATTTCCGGACTGGTGCCTGCTCACAAGTTTAGCCTTTAAAGCTGCCTTTGTGTTACAACCCGGCTTGTAAGTTTGAACAACGACTCACTCAAGAGTTTTTGGACACAGGTTTTAATTTAAAAAAAGAAAAACACCAAAAAACCAAGACTAACAAAAGGAGTGTCCCTTGCACGCAAACCTCTGGTATGCTTTTATCCACACTTCATCAGGTGCAGAAAATAAGCAGTTAAGACCAGACAACACCCTAAAACACTAGCACTGCTACCCCAAGGCAACTAGGGCTTAGATGAATATGACAGCAGTCCATTGTTGATCTAATAGGTAATTGTTAACATAGTACTCACACATGCAAACACTGGAAACCAGATCACAACAACATATAAACAAAAATAACTAAAATAACCATCACAGAACTACTAAATTAACAATTTGAATGATTCCAAGGAGTCTTTAATATTTTATCCCTTTCTTTGTGCTTACTGCAAATTAAATGCTTTTTTTAATCATAAAGGTATCACCATTTACACTGTTCAACGATCAGTTGAACAGTGTAGTTGTAGCTATAATTGAAGCACTGCCAATAGCCACAGCTGCTACTAATAGGAAGTTGATCTAATAAACACACATTGTACAGTGAAGTTGCAGAGCCATTTCTTTCCATACCATGAATCAAATCATAAAGTGAAAATACAGAGATTAGGGTGTCCTAGTAATCCTGTGGATTTGGATAGTGTCCCCTTTTTTTTTTTTGCTGCTTTCCTGAATGTTCCATACTGTCACTATCAAATATGGACTGAAAAAGCTCAACATGCTTCAAAAAGTAGAGAAACTCGATTCAGGGCTTCGTATGTTGAGTGGTGGATACTGAAGATTATTATTGTGTATTAATTCCAGTATTATGTTCTCACATTTTGAAGTTTTACAGCATGTTATAAACTTACAGAAGTTTGTAACACTAGTTACCGAACTGCTGTGGCAGTGCGCTTGTGGCAGTGTGCAAAATGTCTACAACAAGCTCTACACTTTTCTCTCTTTTGTCGAGAAATTATGTTTTGACATTTATATGCAAACATCATGCGGCATTCTCCTTCTAGTCCTAATTTGTTTGTGACGGTTGATTGATGATGTAAGTTGTCACTTTACAATAATAACAGACTTGCGAGCTTTTACAAGGCTAACACGAACACCTTTGATCATGTTCTGTGAGCCACTTTGATTCCATGCTGGGCCTCACAACAACAAATGCATCTGCAGCATCAGAAGAAGCGCTGCTACCAGAGATAGCACACACTTCCAGACGCACGGGAACCTGTGGCTTTCAAAACCACAACAAACACTCCAGAACTAATCCCATATCTGTATGCAGTGTTTTCTCCTGTTTACACTCAGTAATGATAGGGCCATTAGACATGAGACTTGGTCTCACATAAAAGGAGTCATCATGCTTCATCATCACAGTGGTCTGTTGCGTGTAATGAGCACAGTGAGGCTGGTCTTCCCCTCCTCTGCTAACTTGAGTCATGGATTCCCTCTACTGTTGCTCCTCACGTATCCTGGTTGCAGGTGAATCCACATATGTAGATGCTTTAGTGCTCAGTGGACCACTGCAAAGAGGAAAATAATAAATTAAGTTTGCAAAACAGAAGAAACATGTTATGTAAACCATCAAGGATATGCAGGCAGTCTATACAGACAGATAGATAAAACAACGTCAGTGCTGCCTTGTTTTGATGATGATAGAGTTCATCTCCCAGAGCTACTCTATGTTGATTGGAGTGGGCAGGAAAAAGTGGAGTGTGGAAATCACAGGGCTAAGCATTTGACTTGATTTCAACATCCAAAGAGATGTTTTACTAAGTAGAAAGTTGAATGTTACTGCGTTGTTTGCCAGAGTGGATTACATCAGTGCCCCACTCGTCATAGCAATGTAATTGCACTTCGATTTCAGTCTGTGTGCTGAAAAAGAAAAATAAGGAAACTCATCAGTCACAGAACACAACATATGCTTTGCAATCCATACATGGTTGGCTAGGATTAGTTGCTCCTAACCCAGCCTGTCCCACAGGTAGGAAATGCCTGCTGGTTGGAGCATGACCACTTGTATGCTGCAGACCTCCATCTGCAGTACAGAGACAGAAATTTAGAGGTATAGCTTATAAAGTTTAACCAATATGCTCAGCCTTTTAGCACTGCGGGGACTCCTTTACACATGACTTTGCTACTGAGTGGGCATGCCCTTTTAGACTTAACACTACTCAAAGAGTAACATAACAGTACTATTCCCTCTTGTCAGGGGCCGAGAGGCCTGTACGTAGGAGTGGAGCCAAAAGCAGGCCCCATGGACAGTTAGATTGCAAATTTAAGAAAGCCGATTGAACACAGTGACATTAATTGTAGGCGTGGGATGTAGCAAGAGTCTCTGGTGTGAAGGCAACTGAAACAGAGGGAGAGGGTGGTTAATTCCAGGTTGGTTTGAAGGATGAAATCTTACTTGCAGGTGGAAGATGAAAAGCTCTGTGGACGGTGACTAAGTGAGCGTCCAGCTGAATGGTGAGGTGAGTGAGGTTCTCACCTTGTATTTCCAGAGTTCCAGAGGAGGAGGCAAGCAGGTGAGAGTAGGGAGTAGTTGAGTTTCTAATGAAGGAGCTTACAGGCATACACACTGACTTTAGCACGAGTGACCAGCATCTAGGGGATTGCACTGCAGGTATGTCCAATCTGAGTCTTGGAGAAAGGAAACTGGAGGCACAAAGAGACATAAATAAGTAATTCAATTCAATTCAAATTTATTTATATAGCACCCAATCACAACAATAGTTGCCTCAAGGCACTTTATATTGTAAGGTAGACCCTACAATAATACATTCAGAGAAAAAAACCCAACAATCATATGACCCCCTATGAGCAAACACTTTGGCGACAGTGGGAAGGAAAAACTCCCTTTTAACAGGCAGAAACCTCCAGTAGAACCAGGCTCAGGGAGGGGCGGCCATCTGCTGCGACCGGTTGGGGTGAGAGAAGGAAGACACGATGAAGTACATGCTGTTGAAGAGAGACAGAGATTAATAACGTATCTCTAATGTCATTCAATGCAGAGAGGTCTATTAACACATACTGAGTTATAAAGGTGACTGGAAAGGAAATACTCAGTGCATCATGGGAATCCCTCAGCAGTCTACACCTATTGCAGCATAACTAAGGGAGGATTCAGGGTCACCTGATCCAGCCCTAACTATATGCTTTAGCAAAAAGCTTAATCTTAAAAGTAGAGATAGTGTCTGTCTCCCGAATCCAAACTGGAAGCTGGTTCCACAGAAGAGGGGCCTGAAAACTGAAGGCTCTCTCTCCCATTCTACTTTTAAATACTCTAGGAACAACAAGTAGGCCTGCAGTGCGAGAGCGAAGTGCTCTAATAGGGTGATATGGTACTACAAGGTCATTAAGATAAGATGGGGCCTGATTATTTAAGACCTTGTATGTGAGGAGCAGGATTTTGAATTCAATTCTGGATTTAACAGGGAGCCAATGAAGGGAAGCCAAAACAGGAGAAATATGCTCTCTCTTTCTAGTCCCTGTCAGGACTCTTGCTGCAGCATTTTGGATTAGCTGAAGGCTTTTCAGGGAGTGCATCACTCTGAAACAGGATATTTCTAACTTTAGAGATGTTGCTCAAATGGAAGAAAGCTGTTGTTTAATATGTAAATTAAAGAGCATATCCTGGTCAGAACAGCTCCAAGGTTCCTCACAGTGTTACTGGAGGCCAAGGTAATGCCATCCAGAGTAAGAATCTGGTTAGATACCATATTTCCAAGATTTTCAGGGCCGAATACAATGACCTCAGTTTTATCTGAATTAAGAAGCAGAAAGTTAGCGGCCATCCAGGTCTTTATGTCTTTAAGACATTCCTGCAGTTTAACTAATTGGTGTGTGTTATCTGGCTTCATGGATAGATAGAGTTGGGTGTCATCTGCATAGGTGTGGAAATGTATACTATGTCTTCTGTCTTCTGATGATACTGCCTAAGGGTAGCATGTATAATGTAAACAGAATTGGTCCTAGCACTGAACCCTGTGGATGCAGGTCTAGGCTGCTGGGAAAATTCTCTTAAGTGTTTCTTGTTCAGTCACCTTTTTCCCTCAATGTGTGTTTATACACCTCTCTGCATTTAATTATTAGTTATTATTAATCTCTGGCTCTCTTCCACAGCATGTCTTTGTTCTGTCTTCCTCCCCTTGCCAATATCCATTTTTGGCTGATGGCCTCACCTCCCTGAGCCTGGTTCTGCTGGAGGTTTCTTCCTGTTATTAGGGAGTTTTTCCTTCCCACTGTCACCAAAGTGCTTGGCCATAGGGGGTCATATGATCGCTGGGGTTTCTTTGTGTTATTGTAGTGTCTTACAGTGTAAAGCACCTTGAGGCAACTGTTGTTCTTGTATGCTGCTATATAAATAAAATCTAACTGAATGTAACTTGAAAAATATTGTTTTTTCTGAGAGAATTTAGCATTGCCAAATTATCAATAGTAGATACAGTGACAGAGACACCAAGTCCCCTCACCGACTGGATCAAGGCTTTTGGGTTTTTATAATTTTAATCACTGGTCTGTACAGTACTTTGCAAAGTGGTTTATAGAAATGTGCAAACAAACATAGACATCAGTTTTAAACACACTGGTTAAGATTTTCAAGATATCTTCTCACCCATGAAAATGATAGTAGGCAACACCTACCTCCAGACATATGTTTCGTTTTTTGTTTTATAATTGTTCATGATCTACAGTGTCAAAGGCCTTTTTTAAGACAATAGCCCCATTGCTTAGCCTATATTACTGTTGTTTTTTTATCAACAAACTATTAGTGCATAGGCTGCAGTTCTGTTGGGTCTAAACTCATATTGCTGTTAGTGTAGGACATTATTTGTGACAAATACATTATACAGTCTACTGCAGAATATTTTTTAATTATCTAAGAGAGTAATGAAATAGATCTCTAGCCTTATAAATTGGTACAATCTGTGTAGCTGTTTTCATTTTTTTTAGGAAAAACACCACTATCTAAAAACGTGTTACAGATGTAAGTAGATTCAAACCAAGTCCAATTATTTCTTGGCCTTAAATAAGTTTACTCTATCAATGATTTTCTTTTCATCGGTATCCCTCATAAAAACAACCCAATTACTTGTTAGTGTTATTCCTTTTTTTTTTTCTTTTTTGCTTCAGTGATCTTCCCTCAGTTTTTGCAACTTCTCTGGCCAAACCAGGACCAACACTGACAATGGAGTCATTAAAGCGATTTATAATTTCATGTGTCATTGGTAGCTGTGTCTTTTATTAGGAAATTATTTTCGCATTCTAGTTTTGTTTTTTTGGTTCTGTTGTTAAAAGTGTCAATTAATACTTCCCATGTGTTCATATTATTTTGTTATCCTTTAGTAGTAGTAAAATAAATTGATAGTAATCTATTTTATAATTTCTCACAGTTTTTCAATTTATATTTTAATTTTTATAGGTTTGATCAGGTTTTTTAATTCTTTACACAGCAGAATTTTTTTTTCTTACATTCATGTTGCATTCTCTTAGTCAGCCATGGTTTCTTGACATTATCAGTACAAGTTGCATTGTTATCTGTAGACAATATCGACACCTATGTATTTGCATAAACTGCAAAAGGAAACCTCCTTCTTCCGTAAGATCTTTAACCTGGTCATACCTGGAGTATATAATGAAATCTAACCAGTGAATGTAAAAGACAGTTAACCTGGAACATCAGCTAACAACAGCTAATGGGGGGGGGGGGGGGGGGGGGGGGCCCACTATCACTGTCACTGGTCAGAAGTGACTTTCTCTGACTCACTGATCTGTATCAGGCTCTTTTCAAAATGTTTTACAGCCTCTTCCAGAATAATGAATGCTTCTCACCGTGCATTGACAGCTGAGGTAAACAGTGAACTGACAGCCTTCAACAGATAGGGGAAAAACTCTGGGACACATCCATTTATCTCCCATGGCTGGCTAAAACACGACTAAACACGACTAAAAATTTGGAGGTCTAAGAAAGCAGATCTCAGCTGACTGCAATCTGCAATCTACATCTAACAGTGAAAATTTTACACTGTAACTTTAAATATTAAAAACATATGCATTTCTTGAGTAAAAAGTTCATGGTTCTGTGTCACTTTGGTTCCAGTCCACATAAATGCACAGTGCTGCTGCTTTAAGTCTTACTAGAGTGACAGCTGTCAAAGTGTGGCCCACAGCTTTTTCATATCTACAGAACGGAAGGAATTGCATCTGCAAGACAACCATATTGTGTCATTTACTGCAAATAATGTTATTTTGGGTCCATGAGAAACTATTATTATAGCAGATCACACTGCAGTAATCTATTAGCACTATAAGGGGAACTTTTGCTCTCCCTAAAGCAGATTTGGGTAATTAATTTTCCCAAGGGGCTACATTAAAAACTAGTTCTGTTGTGGAGGACCTGCATATATTAATTGTATCACTTTATAAGCTTATTGGCCCTTCACAACAGTCCCAGGTTCTTATGTGACACCGTTACATTGGCCACCACCACTCTAAAGGATACACGGCTTTTAAATGTTTAAACTCTTTCACAGGAGTATCAAATTGGGATTGTGCTGATTTGGTGTGTAATCTTTCTGTTGACTTTACTTTATGTAGGCTTTAAATAGAGCTGACTATAGTTTATAGTTTTCTGCTTCACACTGTACAGCAGCTGTAATCTATTCTGCCTATACAAGATAATGGTATAAAAAAATATTTCTTGAATAATACTATAAGTATGCCATAAGCTGTTTCATATCTGGATGCTCTTTTACAAATATGACAGTGACATACAGTATTTGGAGCTCTGACATATCTGTGTAAATATCAAAGGGGCTCTTCATATGGCAGCCAGTGCAACTGGCAAGTTGACTTCTCAGTCCTAAACATCAGTATGTGTCAAGTTTGTCCAAGTCACTCATATGGAGGCAACAAAATAGAAATGACGGCATGAGGTGGACTGCCAGTTTCTGTCCGTCTCTCATACACACTGAGTGAGTCGGCAATATCCTTTTGCAGCTTGTAAAAAAAAGTGTCCAATGAAGCCAAATCCCTCATATGGAGGCAACGACACAGAAGAGATGAGATCTTTGATGTCTTAGATGCAGACCCAACTGAGGCCACATGTTTCCCAAAGAGATGATTAATGTCTGATAGAACCAAAGAAGGATTAACACAAATGACTGCAGTACATGTCGTGAACTTTCTGCACAACAAACAAGCATGTCGTGTGACATTTGTTTGCATAGTGGTTTGTTTGTCGGTCTCCTCTGAGCTGCTGATGAGTGATGAGGTAACAGGAGCATGTACAGGGAGAAATGTTGTAGTGATTGTCTGTGGTTGTGTGTTACTTCAGAATTAGCTAAGTAATGCACTACCTCTAGTCTAAAATACATACAGAAATCCTTGTTTGGTAAAAACCAGAGAGGTTATATAATAAATAATCAGGTTCAGGTTGTTTCCTTACCAGTTTTTTGGTTCTTTGTACTCAAAGTGCACTACAGCGGTGCCATTGCAGATAAAACATTTAAACTCCACCCATATTATTTTCTACTTGCAGTTTTTACACCTAACAATGAGTAAATATGACTTAATTTTACACCAAGTCCATTGATGTTTGCAGATTTTGAGTTTATAGCTTGATATTCTCTATTTAGCTTTGTATGTGAGCAGCAAAACACAAAGTACTTTCCAGACCTCACAAACGCAGATAGTTTTCTACATCAGCTCAACACATTCTCTAAAAACGTGGCATGATGATAATAAAACAACAAAAAGACTGGATGCTGTCAGCACTGTGTCTTTGATGTGATCTGTCAAGCATCTGTAGTAAGTAAGGCATATCATCAGCAGACCATTAAGCAAGCGTTAGCATTGTGTGTTTTTTAGCCATGTGAGCTGAATGACTGAGACAGCTGAGTAAGCTACTAAGTTAAACCTCTCTTGTCATTAACCACCTGCTGCTCTTATGGACAGGGCTTTTCTTCAGAAACAATCTCTGCAGAGGTTGTATCCTTCATTTCATGCTGTAAGTGTTGTGTAATTTTCCCTCAGCTCAGTTGACTCACCGGGAACATGTGCATTACTGCTGCCTGGAGACATTTTCACACTTACAGCAGGCCTCGAGGGAAACAAGTGTATCCTGCAAATGTACAGGCAAGCTGTAGACTGGTGGAAAATGCTCACTGAGGGTAGAATGCTGTGTGCATTTTTAACAGTTTATTGACAGTATAAAAATGAAAAAATGACTAGTTTTCCCTTGTATGTTAAATATGGACCTGCGAGGCAAGACCACAGAGATTATTTACAGATGTAGTGAAAGAAGGGATGTAGAGGGTTGGTGAGACAGAGTAACCAAGGGATAGGGTAATGGGGTCCAAAAGAAGAAGGGGAAGATGTAATTGCCATTGTTCATTTTTAAATGATAGTTACATACAGAAGTTCAAACACTGATGTCAGCTGGAAAGATGTTATGTAATTTGTCATAACTGTACACTCAAATTTCTAAAAATGACTGCACTAGTGTTAAGACAGTGTGAGCTTGTGTACTTAAAGCAATGAATTTAATTGTCGGCAGCATTACTGGGAGAGTTAATCGACTCATCCAATGTCAAGGCAGCAATTTACATTGAATTAAGTAACATTGAAGACTTAATTTGGTTTAGATGACATATCATGAATATACAGTTAGCAGACACTTCATCAGTTGCATCTTCCTATGCCGAGTTGGACAGTTTTTTGCCTTCATGGCTGATTTAATTGTTCATGGCATAGATTCAACAAAGTGCTAGAAACATTCCTCTGAGATTTTGCTTCATATTGAGATAACATTGCAGCTGTTGTTGCAGCTTTGTGACATTCTGCATTCTCCTACTCAAAGCAACCAGTAGAAGATGGGTACACTGTGGTCATAAATGATCACTAACAGTGTTCTCAGGTGTCCCCTGTTAGCTTGTAGCTGTCTGGCCATTCTCCTCTGACCTCTGACCAAGGAGTTACTGTGCAATTGAACACGTCCTGATGAATTTATGCCTCAAGTAACCTAAAGGCATTAGCTTTCAAGTCATGGGCATTGCAGACAATTCCCATGAGCCAACACTACTTCAGGATAGTGGCCATCTGGAACGGTCGTGTTTTTACATATAGCACCTTGAACTGACAGCCTGACAACTACTCAGCCATTCTCCAGTTGTGGACTTTATAGCTCTGTTGAAGTGGAGCACTCCTATGTTGTCTGAAGACCACTTACCTCAGTCATTTCATATATATTAGAACAAACAACCAATGTGACCGTTTACACACACACACACACACACACACACATATATATGTATATATGTGTGTGTGTGTGTGTGTGTGTGTGTGTGTGTATATATATATATATATATATATATATATATATATATATATATATATATATAACTTCGGTTTCTCTTTTTACATGTTTGACGTATACATGTGAGATTTACTTGTTTAGAGGGCAACAGGGTAATCATAGAAAGTACATTATTGGAGTCCTTAGTCGCTCTCCCACTGAGCCTAAAACAAACACACGTGATTTCATGACTACTCAACCTTTCAGTGGTGGGGATTACAGTGCTCTGTCCCAGTGGGCTGCTGGTTTGAAACCTCATTATATTGTGTCTGGTTATGGATTTAATCTCAGACCTGACATTGACTGGTCCACTGCACCGAGACAAGACTTCCGCTGTCTCAACAGGAGGGGCATGAATATTAGTCTCACATTCAGACATTTTTTCACCTCTTTCCACCAGATGATAGGCAGCTGTTCTTCTGATTTATCAAAGTAACACTTTTACCTAACAAGGACATGTAAAAAAATTTAATAGCATAGTTAAAAAAAAAGAAAAAGAAATCTAATCTTTTATAAAAACGATGCCCATGTCTGTTTAGAAAGTCAAATGCCAAGGAGGTTTGCAGTGAACCCAAGTGTGACATTGGTAAATCAGGCATTCATGGATGGAGGTTAAAGCAGAACAGTAGAGTCAGTGGAGGAGGAGAAAATATTCAGAGCTTTTCCTCTGCAGAAAAAACTTTCACATAAACACAAAAAAGTAACAAAATGCATCTAAAAGCCTTGATGGGCATCTCTTGGTGTCTTAAAGAATACGGCCATCATCTGTTTCTCCGGAGTCTAAGCTGTTTAATGCTCTTAAAGCAAGGATTGTTACTGAAAGTTTGACTGCTAATCCTGAAAAGTCACCTGAGCTCTCAATGGCAGCATCAGTTGTGAATTTTTTGTTTCCACCCAAAGGACTCAGCCTACTAATGCCTGCATCACATGTCATACATCATCTCTCTACTGAATAATTAGTAATCAGTGGAAAAAAAGGAAAGACTGAGAAAATACTGTATTTTGCAAGAAAGATTATGCAACACAATCAAAGTCATGGACAAATCATTTTGTCTTGCTTGTCTTGAACATGAAGTCATATGGATCTTCTATACAAATAACGTATTTCTTTGGTTAACTAACAAACAGTGCAGGTGTTTTTTTGCTCGGATTGAATGCATACACACAATTTCACATTACCAAACTTGTATTGTGAGTCTAACCAGAATCTCATAGAAGTGAAACAGAAATTGAGAAATTTCACCATGACTGCTGACTTTTTTTAGTTTTTATGACTGAGACCGACTGAGCTTTTTTCATCTTACTGTCACTCTCCAGTTTTCCATCCTCCCTAAAAGGGTCTGTTTTTCCACTCTTAGGAACTTTTTGTTTTCCTTGCTGGCAGTGAATTTTATCAATTTTTCTGTATTACTGTAGCAGACAGAATTGAAAATGCTTGTCAGGGGCAAGTCATGAATTATGTTCCCCTCTGGTGAGTGGTTGAGGTAAATTTCTGTCTGTGTGCACGTGTTTACCAATCAGGATTGTTGTGGGTCTTCAGTGATTTGGTCACGTCTCTGCAACCTGCAGACAGAGGGAGCCCGGACCCTGTGTTTTGTGGACATCTGTGGCACAGGGCTGGAAATGCTCATTTGGAAAAATGCAAAATAAGTTAGATAACGCTCTTTGACTGAAATCAGACTTATCGCTGAGATGCATTGTTATACAGCTGCTCCCCATTTATTTTGATGCTAAAATGTAAAACAGCAAGTGCATATTTGAAATGAGCTTCAAAGTTATCTGGATTAATAATAGTTTAACAGCTTTGTTTGGCTGTGTGCAGCCTATTAAAGGCTTCTAAGAGCTGCTGTCACTTCAGCATGTGAGGACCAGCAGGTCATGCCAGTTAACTCGGTAGGAAAGAATGACCCAAATTCTTTTTACATTGCCTGGATTTCAGGCCATCTCCAGCCTTGTATGTTGCTTTTGTCTCTTTTCTATATACATATTTTTCATGTCCCTAAAGGGTTACAACAGCATTGTTTGGAAGTGGTGTCAAACTGCCAGCCTTAGTGAATTCAAAGATACTGGCATACACACCTGTTCCACTGTAAACCCAGCAGATGCGGTGGCCAGTGTGGTGGTAAATCTGTCAGTGCGTCTGGCATCATATACGTCTGTCTGAAACTTCTAGCATATCCAGCCACTAGCGTGAAATCAAGAGCAGTCTGCTTGGGGAAATGATGCAGATGATAGAGAATTCGCAATCTTGTGAATTTTTTTTTTAATCTACAAAGTTACCGTTTGTGAACTCAGATCCAAAAGTAGGAAGCAACCGTTTGATCTCAGGTGTAAGTGAATACAATGGGTTATTCATGCTGAAACATGGCATTATTATTATAATCATTACTATTATTTCTCATTTAATCCCATGATTGACACTGCAACTTTTATACAGTGTTTACAGATGCATCTATAAGAATATAAGGATCTACAGGCAATTTTTTACGGAGTTCCCCAGTTTCAGAGGTTGAAATTCACAATTGCCCGACAAACCAAATGCAGCCTGGTGAGGCTAGTTCCCCCAATGACTGTGGGGAAATAATTATTTGATCCCATGCTGAATTTGTAAGTTTGCTGACTTACAAAAAAAAATAAACTAGACTAAGTCTGTCATAAATTGGTTCATTTCTTTGTAAGTGAGGAAACTTTGAAATTCAGTGGGAGATCAAATACTTTATCTGTCCACTGTATTCCATGACAAATTAAGAAGATAAAAAGATCTGGAGCTGATTCCAAGTACTGAACTTGCATTTGGTTTCTGTTCACTGGAAATCTCAGTTTGAGGTCCACATAGATGTTGATGCAAGTGAAGGAGGCCATCGTTAGGCTGAAAAAATAAACCTATCTGAGAGATAACAAAAATGTTAAGAGTGGCCAAATCAACAATCTGGTACATTCTTAAAAAGAAGGAAGGCACTGGCCAGCTCAACAACACCAAAAAGATCTGCAAGTGTGATCACACAGTGCAGTTTATAGCAAGATGTGAAGACACTACTGAGGGTTGTACTCTCTGGTCAGATTTAGTCAAATGCTGCAAAACTGACCTCACAGTGAAAACGAGTAGTGAGCCAAAAGCAGCCCAAGAGTTTCTCAAGTTAAGTCAGTCACAACTCAACAGAGCATGCTTTTGAGTTACTGAGGAGAAATGACCAGTCACAGTCACATTTACACCTATGGGTAATTTACAATCTCAAATTAATCTAACCCCACTAACTGCATGTCTTTGGACTGTGGGAGGAAGTCAGAGTACTCAGAACTGCAGGGTCAAAACTATAAGAACTGTATTTCTGCACATAACACATGTGCACATCTGGCTTGCCCTTTTCTGTCCCAGATCATTGTATTTGACACCACACACAAAGAATGTCATTTGAAAACAACTTATTTGTGTAATAATACTGTAATAGTCTCTTTTCTTATTTGAAAGGTAGAGGCTGAATATTGTTTTGGCAATATGTGGCATTTGATGTAGACGGTGATGTAACATTTCATCACATACTGACCATAAATACAGGTGTATGGTCCCTTCCTTACCTGCTAGGAAGATGAAGTCACCCTGCTGCTATTTTTCTTTCTTTCATCTTTTACTTTAGTCACTCAACAAGATACTTTTGTGCTCAGGTAGTTATTTGATGAGTGCTTTTTAGTTGTGACTGCGCACTTATTTCCACAAACACGAACTAAGAAGGATGAGAAGTGATACTGGGCAATGAGCTGAAGCTTTGGGGATGTCAGCTCTCGGGGCTATTTGTGCTAAGAGGGGGAGTATCGAGATGAGTGGGTGGGCTGTGATATATGAAACAGCGAATGATGTCATGGCAGCAATTTGTCTGGGAGATAAAGACAAGTGGTGAAGCTCTTACCAAAGAAAGATGTGGGGAGAGAGAGAGAGAGGTTAAATGACAAATACATCACCACTGAGATACATTGTAAGATAACCTCAAGTCAATACTTTATAGGCCGAGAGGGAAAATCCATGTTTTAGAAAACCCGATACAAAGATGGTTTTAGTTTTCTGGGTTTATTTTTCTGCTTATAATCCGTGTGTTTGTTAATAACGTCATCGCTATTAATAATTTTTGTCCTCCAGTGTTGTATATGGAGACATGTCATCAGTGCTCTGCAGATAATGCCGCTGCCCAAGTGCTTTTCAAACTGTTGCAACACTACAGCACGCTCCTGCATTTCTTCGTTTGCAGAGCAGAGAGTTCTTGTAAAAGTCCAGCTGTGAAGACAAATTCCAAAGCTTCCAGGAAAAATGCTATCAGACAGCATAAGCCGAAATAACACTGCTGATTAATCATTTACTAACAGACTCTGACGTCGCCTCATAAGAGAGACATCCAAAGGCTAAGGCATTACTCACACCGCCTGGTGTTTCTGGTAACACACACATACACGCACACATACATGCATGACATCCATGAAGGAGCGCACAGAGCAACAATAACACCACTTTCGAGCTTGTACGTGTGTGCGCGCCGCTCTCAGGCTCTTTTGGCCTGTTACCTGACTGTAGCTCGCACACCAAGTTTGGTTTGTAATTCAAACCTAAGCAAATCTCCAGCAGGTGACAGAGACAGAGAGCGCAACGTGGACAAGACACTGATTTGAGGTGGGCTTTTGTTTTTTTCCCCCGGTGAGAAATAAACTTCAGCCAGATAAACGGTGATTAATTTAACTGATCAGAAACACATGCTTAAGCTGCCGTAAGCCTCTGATGAGAAGTGAAACGAAGGGCTAGATACTCTAGATGCAATTCATTACTGAATATACATCTAAATTCATTCCCTGATTGACATGAGCGGATCAAAGCAGCGCCGTATCTGCAGATTGGATTACCTGACTTACATTAATGATGATTGTTTTTTACAGCAAGACAAAGGAGAAAAGGTAGGAGCTAATAAACAGCAGAATTTGATATCTCTGCCTCGGTAATCCTTTGTCTGATGACATTATTTTCATGCTGGTGTTTCCCACATTCCAGTAAACCAGAACATATGTATGTGGTGTTGTTTGTTTGTGCTTGTAATTAAAGACCTGTCACTTAGCGACTTATAGGCCAAGACACACACAAAGGGAATGTCTGTTCAATAATAAAACTAAATGAATCACTGTAATTATTGTCAGACGGGGGCTGGAAGGAAGCACCTCAGAGGCATAGACTGTACTGTCATAAAGCCATTGGCACTGCTTTAGTATCAAAGCTCACTCCAGTAGTGGAGTGTGAATGTGTGTGTGGAGAAGCGCAGGTATCAAGGAAATACAGTCGAGTTTTGAAATACTTGTATAAAATAAAGACATAGTGCAAAAAACTCAATATTTAGGTTAATAAAAATAATTAGCCATGAAAAGAAAATCTGAGACAAGCTGAGTCATTCTGAAGGAAAGATGGGGATCAGGTCAGCACACTGAGGACAACAGTAGTGGAGACCATGGTTTTGACCAAAAGTGTACAATGAACTAATGGTAATCTTATTGCCTTTGCAATGGTTGCTTTAGATATGGAGACCAGGTTTGCTACCACTCACAGCCATCTTCAAAGCAACTTTGGTATGCCATGATGGTAATAAAACAGCAATAAGATGAAGTCATTGGAGAGACCCAAACAGACGTGGAGAAGATCTGTCGAGAGCAAAGTGAAGGCCACCGGAATGATGTAGACCCAGCTGAAGAGAACGGCCCAGAACAGAGTCCGTTGGCGTGGTGTTGTTGCGGACCGATGCTCCACTAGGAGTCGACAGGAAAATTGACTGATTGAAGATGAAGTCATCTGCTCTCTGCTTGCAGTTGAATGGGGTCAGACTGGCAATTGGAATGCAATCTATTTACAGTAATGCAGTAATTAACAGATAAACTGGCAAAAAAACACAAATCTCTTTTCCTCTAGATACACAGAAATTCACATTAACTACTTAAATTCAGAGTCCAGCCACAACTTCATAAATCTGAATTCCTCCGTGAACAGTGATGTAGTTACGGCCTTGCTTTTATATCAAAGGATAACAGAATACAACTAGCCGAGTCGAGTCTTCGACCACAAAGAGACACCTCACAGATGATTTTCACTCACCAGCACACACTGACTCAGACTCATTCCCAGTCTGTCTGTGTTGATAATTTAGATGGCAGTTACCTGCAAACCTTTACCAGTCTGACAGAGTCAGACAAGTCACAGGTTGAAAAGTTGTGGAGCTTGTTGTGCACTTAATCTCTGGGTAACCAGTTGATGGTCTGGTCAGTGGAACTACTTGCTATTGGACCAAAAATAAATTCTGTCCAATCACCCCGAAACCACCAGTTTTTCCTAGTAACACGGAGATTGCTGTCCTATTTTTACTCTGATGTGACTGAGCGATTAAGGAGTGTGTGGGCAAAACTGTAAACAGTTGGAGGTTTTGATTATCTACATGAAAACATAATCAATGATTACAGTCAGTAATAAAATAAACAATGGGAATGGCCTAAGCCAAAAGCCATGATTAAATGGCAGTGATCTTCAGTGCCTCAGGTTACACTGCATAAAGCACATTAAACTATCTAACTATCTATCATGCAAATAAAAAATTAAATTAAATATTAAATTACAAGTCTCTGAATACCTTATTAGTAATCAGTGATATACATATGCAGGTTCTAGACCAAGCTCCATTAGCTTTCATTTCAGCAAGACAATACCAAAGCACATTTTGCTCACATCCCAACAGCATGGCTTCATAGTGGTGGACTGGCCTACCTATAGTCCAGTTCTACTAGCTATTAGAAATATTTTGAGCATTATGTAACAGGAAACAAGGAGCAGGGGGGATGCGACATGATTGTAAAGATTTATGTCTATCCTCACATTTCTTGTGATTGTGGCACTTTCAGTTAAAAATAGTGTTTAAGTATCCTACATACTGTATTTATTTACATTTTAAAATGTTTCGCAAGTCATTTGGAAAAGCGTTTTCAGCTGAATACTTTGAACTCTGCTCTGTGTTGTCTTCACATACCCTGCTAGCATGTCATTACACAAAAATAAATAGTTTAAAGAGCAATCAAATACTTTTTTAACTGTGCAGACACGCAAGTGCCGTGGGCCAAGTTGATTCAGCTACAAATTATATTTTCATTTTCATTTTTTGGTGCTGTGGTTGGGTAAAATCCTCAGTGCAACTGCTGCGAAGCCATCTGTCCAACAGGAGTGTAATCAGTGTCAGGTGAAATAACATGGATGGACTATGAATCAGTGGAAAAATTCTAAAGCTGATTAAGAAACTGTTTGGGAAGTATAAGCAATGTTTTGGACTTTCTTCTTGGACAAGTGTTTTATTTTTTTCCAGGGTTCTAATATCGCTTTTCTGTGTGATCTGACTCCAGCTATCATCCACCTGTCGCTGTGTGCAGCTTCCTGCATGTGGCTTAAACACCGGGAGTTATCTGAGGTCATGCTTTTGCCGTCACAAGGTTTTCCATTTACATACAGCACATTTTTGGATATAAACTACACATTTACACTGTTATAGTTGAGTTTAGGTGGTGCAAACCTCCAGTGCTTTATTACTGCCAGAGGCTTGATCTGTAACTAACACTGGAGACCAAAAGGTTTTTTTTACCCGACAGCAGCAGTATCAGAAAATATGAATATGTCTCCTCTGGGTCTGGAGTGTTTAGTCTGAGAGCTGCAATCTGCCATCTGCTTTACAGCTGCCTGTCAGAAGACCTAATTGCAACCATGATAATGTCCAATTGTCTACGTTATATTAAATGAACATCTAACACAACCAATCAGAAGGTCAGTCTAAAACTCACCAGAGAATCAATTACTGTCATGTTTTAAATGAACAGTTTTGGATACTGATATAAACTTCTGAAAACTTTTTCTTTTCTTTTAGTCATTTTATTGGCGACGAAGTATTATTTTTACTTTTGCTAATGTGAGAAGTACATAGGTGACATGTCTGATGCTCTTTAAGTGTCTGTAAAGTAAGATAAGGTCAAAACTACTCATTCTAAAATTATTAGATTATTAATTGTGTGGCTCTTTGATTAACTCCTGATATTCTATGCAATCTAGTAGATTAGATACAAGGACAGACAATGTAGTGTTGGGCTAAAGGATCACCAAATCCATTATACAGAGAAATCTTGGGTGCACGTTTTTGTGGGAATTTGGATAAAAGATCAAAACACTGACCTGCTGGTTGCATTAAAAAAAATAGAAGGACTCCAAAAATCACTGAGACTCATTGTCTAGGGATTATGAATGTCATATTCCATGCCAATCCACCCATTAGTTGTTGGGACAGTTCTCTTATCTAATGTTCATCCATCAAATATTTCCTTTTAGCAATACCATTACCCAAAAAATACACCAGGATCAGCTGCAATGCGTTACCGCTTTTACGCAGCCGTCGGAGCTGATAGCAGCTACCTACAACAATGCTGAACTACAATGCAGTTCCACCAAATGAGCTGCTATTTGTCTGCATCACTCAAAAAAAAGCACCGGGTCTACTTTTGACAAAAGCCATGTTGGTCCAGGGCTCTGTTTGAATTACCCTGGAACTGGAGAAGCTGTGACAATCCTGTCTTTGAAGGTTCTCAGTCATCATCCAGGTCAACGTAGTCTAAGGAGCTTGGAAAGAAAAGCGTCTGGACTTCTTTGAGTTGCTTGAAGACGTTTCACCTCTCATCCGAGAAACTTCTTCAGTTCTAGGGTCAAATGGTAGAGAGTCCCAGATTTAAGCCCTATGGAAGTATATCCCCAAGAGGGACATGGACCCCCTGTTGATCCTATTGTACGATCTACTGTACAATATAAAGCGCCTTGAGGCAACTGTTGTTGTGATTTGGCGCTATATAAATAAAATTGAATTGAATTGAATTCTACCTGATCACACGAGACAAGGTGTGAAAACGGGTGTAGGTCACAATCAGCCAGGGTTTCGGGTGAGCTCATTGTGAAACCTGGCCCCACCCTATCATGTGATTTCCTGAGGTCAGAAGGCCCAGGATGTGAGTGGGCATTAAGGCAACTGGGAAGGGATCTCAAAACTGGATTTTAGATGGCAGATAGTTGGTGTCGTAAACCACTGCCTCTGTTCAAAGATGGCAGTTCACAGTGGACATAAATGGCTTCTTTCACTCCTCTTTCAAACCATCTGTCCTCTCTGTCCAAAATGTGAACATTGGCATCCTCGAAAGAGTGACCTTTGTCCTTTAGCTGCAGATGGACAGCTGAATCTTGACCGGTCGAGGTGGCTTTTCGATGTTGTGCCATACGTTTATAAAGTGGCTGTTTGGTCTCTCCAATGTAATAATTTATATAGCGCTTTTCAAGGCACCCAAAGCGCCACTATTCAATGCCACTATTCATTCACTCTCACTTTCACACACTGGTGGAGGCAAGATACGGTTGTAGCCACAGCTGCCCTGGGGCAGACTGACAGAAGCGAGGCTGCCATATCGCGCCATCGGCCCCTCTGGCCAACACCAGTAGGGAGTAGGTGAAGAGTCTTGCCCAAGGACACAACGACCAGGACAGAGAGCCCAGAGATTGAACCGGCGACCTTCTGGTTACAGATACGCTTCCCAACCCCCTGAGCCACGGTCGCCCCAGAGAGTAGAGGTCTGAGCATTCCTAGCTACACTGTACAGCATACACCACATTGCTAAGTTTGTGTTTAGGAGTTCTGTCTTTGGGATGAACCAGTTTTTGTCTGTGTGTGGCTGTGTCCGAAGTACACGGGGATGTCATGCTTGGAGAAGACTCTCCTGTATAAGCTTCTCAGATGAAAGCTGAAACGTCTTCAAGCAACTTAAAGAAATCCAGATGCTTTTCTTTCCAAGCTCCTTAGACTGTCATGATCCTTGGTCATTTGACCCAGTGTTTTGAGTTTTAATATATTTTGATGTTTATGGTTTATGTTTAAGTTCTTTAGGTTATCTAAGTTAATTTCTATTACGCCGATGTTGCCATCATAGTTCTTAGGTTTATTAGATTCCCCTTGTGTCCTCACTCCCCTGTGTTTAAGTCTCCCTCGCCCTTCATGTGTTTCATGTCTGCGTGTCCCTGCGTTGTCAAGCTCGTGTTGTCATGTCTGCGTCTCCTGTTTCCTGTTTTATTTTGAAGAGGTCTGGCATACCATGTTCACTGTTTTTAGTTTCAGTTCCCCTGTAACATCATTATGTTCATTCATATCAGCTGTTTCCCCATCTGTTTCTACTTCCCCTGATCGCCTCCTGTGTTTATTTAGTCGGTGTGTTTTCATTAATTCCTTGTCCGATTGTCTGTTATCCTACCTTGTTTCCGCTTCATGCCATGTCTCCAGGGTTATGAATTCATGTCAGGTTTCTTTTTTTTTTTTTTTTTTTTTTTTTTTCTATGTCTATGTCTATGTCTATGTTCTTGTTCTAGGGTTTTGTTATGTTTAGATCACCCAGTTTAGGTTATGGTTTAGTTTTGCCTTTGCCTTTTCTGTTTCACCAGCCTTGAATAAACGGCTCCTTTTGTTGCACTCAGGTTTTGTCTATTTTATGTATCTGCACTTGGGTTCACCTCCTCACTCCACACAGCCAGACTGTGACAGAAGCTGAACAACATGGATAGATGGATGAATTGTACTTGAATTGTCACACACCAGCGAGCAGTGTACAGAAGCTGTAAACTGCATCCATCAACAAAGCCCATCATGCATTACAGCCCGTCTTTCTGTCTTCTGCAGAATGGCAGCTAGATATGGAGCTAATGGGATTTTGTTACTGGTGAGTCTATAATCACTATATGTGTGATGATGTTTTGTGCAAAGTTTTGCTCACATTGGCCCACCCATTAAGGAGGAGGTAGGGTACATACATAGTGACACATTTATGGCAAATATGGCCATAAATGTGTCACAGCCATCAATTTTAGTGGCAGACACAGTTTCGAGCAGCCAAAAATAATTGTGCAGGAGTGGCACATCCCAGTAGATGTACCAGTGGTTCGTACTTGTTTTGGACTTGCAGAAACTATTTGGTGAGTGAGTGAACAAGAAGACAGAGCCCTAGTCTTCAACAAGTGATGAAAGCACAGCAAGCCCTCCATCTGAGCAGTGGGTCTCTAAATTTTTCTAACATGCAAATTGATGATATAGATTCAAAAAAAAAAAACCGGTATTTTGAACTTAAAAAAGCTAGCATAAATATTCAACTCTATGTTTTTACCTAAACATTCACACTCACCTGCAGTAGCTCTTTCCCCGAGTTTAAGAACCAGTAAGCTTAAGAATGATATCTCAAAACTACTGTCAACATTGACCTGGGAGACTTTTTATTGACTGCATATAAATAACAGAAGTAGCAGCCATGATGTAACATTTCTGGTCAACTAGAATCCTCAAGTATGGTACTTTGGCTTTTCTATCTTGCTTTTTCGGTTAATTAATCAGAACATATTTGAATGATGAGTTATCAGCTAAATGTAGGTCTGGGTGTTAATCTGTGCTCATTTTGGCTAGGGAAAAAAACAGCTTTAAATGAAACATATTTACTAGAGAAACTGATCAGCTGAGTGAGTTTCTATAATATCAAAATGCTGAGGAAGCCCCGCTGCGCCTTGTCTTCAACCAAACAACAGGTTACTTCAAAGCGTTGAATGTTAATTTTTCTTCTCATTACTTCTGTTTCTTGATGGAAACATCTCCTCTTGTACATTCTTTCCTCTGAATTTCCAAAGAGCCTCCAAACATATCTGAAAATCGTGTCTAAAAACATCTAAGAGAGGTAACACTGAGCAGAGATTGATTTTTTTTTTTTTTTTTTTAATTAACTGTGACTTTAAGGGGTTTTTTTGTCCTCAGGGAATTTCAAAATGATTGGTATAACCTCTGTCCTATGAATTCCCCTAAACCTCCAACATCAGTTACTCTTTTTCTTTTTTTCCTTCCTCCTCTTCATCTTCATCCTCTCACTCCTCTGCCCCTCAGCTCTGACACCAGCCTCGCTTTGAAGTCCTCTTTTAAGAGCACAATTAACCCCCTCCTCCAGACACCGAACTCACTTCTCACCTTCTTAATAAGGCACTCATAGACAAGTGTTGGACCTTTTTATTCTTGCTCGCTGTCTCAGACGCTGTCACACACACACGTGCACGTTTACAGCCACAGGTTCATACAACGTGCCTGTAAATTTTTGGTCACTTGGCCACAAACTAAGAGACCCCTTCCTGTGTGCATGCAGTGGTACTGTAAGCATGTGAGTGTGTTTGTGAGAGAGTAGGCAAATGAAAGAGAGACAGAGGTGGTTCCTGGAGGTTTGACTCAGCGTTAATGTAGTTTCCGGTGCTTTGATACAAAGTGAATCAGAAGTGACCGGGGGTGAAATAAGTCATTAAGGCAGTGGACCACCTAATTGCCTCTCAGCATGTGCCCTTTATTTTTGTGCATAATTTGTGTGGAGTTCTGTTCAAGACAGATCATTTCTCTGTTTATTGCACAAACATACACAAAAGTATGTGGATACCCAAACATTATTCCAAATCGAAATTAAGCTACCCCCACTCTTGCAATTTGCCCCCCACACCACCACCACAATCTGTACTTGCTCAGTGTTTCCTGCTCTGGTGAGACACACAGCCTTGGGCTGCTTGAGTAATTTGGTGCAGGTGAATCTGGACTGTGTGACTCAGCTTCTAACAGAGCTCAGCTTGTTTCCTTTGTAATCCAAAATCAGTGCACTGAAGTGATGCACTGCATTTTAGCCACTTCTTCTCGATTGTGCAGAACTAACTAAATTTTGCAGAACTAAAATTAGGTTTTTAATTTTCTTTCAATTTACAGTACTTTGCCTTATGTTTGAAAGCTTCCTCTGTTTACTTGTGGTTCCTCCATTTTTCCCACAGTAATATGCATCACCTGATAGTTTGAGACATAGTCAAACAATATCAAAATGACCTATTCTTTATCCTCTTTTTGTTTTCTGGCTTTCATTGTTGTGTCTCCAGTTTGTTCAGGAAACTGAATGGACTCTGAAAGATAGGGATGCATCAAAAACCACCAGCACTGGGAAACAGCACTTTTGTTCCAGCACCTTTGTTCCTCGGGCATACAGTCCGGAGGCAGTTTCACAGAGATCCAAGCTAATCTCTGTGAAACTGCCTTTTAGCCACACAATATTAATATTATTGTTGTTCTTTAAATGCATTTTCTTTCTTTTTTTTGTAAGGCTATAGTGGCTAAATGCGCTCACCTCAATAAACTAAACACCTGACTCCTTTAATGGCTCAGTCACAATTGAGGGAAACTTCTTTGCGACTGAAAAATGTGCGGTTGCTCAGTGATTGCACTGATTTATTTTGCTTTTCAGTTAGTTGTAGCAACAAAGTGGTGATCCAGAAGTCAACCCAGCAACACCGTCAACCTCTGTTTGACCATTCACCAGGTGACTGCAAGGTGATTTCCACAGTTCACCTGGTGGGAGGCAAACAATTGCTGTCTATCTTGGACTAATTGCAATCACTCTCAGACAGATTGGTGAATTTTTGCAAATAACTGTCATCTAATTTGTAAGTCTCCTTGCAATGAGGGACTCAACTAATTATTTTATAAAAGCAGGGTTGCTGAGCAAGGTTTGCAGTTAAATTGCCATCCTGCAGCAACTACATCACTATTTATTGAGGAATGTTTTGAATTTCTGCTGCAAATCTATCAAACTCTGACTGTTAATGTGAATTTCTGTATATATGTAAACAGCGAGAGATTAGAGATTTTCACCAGTTTGTCACAGTTAATCACTAGCAGATTGCATATAATTGCCTACGCATTTAAACTCAAACTGATAGCAGCATGACTCCATCTTATTGTTGTTGTATTGCTGTCCTAGCACATCGATTCACTTTGAAGACGGCTGCAAGTGGTTGCCAACCTGATTCCTGTCTTTGAAGTCATTATACTGCTGTCTCCATTTACCAAGTTCTCTAGTGCGACTGCAGAATGATTGCCTGTGAGTGCAACCAGGCGAACAAGACAAAGGTTTGGCCACTTTCACTCAAAGTGGCCAAACCTCTAATTGTGCATAAAATAACTAATTTTTTGTTTTTGTTTTTGCTGTTTTGTTGTTTCTTCTTAAAATTTGGATATTGTAACACTGGAGTCTGAAAAATAGCCCCTTTTGGAGCCAAATTCAAGTGGCCAATCGAGGAACTGCAGGTTTTAAAAGTTTTTTTGTCTTTAATTTGCAGCACAGAAAGTTGTCATTGGTTTCCCCACCCACTTGAAAGAGATCAAATAAAGTGACCCTTTGAATTTACAAAGTGGATACAGAACGATTCGTATTCAAGTGTCATTTCTCTCAGGCACACACGTAATTTCACTGAAAAATAGATGAGCTCTACAACAAAAGTTCAAAGAAGTCTACATATATTTGAAACACACACATTTTCCCAAGTCAGTGCATGAACCAGGGTCCATCCAGAGTTCAGCTGGTTTAAAATGAGGGACACGGGGCTAAGCCTGGTGAGCACTGAGTTAAATTGAGAGGATATTCCATATGCAAACACAGAGGTGCTCTTTTCCTATAATAACTTCCTCAGAAGCGTCAGCAGCTCAGCGTTGAGCTATTTAAGACCAGAAAGCCTTTGAGGAGGGTGGATTTTCCTTCTCCACTCCCCCCACCCTAAACACCACCCCACCCTACCTCTCTCCCTCTCTCTCTCTCTCTCTCTCTCTCTTTCTGTGTGTCATTAATAATATGATTATTGTCCCATCTGTCGGGGGAGCCAGCGTGGAGCACGTGTTTCCAGTTAGACTCATCAGAACCTGATGTGTGGAGGCTGGAGTGAGCGAGAGGACCTGAAACTAGGAAGCCTGGTCTAGAGTGAGAATGGCGGGGCAGAGCATGACAATTAAATCACCAGGCATCCAGAATGTCAGTGCATAGGTGAACACTGAAGTGACATGTACAAGCTGACAGTCCCGTTGGATAAAAGCAGCCGATGGGCTTCAAAAGGTGATTCTCCTGCTTTCAATTAATAGTTGTTACAGAAATGTTGTAATTGTGTCCTCTTTTACAATTTGAAACAGCATGCTGCACTTTTTTTCCTTTTTTTTTTTTGCTGTTGTTGTGGCTCCTTACCAAAGTTTATTTGCACACATTTTTCATGACATACACACGATCATGTGATACTCTTGTAGGATTTGTTTGGTTTTAAAGTGTAGGTGCCCTGGGACACACTCACTATTAACATATTTGTAAGATGCTTTAATGTAAAACATAAACATGAAAATGGTCTGATCAAAGGCCTTGTTCTGCCCGCTGCTATTACCCCCACCTCCAGACTGTATTGCTGCAATCATTCTGTGCTAAATCAGATGCAGAAATAAATATCTCGAGGGGTTGCATCTGTAGCCAAAACTTGCTCAGATTGGGGAACTCATCCAACTATCCCACATCTATTTCAGAGGAAAACAACATGTTTAATCTGTGATGCAGCACAACGATTATGGCTTAAATACAATCAATATTTGAATATTTACTGTGCATACACAAACTGGTAGCTGGCTTATGTTTTCCTGAAACACAGCGCAGTAAATGGTATCTTCTTCCTTCTCATGTAACTTCAGTGCTAAATCAGAACAGGCACCTTATCAGTGGCTCTTCTTGTGTTTGCAGTAACTTAACCATGGCTTCTATAACCACTCGCAATGCACGGCTTGCAGTGTTTCCGTGGTGGACCCTCCTGCTGAACTTCTCTGTGTCTGCTGTGTTGCGGTCTCCCATAGTGGTGAGTGTAATTGTACCTCAGTGACCTGGGTTGCCACCGCAGTGAGCGCTATGATGTCAGGGAACTTCATCGACGTGCCCAGAGATGGTGTAGCGTTGTCAAATCCCCTTTTAAGGGACCCAACTTGCTTTTCTCTGAAAGCAAGAAACCAAAGAGTCAAGGGCGTAATTTGTGATGTCATTCTAGCGTGCGGCCTGGAGCGACAATCGAGATGATGTTTTTCAAGTCTTCAAATGTACGTTTTTTGTTTGTTTTTTTCTCCTCCCCGTAGGAAATGTTCCAGTGAACAGCTTTTCCAACTTTCCCAATTGATTCTTTATGGAAGTACATGATGGTCACACATTCTTTATTGTTTTTCATCGGCGTGGGACAACACTAAATGTTCACATGCTGCACCGTATCAGCTGTCCTGGAAATGTTATATTGTAATGGCTTAATTTAGAGGGGATCCCTGTGGTTTTTAAAACTGCTAAAGATCAAATCAGGCCTCTTTCCTGCCTCAATCCCCTCCCATACTGGTCAGCGTTTCTACTCAGTAATGCTTTGTGGGCTTTTATGAAGAGCCAAAAGGAGACTACTCAAAATAATCTTTGCATTAATATCATCTTTTATCCATTAAACATGGCTGTAAGGAAATGCACGACGTAGATTTTGGATGGGTTTGGTTTGGTTTGGTTTCAGAGAGAAGTGCTTTTGAGTGTTCCCCATCAAAGGATGGCCTCTTGTTGAATTAAAACCTTGCTTTTCCACAAAAAAAAAAAAAAAAAAAAGCATGTGAACCCCCTCCTCCGTTGCCATGCTGTCACTTGGTAACACACTTAGACCAGTTTGTGTTTCCTTCAGTGCGTTTTCTACTTGCACACATGCTTGTGTGTTTGTGCTGGCTTTCACATGCATAAATGTGTGCAAGTGTGTTTGTAGGCCGCGGGCTGCAGGCGAGGTTACATCTTGCAGCAATTAAGCTGCATGCGTCTCTTACGCCCCTCCATTCGTCTGCTGCGGGGTCTTATTTCAAGGCCAGCCTGTGTTAGACAAACTGAGAACATTTGATGGCTTGGTGGCTGAACACAGCAAACATGTTCCACACATCACTTAATTATATGACAATAAAATGCGGTTGTATTAGATGGAATGCAAGTTGGCGCACAGCAGTGACAAACCGTGGAGATGTACAGCAGGGCTCAGGGGTGCAAATGTGAAAAATGAGGAGGTTGGAGATAAATGAGATAAAAAAATTAGGTGAAAGATGTGATGTGAAGACAGAAAAATTGGGACTGGAACTGAAAAACCAGATTGAAATGCATAAAAATGTCAGACGTGTTTTATTTCACTACCATCAGACCTCCCATTAAAATACACATGTAAACACCCCTGTGGTCTCCATGTTCTTCCAAAAAGAGAGAGAGAGAGAGAGAGAGAGAGAGAGAGAGAGAGAGCTACGGATCAGTGAGAATTACTCTGGGGGTTTTTTCACCGAGGCCGCTGATGACTTGAAAACATGCAAGTAGTTATCATGGCCGAAATTACTGACATACCGAAACCTTTAACTGTTGATAACAGGCCGGATGCCAAAAGCCAATTGTGCCTAGCATTTCTGAGAGGCACTTAACACAACTACATGTCACAATAGAATGGCTGGTCACTGAACTCAGCAGATGAACAACAGATAAACAATCTGTTGGAGGTGTAGAGTCACATAAGTTGTTTACGGAGACAATGCATCCACCGAGAAGATAGCTCCATTTTTCCCCCCGGAAACTGGTATATTTAGCAAGCTCTGCAAGGCCTGTAGAAGATGGCTGTAAGATATTCAGTCAGGAGATTCTAATAAAAGTAAATGTAGCAAATCATAAACTACACCTTTATGTTGTTAATGAAATCTTCATTTAAAACACCAGTATTAATATGCTGGTATAACAGCCTCTATCTGGTTGCAGGGACTGGCTCCATCCAGCCAACACACAGTCCGGGAATATTAAGTTACCGTAATATATGCTTCAACTAATTTTCAACTTTTATTTTGGAGGTTCAGTTATTATTAACCGGTCTACCATGGGTCTTCCTTTGTCTTTTTTACCCTCTGGCAGCATAGCCAAATCAGTGTTGTTGTGGTGGTCCTTGATATCCATCAGCTGCTTTCTCAAGACTTGCTCTGCAGTCTGACAGACTGCCACTAAGAACCTGGAATAGGTGGACACCAGTGCCACATGTATAGACAGTACAAATAATGAATGTAGCCATCACCGTAGCCCCACCCTCGTTAGTTTTTGACCCCATCTGAAACTTTACATCAGCCAGCTTTAGCAGCAAATTAAAATCTTTTGTTTGTGTGATGTTTTTGCAAGCTTTTTTTTTTAAAGCTGAATGCCAGTTGGTGACGATCACTAAAATTACTCCTAGGAGATTAAGAGAGACACAAGATATGATCAGTGTTCTCTATGCCTGGCACCACTTATTCATTTTCATTGTTCTGGTTGCATATATAAAAATATATTCTGTGTTATGAGTAAAATAATCTGTCCATGGAGACTGCAGTCAATGAGAAATTGTAAGGGCTATTGGGGCATGTTAGTGAGCCAAACCATTTAGCAGGAGGCACACAAGCAAATAATGAAGTTAGGAGTCAGAATTTGATTGTCAAGCTAAAGTTCAGTTTTTCTTTTCACTCAGTAGAGTTTACACAGTTGAGGACCAATCCAGACATAAAAGTATCCCCATACTGTTGATCAGATACCTTTAACCTTTGCCTTTAAATATCAGGGGAGCAAATCAATATGCTTTCAGATGTGTGGCTACATGTTGGTGACCTTTTCCTGGACTATTATTTACTTGCTCGTTTTTTTTAAAAAAAAAAAGTATTATTATTTCTCTGCTAATATACAGTACATGCTGATAAATATGTACCAAGCTAAACATAAGAGCCTGGTTAATCCCATTTAATCACCCTTAATTGTTGCTTTCAGGGTCACAGGAAGGCTGGAGCCTATCCCAGCTGCCACAGGGCAAGAGGCAGGATACACCCTGAACAGTTCTCCAGTCTGTCACAGGGCTAACACAGAGCAACAGCAAACCATTCACACTCACATTCGCACCTACAGGCAATTTAGAATCACCAGTTAACCTAACCCCACTAACTGCATGTCTTTGAACTGTGGGAGGAAGTCGGAGTACCAACAGAGAACCCATGTAAACATGAGGAGAGCATGAAGACACAGAAAGGCCTCAGCCAGATGATGGATTCAAACCCAGACCTTCTTGCTGTGAGGCAACAGTGCTGCCTACACACACATTACTGTCCAAAACATTTTGAGCCCTGTAAAATTACAGATATATACAGCAATGTTGCTCTGCACACACCTTTCCATGTACAGACGACAAACTGTGTGCATTCTGTCTCTTTAATCCTGCATTTTCACAAAGCAGAGAGGTTGATAGCAGACAGAAGAACCTCTAAGCACTCACGGTATCAAATTTGATTAGGGCAGACTGTTTTGCACCTGGCGAGCAGACACAACAATGCCTGTAAATAAATCTTTCTGTAAACTCACAGCAGTTCAAAGACAGGCAAAAAGAGTCCCGGTCCAGATGTCATTATTACCAGCCGAAAATATTCGGAAATAATTAAGTAGGAGAACAACAGAAACAAATACACGACACTTACGCTGACATTACAGGCCAGCTCTCTTAGAGCAAGCATGCGAGTTATGACGCACGTTAGCAAAAAGCCATTCAACAATATTTACTAAGAACACAAATCCTGATTAGCCGGAAATACAGAGTTTAAACAAACAGCAAAAAAATCAACAAAAAAACAGAGAACATTTTAAAAAAGGTGACAAGGTGGAAGATCAAAATACACGACTTTATTGCTGCCATTTTTAATCACTAGTAAGTTATGGTTGTCAAGAAAACTAACAAGAGGGCTGACCTCTTCATCAGCAGCTTCCTCTCCTTAGCCTGCTCCTCTCATGCCTTTGGCAGCTCAGTCGAGTTTGTACGCTACTTCAGAAGAGAGTCTCAGTGGTGGATTAGTCATCCTCCTGGTGATTCAACATATACACTTGTCCCCCTTGATCTGCTGCTCTTGCTTCTCCTTGGGTTTTTTTGGTATTTTTTTGGCCACAAACTCGCCTCATTTCCTCCCTGAATGGGCTCCTTCAGCAACGGCCTTCCTCTCCTGGGCTTTGACCTTCTGGTATGCTTTCTTCCCTTTTGCTTTACTCTGTCTCCTCACTTCTGAACTCTTTTTCACAAAACAGAATTGTTATTTATTTGTTTGTTTTAGGAAATCTAGATAGTTAGGAACACTATGTTGTAAACACATGCTCAAAATATATCCAGGCTGTGGTTTGGAGTTCCCCACGGCTCACCCCTGGGTCCCCAGAGATTTACTGTGTAAATCTTTCAACCTCTTAAATTTTAGTATGACAGTGGAGTGTTTTTATTGTCAAAGAGTGAGTTTTAGGCATGGAAACATAACTGACAAAATTAACATCCACTTTGATATCTTTTTTTTTTTTTTCACAAAAACACAGCTTCTGGTTTTGAGTATTTAAATAAAGATGGTATTGCAGATTAACAGATTATTTCCTAAATAAACCGTCTATTAAAAAGGATGAAACTCAAAGTTTTTTCAGTTTTAGCATATGAAATAAGTAATAATAAATGGCAAATTTTCATACTTAAGCAGCTGCAACCATTAGCAGCAATAATATTGGCAGGATTTCACATTTGGCAGTAAAATACCTGAAATATATCTAATTATTTCATGTTTTATTTCCTGTTTTACCTACACTTGAGTCTTTGGAATAAGCAGATAAAGAAAAATCTACCTTTGTGGTGTCTTTATTCAAAGTTAAAGCTTCAGGAAAACTGTGAAAAATCTGTTGAACTGTAGTCAAGTAACCAAACACAAACTCGTAAAAGTTGGGCTCTACTCATCATAAATCATAGCCTCGAACTTTTAGCCAAGTTCATCCTGCCACTCACAGACTCCAGACTTGGAGAGTTTTCTGCAGCTGTGATGCTCGACAAATATGAGTCCTAACTGGATTAGGGCCCACTAACACCCAAGGCCTGAGGACAGAACGTGTGTGAAAGCAAGATTGAGAGGAAGTTGTCGTGTAAAGGCAGAGGTGTGTGTATCCTTATGTGGAAGTGTGTCTTTGCCTACGGGCAGAACACAGGGCCAGGGCAGGAAACGAAGTAGTTGTGCCACCGGTTAGAGGAAACAGAATGGCAGATACATTACTCAAGAGTCAGACTGGCAGAACTTCTGAGAGCCAAAGCTGAGAGGACATTGAAGGAGGACAGAGTGTTGACATGGAGGCTGGTGGGCCTAAACCAACAGAAAAACAAACAATACATCCTAGATTATTATTTTTTAATTCCCTTGATATATTAAACTCTGAAGTGGAGATTTGTGGAGATTTTTTTTAAAGAAAAAACAATCTAATGTTGAGTCAAAATGGCCTCACTATATCACATACATACATTAGACTGTTGTTTGAAAGTCTTTTCCATACAAAGTGGACAGTTTGGTTGAGATCTCAGCCTGCTTTACAGGGTATCATTGTAAATTTTATCTCACTTGGTTGTCCCCTTTTAGATAAAGATATCTTTGTAAAAACCACCTATTAGGATATGAAAGATCTAGTGTTAGTGATGGCCGCCATCTAGTGGTCATACATTACCTGTCCAGTAATTGTTGGCTGGTGATCTTTGCCAAGCATATGTGTGAGTTCATGTTTTAATGACTCTGAGATGAAAGAAGAAACCTTGTGGCTGATTCTCTCAAAGTTGGATCCAAAACATGTGTTAAATCTAATTTTGCTAGAATGACTTGGTGTTTGCAAAGGAGTATTGTGGCCTGTGAATATTGAAGTTGGTCAATACTGGTAAATACTTATGAGGCCAGTGCATCCTGTTAGTCGAGTCACATATACAGAGGTTTTTTGTTTGTTTGTTTGTTTGGGGTTGTTGTTGTTTTTTTTGGGGGGGGGGGGGGTTCTACCAGAGGTGCTTGCTGACTAAAGTGCCAGATCCTCAAAGTGTTCTGGTGTACAAGTTCAATAGTTGGTTAGCGTAGAAGAAGAAGTATAGAAGGTACAACTCAACAACCACTTCATTAGGTACACCTTGCTAATAGATTTAACAAGGTGCTGGAAACATATTCACATGACAGAATCACACAGTAGCAGCACTGTGGCACGATGGTTAGCATTGTTGTCTCACAGTAAGAAGGTCATGAGTTTGAAACCTTTCTGTGGAGCTTGCATGTTCTCCCCTGCCTGCATGGGTTCTCTGGGTACATAGTGGGGTTAGGTAAATAGGTGATCCCCCCATACCATTAAACCATAACCAGCACCCTGAATTGTTGATACAAGCCAGGATCGATCCATCTTTCCATGTTGTTTACGACATTGCTTTGCAAATGTTATAGCAAAAATCAAGACTCCTCAGACCAGGCAATGATTTTTTTAATCTTCTGTTGTCCAGTGTTGGCAAGTCTGTGCAAATTGTAGAAGTCCATTTCAATCAAGGTTACTTTTGTTTGTTTTTTTCATTCAGAGATGCTTGTCTTCAGACTTTGGTTGCAACAGGTGGTTATTTGAGTGACTGTTGCCTTTCTATCAGCTAGAAGCAGTCTGGTCATTTTCCTTTTACCTCTGCCATCAACAAGGGATTTTGACATCTCTTGCAGTCCATTCTCTATAAACCCTAGAGATGGTTGTGTGGGAAATCCCAGTAGATCAGCATCAGTCACCATTCTACATTCAAAATCACTTAAATCACCTTTCTTCCTCATTCGGACTCTTTGAACTTCAGGGGGTCGTCTCGGCCATTTCCGTTGAGCAGTTGAATGTGTGTACCTAATAAATAAACCAATTATATATTGTGTTGTGTAGTGTTCATGTATGATCCCCAATCATATGATTTACTGTTGCCTTCCTATTAGCTATAAGCACTCAGTCATCACTCATTTTCTGGTTAAATGCTACTTTTTCTTAATCATAACAGAAAACAGATAAATGTGCAGTATCTTCAAAATTTATTATGTGGATAAAATACAGTTGTCAAACAAGTTTCTCTTTTTACTACAAAAGTGTTAGTAAAGAAACAACCAACAGGACAAGCTGCTTCTTTGTTTCCCTTTCTTGGTAAAAACGTTTCAGTCAAGGCTTACAGAAAACGAGAAGAACTGAAGACACGCATACAATTCTCAGACGGGTGATAAAGACCTGGTCAGTGAGAAACAAAGGTCAGTCACTTAGATACAATTTAATTCAGTACGACTCCAGTTAAACAGTGAACGGGTTGTGCATTTTAAAAGTGTCCAGTAGAGTCTGCGGCTCTAAGGGAAAAAAAAGTGTGGTGTGAAAACAGTTTAGAGGAATCTAGAAGACTGTCAAAAAAATTCAAAAACACAGTACAGTACACTGTACTGTGTTGTTCTGCACACACAAAGGAGCACAGAGAAAGAAGAGTATTACAAACTGAGGGAAAGAGGGGGAAAAATACAATTCCTGGTAAAGATAAATAAATTAAAAGATGGTACAAAGAATCCTGTTGAAGCTGCTGTAGAGCCAGAAAAAAAATACTGTTTGATTACAGGCACATGATAGGAGAACTTGTGTTTTGTTTTTACACAACTCAACCATCTGATATCAAGCAATACGTTTTACATGCTTTTCATGTAAGAGATTGCAACTCTTAGAAGAATAGAGGGAATATAAAAAGTAAAACTCTTATCCCCCTCTGTGTCAGAAAGACAAAAATATTCAGCCCACTACTGGACTTTTGTTACAATTCAGATTTTTTACTTTTTTACTACAGTAAACAGTTAACCCCTCATATGTAAAAATAATAATAATAATATTAATATTAAGAGAAAAATGTTCTAATTCAGGTGCCACTGGAACAAATAGTGCGTTGTTATATTCGAGGAAAAACATTGACACAAAACAAGGACATCTAAGATATCAACCCTTATCATTTAAGTACAGTTATTTAAAAAATAACAAAAAAAACAAAAACACACGACAGGGTAAAATGGCTCAATAATTTCTTTTTTTTTTTTACAATTTTTTTTTAACTGATAGGAAAATATCAAACAGCATTTTGCTTTTTCTTCATACAAGTCCAGCAATTTTTGAGCTGCTGTAGAGCAAAGACTCATGCAATTGTTAACACAGCACAAATTATTTTAATTCTATCGGGAAAATGTGGACAGTTAACATTTTACAGCAAACTCAGATAATACTAACACTGCTGTATCAAAAAATAGACACTCGAACAGAAACGGACTCACTGTTTTCACTGGGCTGATGGGTGCACGTGTGCAACTGCATGTGATTTAGGGTTACTGCACATCTTCAGTGTAGTGTTAACATGTACACACTTTAAATTTGGCTGGTACAGACACGATAAACACCTGGTTCCTCTGTTTATCTGAATTATCAGTGAGCTGATGAGCACAACGCTGACCTGACAAACATGCTAACATTAACGCCCCAATTCCACCTGGTATGAACATGCACGCTATATCTAGATCCTGACAGCCGGTCCCATGAATGTTTGCATTCATCCTGGTATTAAAACAGCCTCTCATTGTCTTGATTGTGCCTGCGATGTGATTAACAAGAAGATGAGCTGGGAGGACACGGCCGACTTCAACTACATGTGCGTTCACATTACAGTAAGCTACCTAGACATGTTGATACCAGGTGTACGTTAGGTAACTGGGTCAAAATGACATTAGGTAAAGGCAATGAACACCTGATTGTAAACCAGTTCCTTATAAACAAATCCTCAAGCTTCACCCAGAGGCACCGTGTGTCTGACAACATGCTTTTGGTAAAGCACTCCCAGCTTGTCTCAGGAGGCTTCATTGGCTTGGCTTGGCATTTTGCACATCATCAGGATCTGCTTCAAGGCTTTCTGGACGTCCTCGTCCATCTGCCCCTAAAGGTCCAAGACAGACGGTCAGTTAGTCAACTGACTAAAAATATAGAAAACAACTGCTAAAGTGATTACTAGGTGGATAATATTAAGTGACATTCATTTGAAAAACCTTCCAACGAATCACAAACAAAAGTATCTGAATGCCTGACTTAAAGTTAGGGTGACCTGATCCCTTAAAAGTGAACATCATTAAGCTGTAGTCCAAGAAGACATAAACAAATGGATGGACTTACCTGAACAGCATAGAGGAGGTGCATTCTGTAAACCGACACTACTTCACTGTGTTGCTTCTTTGACTCCTAAAAAGACATGAGGCAAACCCAAACTTAACAACTGTACTTTATTTATATCAAAGCTAGTGTAAGTAATTTACAGAGCCCCCAGAAGGTCGCACTGGTCACACAGATCTCTCTGATTATAACTGCAGCCTGGGGGTGACAAACCTGGGAATGTGGCTGTTTCCATGGCTGTGCTTTGGCTGTTATACGTGTTGTGTTGTGTTGTGTTGTGTTGTGTTGTGTTGTGTTGTGTTGTGTTGTGGTGTGTGTGTGTGTGTGTGTGGTGACAGACTGTGCTGTAACTTATTACAAAAGCAGTTTAAGGGAACATTTCTGTGACCTGTGGGGAGCTTTTAAATCGATTCGCTAATTATTAATGAGAAATCTTACAGCAAGCTGGTACTGCAGTTGTTTGATTTGCTGCTGCATCGTCTCGAGTTGCTGATTTTGCTGCTGTCGTTTGGAGGGGGAGCATGAGCTGTAGGAGAGCTGTGATAGGCTGTTTAAGGCATCCTTCAGTTTCACCACCTCTCGAGACAGGTCATCTATCTACAACAAGATAGAACAAGTTGAACAAATTCACCGTGAAATGAAAATACTTTTAGCTGCCATTTCATTACTGACCCTCTTGTTCTTTTCTCTCTCTGATGCAGTGTGATTCTCCACCAGCTGTTTGAGCTGACACACAGCATCCTGGGACTCGGCCAGTTTGGAGGTCAGCGTCTGGTTCTCCTTCTCCTTTGACATAACTAGCTCCTGCAGGGCTTCTCGCTCTGCACCATTATCCCGTGCCTGATGGATGGATGAGCGGTTAAGATAAGTGTTAAGAATAGATAGTACTAAATATTAGAGAGAAAAGAGCCTTTGGAAAGTGGATATGTTGTTTTTGCCTATCCTCCCACCTTCTGCCAGGCATCAGCAGCCTCCAGAGCCATCTCATCCTGCTTCCTGAGGGCCTCCTGGAGGAGGTGTGTCAGATGGTTCACTTCACCTTCCAGCTGCTCCCGCACTGTGTCATGCTCCACACGGGAGACTGAGTCATCTGGGGTGACATCCTTCTCAGCTGTCAGCCTGTTTGTGAAAGGGACACATGGTAGTAACTAGAACTAAAGTACATTTTATTCTAGCAGGGAGGAACATTTAATGGAAACGGATAAACCCAGTAACCCTGTAATTGATGTGAATATATTTTAATAAATTTTATTTTTTTCATTTTCATATTTAAAAAAAATGAGATAAATGTATTTCTCTAACAATCAAGATTAGTCAGCTTGTTTGTTCTTTCATTAACTTGCATAGTTACACTTGCAGGAAACTCAAAAATGAAGTGCCATTCTACAGATATACATTGCTAAACAAACCAATTAGTATTAGCTGATAACACTAATACTAGCACTCTATTACCTCATTATGATCACTTTTGGCATCATTATGCTAAACTTGAGGCTGCTACACCACAAGACCTATCGGTGATTTTGTGGTACATTATGTGCATCCTTCTTTTATATATAGTCTGTGCCTTAATTTTATACTCATTTACTGATAATCATTAGTACAATATTAGGTTATTTTACTTGTTATTATTTCACATTATCCATAAATTCTGTCTCTGTGTTACATCACTAAATAATGTATGAAAAGGTTATTTATACATGTGCGTCAATGTATAAGTAAGATTTTTGTTGTAGCCAACCAAGGTGGAGCTCAGTAAAAAATAGGAAACATGTTCATCATCAAAATTTGACATATTTAGTTTTGTGTTTGTGTCTCACCTGTGTTGAAGAGCCTCCACCTGTGTGGTCTTTTGATGTAGCTCCTCTTTCAAGGCTTCCACCTCATTTTCCAGCTCTTTGATCGCATTACCCAGAGACGACATCACCTGCATTTGATCAGCAAGAGCCACGGAGCTCTGTGCCTGAACCTCTGCCGCCTTCCTCAGTAGTGAAATCTCCTCTTGAGCAGATGAATATTTCTTCTCAGCCTCAACTAGCAGCCTCTGCAGCTCCTCCACCTTACTGTTTAACACCTGCACCTGTTGTTCCAAAGTTGGAGAGGGGGCCGTACTCTTCTCAGCTTGAGCTTCAGCTAGCTGTTTCTGAGTGGCATTGAGCTGATTTTTGGTTTCACTGTAGGAGCGTGAAAGTTCCCTGCAGCGGAGCTGCAGTCCAGTGATTTCCTCATCTCGGGCAGCCTTCATCTCTTCAAAGTCTTTGGCTGCAGATTCAACAGGCACTGTGCCCTTTAGAGCCTCCTAAACAACAGAAAGGGAATAAATTGTAGGCCATAAAGATGAATGATATGTGGTGAATTGCATTTTAAAAAGCAGTTTAAAGAAAAAAAAAACTCTGCTCCTCTGATATCAGCTAAATCTTGAATTGTCAGCCTCAAGCAGAGATGAAACAGACTACAAAGGTTGGACAAATCAATTTTGTTCATATAGAAGAACCCTGCATTTACCTGGAGCACCCTGACTTCCTCCTGTGCCTCCTTGTACAGCTCCTCAAGTTGTGCTGCCCTCTGTTCTTTCTCTTTAGCGCTCTCTCTATCCTCCTCCGTCTTCTTCAGTGCCTCTTCCAGACGTTTGATATGTTGTGTTGCTTTATCTACCTCTGACTCTGATTGGGTGAGCTGGGCCTTTAGCTGCGTTACTTCATGTTCAAGTGTGGATGATGTAAGTCTCTGACTCTCCTGGCCTTCTCTCGTTCCCACCTGTACTCTCAGATTTTCCACTTCCTCCACAGCTTGGTGGTATCTCTCCTGAGTGTCAGTCAGCTTGGCTTGCAGATCTGCTAGACTCTCCATCAGCTCTCTCTCTCTTCCTCTGTCACTTTCATTGTCCTCTCTTTCCCTGCTTCGCTCTGGCTTCAGCTGAGCCTGAAGCGACTGGTTTTCCTTCCTGGTTTCAAGCAGTTTTATCTGAACTTTCTCTAATGTCTGCCTCAACAATCTGATCTCCTCTTCACCTCCTCCTCGTAGTTTCTCCCTCTCTTCTTCCTCCAGTATCACAGAGTCAGCTCCTGGATCTTCCCCTTCTACTTGAGTGGTGGAGGGGACTTGAGGCAATGACTCAAACTCATCCTGGGTAGAGTGGAAAGATGAGTTGGAGGCAATGCTGTTTGGACGACTCATCTCCTTCAGGTTTTCATTTCCTTGGAGGGATGGATGTTTCTGTGGGATGAGGGAACAGGCAAAAGTGAATGAAAGTGAGTGAGGCTGGAAATACAAAAAGCTTAGTAATGAAACCGCAGCTATGTTTTTCTCTCACATTCGCTTTGATTGATTAACTACAAAGCAAAAAACAGAGGTATTTATTAGAGATGACACGATACCACTTTTTATGTCTGATATCATAAATTTGGATATCTGCCGATACCGATATGAATCCGATATAGTGTGTTTTTTATAAAACTGTTTTTTTAATATATTGCTGCATTTTGTATAAGTTCATACTCAAGTTTTAAAAAACAAAACACTAAAGCTATTCTGTTATACTTGTATGCAAAAAATACACTGCACCCAAAATATTTCATAGTTCAGCAACACTGATCAATCTAATGAACTTAAACCTGCACCATCCTCCTTATTCTGGTGTTTTAAAGAGTACTTAGCAGAAATATTATACAACCTAACTAACAGGGTTGCAAACTCCCAGCAAAAATATTAGGGAACCACCCCCCACCTCACGATGCTTAATCGACGTAATCAACTTTAATTTAATGCACGTGTAAAACAAATGCACAGAAATCAATTATTTTTCTACAATAATTAAATAGATTCAACATCTTGCTTCAACAGTATTGCAGACTGTACAGATGGTATCTTCCCAAAGGAAAAAGTACTATAGCTTACTAGGGTGTATATTAGACTTAATAGTTACTATATACAATTATGGTTTTCTATACATTTAATCAGATGACCATTTTGGTTGTAAGATTCAGATAATTATTTATTAAAAGTTAGTCATTTTAAATGAAATAACAAATAAAAGTATGTTTTGTGCCCCCCTTTCCCTGTTAATGCCCTACCTGGTCCCCCTGGCAAAACTTTGCTAGATCCGCCCCTGCACAGTTACCAGCTGTCAGCTATTTAGAAAAGGATCCTGGTGTTATTTGTCTCTCAGAAACAGTTCATAACTTCCCTTCAACTCATTCATGTCACCTAAAAGGTAAACCTGTTTCTCCATCACCTGTTCAGCTCTGATGATTCAGTAAGGACGTCTCCTGGTTTCATCTTCATGGTTCCCTCTCACCACATATCCAAACTGATATCATGACCAGCAGCTTTTACAGCCGTGGCTCCAGCAAACACCAGCAAATACTAGAAAGTAATATTAAATCAGTTCTAACAACAGCTGATCACGCTTAAACGTGCTACTGTTGTTTATCCGCTGGTTTCCTCTTTCTGGCGCAAAGTGGGCGATAAACAAACAAGAAATATGGGACTTGCGACAGAAAAGCCGACCAGCTAATCATTGATCAGTTTCATGGTTGAAGTAGCAACAGGGGAGGAAGGGGGAGAGAATGAGAGAAGAAGAGGCAGCTGTGCAGCAAAAACAGAATAACTCCAGCTTTGTGTCTTTTTTTCCCCCATTCTAGCTGAAGGACAAATCGATTCCTTTTCTCCTCAATATGAAACTCCGATGGCCAGTCCAGCTGTGGCTGCAAATATCAGTTGTTAAGCTTAACACGGAAATACTATTCAAACATTCAGAGATGAACTTATACACACTTGCTTTACTTCTCTGGGATAGTTTTCTCTGAGATTAAATGCCGCGGTTTGGAAGCATGTAGCGAGGCTCCAAATGCTCCACCAGACCGCCGACCGGTCTCGCAGACAACAGCTGCTCTATCACGTGACACATACGATACAATAATATCGGATTGGTCCATCTCTAGTATTTATATAGCTGTGGGTGTCTTAAGAATAGGAGTCAAATTTTTCATATAAAATATTTTTTCAAATTTATATTTATAAAAAAAATTTATATGATTTTTTTCTCTCCAATTTTTCATATAAAATATGAAAAATTGGAAAAATACACTATAAACTTTCACTTTTCTATTCTTACTGAACACTTAGGGCACTTCTTACTAAAATCCACAGCCAGTGGCCATGTTTTCTTTCTATCACACACAATCTGATGGATTCAATCTCAGCCACATTTACACAATTTTAGGGCACAGTCACTTTATGAAAACACCACAAAGCTGGGTCGACTGTTTAATTTGATCAGGATTGGCAGATTAATTAATAATGCACACACCCACTAAATTAACAATTAGATATAAGATATTACACAAATGCATTATTGCTCATTCAGCTTTGTTTATTTAACCTCCTAGGACCTGGCGTCCACATATGTGAACATCACATTTTGAGTTATTTAGACCAAAATATTTAATTTTGCTCTACTAGGGCCTGATATCCACTTATGAGGACATTATACTGCTACTGTTCTATCAAAATTTTAAACGAATATGTGGCTCTCGTTTTTCTTAGGAACAAAAATCAGGTAAAAAAAAAAGAAATCTGGTAATTCTTTGTTTTTACACTCATTGGGTCCCAATCAGTCCAAATATCAAAGAGAAATTAAAAAAGCATGCCGTGGTAGAGTTCGGGTCTTAGGAGGTTAAACAGAAACCAGTGTTGAGTAATATTACTTTAAAAAGTAACATTAAATTAAAACATGTAAAGGTTGGACTACGTTTTGGTTACCGGAAATAAACACACCGTTGCACATGACACATAAGCCAGTCATTGCACTGATGCATATGCACACTATAGGTTCCCTGCTTTTAAGAATGTACAGTTTGCTGGTAATCCTGTTGTTGTTGTTGTTGTTAGGCTGAGCTTTTCTGCAGTTTTCCTAGTGCTCCCTAGCATTCAGCTAGCCATAAAGAGTACACAAGTTATTACCTTTTTAATATGCTTTAAATAAGCTCTAGGACAAAACTTAGAACGGAAACGCAAACAAAAGTGTAATTATTCTGTGTGTCTATTAATGTGAAAAACGAAACAAAACAATAGTATACTTGATGACGTAAAGTGAATCCTGTTGTTCGAAGTCTTAAACGCTTTCAAAAACCACCGCAATCGTCTTCGTAAGCTTTTCAGGCTCCGGCTTAAACCACAAACAAATGTCACGTAATCTGTAGTTAAACTGACACATTCCTATTTCCTAAGTGTAACGAGCACGCTCAGTAAAAAGGCATTCATCATCTTCATGATTTCCCGCCGGGCATAAAAGGATCAAACACCGAAACACTGTAAGCCGACTTCTTCTGTGCTTCTGTTTTTCTCTACTTCTACTACTACATTATTTGTGGTTTGTTAAAAAACAGAAAACGTTTTTTTAAAAAATCTATCACTTCAATCAATCTGCAGTAGTAACCTGGCTTAAACAAGCAGTTTACTGTTGTTTCGTTGATTGTTTTTGGTTGTTTGTTTCATAGCTAAACTCCTGAGCATGAATGAATGGGTTACATACCTTAAGTTTGCTTGCAAGTTGCTGGTTTTCCAAAGTGAGAGCCATAATCTTGGCTTGCAGAGCAGAAACCAGAGCAGCAGACGCTGTGAAACTTTGCTCGGCCTGCCAGGACATACGCACACATACATTCACATACCAGACTGAGGCATAAAGACAACACTAAGGACCACCACCTGCCTACTGAAAAACAACACGAGTCGTGGCACGTCTTAAGCTTAGTATAGACCTCCTTCAAGAATGCTGAAAAGCTGTTATGTTTGTTTAGCACTAAACTACAAAAGCAGGCTGGCTTCTTTGTAAACATATTATACGTAGAAAACTGTTTAAGATTAATCTAAAGTTAAAATATTCAGTTAAAAATATGCACAACACAAACATCTCTGATTCAAGTTTTTCCTAAATGCATGAAAAGAGATTAACTTTCATACAAAATACATATAAATGCAGTATATTGACTCTATGTGGGGTACTCACATGTACAAGGCATGCTAATACTTATTATTAATTTAATTATTTTTCTCCAGATAATTTGGTCTAGTCAATACACCCGGTTTAAAAACCTGCATATATGGAATTTAAATAAAGCACCACAGTGTTGTCAACTATACATTAGTCACCTTTGTATCCAGCTCAGGACCCGTCACCGTCTCCACCGTATGCTTCAGGTCTTCAATTGTTTCCAGCAGCATGTTTCTCTCCTTGTCAACCTCCTCTTTCAATGCTGTTCCTCTGATCTCATCTTCCTGTGAAAAAAAAGGGGAGGAGAAAGGAGTGACGAGTGGCAGAAGAAACTGGGAGGAAAAAAAACATATGAAGGCTGATGGAAAGAATTTACCCAAGTACTTAAAATGGAAGCCCAAAGGCTAATGCAGCTTTCAGTTTCATATTTCTTTTTTAATACCTTGTGTTTTTCTGTTACCTTGTAGTTGAATCTTTTAGGAGTGTCACTTTTGTTGGATGCTGGAGTGCCAGTAGATGTAACAACTGAAGGGGAAGAGGGTCCAGAGCTCTAAAGGAGGATTGTTGCATTAATTTTCCTGATAAATTACTATCATTGATTTGTCCACTTTTAATGTCACTACCATCTCTCAGACATTTTACAATCCCTAAGGATGGCCTGTACTGCACTGACTGTTTATAGAAACAGCTCGCAAATGCCACACTTTCCACAATTTTTACCTTTGACCTCTTACAAAAGAGAGAGAGAGAGAGAGAGAGAGAGAGAGAGAGAGAGAGAGAGAGAGAGAGAGAGAGATTAAATGCTAAAAGAGTTGTGATCGCTACACTTGAATTTGGATACAAAAACCTTACAATTAAAGGTGATGGTGTGCACTGTAAACCCATATGTATAACATAACTTACTTGAAATGTTTTAGTAAACAACTAAAATAACATAAATTATGTCAGTGCATAAAATATACACACTGGCCACGTTAATAGGTTACCTGTGAAACTGCTCAGTATACCTAATGCTAAATACCTAATCAGCTAATCACATGACATCAACTCAATACATATAGGCATGTATACATGGTCAAGACAACCTGCTGAAGTTCAAACTGAGTAACAGAATTTCTGATTATTAAAGAAACTGCTGATCTAATGGCATTTTCCTACAAAAAAAAACATCTCTAGGGTTTACAGAAAATGGTCAGAAAAGGATAAAATATCCAGTGAGCAGTAGTTCTCTGGGTGAAAATTACTTGCTGATGCTAGATAACTGAGAAGCATTGCTGGACTGCGTTAAGCCAATAGGAAGACAGCAGTAACACAAATAACCACTTGATACAATCAAGGCTTGCAGAAGAACATCTCCGAATCCTCCAAGAACAGGAAAGCGAGGCATTTGATTGGCACAGACTCATCAAAATTAGACAATAGAAGACTGGAAAAAAATGTGGCCTTGTCTAATGAGTATTGGTTTCTGCTGCAAGATTCAGATAGCAGGGTCAAAATTGTGAGTAAGCATGATGAAAGCATGGATCCATCCTGCCTTGTGTCCAGACAGTCTGCATGTGTAATAAGTTCAAACTGAACATGAGAATGGAGAATCTGATGCTTGGCATATATTCTTTTTTTACTTTGCACCTATTACTAACAACTTAGCATCACTTAATACCTGGGTATTGTTGCTAACCATGTCCTCTAGCATAACATGCCACACCACAAAGCTGAAATAATCTCAAACTGGTTTCTTGAACATGACAAGGAATACAGGGTACTCAAATGACCTCCAGTGTCACCAGCTCTTAACCCAATAGCGCAGCTTCAGGATCTGGTGAAATGGGAGACTTGCATTATGGACATCTGTGATGCTAACATGCCAATATGGACCAAAATCTCTGAGGAATGTTTCCAGCCCCTAATTAAATCTATGCCATGGAGACTTGTGGCAGTTCTGAAGTCAAAAGAGGCTCCAACCCAGTACTAGAAAGCTGTACCTAATAAAGTGGCCAGTGATTATACATGCTACAGCAACGGAAAAATTTGGCTGATGTTTTCTCACCAGAAATCAGTTAATAGTTTGTTGAAGAGACCTTTACAGATAGTATGTAAATAAGCAATCACTGATTTTGTTCTCATATTACTTTGTATGAATACACTACAAACATGCATTAATATTAATATGGAGAGTGGCACACTGGTACAAGCCGCCAGACAGAGACACATGCATTTACCTGAGGTGGGCTAATGGGAGGTGGAGGTGCTTTTCGTTTTTTGGGAGTTATGATCCGTTCATCACTTATCTTAGCTACTTGATCATGCTGAAGAGCCAGCAAAAGAGGCAGAGAGGGAAGGTGACAAAAAAAAGAGAAAGAAAAGTGGGATTCAGTGCTGGTTAGTAAAAGGAGTCAATCGGTGGGTGCTACAGTAAGAATTAAGATTTGTTTTTCAAAAACAGCAATTAAAGTTTTTTTTTCAAAGCTTGGAATTATGACACTAACATATAAGAGAAACTGAACTATATTATTTGTAGCTATGAAACTGAAATTAGTCTGAAGTCGGTTTTATTCCTTATTTTACTTCCTAATTCTATAAATCAGTTGGCAGTGCTAAAATGTTTATTCACTGTCATCCGCTGTGGAGTTTCACGTGTTTTAGTACTTTTGATGGTCGATATCTTACCTGGGGACTTTTAGGAGACTTCGTATCTGCCAAAAAAGATGGAAAGGTATTGTTAGGTACAACACACTAAACATCTAAGAAAAATTCAACAGTAACAGGAAGCCAACTGCAGATGGCAGTGTTGACTTTGTGTTGAACCCAAAGCAGTATGGATCTCTGTCTCACAGGGGCAGTATGTGTGTTTTTATTGGCACTGATCAGGTTTTGGGAGGGCAAAAAACCCCTGAAAGCATTAAGACTGGATCTCACATTGTTTTTGGTTAGGGTTAAGACTGAGGTTAGGTACAGAGTAAGTTTCCATGGAAATGTACTGGTTCACTGCAATGCCCTTAAGGGGGGTGAAAAAAAAACTAAAAACAAATATGCCTGCCTACCGCAGCCTGAGTGACATTGTCCACAAAATTTACATACAAATACTTGTATAAAGCCAGTTGCACTCACTTCCTATCTTTCTCTGAATTGTAGGTTTGTGTTTATGCACAACTCTTACCTGAGACCGGATGCTTGTTTAGTGCAGCTGAAAGGGCAGTTTTGGTTTCAGAGCTGCCTGAGACCTTAGCGTAATGTAAAACCTCATGGCCTTCTGCATCTACAGCTGACAAGTCTGCTCCTCTCTTAACCAACACTTCAACAACAGATACTGCGTTGGACTCGGTTGCGAGCATCAAGGCCGTCCTACAACACAGACAACACAGCATACTGATCACCACTTCAACATCAATCAAATATCCTACAATGAGCAACAATTTATTTGTAATTTATTGTGTGTCGACTTTGTTGGGGTCTTTTTTTGTTGTTTTTTTGTTTTGTATACCTGCCACTGTTGTCAGAAGTGTTGATTTCAGAACCAAAGTCGAGCAAAGTGCTGCATACTTCTGCATGACTGTGTTTGGTTGCCAACAGCAAGGAAGTGAGACCATCCTTTAGGAGAAACAAACATAAAAATGAGAAAACAAAATGACTAAAATCATCCTATAGTGAAAAAAAAAGACAAGATAACATGACACAGATTTAAATGAACGCACACCCACAGCAATATAACTAGTCACAGCGTGGGCCTTGACAGACTATGGTATCTGTGTGTAAGGTGAGAAAAATCTCAGGCCTGTGTGAAAAATGAGTGAACGTCTACTGCTCTAAATGAATTCCCCAGCAGATAAACAGAAAAAATTCAGTTTGTATGTTTAAGATGAAAGAAATAAGAGCATGGGAAAATCCCCCAAATCATATTACTGATTGAGCTCAGCAGGTTGCAGAGAGTTGGTGGATGACTGCAGTATGATATGACAGGCTATCCCATTTTTCTCCAGGACTGCCAGGGTCCGACCCCAAGTGTAACCCTTCACTTAACCTCAGTCTTGTAATGCTCAAGCATAAATATTTGACTGCCTAAGATGGATAAGGGAAATTCCCAGTCTAGAGAGAGCTACTTTACCAAAGGCATAAGAGTATACAGTGGCTTGCAAAAGTATTCGGCGCCCTTGAACTTTTCCACATTTTGTCACATTACAGCCACAAACATGAATCAATTTTATTGGAATTCCACGTGAAAGACCAACACAAAGTGGTGTACACCTGAGAAGTGGAACGAAAATCATACATGATTCCAAACATTTTTTACAAATAAATAACTGCAAAGTGAGGTGTGTGTAATTATTCAGCCCCCTGAGTCAATACTTTGTAGAACCACCTTTTGCTGCAATTACAGCTACATAGTAAAATATCAGCTCTGAAGTATAAACTCAATAACTTGCTCTCAGATAAAATTTCCAGGGCCTTCATGTAAGTTAAGCAGATCTATTTTGAATTTGGTGATAAGCCACATAAATTACTGGCCAGGCATCTAAGGAAGAGAGAAAGTGATAGGGCCATTCATGCAATCAGGTCAGACTCAGGGTTGTTGACTAATTCTTATAAGGATATTAATACTGCTTTTAGACAGTTTTATGAACAGGTATATACATCTCATTGTAATGCACCTCCTGAAATTATGCAAGATTTTCTAAGCAAATGTAACTTGCCTACATTGGCACAAAAGGACAGGACACTTCTAGATGCAGACTTAACATGTCCAGAATTGATTAGTATCATACGCTCCCTGAAAAACGGGAAGAGTCCAGGACCTGATGGTCTATGTAATGAGTTTTATAAAAAGTTTAGCAGTTTACTAACCCCATATTTGCTGAATGTGTTTAATATGGCCTTGGAAGATGGTGCACTCCCACAGACCCTGAATGAAGCAACTGTGACTCTCATTCCAAAGAAAGGAAAGGACCCAGAATTGGTGAGTTCTTACTGACCAATCTCTTTATTGAACACAGATCAGAAAATACTGGCCAAGTCTTTAGCCAGGAGACTTAGTTCTCACATAGGTAAACTGGTTCACCCAGATCAAACAGGATTTATGCCAGCAAGACATGCATCTCATAACCTGAGACGTCTTTTTGACATTATTTATTCCTCTAGGGATCTAGATAAAGACCTAGTGATATTGAGCCTTGATGCAGAAAAGGCCTTTGACTGTGTCGAATGGTCATATTTGTATGCAGTATTAAGTAAGTTCGGAGTTGGACCTAAATTTGTTTCCTGGATTCAGTTGTTATATAGTAATCCGTGTGCCAGAATACTCACAAACAATACCCTTTCCGAACCAATTAAGCTATTTCGTGGCACAAGACAAGGATGTGCGCTGAGCCCTTTATTGTTTGCCCTCGCATTAGAGCCGTTGGCAGAAACAATTCGAAAACATAAAGAAATATATGGCTATAATACAGGATACACCTCCAATAAGATCTCACTGTATGCCATATTCTGCTGTTTGTAACCAGACCATTAGACTCAATCCCTAGGGTGCTAGTAACAATAGATTTATTTAGCTCTTTTTCAGGTTACAAAGTAAACTGGGGGAAGAGCAAACTGATGCCAATTAAATGTAGTAATCTTGATTTACTAAATCGTCTTCCCTTTAGAATAACGTCAGAAAGTTTTTCATATCTTGGAATTGAAGTTACTAAGTCATACAAGTCATTATATGAAGCCAATTTTCTGAGAATTCTGGATACATTTAAAAACGAGGTTGAATTTTGGAAATCACTCCCACTTTCCATGATAGGTAGGGTGAATGCGATCAAAATGATTTGTCTCCCCGACTCCTATATCTGTTTCAAAATATCCCTGTGTATCTAAAAGCTACATTTTTTCAAAAATTGGATTCAGTCCCTCCCTTCATCTGGAACACAGCCACAGGATAAAAAAGGCCCACCTTCGTAAAGAGAAAATACCTGGGGGCCTAGCTTTACCAGACTTTAAAAATTACTACTTCGCAGATAATATACAATACATAGCTTATTGGCTAGATGATACAGTTATAATGGGAAGTTGGTTGGACATGGAGCGAGAGGCCTGTATGCCTTATTCTCTTGGTGCAATTGCATTGTCTCCTGTTCGTTTTAAAAACACGTACTACAACTGTAATCCAGTTATTCACAATACAATTCAAATCTGGAGACAGATCGTGAAAGAGTATAGAGCCTTCTCGCTTTTGACACCTATTACTGCTAATCCTGCATTTAAACCCTCAGTTTTAGATGGGACATTTGATCGCTGGAAGGAAATGGGGTTGCAAAATGTGGGACACCTGTATTTTCAGGGCTCTTTTGCTTCATTTCAACAGCTTAAGGAGAAGTACAATTTATTAACCTGTGATTTTTTTAGATACCTTCAAATAAGGAGCTATGTAAGGTCCCAACTACAACAATTTGAGTTTGCAACTCCAGGTAAGCTTGACCAATGCCTGGTGGATTGTATAACAGAAAAGCATGCGGTTGCTTTTATATATGAGATATTACAGTCACTCCGGCAGAAGGATACAGGTAAAATAAAATCAGCTTGGGAAAAAGAATTAGGGTCAGAAATTCATAATGATATCTGGTCTAAAGGGTTACGTTATGTTAATTCCTGTTCTATCAACATCCGACATAGATTAATTCAGTTTAAAATGTTGCACAGATTGCACTACTCGAAGACCAGATTACATCGGATATTTCCTGAAACGTCACCCATCTGTGATAAATGGGCCGAATACTTTTGCAAGCCACTGTAGTTTCTAAAAACTATGAGGAGCAATAGATAAACAACTCAGTGCTGAAGAGTATTAACAGACATTTCCACCGTGAAACATGTTTGGGAGAGGGGGATCCAAGTCTTTCCTGAAAAAAAAAGTAGGAAAACGAACTTCAAGAAGCACTAATGTCTCTCAGCATAGTTTTGTGTGCGTTTTATATTACAAGGCTGCTGCTTTCACACACCACAGAGAACAGAACTATGCTCTGGGTTCCTCTGAGCTCTGCTAAACACTTTAACAGGCATGTGTCTGTGTTTGCCCTGTCTGTGTTTTATATTTCTCTGGAATCTAAAAGACAGAAGTAATTTTGTTCTTCTCTGGGTAATAGGTTCAATGCGTGTGTATAAAGGCATGTGGGCGCACAGGTGTATTACTGCTTGTTTGCTGGCATGTGTTACTCGCTGTGTTTCTAACTTGCTGTCATCGTGTCTGACATTTAAAGCCATATTACCCAAATATGGGCAACAGTGTAAACGCTGGGCAGAGCTGATGCATGACAAGTTAACTGTTAGGACAAGGTGTTACAGTCAAAGAGGTCTGTCAATCAAGACAACTAAAATAAAAACACAGCTCTGCTTAAACCTGAATACACTCACCATGCAACAGTATTCTCAGCATTACCATTATATGTTAATTTGCCACCTGAAAACTGGTTTAAATCCAAATAGTGTCTTTGTTTGTATGAACAGGATCCTAAAACCATCAGTCTGCTGGTTGCATGTACAGTCAATGGCTACTTAATTAGTTACACCTTGCTAGCACTGGGTTAGACCTCCTTTTGCTTTCAGGCCCACCTTAATACTTCACGGCACAGATTCAACAAGGTGCTGGAAACATTTCTTTAAAACATTTGGTCCATATTGACATGACAGCATCACATAGTTCCTGAAGACTTGTCAGATGACACATCCATGATGACAATCTCCTGTTTCACCACGCCACAAAGGTGCTCTGTTGGACTGAGATCTGGTGGCAATTCGAGTACAGTGAACATATTGTCATGCTCAAGAAACCAGTTTGAAATATGAGTTTGGTGAAATGGGGCTTTATCCTGCTGGAAGCAGTTAACAGAAGTTGTCACAAAGGGATACACATGGTCAGTAACAATGCTCAGGTAGGTTGTGGTGTTTTTTTTTAACAATGCTCAGTTGGTACTAAGGGACCAAAGTGTGCCAAAAAATATGCCCCCCAAATATTACACTGCCACCACAAGCCTGAACTGTTGATACTAGGCAGGATAGATCAATGTTTTCATGTTGTTTCCACTAAATTCTCATCCAACCGTCTAAATATTGCAGCAGAAATTAAGACTTGTCAGATGGGGCAAACATTTTTCCAATCTCCTGTTGTCCAATTTTAAACTGCAATCTCAGTTTTCTGTTCATTACTGACAGGACTCGCTTCCAGTGTGGTCTTCTCATGCTTTTTATATTTATAATGTAATAAAACTGAGACACACAGTTGAAACTGCGCTTCTTTTTCTGAGCTATTTCTGAACTATAATAAAGGTTTAATTAAATTTCTTTACACTGACTGAAGGGGCACTTTCACTGGTCCGGCCCACTTAAAATCAAAATGTGCTATATGTGACCCAGAATATAAAATTTGACAGTTTAACTGTTCTATAGTGGTGGTTGTGCAGGAAAATCCCAGTAAATCAGCAGTTTTTAATATACTGAGACCAGCCCATCAAACATCGACAAACATGCAAAATTCAGTCACTTAAATCACCTTTCTTCCCCATGCTGTTTGAACTTCATTGTAATTTTAATATGTTTGTCTGAAACAGGTCTTGCTAGTAAATGAGACATTGAGACTCAGTGGGGCTACCTCTATAAATTAACCTCTATAATTAAAATAATAATAATAATAATAATAATAATAATAATAATAATAATAATAATCAGGTAATCTATATCTTAAAGGCACTGAGTTTCACAACAAGCAGCTGACCAGCTATACCTAATGAAGTTGTTGATTTTGGTCATTAAACATAGAAGATAATGGACCAGACATCTTGGAGCCTAACAAAACCAGATCATTTACATGTAGCTGCATACTTTCATTTTCTTGTTTCATGTACACACTGATACTGCACATACATGCAGGCCTCTGCATGTGACTATTAAATGTAAGAACAACACCTCTTACTCATTAAAAAAGGCAGAAAAATGAATCAGTGGGAAGAGTCTCAGTTCTCAGGTAGTTGAGCGCCATTAAAGACAACAATCATTTTATGTTGCAGAAATATTTATCTTTGTTTCCAATCTTGCACTCACCCAGCTACTTCCTTGTATACTATATATGGATGTTCTCCACTATACGAGCCAAAATTTGACTCATGCTTTAATTTTAGCCAGGCTGCCAGGAATGCACACGAATGCTGTAATTTTGCCATGTAGAAATGTTTGAGCTATGACTCGAAAGCAGGGTACACGTATTACCCCAACGCAGATCACAAACTGTGTTTAACATAAGGAAAATGAGCAGTTACACGGAGCCAGTCATTATAAAGACAGGACAGCTGAGCAGCATGTGAACTTTCAAAAGGACAGCTCACTTCAAAATAAAATATAATTTTTTTTTTCCTCAGTTTGGTATAATTGAAATGGATCCTAACTGCGCCCACCAACCAAATGAAGGACACAGTTATAGTCAATTTCTACAATTTATGATTATTTCACAAGCAAGAATATACGATTATGCCCTCCTTCACATTTTTAAAGCCTTCCTGCAGTGATAAAGTTGGCAGGTATATCACAGCTCAAAGGGCAACAGTTCCTACATGAAGCGGCTAACAACTAGCAACCAGTTCATGATTTCTGTAAAGAGACACCGCTTTTTCTTACTTTTTCAATGCATTTTCTTGTCTTTTGCTTTGAGCACCACACCTCTGTCTTCAGCAGGTAGCTCCAACATTTAGCAACTGAATCCTAAGCAATCTAGATGAATAAACAACACTACAGCTCAGAGGAACTTGTACGTTTATGGTATACTACAACCTCAGATGAAGCTTAATTGTGTTTGCAGCATTTCTGCAGTTTTAGACTATTTCAAACATATCTTTCTACAACACTGTATTGCAGTAGTTGCTTGTGTATGATCAAGTTTATTCCCAGTTGCTCCGTTTAAAGGGGCTCCTTCAGTTATGTAAAAGTAAGTAGTGCAGAAATATTACTTTACAAGTAAAATGTAAACATGCTTCATTACTCAGGTAAAAGTAACTTAGTTAAGATTTTAAGTGACCACAGTGAGCATACTCTATCCATAAAAGCTGCCACCACAGTTGCTCTCTTACTGTGTGATAATTATACATCAGTGTGTAAACAATTTACTGCACTACTTGCTCAACCTAACTGTTTAATAGATAACAGTTGAATGTGTAATACTGCATCATATCAATATATGAGCACATCATATCAATGTCAAATCATAACAGGCAATAAAACAGTATCTAGAAAAGCCAAGAAACGGAGAGTAAATAGTAGAGTAAAAAATCTCAACCCACTCAAATCCAAATACACGGATGCTGAAGAATTATGAGGACATAACAATGAATTGCGCCAAAGCTGAGCTTTAAATATTATGCTACTTTTCAGCTCCACAGTTTTATTCTTGGACTCTTCTACAGCTTTGCAGAGTTGAAAAATAATCCTTATTATATTTTAGTCATGTCTTAATCTATGAATATTTTGGGAAGAGATATTAAAAGGCACTTAAAGAGGTATTCCACCAAATGATCTTAAGATGCCACTTCTTCAGATGGGTCAAATATTAGAGGAATACTGATGAAAGAGCTAGATGTAGGCACTAATCAAGAGTAGCACAGTTAGAGAGCTTAAACCCGAGCCCTTCATAGTATACCAATTAGATCAAGAAATAAAGTAGATATCAGGTGGAACCAACAACATGCTCCCTTAGACTTCAAAAAGATGTCGATCAAATGGAGGTGTCTGACCATGGTGATCATGACTTGGTCATTAGATCTAGTTTGTCTATTTAATTATATCCTCCTGAGAACTGAGGAAATGAGTATCTTTCAGTTTAACTTTTTTTGTGACGTTCTGCCTATTTGGAGATAAAAGTGGTCACCCAAGCACACAAGATATCATTGGAAAGGTCAGGGTGTCCTCTTTTGAGCACAACAGGACTTATTAGGGTAGCTCAAATAAGTCAAAAGATATAGACCAAAAACAAATGTCCATTTTATAAGGACATCAACGAAAAGGCTGGTTCTCAGGAGGTTATACCCATTTCCACAATCTGTGTATTTACTTTACCAGTTTTGTTAAGATTTCAAGCTATGGAACACATGGCTCCAAAACAGAAAAGCATGAATTTGTATTGCACACACCTTAGTGCAGTCCTTCAGTTCATCTTCTGAAATAAGCCGTTTCAGCTATTCTAAGTTAGCCTGCCCTTTAAGTCAGCTTTCTTCTGATTGGCTGCTGCTCTGAAACGCTCTTTTTTTTTTTTTTTTTTTTTTTTTTTTTTTAACAGCAGGTAGATGGGACTGCTGCACTCACAGCCGGAACTGTGTGCCTGAGACGACCATACAAGGACATCCACTGTCAATGACATCATAGAAGAATCAAGAATTGGAAAAAACTTTGGCTCACAGAGATTACTTGTACATATCCTGGCCTCAAGCGAAGGTTTCCCCTCCCCTTTCATCCAACAGCAAACGTAAGGGTTCATATTACAGTTTACATTTACCTCTTCTCTTCTATACACATTCTTTGACACATGTCAGGCCTAGCAGATGTCCCTCTGAGTGTTTGTTTAAGTCACAAATATATAATCAGGTACAGAGTTACTCCATAGTGTATTGTTTTACACATTTGCCTAACAAGCAAAAGATCCCTGGTTAAATCCCAGGAGGAAACATCCCAGAAGGCATCTGGTATTTAAAAAAATAAATAAAGGCATCTGGTATTTAAAAAAATAAATAAATACACGCACACACGTGCATGGAGCTACCTGCTGTGATGACCTCTTGTGAATAAGAGAACAGCTGAAAGTAACTTATATAACCAGGTACAGATATATATTACAGCATATGCCCGAGGCTAACAAGCCGGCATGCATTCACAGTCTACATGTCCACAAAACAAAGACAGAGCTTTGCAAACCTCACATACAGATTTTCAGATTTTGTTGGCTGGACCACTTTCATTCAACAAGAAAATATGACTATAAATATGAATACCAAAATTCAAATTGCACCACTATTTACAGTTAGTTTCTCACCAGTTCAATATGCATCAAGAAAAATGTTTTGTCTAGTATTTATTGTCTATTATTGTCTTAGTATTTTATGAAGAATACAAGTAAAAGTCACAAGAAACTGGCAGGGCCAGGATTTGAAACTACACTTAAGCTACAACTCCAAAAAGCACATGGTACAAAGTGGTCACAAGAACCAGTTTAAGAAGCTTGAACATACAAACTGCCATTGATTTAAACAGGAGGCTAAAATTAATTTTAATCGGAAATAACAGGACATCTTTTCATGTAGGCTGACAGACCATCCGTTTCTGTTGTACACAAATGCACACACACAAAATTTCATGCTCGCGCAACCCCAGCCAGACAGAAACCACAGGCATGGTTCGTCACTGCAATGGAGACCACATGTCTGCGGCTTGCATTCCCACAGTACGCTGATTTTTTTTACCTCACACACACACACACACACACACACACACACACACACACACACACACACACACACACACACACACACACACAACACTACAATATTAATCCTCAAGCAGATGACAGACAAGAGGAAATGTCAGTTAATGAGGAGCCTTCATAATGTGGATTAACAACTATTTGACATAAAACAATCAGAGTCAATAAACGGACAATGATTCCTCAAACAAATTCAATACATTCCTCCCTGAAAATGGACTCATTGAAGCATTTTTGTGGTCTTTTTTTCTGTTTCAGAGCCCCCCAATCTATTGAGCCAGGAAAAATAAGTCTGGGGAATGGATGAAAGAATGGAAGAACATACTGTGTCTTTAAGGTTGATGGGGCTTTTGAGTTCACACAGCAGTTGGACAATCTGGATGTTCCCGCTAGCAGCTGGAAGGGGGTGAAACAAAACAAGAGAAATTAAAACAAGAGAGTGAGGAAAAATAGGATTGTGTTTAACAGAAACTAACTGGGCTAAAATGCATTTTAGTCACTTACGACCAAATATGATGATGATTTTATTCAAATAAAATTAGAGCTTAAAAGTAGTAGATATTATTCCACATCCTTTTCAAAGCATAGCAGCCTATTTTTTATTTTTTTTATTTTTTTTTTTAAATCAGTGACTCTCAAGATCCTGATATACTTACCAGCGTGATGCAGAGCAGTCTTTCCTGATCCATCTACAGCATCGATAGGACATTTACTCTGGATAAAGTGGGAAAGTTATTAGTAACAATAGCATACAGTATACGCATACAGCATATGCAATGACTATTGTTAATCAAGTGAAATCATGAAAGGCCCCAAACAACTCAAAATATACATTTTAAATTTGGTTTGAAGTATCTGTGTGTTGCTTGCTTAATTTCAATTTTTTTTTATAAACTGTGTATACACACTGGAGTTTATTATCTGAGGAACTGATGCCACAATCTGTTTGCCAGTGGTGCTTCAGGCAAATGCAATTTCATGTAATATGAGATTATACCATAAATTCATACATCTGCAGTAAACAATTGTGGGGTGTGGTCTCTGGCCCACTGCAGAGGAGGGCTGGCATGATGAGCTCCCGGGCCGGTGTTGGGGTCCAACGTCACAACAATATATGACTGAATGTTTTTGGTTCTTCTCTTTTTCACAGTACTGTGTTTTGCTATATACAAAAAGACTTGAATGACTATTTGATCAGGCAGGTGCATGTTGCTGAGATGCTGCCGACTGTCACGAGGAAGTGAGGTCAGCAGATCAAAGCTGGATGGATCTGCTGACCAAAACCCAAACACGCACACACAAGAATCAGCAGATTGAAGAAATGAAGCAATAAAATTTTTTGGTTTCAGGCATCTTCACTGAACAGTAACATGATTCAAGACGTGGGTTTCACACACTGTTATTCATAAACAAGAACAAGTGGTCCTGCTGGGTGACACTGACAGTCACAATCAAAACAATCTTAAGTTAATATTTATATCAGTTCTTTGTTGTATAACACATCTTGAAGTCATGTTGCCTAATCATTTATACCCAACATAATTTATAGCCCTTATATTAATTATATTAACTATTATATTATATTAACTATGTCAGCGGTCCCCAACCTTTTTTGCGCCATGGACCAGTTTATGTCCAACAATATTTTCACAGGCTGGCCTTTAAGGTGTCGTGGAAAAATACAACAAAATAACACCAGTACCAGTACAAAAAAAGGGAAGATTTATTCATAACACACAGGAAAAGACCCAGGGAAATCGAGTTAACATTAAAAATGCTAAAAAAAAAAAAAAATAACAATAAAAAAACGATAAAAACCCTGAAAACTATAAATTTCACACCCAAGCCTCAACTCTCGCGGTCCAGGGTTGGGGACCACTATGTCTCATCTTAACACTGAGAGACCAGGGTATATGTATTTTAAATATCTGGCTTAACAGACTGAATCAATTTCTTTTTAATTCAAAGGCATTTGGGGGGGGAAATTAAATAGTTTTAACTTAATAAAACCCAACTTCATTTCACGAGCTTTACCTGAATGAGTTTTCTGCAGCATTCGGTGTGGTTGTTTTTGGCAGCCAGGTGTAAAGGACTAAAACCTACACAAAGGGGGAAAAAGAGAAAAACATGCACGCAGCAAGAAGACAGGCAATGAGGTGCTTGAGATAACGTTTGTGAAATCTTATGTATCAGTCCAGACAGTACATTACACCTGTTCATGTTACAGTATTTATAGAGGGAAACTCTCAAATATATGCAGAAACTATTTTTTAAGTTATAGTGAACATAGCTATACATACCAGCAGCATTAGTGACTGACAGGTCAGCTCCATGAGTCAAGATGAAAGAGAGGCAGTCTATCTGACCACGAGCAGCAGCTACATGAAGACTACACACACACACACACACACACACACACACACACACACACACACACACACACACACACACACAATTAAAAGAACAAATTACACACACAGTACTTTGTTGCCAGTAGTTTTACAGCAACACATATGCTTTTAACAGTTTTACAAATATTATAAAACATGGTACAGCTCTGGTGAGGACCTTATGCTGCAGCAGTGAGTGCAAATAAAAGATAAAAAAAAATAATAATAAAACGTTCATCTACTTCTCTGATTGCTCGGCCACACTAGTCCTCCATCTACCACTCTAAATTACACTGAAGAGTGATTTCTTAGTCTCCAATTAAAAGTTTTCACATTTTAGGAAATAAAGTTATTTGCTCACTCGCCCCAGTTTAGATGAGAAGATTAAACTACTCCCATATCTGTTAAATACGACGCTCTGGTCCTTATAATGTAATACGCTTATGCTTAGTTTCTTTAATCCCTCTCAGCAACTTAGCCGACTCAGCATCTTCCTAGAGCCTCCTCTTGATTTTCGTTTCTTTTTTCTTTTTTTTTTAAGCATGTGTGTTAATTAGAGGCTGTTGTATTTAGAATTTACAGACTTTGGACAGACCCAGTCTAGCTGTTTCCTTCTGCCTCTGGTCTTTATGCTCAACCAATCAGCTAAAAGGTGTAACTTTATATTTAGCAGAAAGGCATGGGAGCACCTCTTCTGCTCCAACTCAACATGAAACAAAATACGTGCACTTCCCAAAGGGTCAAACAATTTTTTTTTTAAACCGTGTAACGAGTATGAGATTTGATCTTGTTGATACAAAAGCCAGTATTAATTATGCTTACAGATCAGACCCTTTATTGAAAGTGAAATATAGATTTCTTAATTAATATTCACCATGGAGAAGAAAAAAGTAGGTCTACGGAGCTTTTTGACTGTCAGTGTTTCAGGCAGTCTTACAGTAGAAGAAGGTATTTACGTGACCCAGGTATGCAAAAGCTCCACTGCCACTGTTTTGCAATATGCAACTGCCAGAAAAACATGTCAGCACTGATAAAAGCAACGGATAAGCTTGGAAGTGATAGTATTTTAGGGAACCTTTAACTATAGCAAAAATAAATAATTAAAAGCAGTTATATGGCACAGCTTCAGTTCTTGCAATATATACCCATTTACTGACCATTTCTAGAAAAACTGGTAAAGCGCTGACTCGTGAGCAGGAATGCTGTAAGTCGATATGACTGCGTATGCAAAAAAAATTGCCCTGTGTATGCACTGTGTGCGCAGGTTTGTGCATATGCATGCAGCAAATGATCAATACGACCTCTTTCCACCTCAGTAAGATGAACGGGGGGAGGGCAAGCTCAGCCTTCCATCAGTGTGTGCGTAGGATACACATTCACACACACAAACACACAAGTATGTCTACATGCCTTTCTGTCAGGTTTTATCACCATAGAGATACTGTAGACTCCCCCTTCGTGCGTGCTGAAAAGATCGGAGCATTGCGATTCCAAGCCCACACATTTGCCATGACTTACAAAGGCTTTGCATGCATTAGGATGTGTGTTCCTATGTTCTAGCAGCACACAGAGGAAAAAGGCCAAGGGTGTGAACTACAGGTGAATGGGAAAATAAATGAAAACCTACATATTTGTTTTTCACAGCATTTATTCCTGAGATTTGATTTTCCTGGCTTTGTGAGAGCTGCTCTACAAATCGAGGTCAGAGGTGTTGAGTTTCAGAAAAAAAGAAAAGGGTCAAATATTAACACAAGCCTCTGCATTATCACTAATACTAAGCGGTGACGCAACAGTAACCTCCACTGGCTCTGCGGAAGTGAACTTGCTTTCAAAACATAGAATCTCAGAGAGGCTGAATGAATGTCACCGTTTCAAGAAAAAGTAAAAGAGACATATTTTTAGATTGGCCATTCATTTTTAAAACTGTGCTGTGGAGCATGAAAGCAGTTATATAAGGCCATTACTTGAGAATCTGAGCATATAGTATAGACATATGTTTAATCTTTGAATTGAAAGGAAATGAGAAAATTCACTGTGCTTTGCTGGATATTTATTTTAAAATATGTGCAAGCTTGCTAGACATAAAACCATGTTGGTGTCAACACTTAATGCATTTCTCTGGTTTGCAGCCTCAAGTCAGTTTCCTTCCCCCATGTCATCCTCATTCTACAAAAGGCACTGCAGACTGTGATCTCTGTGTGTCTATATCAACAAATTAGTTTTTATTTTAAGCAAAAGTTATGCTTTGACTTTATTGTCACCTCAGGAGAATCAGATGGAATTCTTGCACTGGAAACATAAACATTTAAATACCATCAGAAAAAAGTAAGTGGATAAGTCCAAGACCACTTACGCTGATTTGCCTTCACTGTCCAGCTTTACAGGATTGGCACCTTTCTTGGCAAGAAGGGATGAGACTTTCTCAACCTCGCCATGCTCCACTGCAGCAAGCAAGCGTTCATCGTTTTTGTTCCACTCATTTGTCTAAAGACAGAGGACAAAGAAGTAGATTAAAAGGTGGTGAAGAATATACGAAGACTACACAAAATATAAATATATAAATATATAAGTTAGGTGAGACGCTGTTAAATGTCAAGAATTTAATGTCAGCAACACATCTCAAAAAAGTAGGGACAGGGCCATGTTTACCACTGTGGAGATCTAGCGTTGACGTTGCCTTTCCACAGGCAATGATGCACTCCTGTACCATCAGAGATTGATGGTCCCTCTCCTATTTAGCCCAGAGGACATTCTGTCCAGGTTTTCCAAAAAGAATTTTAAATTTCTGACGATAAAACGATGTTTCTGGAAGTGAACCCAAACAGTGACTTCCATGAAAGAATCATGCCTGTTTTTAATGCAGGGCCACCTGAGAGCCTAAATAATATAGACATCAGATACTGATTTTTGGCATTGTCACTTGCACACAGATTTTTCCAAATTCATAGGATTTGTTGAAATTATGTACTGTAGATGATGAGATATTCAAATTTTGCACATTTTTCCACCATTTGTAAATGCAGCTTTTCAGACTGGTGAACCTCTGCCCATCTTTAATTCTTTAAATCTCTGCCTCTAAGATGTTCTTGTCATACCCAATCATGTTACTAACCTGTTGACAATTAACCTAATTAGTAGAGATGGACCGATCCGATATTACGTATCGGTATCGGTCCGATACTGACCTAAATTACTGGATCGGATATCGGAGAGAAATAAAAAATGTAATCCGATCCATTAAATATCAAAAAAACACCTCACAAAACTTGGCGACATGGCTAGCCGGAGCAGTGTGGTCACGTGATAGAGCGGCTGTGTGTATTTGTAGCCTGCTAGCAAACATTTCATCTCCGAGGAAGTTATCTCAGAGAGAAGTAAAGCAAGTGTGTAAGTTCATCTCTGAATGTTTGTAAAGCATTCCCGCGTTAAGCTTAACAACCGATATATAGAGCAACTGCCTCTTCTCTCTCTCTCCTGCTGCTACTTCAATCGTGAAACTGCTTAATGATCAGCTGATCGGCTTTTCTGTCGCGAGTCCGTCTCTCTTTTTTTTCTTTTGGCCCACTTCTCACCAGAAAGAGGAAACCAGCGGCTGAACAACAGCAGCACTATTAAGCTTGATAAGCTGTTGTTAGAATTTATTTGATATTACTTTCTAGACCAGGATCTTTTTCTATGCAGCTGACGGCTGGTAACTGTGCAGGGGCAGATCTAGCAAAGTTTAGCCAGGGGGGCCGATAGGGCATGAACAGGCAAAAGGGGGCACAAAGACATACTTTTCTTTCTTATTCTCATTTAAAATATCTAGCTTTTAATTATTTAATAATTATCTGAATCTTACACCCAAAGTTTTAATCTGATGTAAAATGTATAGAAGTCCATTACTGTATATAGTAACTGTTAAGTCTAACATACCCTAGTACTTTTTAGTAGTAGTACTTTTTCCTTTGGGAAGGTACCATCTGTGCAGTCTGCAATTCTGTTGAAGAAAGATGTTGAATCTATTTAATTATTCTTGAAAAATAATTTATTTCTGTGAATTTTTTTCACCCTGCATCAAATTAAAGTTGATTACATTGATTAAGCATCATGAGGAAGAGGGTGGTTCCCTATTTTCTTTTGCTGGGAGTTTGCAACCCTATTAGTTAGGTTGCTTAATATTTCTGCTAAGTACTCTTTAAAATACCAGAATAGGGAGGATGGGGTAGGTTTAACTTTATTAGATTGATCAGTGTTGCTGATCTATGAAATATTTTGGGTGCAGTGTGTTTTTTTTTTTTGTTTTGTTTTGTTTTTTTTTTTGTTTTGTTTTTTTTTGTTTTGTTTTGTTTTTTTTGTTTTTTTTTACATACAGGTATAACAGAATAGCTTTAGTGTTGTTGTTGTTTTTTAACTTGAGTATGAACTTATACAAAAAGCAGCAAGATATTAAAAAAACAGTTTTACTGATTAAAAAACACACTATATCGGATTCATATCGGTATCGGCAGATATCCAAATTTATGATATCGGTATCGGTATCGGACATAAAAAAGTGGTATCGTGCCATCTCTACTAATTAGACAGAAACTATTCTGCCAGCTTTTTCATCTTAGTACTGCTTACTTTCCAGCTTTTTGTTGCCCCATGTAAACTTTTGAGATGTGTTACTGCCACCACCTTTTTTTTTTTTTTTAAATGTTACACTATTCCAGTTTAAATATTTTCTTGTTGTGTTGTGAATAAACTATGGGTTTTATGAGATTTGCAAATCAGTGTGTACTGTTTTTATTGTATTGCATACACTGTCCCATATTTTTCATATTATCAAAGACTTTTTACTGACTTTAAGACTTATCTCCTATCTACTAACTTATCAAATAACATCAATAATAATGTGAACAAATGGTATGCTCAATTTGTTAACACTCATATCAGCATGTTAACTTTGCAGTCAAAGTAGCCGTGATGCCCAAAATGTGAGTAATGTTTCTCACAGGGAGGAATGTTTCTCGGCTCTGCTGTAGCCCACACAAAACATTTGTTATCATATGTGTACAAGAGCACACACTCACAGTATCCAGTCTAGACACACTCACCAAAGAACGCATACACAAACCAAATGGCCCTTTATACCACTGATAGGCTACTCACACAGAAAGAAGTCAGCTATTGGAAAGCTTCTAGCCTGATCTCATTCAAAGACCATCTTGCTACAGAGCAGTTTGATGGTACAAGATACAGCACAGCAAGCTTTAATTGCAGGATACAGCTATGAAATGAGCAAGATTTGGCATAGCTGAAACACTTCTATAATGACCTACTTTATTAACAGGAAATGTATTTAAGGAAACCTTTACTGGGGAATATTGGAAGAGGTTCCTTAAATCTAATAGCAGAATCAGGGAGAGAACTGAATCCATGACCCCAAACATAACAGCAAACAAGTTCATGTGTCAGCTATTCCTACAAACACCTGTGCATATTAGGATGCAGTACAATATTAGATCTTGACCTGATAGCCCACTGACCTACACATGACAAGGAGGTGAACTCTCTGACTCTAGAAATACCTGTGGTGGTAGACTGGACGCTATTTTAGGAGCGCAATAAGCAGGCAAAGCAACACAGAGTGTAAGTAACCTCTGTGGCAAACACCCAAATGCAACCACTGCAATACATTTTGCACAACTGGTGGAAAAATGCTGGGCTATAAAAATAGCCTGTCACTCCTGTCACCGAAAGAGCAAAATGACCACTGAGCTCTGCAGCCTAATAAGCCACAAGGTAATTAACAGATTATTGAGTATGAAAAAATATTAAAATGTGTTTGTGTTTTCAAATGTAATGTGTAAGATGGCTGAGAACAGAGGAGTATTCCTGCTATTTTTTTAAAAGCTAACTCTGGAAAAGCAATACCACCCCCACGCACACATGATATCCATGTGGTAGCACGAGAAGGTTCTCTGACAGACTGGAAATAACAGATTGGTTAGAAAAACATTCAGCTGGACATTGAGAAGACACAGGAAAAAAAAAAGGGGGGGGGGGGGTAAGATTTGAGGTGTGCAAGTAGAAGATGGGCTCTATCAGGCACATGTAATACATCCAAGAACCATTACAGATTTGATTTTAAATAAATTACAGAGAAACATTCCCTTAACACACATGGTGTTAAAATATAGCAACGTAACAAACAAAACCAAATAAGACTGGAAAACACCTGCACACATGCTGTACATGTGACAAAACATTTAATAAAGGGCTTTTAAATGTTTTATTAATCTTACCACACCACATACAATTATTAGTTCTTTCATTTAACCAGGAAGCCCCACTGAGATCCAACTTCTTTTAAAAGGGAGAACTGTTTAAGGTGGGAGCCATATAAACTCAAAACATGCACAAAAACAAAAATGAACATTATATGTTAATGGAAAAAATACATGCAAATATAACTTCTATTTGTTTACAAGAATACACAGGAACCTTTAAATTAACAGGGTTTTACAGCTTTCGGGTTTTATTTCCACCAGAGGACTAAGATTTACAATGTATAGTACATATGGGCAACCCCAACTAAACCCAAAATTTTGGGAGGAAAAAGCAAAACAAGGCTATTTTCACACATTAACTGCCATATATGTCACATGTTGGAAATTATCTGAGACATGATATTAATTAATTATTAGTTAATTAACTAACATTGCTTTTTACTTTTACATTATTGTAAGTCTGGTGATTTCATACATGCAGCATGTACTTCAATCACTCATACAACATAGTTGTGCTTGGGATTGGAACAGAAGTGACAAAAATGAGGTTAGAAAATAGAAATTAATACCAATTCTGTGCTTGTTTCCCCAAAACTTTGACTAATATAAACAAACAAAATATAAGTAGTTTATTTACACAATTCAAGACATTTAATTAAACAGGGACAGTACTTGTTTAGTGTGGCCAGCACTTTCCTTATCTTGTTTTGTGGAAACCAGGAAGGGCAGAACCTACTGTGGTAATTGAGTGCCTTTGTAATCCAGAAATAGTAGTAAAACAAACCCACCCCCTTGGATGACAAACTGAATATCAAAGCAGTCAGAGACACTTATTACTTAATTATAAATACTTGCAAAAACCCACCCTATGTGCTCTCTGGGCACTTTTTCAAATTCTTCATTTCACATTTAGTGGCGAGTTGAACAAATTCCAGTATGAATGCAAAATTTGGTTACATGTTACATTTGGTTGACATACGCTGAACATGTGACATGAATCAAATGCAAATGGAAAACGTAACAATTCATTTGCAGGTTTATGATGAAATGAACGTAATGTATAGGAAACTCAAAAGAGTTGGTATTTATAATAAACATAAAAACATATAGATGTACATAATTGTTATATGCATGGCGTTGTTTGTGCAAAGTTTTATTCAGATTGGCCCACCCATTAAGGAGGAGATAGACTAGGCCAGCGGTCCCCAACCCCCAGGCCTCGGACCGGTACCAGTCCGTGAGTCGTTTGGTACCGGGCCGCGAGAGTTGAGGCTCAGGTGTGAAATGTATAGTTTTCAGGGTTTTTATCAGTTTTCAGCGTTATTTTGTTATCGTTTTTATCGTTTACTCGGTTTTCCTTGGTCTTTTCACGTGTGTTATGAATAAAGTTTCTTTTTTTCGGTACCAGTACTAGTTTTATTTTGTTGTATTTATGCGCGACACCTTAAAGGCCGGTCCATGAAAATATTGTCGGCATAAACCGGTCCGTGGGGAAAAAAAGGTTGGAGACCGCTGGACTAGGCTATTTAATACAAGCTGAAATTAAACGAATGCCTTTTCCTTGAAATGCGATCACGCCCAAGGAGAAATAAAGCTCCCCTTAAAGATGGTCAGTCATACAAGCCTAAGGATCGGTGAGCTGAAGTGATGTATTTTTTTCAGTCAAGAGTTTTACTCCGCTATAATAAACACCACTAGTACAAGCGTAGCAGCACCCTGCATATTTGCTTCAGTGAACATTTTTTCATGCTTTTGTTGGTTGTCAGTTACTTTGTTTCAAAGAACTTCAGAATATTTAGGTCAAAAGAACAGAGTAGAATGGCCCACTATCCCCATCTTTTAATTACTGCCTACTTCACAACATCTTTCACTTTAAGTACACTTCATCTAAAAGCCTACAATGTCTACAGTGTAGGGCGACACTTTAAATCATTTGTACCACTTCACTTCTATTTTCAAGCAAGTCTTCCTTCCTGTGCAATAAAGTACTATGCTGGTTCTTAAATACCTACACAACAGGTGATGATATAGTTGAGATACAGTGGGATAGTGAATGCTGTGGTCCCATTAACAAGAACTGCATGTTGGGATAAAAATTGCCACTAGCACTGATGTCTACTATAACATGATCGCTCCTAATGGCCTATGTGACTTTGCAAAGCCGAAGAAGGAATGAAGGGCAGTCGCATCAGAGCAGCATGACAGCGATAGCGTTAGACTACATTGTATTGGACAGATTTAAGTGGAGCGGAATGCACTGCTCCACTTTCAGCCACATACACAACTGGTGTCATCAACAGGAGGCTGATGAAATAATCATGTAGTGGCAGAGGTGGTGCAATATCAGCAAAGATGTCAGCTCCAACAAAAAGGTTGAACAAGAAGTGTATTTTCAAGTTTTTCTACAACAAAAAAAAATGTATACAAATGTAAGACAGGCTTGGGGCGTCGGGGGATTCCCCAAGAGCATCTTCCTCGGAGGGCTCAACCCGGGGTTGCGGTCATGGCCTATTAAGGGCTCTGTTGGCTCTTAGGTGACGGTTTCCTCATGGCTGCGTGCAGTGGGGCCAGGGGAGGGTCTGTCCTGACGGTTACTGACCTGGTAGCCTGGCTGCCCCTGGGTGGGTCCAGGACAGGCGTGGGGTTCTGTGGGTGCTCCGTCTCTGGGCTGGGGCCCTGGCTGGGCCTTGGGAGCTTGGGTCCTGGTTGGTGTGTCGCCGGGGTTGTGGGCGGGTGGGTGTATGGTGGCCCGGCCCTGGCGCAGGGTGCCACCTGTGCATCGAGCCACCTGGGGGGCTCTTCAACTGGTGGGGGAGGCTGTTACATCTTGCAGGAGGTCTCCTCTCTTCAGGAACTCACTCTGCAGGAGGGGGAGATATAGGAGAGGTGGAGGAAGATCTCAGCCTGGGTGTCAGTTGTCTTGTGTAGTCTGGAAGATGAGTGGATGACGGGGTGGGTGCAGTTTTCTCTGTGGTGGGGCCGGGCGGCGCAGCTGAACTGGGCCCCGGTCCGAATGGGCCTGGGCCCCCTTTCCCTGGCGGGTTGCGGAGTATGGGGGAGCCTACTGGGGTCAGGAGGGGCTATGCGCTTACCTGCTGCTCTCTGGCAGGTAGCTCCATGCTCTCCTGGGTTTTAAATGCACCTTAGAACATGCATGCATCAACACTACATATGCGCGGGCGGAGGGAGGTTTGGAGTCTTCACACACCCCCGTTCTCTGTTGCCTGTTGGAGCGGGGGGTCTGGGAGGAGGAGTTGGCCGTCCGATTGGGGTCTGGAATGTGGGGCCTCCCTGCTGCTGCCGAGTCAGGGCAGTCTGCTCCTCTCCACCACAGGGAAAAGGGTAACATTACCTGGGTCTGGGTGCAGTTTCCCCTTCCAGGGGCAAGGGTTCCTAGACCTGGGGCTTAGAGTACGCTTGGAGAGTGTGATTGTGTGTACAGTGTCTCTTTATGTCTGTCTCCACGTTGGGTGAGTGTTGAGTAATTGCATATGAGAGCATGAGGATGGGAATGGATGTTTGTATCTGTGTGTGCCTGTTTGTCTGTGTCCATATGTCAGGTCGGGTATCAGACGCCACCTCTCTAGGGACATCTCAGGCCCTTCAAGATATGGAGGCCTATCTCCCCCCACCACTTCCCCTGCCAGTGGCAGACGCCCTCAGACATCGGTGCATTGGTGGTTCTTTGTGTCCGGGGATGGGCGTCCAGGTACACACCGGCTCATTCCTGGTGGCTGCTTGTCGGGGGCTGGAGCCCTTGGCCTCTCGGCCTGGGGCTCGGTCACTCTGGCACAGCTGGCTGCCGGCGGAGCTCACGGGCACGTCACTGCAACCCCCCCTGGCTTCTGCTCCGCGGCTGCTGAGTGACCCCTCATCTGGGACTCTCCTCAGCTCTTTCTGGGATAGTGGCACGGCTGCCCCTCTGTTGGTCTTCCTTGGTCTCTTGTGTTCTGAGGGCCTCTGGATGCCTGGAGTTTTGATCTCCTCCATACCTGCTTCATGCCCTGGAGGACGGGGCCGTGGCTCCCCACACCCTCTAGCACAGACCTTCCCAAAGTGTTGGGCTCTTCAAATCACGGGCAAACAGTATCCCACATTCTTGATTTTTAGTTCAAACACTTGTTGTAATGACTAACTACTCCTGACATTTTGGAGATGTTAGCTCTTTATACAGTAAAGTTACAGCGGGATACAAATAATATCAGGCTGATCCTGCCACAATTTGTTCCCCCTGTCTAAATCACGGACAAACAGTATCTCACTCTCTCTTTTTGAAAATGTATTGATTGCAATGTTGAATATTATTACACAGGGAAAAAAACCAACTACACGTAAAAGAATCACACCGTGACGCCTCTGCCTTTCTAAATAGAGGGACAGTAACTGCGTGTGGTGTTTGTGCGTGTGCACACGCGGGGGAGGGGGGGGGGGGCATTTTTGTTGTAAAACAAAGGGGGCCCAGCAAAAAAAGTTTGGGAACCACTGCTCTAGCAGATCATTACATGAAGGAACCTTTTAAATACAAGCGCGCTCACACTCACAGGTGTACACACGGGTGCTCACAGACACAAACTACACCCTTTTTGGCTCCTACCTCAAAGCACACTGTGTGCTGTTGATCTTACGTGCTACACAATAATGTTTAATATTTAGTATTTACTGTTATATTCCCATAGATCATCGTGATGTTGTTTATTATAATGCTCTTTTTTTCTTCTGCTTATTTTCTTTTTTCTTTCTCAACAGGCGATCCAGGTGATTGATATATGTATTTTTTTCTGCTTATTTTGTTGGTTTTTGTTTTTTGCCCTTTATCCCCGTCCCTCTTCCCCGCTGTTTTTCTTTCCCTCTTTCTTTCTCCCCTTTCTTTTCCCCAGTCAAGTCTGTCCCATATTTAGCAAGTGAAAATAAAATAAAAGAAACAATAAAAGGTGAATCAAATAGACCATTACGGCAAGGCTGGGATGGTCCATTTGGTAAACTAAGTCCGTTGGGCATCTTTCTTCGCCTTTAGACAATAATTCTGATGGCAAAAGAGCCAAACGGGACAGGCAAAGAAAGAAATAGAAAAAAGAAGAAAAAAAAAAGACAGGAAAATGTATAAGCTAGCACACCACCAAGGAAAGATGAATTATTATTTGTAATGCAGAATTTCACTTCACTGAGATTTATTAGTGAGTTTATTAAGGATTATTAAAGAATTATTGTTAAAAACATGTCTAATATTTACAAGTATAATAGTATGTCAGGTATATTAGTATTTAAATATGTAGCTCCTGAAGGAAAGCATTTTTTTTTCTGAAAAGGAAAGTCAATTTGAAGACAATGATGGGGTTAGATTTTGAGAATCAAGTCTTTAAAATGCACAGAAATGTTCTGTTTAGGTGATGTGCTGGGCACCTTGCCTCTACTCTGTATGGCCTTATATAATCGCTATTACATTAACTGTGAGTCTGATCTCTCCCTTTCTGTTCCCACCAGCCAGCCAAACGTCTTTCATGTGGGTTGTTTGTTGTCTCTATGCTAATCTTTTTCCTCTATGCTCACCCTGCCCCAACCAGTCATGGCAGATGGCCAACCCGTCTCACAGCCTGGCTTAGGCCTATAATGCCTGAGGTCTTCCTGTTAAAATGGAGTTCTTCCTCACCACCACATCCAAGTGTTTGCTCACAGGGGATTGCTGGATCACAGGGGCTCTTTCTCTAATATTGCAGGACCTTGACCCTACACTATATGAATGTTTTTATCTGCACCAAAAGGCAGACCAGTCCAAGTTTTTCTCATTAACCTTGAAGTGCTCATTAGAGCTGAAACAATTAGTTAACAGATTAGTCAACAAATATGATTTTACAGTGTTTTAACATAAAAAAATTATTAATCTGTTCAAAGTAAAACTTGGCAGATTAATTATCACTGAAAAACAATAGATTAGCAGAAGTTTTGTTCCTTGTTATGTGTAAGTTGGACACAATGAAGCAAAAAGCAAAACAGATTTGAAAAACACTGACATAAGTGAGTGCACAACACATGAACCCTGAATAACTCTGAATAATATACACGTGCTTTGCCTAAGCAACATGTCACAGGTCACTTATTCTGAGATTATTAACTAGTAAGACTCCGCCATACTGCTTCTACTATGGGTTTTTACTTCCTCTCTCTCTCTCGGTTTCAGTCAGTTTCCCCTGCCTTTGGCTGTTTGCCGGTGTTAGTTTTAAGATCCCCCCTTCTTTCTATTTCTAAGTCTGCATCAAGTGTTTACACTGCACTCAGAGTGTGTGTTCCCTCTCTGTCTTTGCCCTGACGCTCATTAAGACACACAAAGACTGTGCTGATAACACTAAGCGATTCCTGTTTGTCCAAGCCTGAAGCAGGCAGAAAGGGCAAGAACAAGAGAGCAAGAAGCCAGCATTTAACAGTAGTAAAGACCCAAGAAAAAGGAACTACTGTGTTAGAAAGATACTGAGAGACAGAAATATTAAAGTGGCATAACTCTGACTTCTGTTGACTTGTACTCTTTTCAAAGACTCACTCTTTTTCTACATGTGTTTCACGGGTATACATTTCTCTGTCAAGCTCTGAAACTCCTCTGCCCTTCTAAAGTAAATAGCAAACAGATGCCTATCGGTTGTGTGTGTGTTTGTGTGCCTGTTTGCTAACCTAAAGATCTGTGCATAAACAATTTGTGTTTTCCCTTCTTAGTTCTCAGAAGGAAAAATAAACTAATATCAGGAAGTAGTAATTCCTACATCAGATTCTGTATGTTTGTAGAGTTGTACTGCTAAGAGCAGATGTAGTTTAACACATAAACATTTACTTTCAGAAACCCAATAGTATTACCCTCAAATGACATTCATGTTGATCTAGGAATGAAAAGGTGTTTGTTCTACTTTCACTTTTCATGTAGTTCTGTTTACTTTCAGTATGCTCTAAATCACTCAACAACAACAAAAAAAGAGAACAGGACATCAACTTCACTGAGCCACCTGGTTAAGATTGACCCAAGAATCAGAAACACCAGAAGGCATCTGAGACGCTATTGTTCAACAGATCTATGGAAAACCTTTCCCAGGAATTCTAATGTATATCCATGGTAAATTTCATTGAAATACAACAATTGCTTTGCCAGATGTCCTGTCAAGGATTAGGGAGTCATACAAGGAAAACTCATAAAAAGCAAAATCTGTGTCTGTATAAATAGGTAACAGACAAGGTAAAAAACTAGACATTAGAATTTTTAAAAAAAAGAATCACTGTGCCAGACAGGTAAACTTATTTAGTCACACACACTCTACACTACTCGATTTGAAACTTGCACCAGTTAACTCACCTACATTTATCTTCATTATGTTTACTGGAGATATAATATTTTTAGCTTTACTCACATTAAAAGTAGGTCAGACACAGATACAACAAGGTTTAACTCCAGTGAGGAAAAACACACCTATACAAGCAAAAGTATTTTCAGCTTGAGAACAGTTGAGATTCAGAAGAAGGCAGGACATACAGGAAGTGGTCAAGAGGATGTAAGAAAGAACAGTGTACAAAATAAAAGGAAAAGAAGCAGAAGAAAATACAGAGATTGGTGCATCAACAATATCTCTGCCCTTTGATCAAGCTGTGGCCGTTAACTTCAAACCCCTTATCTGTAACAAAACAGATCCTCAAATGTCCTCAGACAATACATCCTTTCTCTAAGGCCACAGCTGAAACTGCTTACTGCCCTCTGTAGTACAAACACACGCAAGCACACACAAGCACAAGTCCACACATACACATACACATCACAATGGTTTAATAGACTCTGAAAGCAAGAATAGAAAGGGTTAGCATAGAACTGTCAAACAAAGACCAGATGGTTGCTTTTGTAAGGAAAGATGCTGCCACATATTTCACAACACTGCCGAATGTGGGCCGCACGTTTAGATAATCAGACAAATTTACATCATGAGACTATTTTCTAGTTTAACACTCTTGTTTATAAATCTCCAGCAACATTTAGCACCACCCTTTCTTTACAAAAGATATTCCGCTCTAAAACTAGAGCAAGCTGTAGTGCCCAACATAACATTTTTTGTGCACTGGACCATCAGGAGAGAGATCAGCACAAAAAAGCTCATGTAATTACTTTTTATGCTTCTATCTTAATCCATAGAAGCATAATTTATTAGACTTATATTTTCTATTACCAATCCTAATATGCAAATTAATTAGTAACCTAAGCTTTAAAATGTTATATAGACTCAGCTCTGCTGCAGGGATCACCAAATCAGCAGTGGGCAGGAGCAAGTGAAAATATGTCTTTCATTCACATTTAAATGGTTCGATGAAAAACTTTTATTCAATTATATTACATTTTTAATAATATAGTGCCAATTTACACCAACAGTTGCCTTGAGGTGCTTTATATTACCAAGTAGAGAACATATAATATTAGAGAGAAAACCCAAACAATCAGACGATCCCCTGTGAGCAAGCACTTGGCGATGGTGGGAAGGAGAAAACTTCCTTTTAACATGAAGAAACCTCTAGCAGAACCAGGCTTAGGGTGGGGCAGCTGCCTGCCTGGTCCAGCTCGGGGGGGTGGGGGTTGGCTGGGGGTGGGAGGGAGTATATAGAGATGAGGACAAAACACAAACTGGTAGACACTAGAGCAGGGCGATATGACCAAAAATATTTATCACGATATACACTTGAAAATTTGCAATAATGATATAACTGATGATATAAGACACACTAGACAAAATACTTTACAACTCCACAACTTTATTAGTGCAAAAAACCCACCAATGTATTTTCACTTAACAACAAGTGGCTCCTGCCTACGATAGCCATAATGCTCCGACAATCCATCAAGCAGTGCGGGTTCGTAGCTTAGCAAAGTCGTGCTAAAACATTTGACAGATTTTCGAGCGCCATGTACCACATAAAATCGTTTCGAGGTCAGTAAACACAACCAGAATTCATACATAAGGCACACGGGATTATAAGGGGCACTGTCGATTTTCAGAAAAATCAAAGGATTGATTTTAAGTGTGCCGTATTTTCCGAAAAACATGGTAATAATGACGGCCCGCTAGCATGCTCTAGCAAAAATAGTGCTTTGTTGTGTATCTGACGGACGAAAGCTAAACCAGTTCCACACACCTGAAGTTGCAGCATTCTGGTTCGTCCGTTTCATTCAACGATCCGCTTTCGCCCTTCTCATGAATGCTCTGTTCTTTGCATTGTTTTACTGCATAACTTTTTGTTAATCAAAGGGAAGTAGATAAAGTAGCTGACTTGTGTTAAAACAAGACATGACAATGGTTGACATGTTTGCTTTTCTTTCCATCTTTCCCAGTTTTTTTTAATCACTAGCCAACACTGCATTACACATAAACACAGGGAAAAAAAACTAAACAAAAAACAAAACTGTGAGCACATCCATAAATTCCCTCCATTCTTTTCACTTCTTCACTAAGCGCTGTCTTATTAAAACACACACACAAATTAACAACACAAATTAGTTAACCTTCCTAATTGCCTCTGCTTTTATAGCTTTAATTGTGCTCCTGTCATAAACAACTTGTGCAGTTACAGGAACAATAAGACCAACTGTTGAGCAAAGCCCACTGTAACTATGTGCTCATTCACATCTGCTGTGAATACAAGGATCAGCTAATTGTGTACAAGCTAAAGCTTTAATGAACCAACTGTATTACAGACTGCAACCTCCTTAGACTATAAAGAGGCAGTAGATCACTTGAAACCCATTAACAATTTTTTTTTTTCAATAAAATACACTACTTCGAATCAATTTTAAAGCCAAAGTACTGCATAGGATGTCCAGCAGGGGGGCTTTGTGTGTGCAAGGGGACCTCCAGTTAAAAAAAATTGTTCTCGTACAACACTTCCTCCTGACACAAATAGCTTTTCCTGCCCTATAAATAAACACTGCTAGACTTGGAAAGCGACCAGCCTCATTACACTAGAGGGCTGCTCATAAAGTTGAGGGAGTATAAAAAAAATACACAGTTCCACTTCAGTCAAGATAGGAGCCAGTTTAAACACACTCAACTGTAGACTCGCATGTGTATCAAGTTTTGGGGGTTTTTTTTGTTTGTTATTTTAAAAAAGACATTGTGTTGAGCTAAAAGCTAGAAATCTTTACGCCAATCTAATCCATAAACCTGTCTGTTGCTTCACTTAATTTTAAACCATTACACAGAACAAGAAACACGTCTCACAAACTGTTCTCAGAAGTACAATGCCAAAAGTCTCTTAAAAAGGAAAGTCTCAGTTTTTTCAGATGAACTGTGTCTAACCCTCCCTCCATCCATCTCCTAGCATGAACATTGTTCCAGTTGTTCAGAGAAGGCCAAACTAAACAACCCGTCTGAACTGAACTGGGGGCAGGGAGCCTAAGTACCCTTCTCAGAGAAATAGGCTTTTTCTTACACTTTCATCCTTTCCTCATCATTTACAATCACTATTTCTTTGCTCTTGTAATATCATATTTTTGTCACATTTTGCTCCTGATGACTTCATCGCAGTCTTCATTCCCTACTCCCCATTAACTGAACTCCTTTCACTCACCTTATCGGTTTCTGTCTGTTTTAAAGGTTCCGCCATTTTTATCAGTGATTTGTTGGGTCTTACTTACTTCATTACTTCATCTACATGTAGTGCAGTCATGCTATGCTGGATGTAACACATGCTTTTTCCTAAACCCAGTCTGATAAATGTCCTTTCTCTCAGACATGATTACATCAATACTCACACAAGGCAGCCAACAGGCTAACCTTACATCACCACTGATATCTTCACACCCACATGAGACAACAAACTAGCCCATGCACAAACATACACCCACACATAAATGAGCATGCAAACACATGCAGACACCAGGATCGTCATACCCGGCTCTTCTTTACACGCTCTGCGTTTCATGTATTTGCTGACGAGCAGGTTTTCTAGCAGTGTGTCTGCAGTTCATGTGCACAGGCGATAAGAAATAAAGGGATCCCATGGGAAAGTCCTGTTTTAATTGGATCCATGTTTAAGCAGACCCTAAGCTATTTTCTTCTGCCTTTCCTTGGATTAATTGAAACTAGTTCAAGGCTGTATTTTTTAATATTCTTGTGGAGTAAATCTGGAATGATGAGAGCATTGCAAGTGCAGTCAGCAGTTAACTAACTCCAGTCTATAAAGAACCAATACTGGTATACTAAACATGCATCTCAAAGGCTCACTATCCAGCTAGAAGACCAATTTTCAATCAATTAAATGGTTAAGTGATGAAACCTTTTAGCTCCATTTCATTGTTCATGCTGGTGAGCCGTACCAGGTTTCTAAAGCTCCTGTGACTATATGGCAAGTGTTTTGAACCTACAATCACCATTACACGTGCGTTTTGACAATTTGGAATATTCTCTCAACTAATTCTAAGATACAATATTTTCAGATTGTATGCAGCAAGTGTCATAATTATCCGTTAGAGTTGTGTACTCCCTAATCTCCTGCTGACAATTGACACACACACAGACAGATGCAAACCCTTCCTCCTAGTCTCCCAGATTAATGCCCGCCTGTCCCTAAGGGTTTACTGTCACTCTCAGTACTAATACCCTTTTCACTACACCCAGCCAGAACAAACCATTAAATGCCAAACCAACTTAGACTGGGCCTAATCAAACACTGCCAAGTGCAGTCTATGGCTTACTTATAAGGAAAACTTCTTTAATTGAAGAATGAATATATTACAGTGATTCTTACACTTTACAGGGGGGGAAATAGAATGTAATGTTTTTCTAAGATTTTCCTTGATGTTCTGCATTTATAACCCAGTAAATTCTTTTGGTTCAATGTTTAACCACCCAGTGCAAAAGGCATTCTTTTATAAATGTTTTCAGATTATCAGCATGTGATTATGATTGCATTGTTGCACCAGTTAACACAGTGGACACATTTCATCACTCCTGATAAGGAATCATCCATCCATTCCTCCCGTTTTTGCACAACCACATACAGACGCTACATATTCTGAATATGGCAAAAATATGGCAAAAATACAGCAAAAGCTACGTGTACAGTTTAGATTCTAACAGCTCCGTTAAATGTATGCTATGGAACAGCTGTGCCTAGTGAGAGGAGACCGCATAATCCACACATGAATTAGACACAGAGAGGCTGGATGATAAGGCATGGGTATGTGTGTGTCTGATAGTGGTCTTTGCGCATGAATGTGAATATATGCATGTGTTTGAATGTGTGTGCGTGTGTAAGCCTTGAGTAATCCTGCTTAGTCCAGCAGCTGGGGGAGCAGGTTTAAGCAGTCTGGCAGTTTGAAGGGCTGGAAGAGGATATAACACCAGGACCACTGTCAACAATAATTGAATACACAGACAATAACATGCAGTCAATCAGTGTGTGTGTAAGTATGTGTCTGCATCTCAGTCCACAACTGTCCAGCTTGTGAAAATGTGCTTGGGGGAGGGTAGTAAGACGCTGAGAGTCAGATAACAGCTAAAGCAAGGTAACTCATTTATAGAAGCTTTGCTCAAACCGCAGGGACCAAGCTGTTAATGCGGCCTCAAAAGGTCGAAGCACACGAGAGTCAGTGAAGATTTCTCAAACTAATGACACAATCAAGAAAAAGTATGCTACAAAAATGTTACATGACACTGTAAAAAAAAAAATTTACGCGGTTTTGGTGAAAAGTTAAATAATTAAAAGAATGATGTCTTTGAGGAAGAAACAATACTGACAGCATGCTACTGTAACTTTTAATGCCATATAATACAATAATTTCTTTCTTTTCCAAGCTTTAAAACTGATGGAAACACTGTTCTTAGAAACCATCAAAACGGTTTCTAAAAAAAGTGTTAAGGTTTAGCTAGTAATAGGCAACCAGACTGGCCAGCAGCTGTCTTCAGGATGTTTGTTAAAACGGCAGAATTATCATAACTCTGCAGTGCAGGAAATAGGCCAACTAGAACAAAGACAATTTCTTGGACAGTACACCAGCAAACAAACTAACTGTGCTAAAACTGTTGTTTTAGATTACAGATTACAATAGACAGAGTGTAAAATGAAAGTGAAAAGCTATCAAATCTAGCTGCCTGTAATTTACAGTTTAATAGAGAAATTACGTAGATTACTTGGTGCACAATAGACGTGATAGGCACTTTTTATACAACAACCCAATGCTGCGTTCAATTACATTTCTGTTGTACATATGCCATGTACATCGAGTATTTTTGTGCAAGTTGTTTTTTAGATATGTGGGGATATGTGGTTATGGTAGTTACAATAGATAATAAGTGACATTGTAACACTCAGGAAAGTGACTACAAAAATGTACTTTTCTAATGCTAATGCTAATTTAACAGTAACAGTTTTGATCCAGCACTGCCAATTCCTACTGTGTTTACAGTAGGAATACTGTAATATTATTTTTACAACAGCAACAAAGCTGAGAGTATTAGACTGTAAACTCTATATTCTAGAGCAAAGTACTACTTTTTTATAGTAAGAATCTGTTGCCATAGATTTGAATAGGTACGCTGTAAAATAACAGTTAAAACCTTGTAAATGTAACCGTGCGTACTGACAGTTTTTAACTGTGACATTAGTTAGAGTGTACATGTTTTTAGAATAGTGTTCATATCATATCACTGTAAGTATGTATTATACTGTAGTAGCATTTGGGAGGCGTTCTGAAATCTCAATTATTTCTGTTATCAACCAAAAAGTGTTTGTACGACCAAGAACTGAAACAGCTACTCAGTGCTGGAATTAAATACTTGTTCGCTTCCAAATTAAAAGCCAAAAGGCTGCTTTCTACACGAAATATTTAAATCCAAAAAACAGACTTGCACAAAACAATCATATTAAACACACAGTAAGGAAAGCTTACTATTGGTATGGGTGGAGAAATTCAAATGTGATTTTGCAATACTCCCGTATTGAGTACTTCCATATTCATCTACACTAATACAGAACTAAGATAATACTTGCCAACACATTATTTCAACACAATATATAACACATGTATTAAATATACAGATTATATGTAACATATGATAGAAGTGTTACCACATATGGTTCTGAGCCTTGGCCTATATTCTACACTTAATTAATCTTCAACAGTTCAGCTTAGACTTTAATTAAAAGTACATTAATATTACATTGCAAAGCTGGTTATTAATAAACTGAAAGGCGTTTACATCCTTAGGGTACCTTACTTTAAAGAAGGTTTTGGGCTTACTTCAGTTTTTTTTTGTTTTTTTTTTTACATGGTTAAATAAAGTAACATTGACCTAACTGAATTTAAATTAAATTATGTTTTAATTCATTTTAACAAGACAGTTAAAATATTTCTTAATAACACTGCCAATGCACAGTTTTTGAAAGCTGACTGTTCAGACATGGCTGAAGCAGAATGCTTTAAATTTCACTGTGGCCATTTTCCAAACTCATTCCCAGAAACCCGATTACACCGTCTGCTTTTCTTAAACACAAGTCTCTCTCCAACACACACACAGACACACACAAAAACCCTCATTATACTGGTTGTTTGGGTAAATAGGCTTAGCTGAAATGATCCACAAATTCCAAAATGTCAGTAGCATAGTCCAAAGAGATGCTCAAGTACAAGGACTAGAAGGCAGACACAAAGTCTAGCAGACAAGCTTACAGCTACAAACATAGTTATTGTGGTATTTCTCCATTTAACAGTAAAGAGAAATTCTTCGGATTCACTGACCTTGCATAACTGCACACCTGCTCGCAGATTCTGATAAAGCAAAAATGGCGCCACTCCCTCTATATCAAGCATTGGTATGCACTGAATTGGTGTCAAAAGACAGAGCACAGCCATGATGACCCCAGTGCAGAAAAACCCATGTTATTATCGCTGCTGTATAATCTGTGACAAAAATCACACATTTAGCTGTGTTCGCAGTCAATTCTTTGTACAGCATTAACACTGTTTAATATTAAACTTGGAAATACATGAGCACCTCAAGCGTAGGAGGCATGTTCACACTACTCAGCCTCACAGTGCATTCACAGCGCAGCATTTGAGGAAGCTGATCTACTTAACCTGCCTGCATATTCTGCTGAGTGTGCCTGGCTGTACAGTTTTGAGCTGGTTTCTACATTCATGTCTATTATTTCATCAAACCTGTTGTTACATGCTGTAAAATAATTTAAGTAAATGATACTGGATTTGCTAAACATAATGGGGAAAGAAAGCCCTGGTTTCTGTCATGGATAATAGAGATGATGACGCCAGTTTAGTAAAGCCATAGTGGAAAATGGCAAATGTTGACTTATGATAGAGGTGGCATTTCACTCAAACAGAGTTTTATATGCCAGCAATATCAGATTTTAGCTGCATTAGTAACAAATTACAATGTCTGGGCTCTATACCCACTGTTTCAGTGAGTCTGTATAGCACAAGGATGGCAAAAAAACAAAAATCATATCACACAGCGGCAATGTTTTTTTCCTGTGTGGTTAAAAACTGATCAATTAACCCCAATGGCTTCTTCCCATCTTCTCTTTCACAAATAATCACACTTAAACCTGAAGGTGACACACCCTTCCACAGCAGCCTAAACATTAAAGCAACACACCACAAAGACAGAGGTGTTTTAACTATTCGTGCCACGTTTGACATTGTCAAAACTGTTAACTTTTTATCCAAGTAAATACAAGGTCAAAGAAAGATCACACTATACACTGGTCCCTCGCTATAACTCGGTTCACCTTTCGCAGCCTTGCTGTTTCGCAGAATTTTTTTGTGTGTGCAATTTTGCATGGGTTTTTTTTGTAAAAACAGCACGTTGTGTTCTGCGTCCTGATTGGCTGTAGACCATTGTCAATCAATCCTGTGCCGTGTCTCCTGGACAACACAGAATGCATTCAGCTTGTCACATTTACATAAATCATCGATCGCTAGCAGTGTGACTCTGAAGTGCTGTACTGTATGTTTGTAAGTTTTCTCCCCAACAAACACAAAAATGTCCACAAAACATTTTGCACCATCAAAGGCGCCTGCGGTAGCACCCAAAAGGCAGACGAAGATGCTAACCATGGCACAAAAAGTTGGACTTCTGGACATGCTAAAGGAAGGTAAAGTTACCGTATTTTTCACACCATAAGGAGCACCGGATTATAAGGCGCATTAAGCGAATCAAATCCGTCAGATAAGTCAAACTTTACTCAACTCATTCTTCTTTCTTCCTCTACTTCCGTACCATTGATTCATTAATGTTGAATTCTCTCACAGCTGCTGTATTCCCATGTTTTGGACCTGAAAACAAGGTTTGATCTTTGGTTTCATTCTATAATACTAGACTTATTTTTCTACAAAGGTTTGAACTTTGAGAGTGTTTAAACGAGAGAGAAAAGTGTGAAAATGTTCATGTCTGTCTGAGAAAAGTGTATAAAGTGTGTAGTGAGGGGTTTTAAAGCCTTAAAACATCTATAATATTTGTAAAAAATAAACTGGCTACTTCGCGGATTTCACCTATCGCAGGTTATTTTTAGAACGTAACTCCCATGATAAACACATTTAATATTCAAGCAAAGTGTTTGTGTCCATGTCTTTATCGTAGATTAAGTTGTGCAGGGGCAACTGGCACAAAGGGAGTGTAAAGGGTGATCAGGTGTTATGTCATATAAACATATTAGTGTTACTGTATACTAGGTTTAAATATTAAACTTTAAGATTACACTTCTAGTTGTTATGCTGCACTAAATGGAAAATTCTGCATGTCACATTTGCGCAATTTCTGTGAGTAAGCATGAGAAGAAGGAAGAGTAGCATAAAAGGGTTTCACTTATTGATACAAATTACTTAGCTTTTTTAAATAGGGTTTAATTTGTTTATGAAATACAATTTTGTATATAAAATAGCCAGAAATAATAGGAAAAAGCACAGCTTTCTCTCAAGTGAAAGCCTATTTTGAACATTCAAATTCTCTCCTCTCTGTAGATACAGTTGGTGAGAAGGAAACAAATAAGTTTATTGCCCCAATCCAGATATCATGTGAAACAACACATGAAACAGCTTGAGAGCATAGCATTTGAATGCATTCTTTTTTTTCCACTTCTTCACTTGTTTGAGCAGTTATATATAGTTAATAGTAACTTTAATAGTAATAGTAAGTTTAATTATTATTATTATTATGACGGTAAGGAGGACAGGACATCAGAAAAAAGCAGAGTGCAATCCAGTAAATATTCAAAATAAATGACCCCAGTTTCTAACAATGCAATGGTTAGAACAAAACTGAGTGGGAGACGTGGCATTAAAGACATGAACAGGGTGTTTTCCTGGTTTTAAATAGGAGTTTAATTTTGGTAAAGTAATCTGTTTCACGTGCTTTTCCTTATGTGAATAAAATGTGTCATTACAAAGTTTACAGGTCATGTACAGCTACGCTACGGCTTGAATACATTTTCATCATGAACCCTTCTCAAACTGGAAAAAAACATGTATTCAATGTGTTATCATTGACCTTCTAGAGATCATAAATCACACTGTGACATTAACACAGGCTGGTCTTTTCCTGTTAAGCCTCGTGATGTAGGCTTGTTTGGCTGAGCTTGAGAAGGATCATTAAAGTGAAGCATTTATTTAAGATTTGACACTGAACCACAGTTTCCATTGCACATTGTCTGGAAATACCTTAATGTCATAAAAAAGCTATTTATAAACTTTCTGTTACTATTGTTTTTTGATTTTTTCTTTTAAAGGAGCCTCTGTTTTTCAGGGAGACATTCCTGAGCATCTGTCACTGCCAGACTGAAATAGTACTAATGGCTGTTAAGGGTTTCTGTAAAAAGCAATGGAATGACTATTGGCTAAGGTAAACACAGCAGCCTGTGAAACTTTGGTGCCGCATATCCTAATCACGACCAGTAGGTTTTATCACTCTGTGTGGACTAAAGTCCTGGTACTGTTTCAACCAGTTTTCTACAGCATAAAAACAAGTGTGTGCTTTACTGAAAGTTTCTTGCTTTTAAAATAAAAAATTAAGTAAGCTTCTTTTAAGCATCTGTTCTTAATTAAATGGTGACAAAAATCTAACATTTTAGAAAAAAAAAAGTTGGCTACTGTACTTTTCAAGCAGCCAGTAAGACAGAAACTGTTTTTCTGAATATAGTAAAATCAATACAAGACACACTGAGGGTGTTATACTGACTGAGTGATGAGGAACGTGTACCATAAAGAAACAGACACTTTTGCAGGGAGATCAATGAGGTTATCAAATTATTTAAAAATATGGCCTACTTTACAGCAAAACATTGCCTGAATATAGTCAGTTTGACATGGAATTTTACAAGAGAGACAGCTATTATCAAAAGACTGTCTATGACTTATGCATGGCGCAGAAGTGCAGGTCCAAACATCAAATTACAAATATGAAAATGGGGACCAATTACATAAAGTAGGAGACAAACCAATGAATTGTCCAAGCAATCAAAAGTGCAATAGTGTACTGTATGTGGGTGGCAGGTCTGCAAAGGCATGCATGACAGCAAACGGCATCGGTTCTGTTTCTAAGCAACGCTCACATCCACAGCTCTCTCTTTCCTCTCTCATGCCACCTACGACTGGCTATTTTAGTGAGGATGGGCATTTCACTGTAAAAGCATCTCAAACAATTCACAACTGCTACTGATATAACAGGGGCTTAGACAGGAAAACACCTGGCAAAGGTGACACAGACACCATCCATTACACGCACTGTGAAGGAGCTGTTTGACCTTGGAGCCCAGTGCTGGACTCCACATTTTCAAGAACAATGGACACTATTGTACTCCTCCCACATAACTGAATGAATTTGCAATAATTTACTGATATTCGGCAGTAGAGACATAACAGAGAAAACTGGGTCATTCTTGTGAGAAATCAGCACGTGCTAAGACCAGCCCACATGGTGGTGTGACACCTTAAAGGTTTACCCATAATCACTTAGGTATTTTGGAGTTTTCGTCAGTTATTTATCAGAAAACAAAGCAAAAATCCAGGGTACCAATGCTTCTTTCTGTTACTTTCTATCACAGATGCTAATTCGGTGCAGGCTTGCTACTAAAACTATGATGTATGCTCAATGTCGCTTGCAGGAAAAAAAAATTAGCTGAATAATTGTGATTTAGGGTTTAGGTTGTGACATCTGGAGTAAGTGTAAAAATTATTTCCATTCTGACAAACCTTTCAGCTGTGTACCTAAAAAGTTATGAAGGATCAAAATGCTTGAAAAAAATAACTCAAATTAAAAAGCACCTGACTTTGGGAACCATTAACTGAGAAAATATTCATAATAACAACCATTTATTTTTAATGGTTTCGTTAAATATTCTGATGTTATTGTACAAAAACAGAAAATGTATTCCAAGGGGGGGACCTTATCTATGATTTGATTGATTTTATATGCAATGACGCAGCTTTAAAAAATGGAATCAAACATTAGGAATAAATTGCTGATACTGTTTTGTTGTTCCCAGAATAATTTTAAGTGCACATTTTATTGTTTTTATTGTTTACGTGTGGATCTCGAGGGGGGTTTCATTTTCTCCCCACTAGCACACATCTAGCCCACTACACAATAATCCCGAGTCGTGTTATGCCTTGCAGCTCATGTTGTGGGTATAATTGAATAAAAGGGTGCATGTACTTCACCTAATTCCTCCTCTGCAGATCAGTCTCTCTCCCTCTCTCTCAGCAGAGCATGCCATTAAATCAGAGCTCACCATCCTGCCCCACCACACACTTGATCACATGGAAACTGTTTACATAAACCAAGCGTCTCATTTAGATACCATTCCTCACTACAGCTGCCAAAGTCTCCACTTCTGACACACCCTCCCTCACCTTAAATCCAGTAAACTCTGCAGACCTTTCCTGTCTTGCCATTTGGCTCTGTGTCATTAGGGTCACTGTGACAAAAGATGAGTAAGACGCTGTGGAGACGCCTAACTTCCTGTGAGTGTGGAGTATCTCAGACTGTGACCGAACAAATGACTGAACTACCTTGGAGCAATTCCTCCCAAAAGAATGATTCATCGTCAGCAGGATCAAATTCTCATTCGGAGCAATGCAGAGTCAGACGTATCTGTGGTTTTTGTAGGATTCATTTAAAAAGTTTCCAAAGTGACTCAAAGAGAAACGCATATAGCTTCTACGTTGTCAAGCAGGGTAAAAAAAAAGCAAAAAGCTACCACAATAAATAGTTCTGCATCCTTTTTTGGGCCCTTAAAATCCCATGACATGCCAAGCGAAATCAAGTATGTTTATAAAGAGCTCCAAAATGGATTACACGGGCATCATGATTTGTTTTAGTTCTCTAAACCCATTTATTTTTCCTACAGCAAATATCAAAATATCAACAAGCCACAGGCTTCTGCTGCTGAGTCCAAAAACTGAGGAATTCTGCCAAAAATCATTGCCGACTGTTCAAGACATACATGCACAGACAGTGACTCATCCATGCAGACATGCACATGTGCACACACAGTTGCATGTACACAAAATACACAGCCAGAAACACATGTTACATTACTTACATCAGTTTTTCTAAACTTGGCTTTGAGGCTCTTCATGTTCAGTCCAACCCATGCAGTCGCTCACTCAATCGCTCAGTCGAGACTGCGAAGAAGAAGGGAGGGAAAAAAAGCCACACAGATGTTTAAACTTAGCCTCTGTGATGTTAGTTCCCATTTTAAATGTGACTCCGTCTTTCTGAAGACTTAATTTTTGGGCTTTTTGTAACATTATATTCGCATAGGTTAGCCTTGGTGAGCTGTAAACACAGAGCACAGAAGCAGAGACAAACAGTAGTCTGTAAAAACTAAAGAGCAGTGTTTGCTAAAGCCTCATCAATGAGTTGTAGTGTAGCGCTAAGGGACAAAAAGAGTCCTACATTTGTTATATGTCAGAAGCACTTTTTCATTTAATTTCTCCTCTTTTATAGTACCACATGCAATTCTCTTTTAAACCTGTTGCTGATTACGATGCCTCGCTTTCTATCGTTTCCTACAAGGATGTTATAAATCACAGCAGAACCCTTGGGGATGTCTGGCGACTGTATTTTTGCAGCCTGACTGCCTCAAGTAATTTTCAGTTCCTCAAGCCTGAAATGACCTTGTCAGTGATTTAACCCCCAAATATCCTTTGGCACATTCCTGCCGAAATTGGGCAACTAACTTACTTCATTATTTCCAAGGTCTGCTTGTATTACAACTCATTGCACAGTGTAAGCAATTTGAGATTCTTTGCAAACATTACTGGCAGTCTGGGGTGCAGGAATAAACATCTTTTAAATGTGTAGAAAGCACAGAAGCATAAGTTAGAAAGAGTTAATCCGATTTTAAGTCTTATTAGAGAAGTGGGAGGGTGCAAAATAACTCCTGCAATATCTAGCCAACATTCAAGCTATTTGCCAACCGCATTCATAAGGCAACCTTGATCCTGCTTTGCGTACAATGAAACTGGCGTGTGCTGTTATAATTTCTCTGCAGAAAGCACGGGAGTAGAATAAAAATGAATTGTCCAGGATGTCCCGCTGAAAAGCAAACTTCACTACTGACTGCTGTCAACAAGCATCTCTGACCCGAGCGTCTCAAGCAACGAATCTTTGCATATTTGCCTCACTGCACATCAAACAGCCACATTTCTTTTTTCTTCTTCTTCTTTTTTTTTGTACACGGATATTATGAATACGCGGAGAGACACGGTTAAAGCTTGGATATCAGATTGGACTTACACGAGAGCTGTGCTCCGTTTAAATTCACCAACGGGACTCACACACAGTTCAACTCTTAAGCATCATTTCGACCTAAACTGCTTACATGATGTGAAATTACCGGACACACTTACCCCAGTCCTTGTGCCGAGAGTCGCGGGGAGCGCGAGACATAAAAGAAGAGACAAGCGCTTTTTAAAAATAGCTAAAACCAGATTAGCCGCTGAACAAGTGTGAACACAGCGAGTCTTTGTGGAGCTATGTCGACCAGGAGGGAGCATACGGAAGGAGAAACCGGCGCGACCCTTCACGGCGGCTCTCCTCGGCCCGCATTCATTAAAAGTTGAGCTGTTGGTGGACTCCTGCTCGTCTCTGGTTTGGGACTCAACTCAACGGCCGCTGCCCGGTTTAGGAAAGTGACGTCACTCCCCTGGAGCTCTCGTGACCGCGGCGAGCGAGCCCTGTTCTGTTCTCTATTGTACCCCCCATTCATGTTGTGGTTAAAGGGGCATTTCTCACAAAACCCCACCGGAGGGGTGCACATTTGAGAACATTTGGACCCTCGCCCACAGGCGGTCACGCGTTTTCATGCATTAAACTTCTGCTTCAGCTATTAATTCAACTACATAATTATATAATATTATTAACGCAAAAAAATATGTCTCGAGCTTTTATATTACACTTGAAAAACACTTTAGGGTTACAATTTATTTATTTGTTAAAACAAAATAAAATAAAATGTATTTTGAACAATTACAGCTTCCTTTGCCATCAGTGCCACAGGCAGGTATCGTGCGTAAGAGCTGTGCTTTTATCAGGTCAAAATATGTTTGGTTTTTTTTACATTTAAAATGGAGTAATTATATAAAACTATCAAATATATTATAAACATGACATAGCATGTTTTTGCTTAAGCATTTATACAACATGTCTCATTTCTTCCATTCACACACATTCACTCGCTTCTACATCTATGTGCTTTCACATTCCAATGAATGCATCAGAGGCAAGTCAAGGTTAGGTATCTTCCCAAGGACACTTTGGCATGCAGATTGGAGCACCCAGGGACTGAACCTCCAGCCTTCTAACTACAGATGACCACCTCAATCTCCTGAGCCACAGCGACAAATGTTTTATGTATGTATGTAAGTTAAATATTGTAAAATAATGGTCCCCTGGAGATGTGCCACTGATGCTACATTCTAAGAAAAGTCTATTATTTAGAAAGGACACATCACAGTGATGAAACCCTATAGAGCTTTCCTGAAGCTCTAAAAGCATTGTTTATGGTAAGTCCAGTGTCTCTTTTCTTTTTCTTTTTTTTTTCTCTTTTTATTTGGAACATAGCTCAGGAAATTTACTCAAATGCTTTAAGGGGATGTGCTTTATTTAAGTAATCCTATGTAATGTTTCACTATATTTTAGATGCAAATGTTGTACTTTGTACTGATACCAATTATCTTTAAGCTTTAACTGCTAATAGTTTGCAAATGTTAAAGCATCCATTCATTTTCATCCAATTGTCCAATTCGGGGTTGAACCGCAAAACAGATGAGCCTATCTCAGCTGTCTTGGTTTGAGAGATGGGGTACACCCTTGGTGGGTCTCCAGTCTATTGCAGGACTAGATCTACTAAAGGCTAAAACATTTTTTGGTCACTTAGGTTGGCCGACAAGCTTTATTTAAGGGAGCTAGACACCTGATTTTCTAAACAGTTGCAAAACACTTACTGAATGAGAATAATTTTGAAACTCTGTCATTTTCACTGTACAAGGAAAAAGGGCTGTGCACTAGCCCAAAATCCATACCCAGTGTTTGTTTGTTTTTTACACCAATTATTGTACACTGATTAAATAGTCTAATTTCTTGTGGAAACCCTCTGTCTGGTGTGCCACTCCTTGTAAGAAAAAAAAAAGTCAACACACTTGAGTTTTACTCAGAAAGAAAAACATTGATGTATGGATAAATCCTGAGTAAAACACAAAGATGATTACCAGACAGAAAAGCAACAGAAATAAAACTTTGATTGTATTTTATGTTGGACGGTGAAGATCAGCACAGCAGGACTTAATATATCATAACATTTCTACCCTAATATTATTCAACCTCCACAAAACTGGACTGCACTTCAGAGCCCCAAAGATTATGAATGAGTGTTTGCTTAAGTTGTGCACAGGGTGTCACCTGGTCTCCAGGCTGTAAATTCAGTGTGCATCATCTCTGAAGTTGAGAAATGCTGCTAGCTGAACAAGTCATGTTGATGTTATGGGTCTATGTTGCAACAGGACTGCGGTGAAACGTAATAATACAGGTGTGAACCTGTCTGAGCTGTAAGGGTGTGACGTTTATGTCATTTGTTAAGATGTGATAAGGTATGCTAGGATAGCTCACTGTGTCATATAGTAGCCATTCTTTCAAACGTTTTTTCCCCTAATTTTAGGGTTTCTGTGCTTGTAAACTATACATTTTTACTAAATTGTTGGTATTTTTTTTTTATAATAAACTAATATAAAGTGTGTTCTGATCTGCTTCTCAGATGAAAATGAGCAGCATTTTTTTTTTAAATGAAACGGTCTAATTTGGGAATTTCTGATCAGAGAAGAAAAAAAAACAGAGAAAACAAAGTGAGACAAAGACTGACACACGTTGTTACTCATAGTTTAGTCTGGTTAGCCGAATGACAACCCCGGTATAAGGTCCACTATAATTCCAGGTTAGAGGCAGCAAAGAGAACCAGAAATCTTAGCAAATGGCAAGACAGGGACATCTAGTGGAGAAGCTGTTTACTGCTATGCCACTTCCTAAAACGTAGAATATTTAATTCAAGTTGTGAGAGATGAGTATATGAGATAAGATCATTTTGAGTGGTAGCGTGGACTAAAGAAATCGCACATACATCTGTATTTGTTTAAAATAAATCAATTAATTAAAAAGGCGCAATGCCAAGATTATCAATAAAATAATATCGTAACCTACATTATTAACATGCATTTTTATTTCACACTACTATTTCACAAGAATAACTATGTGCTTGTTGTTAAGTGTTGTTATCAGACTGTGATCAGTGTTGAATGTATAGTGTGACCACTGCAGGAAGGGAGGACCTGAGGGTGAAGCAGCCTGTTATTGAGGGAACTGATCACGTTAGCATGGAATTCATGATTCATGGGGTGGGAAGTGTTGTCTATCAGGAGAACATGAAAAATCCACACAGAAAGATTAAGATTGTTCAGTTAATTTTAATATTAGACAAATGCATAAATTACAAATTGCAATTTTTAACTGACGGTTTTATTTAGTAAGAAGAACATTTGAAACTACCAGACCCTATGTAAACTCACACAGAGACTCATACAAGCACTTTTTCTAGACTACTCAAATCAGGAGGGCAACTTTAGGTTCAGTATTCTGACCAAGGACAGCTTGACATGCAGATCAGAACTGACACACTGACCTTCTGGTAGACACCCCGCTTTACCTCCTGAGCCACAACTGCTGAGATACAATCACACACTCAAGAAACTGGAAAGCCTGACGCTTCTCATGAACCTTGGAACCCTTGGACACCCTCTTCCCCCACTTGTATATAGAGCGCCTGGTGTTGTGTGAATAAAGAACTGTAATTTGTGATTCGCAGACTGAACCTGTCCGTCCTGCCCCTCGTGACAGTTGGCTTGTCTTGGTTCTTTTGTCTTTTCCTCTTGTCTCTTTATTGCAGTTTGTTGTTTTGTTTTGTTTTTAAAAAAAAAAAAAAAAAAAAAAGCTTAGTCCGAGTCGCACTGAAATGAATGACAAAATTTATACTCATATTTATCAAATATGTTTTTTTTTTTTTTTTTTTTAAAGTCCGTAACAAAAGGTTTAAACTGCTAATGCTTTTAGATAAAAAAAAACAAAAACAAAGAATGTTTGTCTTCAAGATAGATAACCTACTCGTTCTGAGGTTCAGCTATAATAACGACCAGCTATTGTGGAGGGAGTTTAATTTGTTATGTTTTTCATACATCATATTTCACCATTGAGCCCCATAACAAAGGTTAAACGGATTATTTAAAATCACTGCAGCTTCTTCTTTTTACGGCTGAATGCTCACTGACCATATCGACTGTCTATGAAACCGGATGTGGTAGGAGCGAAGTGTTTTATTCCGGAAGTGAGTCTTTGCTCTACCGAGCAAGTTACTGGCTTCTCAAAACAAAAACAGCAAACAGTGGGTAGCTGCTGTCAGTGAAAGCTGAGAGAAGTGTTTAGCCTTCTACTGCCTCGTCATGGTGCTAAAGTCATGTTGCGTTTACAGCGTCGGAGTTGTTTCTGTACTGATGCTGATTCTCGGCATTTCGTTGGTTTTGACCAGCGTGTTTCCACATTTAGTACAGTCGATGGTTAAAAAGGTAAGCATCTAATTTAGGCTAGCATTTGCAGTAGGCGTTAACCTCAGATAAGCTAACATGAGACATTGTCATAGTAGCTAAAGTTAGCTCATTTAGCGTCTAAGAAATACAGCGTGGATTTAATTATGGAAGTGTTTTTAACAGTTTTAAGCGTTTGAGGTTTGAATGTTGAATGTTTTACAAATGGCTCGCCTTAGGATACTATTTCAGATCTGTTCTGTCACCCATTTACTTAAGTAGCAGTGTTTATTTCTAGGGTTGAAAAGATGAGATCACACAATGTGTACATTATGTATCCTAAACATGCGGAAATCTTTTGGTAGCACAGCGAATTGATTAAATTAAATTTTGTGTGGATCAGTTGAAAAAAAGTTCTCCACTGCTTATTCGACAATTGGCGCAGAGAGTATTGTATACTTTCATAACATTCATTGTTAAATATAGTTTAACATGTGATATAGATGCCATCTCAGTATTTCGCATTTGATCATTTTGCCTTTTATTTGTGCTTTGTGATTCTCACCAAATATCGTGTATCATATGTGGCATAAACACTCACTGGACACTTTATTAGGTACACATTACTAGTATCAGATTGGATATCTTTTTGCTTTCAGAATTGCCTTAATTCACCATAGTCAAAAAAGGTGCTGGAAACATTCCTCTTAAATTTTGGTCCATATTTACATGATTAAATCACACAGCTGCTGCAGATTTATCTGCTGCACATTTATAGTGTGAATCTCATGTTTAACCACACCTCAAAGGTGCTCTACTAGATTGAGGCCCTTTGAGTACAGCGAAATCATTGTTATGTTCAAGAAACCGGTTTGAGATGATTTGTGACATACTGCGTTTTCTTGCTGAAGCAATAGCCATGGTTATCAACAATAATCAGATAGGCTGTAGTATTTACATGACGCTCAACTGGTACTAAGCAATGACTGTAGAAAACTGTTTTCTACAGTCAATGGTACTAAGAGGTCAAAGAACATATCTAAACACCATTAGCTCCAGCCTAATCCTGACCCTGCCACCTGTATGTTGTAGCAGAAATCAAGACTCCTCAGACTGGGCAATAGTTTTTCAATCTTCTATTGTCCAATTATGGTGAGTCTGTGTGAATTGTAGTCTAAGTTTCCAATTTTATAGGTTGTGTTGATGTGTTATGGGTTTAGAGATGCTCTCTATCATACCTTGGTTGTAACACGTAATTACTGTTACTGTTGCCTTTCTATCAGCTTGAAGTGGTCTAGTTATTCTTCTCTAACCTTCACAATCAACGGGGCATTTTCACCAAGAGAACTGCCTTTCGCTACATATTCTTTCTATTTTCACACAGTTTTCTGTAAAATCTAGTTGTTTGGGGAAAATCCCAGTAAAACAGCATTTCCTGAAATACTCAAATCAGCCCATCTGGCACCAGCAGTCATGTTCAGAGTCACTTAAATCACGTTTCTTTCCCATTACGATACTCAGTTTGAACTCAGCAGGTCCTCTTGAGAATGGCTTCGTTGCTAAATTCTTTGAGTTGATTATGTATTTGTGCCGAAAAGCAGTGGCCTGTGTGTGAGTGTGTGTGAGTGTGTGTGTGTCATGACACCAAATGATGATTTCATCTGTTTCAGCAGGTTCATACCCTGTAACGTGAAGTGAAACTACATATCATCAGCACAGTAGTCATCTAAAATAAAATTTTTAACCCCACCGCCCTTTGTCCCCCATTAGCAAGTCGTTCTGAAAAACGATACAGATGCGTTTGAGGCCTGGAAGGATCCACCGGCACATATCTACATGCAGTTTTACTTCTTCAATCTCACAAATCCCCAGGAGGTGTTGGATGGGGAGAGGCCAGCTGTGGTGGAAATTGGACCGTATACATACAGGTGAGGGAAGAAAAGGAGAAACTCTTAACATTTGTTTCTCCATTCATCTCTTGATGTAAAGAAAACAAAACAACAAAAAAAACTAAGTGTCAAGTTACTGGAACATTTTAAGAGGTGAGGGCAAAGCAATGATGTATCAGCACCCATAATGGGAGCTTTTAAGATCCAGTGGTGCCAGTCTTATGATGTATATTAAGAATAAATGTGATACAAATTTATTGACTAGTAATAAATTTGACTAGTGAAGGTGTTGAGTTAGATGAAAAAGGTTTATAAAAGCACAATACATCTGATTTGGAAAATCAACAACCTGATAAAAGTAACAAAGCCAACACTGCTGCACACAAACTGTGGAGCAGTTAAAAAGACCAGAAAAAGACACTACAATAGTAATTAAGCAGGTAAATAGCAGCCAGGTCCTGCTAATCAGATTGCATTAGTTAGCATCTAAACATTACACTTCATGACAGTTGGAAAAAGACTGAACAAGCGTGGCTTGTTTAGCAGGATTTCCAGGCAGAAGTCTCTTCACTCTAAAAAAAAAAAAAGAATATGACAGCACAGCTTACGTTTGCAAAGATGATTGGCCACAATGCACAGCCCTACTTTTAGGAGAAAGCCCAACACAGTGTATCAGCACAAACGCCTCATACAAATTTTCAGCCAGTTTTGGAGGAGTGATGATTTGGTCTTGTTTTGCAGTCATTGATTAGATCATGAACTGCTCTGTATACCAAAGTATTTTAGAGCCAAATGTGAGGCCATCTGTCTGACAGTTAGCTTCAGCTGAAACTGGGTCGTGCAGCAGGACAATGATCTCAACCACAGCAGCAAATCTACAACAGAATGGCTGAAAACAGAAAATAATCAAAGTGTTGCAATGACCCAGTCAAAGTCCAGACATCGACCTGACTGAAATGCTGTTTCAGGGCCTTAAGAGAGCTGAGCCTGTAAACCTCAATGAACGGAAACGATGCTGTGAAAAGAGCAGGCCAAAATCCTTGACAACAATGTGACGAAGTGATAAAGTCAATACAGAAAATTGTTACATCAAGTCATTTCTGCTCAAGCTTTTGATTCCCAGGGTGTGCTTAGCTCTCACAGGACACTGTCGTCGCACAAACACTCTCATTTTCTCATGACTGTCTATAGCAGGGGTGGAGGAACTCCAGGCCTCAGGGGCCAGTGTCCTGCAGGTTCTAGATGTGTCCTTGATCCAACACAGCTGATTTAAATGGTTAAATTACCTCCCAACATGTCTTGAAGTCTCTGGACACATGTCTCCAGAGGCCTGGTAAGGAACTAATTATTTGATTCAGGTGTGCTGATCCAGGGTGATATCTAAAACCTGCAGGACACTGGCCCTTGAGGTCTGGAGTTCCCCACCCCTGGTTTTAGAGATAAATTTAAAGAGATGCAGAGCAATCCTGTGCTTGGATACCTGTAAGCACCTGAGAGACAGCATTTTTGTACTAGTTTTGGTGCTGAGACTTACGAACTGTGACACGGAGATGTTTATTTTTCCGAAACCACGTTTTATTGTTTTTTTTTTATTGGGTTCATTCAGTGTTATTGTGCCATGAAAGGTCAATGTGCAGTTTATTTTCTACCCAGTCCACACCCACAGGATCTCGACATTCATAAAACTGGCTTTTGATTAAACGTGCTTTACAGATATTATTTACTTTGTTTTACATTTTTAACTTACTGTTTGACAGTGTTGGGGAGTAACGGAATACATGTACCGCCGTTACGTATTTAAAATACAAAATATGAGTAACTGTATTCCGTTACAGTTACCGTTTAAAAAGGTGGTATTTAGAATACAGTTACTTTGTTGAAATAAATGGATTACACGGCGGTACTTCCCTGTTTCATATTGTGGCGTGTCAGGCCTGTTTGGGCTTTGTTTGACAGCTGCGTTCAGTTGTTCCAGGTGGCAGTGTTATGGTTGCCATGGTTACAGGGTGACGCTCTCTCTCTGCGTGTTTCCTGGGTGAGAGAGCGCCTGTTGTTGTTGTGCTAAGCTAATTGGCAGAATGCTACCGGTATAGCTCTAAAGAATGTAGCATCATAGGCAGTGTAGTCCGTGCTGCAGGGAGAATGGACTGCCATACACGTTATGTGTCTGTGAGCGAGGGAGGGAGAAAACAACTCCAAAAACAACAAGTTCCGTTGGAGCAGCCTTTCAACGCCTCTCTCTGTCTCTCGCTAGCAAAGTTGACCCAGATAACAAAGTAAAGCTAGTTTTCAGCTACGAGCCGACACAGAACCCGCCGTATTAGCCAGAGGTCCCTTTACTACGGTTCGGAGCCGCGGACCTTGAGTAACAGTAATAAATCACAGCAATAGTACATTCATGTAGATGTAAACAGCATGATAATATATTAAGTAATCCAAAGTATTCAGAATACGTTACTCTCATTGAGTAACGTAACGGAATACGTTACAGAATACATTTTGGGGCATGTATTCTGTATTCTGTAATGGAATACATTTTAAAAGTAACCTTCCCAACACTGCTGTTTGACTTGATGTTATTTCATTGTCTTCCCTTTTCAGATCTTTTTATTTTTATTTGCTGATAGGTTAATTTATTGGTTTAATCATTTGACAGTTTGGTTTTCCTGTTTTATGTAGCATTACGTTTTTAAAATTAATTTTTATTGGCCTTATTTTGTTTATTTGGTGTATACATGTTCTAAAGTTTATTCTGTTTAACTTTCTTTTAATATATGCCAATTTTAATTTGCCTTTTTTTCTTTCTTTTTTTTTTTTTTTTTACCTGTAAAGCACTTTGAACTAGATATCGGTGTAAGGTGAAAAGAAAGTTTATTTGATTCATATTATCTACATACCCAGTGATAGTATAATATATCGCTGCACACAGCTGATAACCATCTTATCTCTTTTGGCACTGACTTGTTTTCAGTAGCACTGTAAGCTAACGCAAATACTTACATACGTTATCTGGGTCACCAAATCAGTTAAAATAAAGCAGTTTTGGGAATTTGTTATTGAGTTATTAAGAAACAACTCACCATTGACACGTTTTATGGTTCTAAAAAAAAGCTTCTTCTTTTTTTCCAATAATTGCATCACAGTCACATGTCACAAACACAGTCACAAACTGCACAGATGTGTGTCAAGGGAAATTGAGCCACAAAAGACGAACAATCTTCAACCCACTTTTCATGTAGAGTAAATGTGACATTATCAGTCATGTGAAGAACTGCACGTCTTAATATCCCCACACTTTTTTCATGTATTGTGCTTTATATAACATGGCGTGTTAAAGAGTGCAGATGCAAAGTAGGGAGTTACGCTATAGCTTTTTTTTTAAATCACAAACAAAGCTAGTTGTTATATTTGGCTGCAGCTCTGTAACAAAGAATCTTTTCTCTTGTCTAAAAATGTTTTGCTTTTCCTCCACAGAGAGTACCGGCCTATGGAGCAAATTGACTTTCAGGATAATGGCACTAAAATAACAGCTGTCAACACTAAAACCTACATTTTTCAGCGTAACATGTCCCGAGGTCCAGAGAGCGACCTCGTCAGGACAGTTAATATCCCTGCCATGGTGAGCAATAGTCTACAGCACCGATCTGATCTGCCACTCACAGTATTATAGTTTTCTCACATTAGGATGAATATTAAGGTTTCTCACATGTGGGCATTGCTCATGTATATTCCTCAACTGGTTGTTGAGTGGTTCACAGGAGTTGCTGGTTGTCGGTTGCATGTTGGTTGCAAAGAAAGTGCTGCACCAAAGACCTCCTAGTGGTCTTGCTCTGGTTGCCATTAGGTTGCCCAGTGCCTATAGCATTTCCTGTGGAGCATTTCCTATATGGAGAAGGTTTGTCTTCAAAGTAATGTTTTGCCTCAGCGCTACAGTCAACATGTTTGAAAGGGGGTAGATTTCTGGTTTGTGCTGGTTTCACTACAGTTTGGAGAGTATTGGGTAGTATTTGTTGACAAGTCTATCACTTCCATTCACAATCTGAATGGAGGTTAAATGGTGATTCCAAATGGCACACGGGTGTGAATATGAGTGCGAATGGTTCTGTCTTTCTGGGTTAGCCCTGCAACATATTGGCGACCTGTCCAGGGTGTACCCCACCTCTCGCCCTATGGCAGTGGAATAGGCTCCATCCACCTGGCGACCCTTAATTGGGTAGGCAGAAGAGGACTGATGGATAGCAGTCAAATGGAGGTTTTTGCTTGGAGATGAGATGTTTTTCCCTAGCAACTGGTGGTTGCCAGAGGGTCAATATCTAGGTCTGTGTGACTGGGGGCTTAGTCACTTGATCCTACATTGTCACCATGATTGTCACTTGTCCAAAATTGTGGAGAAGTTCACGTTACATGGTTAAAGGGCACATGGGCATGTGGATTGTGTTCACATGTCTGCAAAACCTCAGTCAATCAGCAAGATTAAATAACGAAGTTGTTTTCTTAATATGTTTATATATATACCTCAATATTTACTTACATGGCCTGCTGTATGCTTTATGTTTATTCAAACTAATAATCCTGTAACAGCGTTCTTCTCCCTTTTTTGTTTTTTTTTGTCCTGGTAGACAGTGATGGAAAGATTCAAGGATACATTCATTGAAGCCAACTTGATCTCTGCCTACATGAAGGGCACCGGGCAAGGCCTTTTCACCACTCGTACAGTGGGAGAGCTGCTGTGGGGATATGAAGATGGACTTCTTAAAGCCTTGAAAATCATTAGACCTGATCTGGATGATGTTTTTGGACTTTTCTATAAGGTCTCTTTAATGCACATAAATGTGTAATTGTGTTCTTTGTGTAAACCAAATTTTTCATATTTAAAAAAAAAAAAAAAGTACAACGACAACAGTTTTTCTTTTTTCCCCATCTTACAGAACAATGCTTCCAATGATGGAGAATATGTGTTTTTCACTGGTCAGCAGAACTATAGGGACTTTTCCAGAGTGGACATGTGGAAAGGTGAAAGGTAATTGTCTCCTTTCACCTGTAGCACATGTTGGATTTACAGTTTAATAATAAAATTGTTCATCAGTGAGTTTTGTTGGTGACATGAAGTTAATGGATGCACACCAAGTGATTTGTGTCATATGATCAAGGTGGGTTTAACTGTGTTCCTGTTGAGTTTTCGTTCTCTTTCTTATATTACCGCCGATAGGACACTGAAACTGAGTCTGTTTACAGACATGTGACCAAAATAACCACTGGCTGCTAGTTTGGCTTATATACCTTTTATAATTATCATTTCATTTCATAGCCATTAAATGAGGAAAGTCAAACCATGTTAGCCAAATCCCCCCAACAGCAAAACAGAATCACTCACTGCAGGGATCAAATGCTGATGTTTCTCCCTTTAACATCATTTTAAAAAATGTAATCAATAATGAAATAACTACTTAAGTAAAGCACCAAACTCTCTTATCTTTGTCACAGAGAAGAACAGCCAACCATCGGCTCTGCATCTGTACTCACTAAACCCCCATAATACGATCATCTTTCTTGCACTGCCTTTTATCTCTGCCTGTCTTACAAACCTAATTGTTTTAAGACTAGGCTGTTGTACCTTAAGCAGCAGTTTTGGGAAACACACTTATTTTATAGTGTGCTTCCTAACCTACAAATATATCCAGTCCTCTTTACCCAGCAAATGGCTTTTCATGGCTTTTAGCTGGGCATGCTAAATGTATGAAACATTTTTAAACCTTCGAACTTTGTAACATTTTGAATATCTGTGCAGCTCCTTGAATTGGTGGACGTCTGATGAGTGCAACATGATTAATGGAACCATTGGAACAGCCTTCCATCCTGTAATCACCAAGAATGATATGCTCTACATTTTCTCATCTGACCTGTGCAGGTGAGTAGAGCAGAAAAGCTGTACCAGTGAAAGATTAAATCTTTTTTTATTAATCCTTTATTTATCCAGGTAAAAAATCTCATTGAGATTAAAAATCTCATTTCTTTTGATTGCATATACAGTACTGTGCAAAAGTGTTGTGCCACCCCTCATCTCTTACTGGTGTGCTAGTAAATTTGGGAAATAATTGCAGTAATTTAATGAAACACATTCATTATTTGAAAAAAAAAAAGGTTTTCGAATTCTAAGATGCTTGAAAGTCCATATTTGGTATGACCACCTTTATTCTTGAACACAGCCTGTCAAGCTTTCTTGTAATTTCTTGAAGTAGTCTTCAGGAAAAGTTCTCCAAGCTTTTAGAAAGACATGCAAAGCTCTTCTTTGGATGCCGGTTGCCTTTTGTTCCATTCTCTGTCAAGATGATCCCACACTGCTTCAGTAATGTTGAGGTCGGGCTCTAGGCAGGCCAACCTCCAAAACCTTCAAATTTGGATTGAAGCCGTGTGACTCAAAATGTAATTATTCTTTTTTGATTATTCTTAAATAAAATAAAGAACAGTTCTGTTCTTTATTGAAGAAACACACATTTAATACATCACTTGAATTTAAAAGGTTGTGTATTTAAAAAAAAACAAAACAAAACCTAAATGTAAATTTAAAATATTTGAATTTAGAAATGTATAAAACATTGATTGTAAATGTTTGTTTCTATTTTAGTCATTGTAGCTGAATATGCTTTTCAGCTGAGCATCTGGACTTTTTTAGTTTCATATGAAGGTTATTTCAGTTCAGTTTCAAGCCATATTCTGCTGACTCATGCAGCATTTGCTGTATTTTTGCTCTTGGCTTGAGCTAGTGAAATGGCTCCCCCCACAGCCTTCCTGAGCCTTTCCCTGGTCTGAATATTGGATTAAGGATCCTAATTGAGTTTGGCTGGTTTCAAGGCTGGTCAGTGTTATCCTCCTAAATGAGGCCACAGCCTATTTAATGCTGCTTAAAACAACAAATGTCAGTCCTCTGTGATTGTTAATATATTAGAATCAGAAGGCACATTTACAGGTCATCTAAGGCTACGTTCACACTTCAGGCCTTAATGCTCAATTCCGATTTTTTGATCGAATCCGATTTTTTTGTCTGCGTGTTCACACTACAAATAAAATGCGACAGCAAACGTGTTCTAGTGTGAACGCTCAAAGCGGCCCGCATGCGCAAAAGAAGACGTCACACACAACGCGCTCTGTTTAGACCCAGAGCAAACAATATTGTTTGACTGATGGCCCTTAATATAAAGACTTCGGACTTCACGTTTCCCAATTTTTGCTTTAAGTTATTTTGTTATTTACATAATAATGTAGATAACCTAATAATGATCCTTATTGCTGTTTTAGAGAGGAGCGGTGCTTCAAAGCATAGTTGCAGATTTCTGTCAGAATCTGCAGATTATACAGTACAAATAAAATGTTCACGTTTCTCCAACGTTGTCTTCCCAGCAGTTTCACTGACATCTACACTGGATGGCCAGGAAGCATTCGCGATGTCTTCTCCGGCGCTGATAATTGGTGTCTGTCTTGTGTCAGGGACGTAAAAGACGGATTTAATGCGACATGACCGTTCAAACAGCAGTCACTTTCTAAAACATCAGATATGTATCGGATTCAGTACCACATACGAAAGTGACCCAGATCGGATTTGAAAATATCGGATTTACGCCGTTCACACTGTCATACCATGATCGGATATGGGTCGCATAGGGTCAAAAAATCGGATTTGATGCGCTTTCGCCTGCAGTGGGAACGTAGCCTAACAGCTTAGTTAATAAGAGGTGTCAACACAACCATTGAAAAACTGGTGTAACCAGTTTGTTCAATGCAGGTTTTCTGTAAATCAGCTTATCACTGAGCTCATGAATTCAAACCATGTGTCATTGTCCATTAACGCAGTGCATCCAGAGATTAACAAGCATGTAACTCTCTTTCGAAGGTCTCTGTACACAGTGTATGAGGAGGACGTGACAGTGAAGGGGATCACTGGGTATCGATTTGTTCCTCCCAGCTCAGTGTTCGCCAATCTGACTGTGAACCCAGACAACGCAGGCTTTTGTGTGCCTGCTGGTAATTGCCTGGGGTCTGGCCTGCTGAATGTGTCTGTATGTAAAGAAGGTAAGACAATGCTTTACTGTGTTAAACATAGCCAAATGATCTTTGATATGCTGCTTTTTAAGTTACATTATTTCAGACTCATTTCTTTCCCCCATGGTGTGATTTGTGTGGACAGGTGAGAACAAAGAAATTGTGTTTTAAGTTTAAAAACAAAATAACTAAATCAATGAACTCTGGAAATGTTTATTTGTGGCAAAACATGATCTGACCAAGTTGTATCAGTTTGTACCAAGTTTCAGCTAACCCCCCCCCCCCAAAAAAATAAAATAAAATAAAAAAAAAGGAGTAATGCTTGCTAGCCAGAGGCCGTCTCCATTACAAACACATCCACTTGTCCAAAGCACAAGAACTTGTTCCCATATTTACTTTCTGGCTCCTCAGACACAGTAGATGAATAAGTGAAGTGAAAGTTCTCTTGTGGTTTGTTGTGATGAGCTCTGGTGCATCTGATTTAAAGCAAACAAACTGTGGTTGTCAGTGCTGAGTAATAGCTTGTATCGTTTCCTCATTGCACTGTAAAGAATATGGAGTCAACACTTAGCAAAAGACTCCCTGAAATGAATTCACTGACTGTAATTTCTGGGGCCTACTTTAGCAGTGTCCCTGACAAGTGTACGCTGTGTTTATTACAAGCCATAGCATTATTAGAATATTAAACAGTGATGTTTTACACATGGCATATTTTTCTCATGTTGAGTGAGATGTTGCCTCTGCTTTGTTAATACCTTCGGTAATGTTTTTCCTGCTGTTTAGGGGCTCCTATCATAATGTCTTCACCACACTTCTACCAGGCAGATGAGAAATTTGCTCAGGATGTATTCGGAATGACGCCAAACAAGGAAGAGCACCAGACTACCATTGATATCAATCCGGTAGGAATCACAACTTTAAAGCTTAAATGTTTAATTCGTTCTCATGTTGTTGTGAATCTCTCTTCAATTTATAATACATATTTTGTCTAATACAATTATGATTTATATAGTATTTTGAAAAATTGTAAATCTTCAACACTAGATGGAGTAGTGTCTCAGCTTTTTTTTGTCATGACTAGCCAATAGTTGACCTTCTGTTTAAAATAGTGGTTAAAAATTAAATCAGAAGTACGTGGTACGGGGCTGTCACAAAAGATAAGCTCTAACTGCTCTTATCATGATAATAATACTCTAATTACCTGGTTGAACTTGTAGTAAAGTCTTGATAGCGAGAGACAGACTGAAAAAAACACCTCCAACAGCACAACGTGTAGCTGAACATACTGTGTAGTGCTTAACAAATGTATTAGACCACCATCCAATGTACGATTTATGCCACAGCAGCCAAAAATTAACAATTGCTATAAGATATAATCTTCTGATTTTATTTATTTATTTATTTTTACACATTTTACATGATACACTTTCAGAGAAAACAAAAAAAAATGATAAATGATTCTGTAATAGTTAAAAGTTTTAAAAAAAAAAGTGCAATTCCCAAAAATAAATAAACTGTATTACATTCACAATAAAAGACAGAAAGCATTCTTCTTCTTCATGATGCTCCAGATGTTTTCAGTTGGTTTACAGCTGTTGTGATAGATGCAGTATGGAGTTTAGCATTGTCTTGCAGAAATATGGCAGTTCTTCCCAGACAAGATTAGAGCATATGTTAATGTAAAACCTGTGTATAGCTTTATATATGGCTTCCATGGGCACTGATGCACTCCCATGCCATCAGAGATGCAGGCTTCTGAACTGAACACTAATTTACAAGCCAGATGGTCCCTCTCGACTTGAATCTGGAGGATGCAGCGACCATGTTTTCAAAATTTAAGAGAAAATACTTTTTTTTTTTCTTCTTTTTTTGTCACACCACAGAGATTTCTCCAGATTTTCTGAGTCTTTTGATCATGTTATTAGATGATGAGATACTTAAAGTCTTAGCATTTTTACATTGTGCAATATTTTTCTGATTTTTGTTCACAATTTGCAGATGTGATATTTCGCAGATTGGTGTACCTCTGCTCGTCTTTACTGCTCCGCCACTCTTAAGATGCTCTTTGTACACCAGTCTGACCAGTCTAACACAGAACTCTTTCTTACATTTGCTCTCATGCTTTCGTACAAAAGTACATGTAATTATTTCACACACCCACATATAAAGTGGTGGTTTTACGGTTACAAAAGTATTGAATCCAATAAACAAGCTACCGTTTTTCCTGTTTATCCTTCTTGATCACTCTGCCACGGCATGATATCATTAAGACTGATCAAAGTCCTGTGACTTTTATCATAACTGCTGGGTTGTGATACCCTCAGCCATCTTCCCTGCCAGCTTCAGAGCTGTGAAGTTATTTTTGCCTACAGTAAAGATATTAAAACTACAGGCAGTACTATGCAAACAGTTGGGGGTAACTTTATATAAATACATGATACATCCTGAGATTTTTTTTCTCTCTTTTAAGTTTTTCAAAATGCAGAAAACTGAAGAAAGAAACGACTAAACTCCCAATTAGGTTTATTTGACAGCTGACATGTCTCACTGTCTTCCGCTTTTTCACATAATCTCAGATTAACTCAGTTTATTTCTTTTCTTTTCACTGAAGTTACCTTTTTATCACTCCAGCTGTATGTTTGAGGCCATTCTCAAGCTGCATGAGGAATCTGGGACAGAGCACATGCCTCCCTGATGGTATTATGTAATGGATGAAAAATCTACTGTACCTAACTAAAAACCTTTGCATAGTTCTGTGTTTTTCTATCTAGTGGTTTGTTGGTTTACAAATAATGTCAACATGTTACTATAAAGATTATAGCCAAAATACAGTGTGGGCAGAAAACAATTATTTAGGTGTTTAGGTATACGTGTTCATACATCAGGAGTGACAGGAGTTTTCCCCACATTCTCTGTGTCCCTAACAAAATGAATTTGTGTTTTACAGCTAACAGGAGTGGTTCTCCAAACAGCCAAGCGACTCCAGATAAACGTCTATGTAGAGCAAATTCCCACCTTCAGGTAATCAGCAGCTCTTTCCATCAGTTCAAGCAGCTGAATAACCTGATTTTTTTTTTTTTTTTTATGAATTTCACTTTGACTATATTAGTATGAAGAGTGAAGCTGTAATAGCTGCATGAGTACCCATGTCTGTGAAGGGCTACCAGTAAGCTAATTGTAAAGCAATAATGCCACCATCATCATTATGGGTGGACTTTTGCACAGACCTGGCTCACTTGTTACGTGTTTATCTGAATTCAGAAGGAACTAGCAGCAAGATAATGAGACTGTATGTGTTTAGATAGTTACACATTACTGTTATTTTTATTTGAAATAAGATAAAATAACAAAAGCTATATTAAAGTGGCGAGTCTCAGCTTTAATGTGAGTAGGTTTAAATCAATATTTTAAAATGTATAAGGTTGGAGCCCTCAAGACAACATTAGTGGCCAGAATTTATTATACTGAATAATGTCTCTTAAACGTACTGACATCAGTAGATAATTGGCTCTGGTTATGAGGTTTGGCTTTTTTTATGTACAAGGAAACACATTGGCCTACATCCTGGAGAATATTTGTAATGTGCCATAGAGTCATGAAGGGGCCTTTCATTTTGCTTTCATCTACAAGATTTGTGCTCTTCTGTCCACCATGCTATTTTGGATCTGTCCTGTGTATGCCTTCTGCTTTTAGAATATACCTCTTTATTTTTGGCAAACTAACTTTTGCGAATCCATCCATTTTGTTCCGCTTATCTGGCGCCAGGTCGTGGGGGCAGGAGCCTAAGCAGAGAAGGCTAGACCTCCCTGGCTACCTCCTCCAGCTTATTTGGGGTAAAACCAAGGTGTTTCCAGGCCAACTGAGAGATCGAATCTCTCCAGCATGTCCTGGGTCTGGACATGCCAGGAACACCTCACCCAGGGGGGGATCTTTGTCAGATGCCCGAAACACCTCAACTGCCTCCTTCCAGTGTGGGGGAGTAGCAGCTCTACTCTGAGCCCCTCTTGGATGGCCGAACTCCTCACACTATCTCTAAGGGAGAGGGCAGCCACCCTTTGGAGAAAGCTAATTTCTGCTGCTTGTATTTACGACCTCGTTCTTTCAGTCACTACCTAAAACTTGTGACCATAGGAGAAGGTGGGAACGTGGATGGACCAGGAAGGAGGAGTTTCCCTTTTATGCTCAGCTCTCTCTTCACCACGATGGTTCGGTACAGCGTCCGCATCACTGCAGCCGCAACATGAACTTTTGTATCATTCTAATAGATTTTTATTCTCATTTTCATTTGCACAGTCACTTTATTTATGACTCGGAATGACAGAAAACTATTAACGTCAAGTAAGCTAACTGTAGGTGCTGTAGTCTCGAATGGGTGCTACACAGTCCACACTTACTTTTGTGAATGCAACAACCACAGTGTTGTGGATTACAAAGAAAATGATGCCAGTCAGTGAAGCAAACCTCTTTATACTCTTTCTTCACTGTAGTTAAACTCGGATAATAAAAGTATTTATGCTGTTGGTAAAAAACTGTTCAAATCTACTTTTTTGGGGCGACCATGGCTCAGGGGGTTGGGAAGCGCATCTGTAACCGAAAGGTCGCCGGTTCGATCCCTGGGCTCTCTGTCCTGGTCATTGTGTCCTTGGGCAAGACACTTTACCCTACTGCCTGCTGGTGTTGGCCAGAGGGGCCGATGGCGCGATATGGCAGCCTCGCTTCTGTCAGTTTGCCCCAGGGCAGCTGTGGCTACAACCGTAGCTTGCCTCCACCAGTGTGTGAATGTGAGAGTGAATGAATAGTGGCATTGTAAAGCGCTTTGGGTGCCTTGAAAAGCGCTGTATAAATCCAATCCATTATTATTATTATTTTTTCCCATGGAACAAATGCTCATAAGCCCCCAAACTGAGGCTCAGAAACCAGTCTCTGGTCGCTAGGGAAAAATTAGTTTTTCCTGCTTGGATGACGAGCAGTTCCTGGAGGTTGCTGTGAAATAAATTGCAAAATCTTTAGCCAAGTAAAAGTTGTGCCTTACTGCAACACACCAGCATGTTTCAAAAGGTGAGGCTTTTACTTTAAAGTAGTGCTGCCAGCGTTAATCTTGTTAAAATGACGTTAACGCCATAACTGCATTAACATGGCAAATCTCAGTTTGCGAGTTAGCGCGGATCACCCCGTGCACGGGGCTGTACAGTGCTAACACGTTGACGAGCGCTAACTCACACTGTTTCTAATTTCACTACCACTTAGCAAGTGTTTGGTGAGTGTTTTGCACACGAGTTGGTGCAAACTACAGGCAGCTGCTGCTATCTGCTAGCAGCAAAAGCACTCACAATGGTGAATACTTTGGTCAGAGAGAGGCTGCCCCTGTCTCTGAGGCCTAAGGGAGTAAATATAGAATCTAACTTATAAACAGAACTGATGTTGGGGCTGATATCAGTAAAATCTTATCAAATTCAATCCCTAGCCAAGCGTCGGCTCTTTTGTGCAATATTGAACTTTGAAAGGAAAGTTTGTGCAGTTCTTTTGATGCCAACAAGCCTAGATATGGCACTTTTATGTTATATCTGTTATTCTGTTTCAAATTAAAGGTGCTAGAGACGGAGCTTGAAGTCCAAAAATAAATTATGTAACTCTCCAGATAATTTATGGTGTGAGATTATTACGTAATCAAGCTTTATACAGATAGTATGTATTTACAGAACATGCCCGGGAAGATATTGTATAAGTATATTTATATTACACAAGTATATTATATTGTGTTTTCCAAATTGCTATTTTTCATTACATCATAGTTAAAGATTATCATGTCATTTTCTTTCAGTCAAACGGGAAATGTAAGGACAGTAGTCTTCCCTGTGGCTTATCTGAATGAGGTACAAACTCTCTCTTTCTCTCTCACTCACTCACACACACACACACACACACACACACACACACACACACACACACACACACACACACACACACACACACGTACGTACGTGTGGTTTCCCTAGCAACTTACCCTAATCCTAACCATCAAAAATAAATGCCTAACTCTGACCCTTACCCTAAACCTAACCATAACCTAATTGTAACCCTGACACTAAAACCACATTTTGAGTCTCAAAAATGCCTTCAAACTCATGGGGACCGGGATTTTGGTCCCCACAAGGGCTGTCGGTCCCCACAAGTAAAGTAAACTTCCAATTTTTGGTCCCCACAATGATGTTAATACCCGTATACACACACACACACACACACACACACACACACACACACACACACACACACACACACACACCACAAAAGCTGTCTGAGCTCTGGTTTATATACATTTTCTGTTATAACTCTCAGTTAAATACAAATGATTCAAAGGGAAAAGACTCCCTTGAGTACCCTGTAGTTAAAGGAGGCATTTTTGTTTTCAGTATGTACCTCGTGTTTTTCTCTTTTATGTATTAAAGCATTGTGTAATCCTGCTCAGACAGACTGCAAATTAGTAAATCTAACTTGTGTGGAGGCAAAAAAAGAAAAATACAGAGGTAGATACTATGATTCCACAAAATCAAAGCTACAGAAGACTAATCTAATATAAATCACTAATCAGTAAATTTAATATTACTTGCTTATAAAATTCTTATGATCTCAGTTTCTTCATAAACTTGAACACAAAGATGAACAGACGGTAAATGAAAGGGCTGTAAATGTACCATTTACTTTTGTAGGGGCTGTGTTTTGTGTTCTTATGTGCTATAACACAATCTTTTCTCTTACCGTCTTAACAGAGCGCCACCATTGATGACACAGCAGCCAAGAAGCTAAAGGCGATAGGTGTTCAGCAGAACGTTGTGGAGAACATTCCCTTCATGCTGATTGGCCTAGCCATCATTGTGGGAGGAATCTTCATGTTCTTGGTGTGTCAACAGAGAGTCCCTGAGGTGAGCTTGTGCAATAAGCAACTGTGTGATGTCATTATGTTGGGACAGATGGCCTGAGCCTGGTTCTGCCAAGTGCTTGCTCATACAGGATGGCTCTTTTTTTTCCATTCAGATTTATGAGGGTGTGTGTGGTCAATTTAAAATAATCTAAAAAGTAGTTCAAATAAATTGATTTATTTTTCATTATGAAGCACCCTAGATTAGTCCACAACATGCCCCAAAAGCCCTATAAATGCTCAAGAAAAATAAATGTAGAAAATACAAATCAAACCTGTTTAATTAATGCTATACTGTGCTCCACTCTAAAGAACTACAAACTACTAAAAACAAACAAACAAATTAACTGTAATCAGTTAATGGGTGAGTCTATTCAAATTAGGGATGCCTCGATTAGTCGACGTAATCGTGACTAGTCGAGCCCCACTGGCACCAACAATCATGCAATGTTCAAAGTCACTCGAATCAACTTTTGCCCCCCTTTTGATGTTCATTTTGAACTTCAGCAGCTAATCAATTGCTGCCGTGTGACTGTGTGAATGTGTAAAGCGCTTTGGGGTCCTTAGGGACTAGTAAAGCACTGTACAAATACAGGCCATTGTCTGATTAGATATTTAGGTATTTGGATCATCTGCCTCCATCTGACCTTATCCTTAGCATTCTCTCCTGTCACACCAACCCTCTGCATGTCCCTCCTACATTATATCCTTGTGTGCGGTTTCCCTCTTTTCCTCCTGCCTGGCAGCTCCATCTTCAGCATCCTTTGTCCAATATCTCCGCTACCCTTCCCCTTTAAATGTCCAAATCATCTCAGCCTCGCCTCTCTAACTTACCTTAAACTCATTCCCCCTAATTAGCTCTACTTCTTGCATCTTTATCGATCTATATGCATCTGTCTCATTCATACACATGCATTTTGTCCTCTGTGAATTTAAATCCCTCTTCTCTCCGTTGCATATCTCCACTGCTCCAGGATCTCTTCCATCTACTTCTTACACGCATGTCCTGAACAACCCTCACATACTTCACTGCCATTCCTGACTTACTCACACAGCAGCACAGTTCCTCTCTTAGTACTTTAAATTGTAATATATTTGCATTTTATATATATATTTTTTATATTTTTCTTTTTCAGAGCACTGCTGCCGAACGACAGCCCCTGCTCTCATCGTAACAGCAAACAGAACGTGGAAAGAGGAAGATTGCCTTGGTTGCAATACAATTCAAGGGGTTCACCCATTAATTCTCAAGTAACACTAATACAGTGGTTTTCATATTTTAATCTATTTTCGCATTCATGGTTTTAAGAAAGTGGGAAAAACTGTCTTTTTGTTGTGTTTGTTGCTGGGTTTGGAGGATAATGTCTTCATTTCAAGTTGTAATGATGCTGAAATCCAGATTTCCCAGTCAATCTTAAATTGAGCTTGTTTTTATTTTAACTCCTAACTATGGGATTTTTGAATTGGATTAACATGAGGTTAGTTAACCTCCTTAAACAACCCAGATTTGAATTAATCAAACATCCTGGAAGTGGGAAAAACACCGTACTGCAAAGTGGCCATATATGTGTGAGCTGTTGCTGCATTTCTGAATATAAAAGACATTGTGTCTATCTACAAGGCAAATGGCTAGAGCTTGAACAGTTACTAGATTCCCAGACTAGTTTGGGAGTCAGAGTTAGTTTTAAAAAGCAAGAAAAAAACAGTATTAAGAAGCCAGGTTGGTTGTATGTTATAATGAAGTGGATGTAAAAAGTTGGGTTAGTAGTGCAGCCTGTTCAAAGTGCAGATTACTTTGGGCTTGTCTTTCAGCCTTTTGGCTTCAGATGCTATGGCGATGTGGTCTTGTTCATTTTAAAATGATGTTCTGTGTCGTAGCCAAGCTCAGTAATCTACAGTGTATATTAGGGCTGCCACGATTAGTCGACTAGTCACGAATAATTTAATAGTCGACGCGTCGTTTGAAGCTTTGTAAGATCCCAAAAGACGCAGTAATAAGTAGTAGGATTTAAGAGTGTAATAACGGACTGAAACAGAAGATGGCAGCACTGCATGTACAAGGATGCCAGCTGCCGTTAAACCCCGAAGAAGTAGCTCTGTCCCAGTAGTGATGGGATTTCCGGCTCTTTTTAGAGATCCGGCTCTTTCGGTTCGGCTCACTAAAAAGAGCCGGCTTTTTCAGCTCCCAACCGGCTCTTCAGGTTGTTTTGTTGCTTTAATTAATTTATTATTAACAGTAATATTAAATTATGCACAAAAGGAATTACTAACGTAAAAAAAGTGGTTTTATTTATATATGTTTATATATAAATATATGCGGTGGCCCCTAGAGACAAAACACGTACAAACTCCAAAACACATTTCTAGCATGAACTGAACTTCCAAAGCAGAGCTACTAGATCATTTAAATTACACAATTGAAAGCATGTGTGTATTGTTTGTGTATTTATACACAAGCACTCATATATATTCAAATAATTTAAAAACAGTGTTCATTTACCTGTTACTACCACACACCAAATCCGGTCGTTGGTACTTGCTGGCTTGTGTAGCCACTAGGTAACAAAAGCTCAACACTGCGCCCTAGCATCCTGGAGCACTTCTGTTGTCTTTTGTACGTGTTTTGAGTTTGTATGTGCTTTGTCTGTAGGGGCCACCGTAAATATACTTTTATTTATTCACTCCACATAAAATGTAATAAATAAATCATATAATACAAAAATCAACTATTCACATTTCAAATTTTAACTATTTAAATTTTCAGCTTTTTCCTTTTACAAATTTAAAGTGAAACAACACAAAACACTGCAAACCACAACACAATTAAATATAAATTTAAATATGAAAACAAAAAGAAGATGCATATTCTCTGTCATATGGACCTGCATGAATAAACTTTCTGAATCCTTTATCATCTGCAACTGAAAATAGTTGTGGATGATTACTATACCTTTCTAATGTGACGTTGTTGTCCTTGGCTCTCTCTCTCTCCCTCTGGCTCTGTTCCTGTACTACTGAGTGTAACTACCGCCCCTCCCCCCTCTGCCCAGCGTAAAGCACAAGGCTCGCGTGCTTTTAACCCACATGACGGCTCGCGATAAGGAGCCAGATTGCATCGTTCACGTCAAAGAGCCGGCTCTAAGAGACATTTCGTTCGGGAACGACCCATCACTATGTCCCAGAATTCATAGCGCAGCCCAGCTCAGGTTCCAACAATGGCGGCAGCTAGTTAGTTTTAATATTACTCTTATTATTCTTTCTGGGTCACAAAATAAATGTTTAACATATTTTCAGGCGAGAATGTAACTGTGTAAACCTCAAATATCTGCTCAGTTTATCAAAACACCACATATTTTCAAAAGCGCTCCGACGTCTGTTACCCACCAGCTCGATAGCTAGCCGGGGTTCAAGGCTCACTAGAGCCGTTGAGAACACCGGACTCCCGGCAAATCGTTTTCAAACCCACCACTGTCTTTTGCTACTCAGGTTAAACATATATAAGTCACTTAGATAACTTAAAAATGTTATTGTTTGGCTTTTTTTTTAGTATTTTATTTGTTCCTGAGTAAATCGGTTTGGCTGAGATTAAAGTTATAGTTTTTACACAGCTGAACAAACGTCAAGCAGACAACTGATTATCAGAAGTGTGAGATGCTCGAGAATATACTCCGGTGTCCTGTTATATTTTAGATAACAATGAGTTTATTAAACTTCACCGAAACAATCTGCAAATTTCATTAAAATTTAACAAACTATCATCTTGTCTTTATTTTTAGTTAGCACATACCTTAAACACTTAAAGCTGTAAGCTAATGATAGTTATATAAGATCAGATGCTGCTGGTGCAATAAGCTGTACGTTTTACGTCCAATGGATGCATGATCTGATTAATCGACTAATCGCAAAAATAATCGGTGACTAGTCGACTATCAAAATAATCGTTTGTGGCAGCCCTAGTGTATATATACATGTGTGTCCTCCTTGTGATCCAATCAGTATTAACCCAACAATGCCAGGATGGCTTTCTGTCTGTTGTGAATGTCTAATACAATATTATTTCATTTAATTCCAGTACTGTCATAAATATATTAATATAATTTCTACTGATTTACATTGCTGTGACCGGTGTATGAAGCGTTGTGGTAGTGACACTGACAAACACACAAAAACTTTTGAAGCACTTAGACTGATTTTCTTTTTTTCCCAGTTTAACTTCTGTAGCATTTTATAACTTTATTGAAGCATTTTTAATAATAAACACATTGTTTTCCTATTGGCCTATGAATTTTTAGAACACATATGACTAAATGTTATTTTTCTATCCAACGTTGCACACAGTTTCACTATAATATAGATGTTTTTGCCATTTCAGTCACTATTTTTCGCTGACAAAATCTTTTGTGTTCAATTTCTTTCTTTGAGTGTGTATGTTTGTTTTGTGCCTAAAAGAGAACATTGTTTACACTACTACTACTCCCTGGCAAAATCAGTACTTAACTATAATCACGATTTATACGCAAATCTCTCATTAGGGTCACATGTATGACAGTTTGCACGTTGTCGTTCGCTATAACTCAACAATAAACTTTCTATGCTTCCCTGAAGGTGTGTTTGTAGTTCCTGTCTGACATTGCAAAAGTATTGAATCATTGCTCTGCAGATGACAAATAAAGCATGACTGGCTTTATGACAAACTTTAGAGGAAGGTCTGACTAATGCATTTCAGTGTTGAAACTTTATTATTCACAGCTACATTACTCGTGGCTGACAGCTACAAATCTGCTTAAAGTGAACAAAACCATTTCTGGTAACAATCTAAATGCCCAAAAGTCTGGGCCACCTACACATTGCACCCATAGGAGGTGCTCTGTTACAGAAATGCATGCCTTTGAAGCTTTGTTATTTTAAGTTTGCCATTTTAACATGGACTAGCCTACGGTGCTTTTTCGCTTCTTTAATATAGCATTGTATGTAGGCTGATAACCAAAATATCTTTTTTGGTTTAACAACAATATAAAGATATATCCAGTCATTGTCTTTGCAAGCTTTTGAGAAAACCTGATTAGTTTTTAAGGAGAAAAAAACTTAACCTGTAAACCTTGGGTTTTAATGTTTACGTGGAAAACCGTAATGCCATAATGTTGGTGTGACCAGTAGTAATCATTAAAAACAAAACAAAACACACACACAACCCAATTGTATTAACCTTCTGGATTCACATTATGGCTGCTGATCTAAGTTTTCCCACAGGCTGATCATTTAGATTAAATGCTGCCTTCACTGTCTTTCATCTATATTTTAAATCGGTATATCGCTAGATGCAGAACAGACATGTGTAATATAGGAATGAATAACAACAATTAAAGGTTTACATAAAACTTAGCAGTACTTGCCGTAGCATTCACGCAAGTCCTGATGGTCGTCGTAAACATTCAGCATCGCCAGAATTTGAATTTTTGTTTGTTATGTATCTGTGATATTTAAAGACTTTATTTCTAAATCTTGGAACAAAATTCGTCATGAATACAAATATAAGTGACCATTGTTACATATGGGCAACACGTGAAACTATATATATATATATATATATATATATATATATATACATACATACATACATACATACATACATACATACACATATATATATATATATATATACATATATATATACACACACATATACATACATATATATATATACACACACATATACATACATATATATATACACACACATATACATACATATATATATACACACACATATACATACATATATATATACACACACATATACATACATACATATGTATGTATATGTGTGTATATATATGTATGTATATATGTAGAGAGAGAGAGAGAGAGAGATATTAGTCATGAAGACTTGAAGACTTTTGTTCAGAATGGCCCAACCATTAAGGAGGATGTAGTAATAATAATAATAACTTTATTTGTAATATTTATGATGCATAAAGACATCTCTACATGCATACGCTATAAATACGCTTGCCATATCATACCAAGAAGATATTTATCAAATCATTTTTATTTATTACCCCAAGTGGTCTGTCAGTGAACTGCAGTTTAACCCCTGATATTTACAGGTGCATATGGTGTAATTAATTTTTTTTCCCATTAGAAATGGTTGTTTATATCTGCATTAACTGTTAGTTTCTTTTTTTCCAGCTTCATGCAAACTTCAGTGCACAAAATCCTAAATTCTTGAATATTTTGCATAATTTGAGGGAATTGCATATTCATATCTGAATGATTTTTAAGTTATGTTATTAGTTAGCTTAGCTTAAAGTCTGGAAGTGGTCTCTCTGTTCAAAGTTTTGTTTGGGCAGAAACTAAACTGATTGTAGGGAAAGGGGGAAATTCAGGGAAACTTCAGGAAGTCATTTCATCAGATCTTGGACATCTGATGAAGCAACTTCCTTTAATTTTTTAAGTTCCTTCTGGCAAGAGTCCATGGGTGGAGCAAATGGCTAAATGCATAGTAGTCTAAAGTCACGTTAGGGTTTCACTTAGAAACCTCCGACGTGGAGTTGGCCTCATTTAGTAGGTTGAGGTCCAAAGTGTACTTTGGAGTCACATAGATAAACTTTGTCTTCAGCTGTGTGATAAGTACCACTGTGCAACAGATTCCCATCGGTGAGTTTGACTTGACCTGCTCAGTCTGCCAAACCTTACGCCTTAGTCAATAAAGTAACAAATTAATGAATTATTCAGAAGGTAACTCCTCCCCAACCCAATTAAAGCCTTTAATACAGGCGTAGCTCACAAACCAAGCCTGCAGCAAAACAGCCCCTGTCTTGAGCGTCATCTGCAAGCAGCATGAGGACTCTCCAGGAAAAAATTATCATCCTTTCTGTTTTTCTGTCTTTGTTATGTGTCGTTCAGGTAAGTTATTTATTGTTTGTTGAACTTTCACGGAAATATTTTTTTTCTAATCAGTGTTTTATATGACAAAGCTAAAGGATCAAGTATTTGCCTTTACAGGTTCATTCAATGCCTGTACCTGACGAGTGGCATGGCTTAATTCAGCGGACCAAACGTTCACTGTTGTGGCGCTGGAACAGTCTGAAGCCTGTCGGTGCCAGCTGCAGGGATCACCTAGAGTGTGGCACAAAATACTGCAGGTACAGCTGAAGCTTAAATATTTCATGGCAGTCCATCAGTTTATCTGTCTTCCTGATGCTCCTGATCATTTTTTGACTATTTTACATTAACTCTGTGTAGCTCTTAAATGTCAAACTCAGCATCATATTCTTTTTTTTAAAAAAAACAAACAGTTTTCACAGTGTGTTCATTACTATGCTGTACATGGGCAGTGTGAAGGTGTGTACACGTGTATTTTGCATGCATGGTCTGGATAAAGTCAAAGGGTAATAATGGTGCAATCATTCTTATCTTTACAGGAAAAATATCTGTTCTTTCTGGATCACCACCTGAAAAAGAGATGCACAAACACCATCAGAATCTACAAAACAGACATCTGCTTTATGGACCACAACTGCCTGTTTTGTTTTGTTTTCTAAAACCTGCCCGCTCCTTTATTCTGGCTCCAACATTCATTCTGAGCAATCAGATCTTTTTCCACCGCGCTGGTCAAAAACAAAGCTGTAAAATCCAGGCATGCATAACCAATCAAATGGCGCCACCTTAAGTGATTTGTCTAAAACACTGCTGCAACATCACACAAGCTGTGTAATCTGAATGTGTTTTATAAGAAAATATAAATATCCATGCAAAGTTTGAGCCGCTCTGGGTTTATTGGTTCAAGGTTGTTGCTGTTGTTTTTTTAAAGAGATTTTTTATGTATTTATTTGTAAATATTGTAAATAATGTAAAAATTCAAATATACTATACTTTTTTTTTTCAAGAGGTTGTACTGCCCACATCTTCATTTTCTTTTTTTAGTAGAAAAATAAATCCAAAACACATTTATATATTTCTCACACTTCCTGCTACTCTTTCAGTCGAGGAGCTTGAAAAACAGCTACTGCGTAAGCGGCATTACTCATCCAAACCACGGCGCTGGGAATGTTGTTTTAATTTTTCCAGCATTCATAAAACTTATTTTAAGGAAGAATAAGAAAGATTATAAACGCATATTCATAACCACTTCCTGTGTTAAAAGTGCCAGCAAAAAGCTTACAGTAACCCAGACAAAGGCCACTTTTATTCTAAGAGAAGTAGTAGTACTGAATTACAAACCCTGAATGTACTCGATAACAACAGCAGGGGTGAAAATGGCTGATCTTAGGGCTCAGTAGATGAGAGAAACTCATTTTGCATCTACCTAATCTAAGCTTTGCAGGAAGGATAAACAGTCATAAAACAAGGAGTTGCTGACACTGAGGTCGTCGAACCTTTTCTAAAAAAGAATTTGGGCTGGAACTTTGTGCCAAAATCTACTGTCATTACTCATACCTGCAGTAGTACTTAGTACTTATGCCCCTGTAGTTATTCTGACATGTTTGGCAGCTTTTTAAAAATGCCACAAATACTGCCTGAGTCCATGACCTCACACCAATGAGATTTGAAGATACCTGCCCTAAATGGTTTATATCTCGCGTTAATGAGGAGAACTGATTTGGCTTCTGAGGTGGCCTTAAAACTGTAGATTCAGAGCTGTGTCCTCACTCTTATTATGCTTTGATAGATGCCCAATTCTCTCCTTCAAAATCTGGCTTACATATGAAAGCAGAGGTGGCCATATTTCCCACCAGTCGGGTTTACATGGGGTCAGCCAGCAGAGCGACAGCCAGTATTACAGAAGGTCTTGAACATATCACGCCTCTTACTTGGACTGAAGCTGTTATTGATACCCTCACCTAATAGGGGTTTTAGAGCTGTCAACCACGTGAGAATGGGAAGTGAAACACATCAACAACTGAACCCTAAATCCTCAGTTTCACCGCCAGAGGGCGAGCTGGGGCTGTTTAAGAAGTGAATATGCAATGGCAAAAGCACGTTTGAGACGTACAGGCCTGCTGTCCGCCAAATAATACTCTATTATTAGAGCAGCAAGGGCGTATAGTTTTGAGACCTAATGGATCATGCCTTCACTGTTTACTACACCCACCACTTATATTGTTTATTATGAGTGTGGCTTGCCCCCCCCCCCCTTTTTTTTTAAAAAAATAGCCTAGATAAAATAATAATTATAATTATAATAATATTTATTCTTGAGTAAGAAAAATAGATGTGAGCAATCAGACGAGGCACTGAACAGCATGTTTACTTTTATCGTTTCCACCCCCGCCACAAACAACAAAACAAAAAACAACAATAACAAAAAAAGAAAAATCGAAGTATTTTAGGTTTTACTTGCTTCCTACCGGGTGTCTTGGACACTTGAGTAACAGGAACTTCTCCCTCCTCATTGGCTAACCTGGTCGTGACGCAACAGCCCATCCATCCTGAGCTGTGGAGAAGCGGCGGCGTGGGGACCGCTGTGTCTGTGGGGGACTTCAATGCCGGAGCGGTTTCATATTACCCTAGTGTTTATTAATAGTTATAAATAAGAGGTTTTAACCGGAGATATCTGACAACATAGATGAAAACATTAGCTTTCATAATACGCCTTTAACGGCTGTAGTGCGTCGAATAGTCTCGTCCGTAATAATAAAAAAAAGTGCATGTTTTTGGACCAAACCGCATCCACATGAAGCACCTGCACGGATGGAGATCACCTTTAACTGACGGCTGTTTTCAAGTAGGTGCTGCTTTCATTGCGTTTTGCGCTCCTGCAATGTTGCCTTTCATTAAGTGCTTCAGCTCATATCTTGTTCTCGTATTTGGTCACTTCACATTTTCTTGTGTGTGGGTTTGCTATTTCTAGAAGCTGGCTACCTGTGTGCCCTGCCTCTTGTTGTCTAACGTGTCCCATTTAAGCCACTTTGAATATTTCTTTGCCATTGTGTAGATGCACACAAACACCTGGCCCCAAGGTAAGATGCAGGTCTTAAAGAAGTCCAGACGCTTTTCTTTGCAAGCTCCTTTGAATGCAGGTCAGACATCATCTCTGATTCTCGAGATCCTCGTGAAACTTTCCCTTCACATTAACTGGAGACCACTATGAGCAGTCACTGATGTTGTCTAGTTACAGGGCATCATCGCTCTTAACAAGCACAAGCACTGTCTGGGCCTCTTTGCTTTCATCTAACCACAACATCCATCCTTCAGGTTGATGGCTAACTTGACCTGACAGATATTTCCAGAGAAGCAGCTCAGTTAATCAGAACCATGTCCATGCGCTCCAGTACGCAGAGGGCCGGTTTGATTGGCTTAGATATTTGAGATGCAAGGTAGGAGGACTACCGGCAAAGATGAGGAGTTGTATCCACTTTGCAGTGATGTTGTTGCAGACAAGTAGTCTGAGGTTCTGGCCTACATTCCTGTTATATTATAATACTGAAAATAAGGTGACTCAAGGGAAACTAAACTAAAGGACTGATATTCGTGTAAGGTTCCAAAATGTTGGCCAAATAGCTTAAACTGATTTGTTTATTACGAGTGTGGATAATATTTTAAATAATAAACATAACTATAGTTACATTTTATGAGCAAATCCCTTCATAATACAAGGTAGACAAGGGTTAGAAGTCAGAAGCAGCATGTGCTGAGGTTTGGGATACTGACACTTGATGTATAGATGTGACTCATGATAATTCAGGGGTTCAGTGGGATTCTGAGACCTTCCACCATACATACCTGGACTGAAATTCATAAATGCCTTTGTTTTCAGTATAGCTGTTGATACTAATGTCAAATTTAGCTATAATATCTTACATGTTCCAAGACCATCAGGGAATGATGGCCCATGAACAAGGCTGTTATGCAGTTGGGAAGTGGAAAAGCTTTCATTTCTAAATTAATCGTGTCCTCATATCTAAGGAGCCAAAAATGATCTGCAACAAATGAAATGAAGAAATAAAGACAAACACAGAAAAACATATTCAGGTTCATAACTTGTTGGACAAACATTGTTGAAATTTGCCTCTGTACACCACCACAGTTGGTTTCAAATCAGAAAGTCAATTTGTGACTGAAGCGCAGACTTTAAGCTTTAATTCAAGGGGTTTACTTTTTTAATACACAGTCCTCGTCTCCAGAGGCTCAAAATTAATTGGACAAACTAACATCATTTTTAAAAAAATAAGCATTATTTTTAAAAGTTTGAAAATCCTCTGCAGTCAGCGACTGCCTGAAGTCCCCACAGAAACACTGTTTCCTCCCATGAGATGCTCTGCCAGGCTTTTACAGCAGCCACCTTCAGCTGCTGCTTGTCTGTGGATCTCTCTGCCCTCTCCTTTGTATTTAATAACTGAAAAGCTGAGATCAGGTTACAGACTTGGCCATTGAAGAATATCTAGTTTCTTTGCCTTGACAAATTCTTGTGTTGCTTTTGGAGCATGTTTTGGGTTTTTATCCATGTGCACAATCAAGCTCTGTCTTATCAGTTTTGCAGCATTTAGTTGAATCTGAGCAGAGAGTGTAGCCCTACGCACGTCACAATTCATGCTTCTATCAGCAGTCACATCATCAATAAACACCAGTGACCCAGTTCCACTGGGAGCCATATATGTCCATGCAATAACATTGACTCCACAAAAATTAGACAGGTGATGTGGTACGTTTCAGATAATGATATGTTTCTCTTCTTCTCTAGACTTTTCTCTTACTATTATCATTCTGCTGAAAAATTCATCTTGGTCTGTCCAAAATGTTTTTTCCAAACCTGGCACTTTCAGATGTTTTCTGGCCGTCTAATCTGGCCTGCTAGTTCTTGAGTGTAGCCAGTGGTTTGTGCCTTGTTGTGAACTCTGTATTTACATTCATGCAGGCATTTCTTGATTGCACACTTGGACCAATTCCAGCAAGTTGTTGCTGTGTCTCTCAAAGCTTCAATTGTATGATTTTTACCCCACCCCCCCTTACTGTCCCTGACATCTCTTTTTGTCAACATGAGGTAAAATATATAAAATATGAGTACAGAATTTCAATCAACTTTATTTGTCATGATATAACAAGCGAGCAGGCCTCACCTGGCCATTAAACTGTCCGTCAATTGAAACGGTCAATCTTGAAAACCAGGTTTATTACAAAGAGTTGAAGTGTGACATGCACTAAAAAATGTAATATAATCATTCAAAAATATTTACCAGAAACAGGATTTTGTGTCATATGATGTGATTATATGTTATGTGCGATAACCCATGTAAGCACGAAAATACACAGAATGTGCTTTAATCAAAGATAACTCGTCTATATGATGGTGATAACTGTATGCCTTTTACCTTATAGCCAGGCGTGACATGCATATTTTAATAATATATATTTTATATTACCTGAATTATGATAATTGTAAACTGTGTAATGTTGTTTTATGAGCACTGCTGTCCTGCAACTGTTATTTCAGTCCCCTAAGTGAATTTTTGCCATAATATAAAAAATTAGCAAAACTCCTACAAGAAACAAAAAAGTGTACAATTGTTATTTTAGTATGTATGTGTTGAATTACATTACAGTTACATTACAGTGTTAAAAAAAAAAAGCGTCTGCGAAATCCAAATCTGCGTAATCTGTCCCAATGGATGGGATGGTTTTGGAAAATGTAAAAATTGTAATGAACTCGTTAATTGCTTACATTTTTCAGTAATATGAACTCCTGTTCCTCTTGTGGTGATGATAGGATTATACAGGTGTGAAAATGGTTGGAAAATTGAAAGTATTTCTGGATGTAGACAAGATGCTTGACTATAAAACATTAATGTGCGGTTACTAAATATCCACATGTGGAGGATTTATCCCTTCTTACTGGGATTCCACTGTGTGTTCGTGTGTGTGTGTGTGTGTTCACCTATCTCTGGTTGTTAATCAGGTTTTGTTAATAGATCACACACTAAATGACTCAAATATTTTAAGAAGATTTCGCTAAGGGACGTCTTTCACCATTCTTATCGTTCTTATGGTGTCAGCTATTTGAAAAATTTTGACTGTGGTAAATGGAGTTTGACACCTCTGATATATAAAGCCTGTATCTGAGCCAGAATCATAAAAATGGTATTTTTGGTACCGATATATATATATATATGTGAACTGCAGGCTTTATGGGTCAGTGAAGGCCTATAACTGTAAGACAGTAATCATAGCCACTCATCCATCAACATAATCTCCATTACTGACTGAGCTAATGTGGGTGAGGAAAATCAGACACTTGTTTTGTTTTCAAGAAGCTACTTCACGTGTTCCTAAACCTCTATTCTACTTTGTTCTTTATTTTTTCCAATTTCAGTCTGGTTTAAAGTCATAAAACAACACTAAAGCTTTTCTTCTGTGACTGAACATCATTAGCGCTCACCACTGGATGAATATTTTATATGTAGTTTGCACTTGCTTTGTATTTATGTTTTTTTCTTGTCCTCATTATTTTATTGCATAAAGGGGAGATGGCCCTCGTTGTTCTTTTTGTGCATGTTTTTATTTTAAACGAGTGTGTGCAAAGTCAGCAGCACTACACGTGAACATGATGGAACACTTTCAATTAACTAAAGTGATGTGAAAGTGTATTTACTCTTAGGAGTGCCAGCGGAGCAACTCTGCAGTGCAGCTGCCCTAGTTACAGAGCAGCCAGATGACTGTGAGCGACTGTGGTTGGCCCAGGCTGAGAGAGGAGGAGTTTGTTATGGTTGACTGAATTATGGAGTGTAGGCTGCTAGAAGCAGACTTGGATGGCAGGACTGGTGGCGTAAATTGAGGGAGAAGACTGTGACAGCAGTAGCTTGCAGATGTGTTTTAGGTTTTTATCTTCTTCTTTTTTTACTCCAGATTTGAAAATGCATTTTTTTTAATCTAACACTAAAATGTTTAAGTAGGCCCCTGAGCTGCATATACAGTTGGAAAATCCACTTGATAAACTGTACACTCTCGCTTTTCTCTGTAATCTGTTCATGTCATAAAACATTGAGCTGCAGTAATCACTGAGGTAAGAAAACAGAAAAATGAGAAGCACGTATGCAGTAATAGACAAATCTTCATGCAAATGGCAACAGCAAATATATTTTTTTAAAAGATGTAATTGTGCTTTGCACAAAACTCTAAACGTTTTCAGTTATGATTAATGCTTATCAGTGTTAGCTGATGGCTGTACATAGAGACTGAGCATTCCATCAATGTAGTGTACTTAATACTGATTTTATCTTCACTTGTACAAGCTCCCTGTTGTATAATTCTGAATGAATTTCTGCAGAATCCCCAAAATTTAATCTATTCTGTGTTACTCTTCCAGGATTAAATTATAGGAACATGGAGACAGCTTTCGTTGTCCAGCCTTATCCAGAAGTATGATTGGAGCATCCAGTCTCTCTGGGGACACCTTGATAGCCTGCCACTTCCCCGTGGTGCAGCTTTCCACTTGGCAGCTTCCTGTCCAGGCCCTGTGCAGCTCTGCCAAGAGGCCTGGCCGGCTGTGCTCAGCAGGCCTGACTCGGGCCGTGTCCCTCCCAGAGCAAGAGTCGATAAACTGTGAGCATGCCTTCACCAGTGACCGGAGACATTTTTCCAGCAGCTACAGCAGCCTCAACGAGGACCGGACGGAAGAGGAGGGAGGCAGCGACAGAAGCTGGAAGTACGAATCCACCTCGTCGCCCGAAGAGACGAGTTCCCACCAGAAGAAGGAAAGCTCTGTGCCTAGATGCAATGTCCGGTCGCGCAACTCCTTCCTTCCCTGTACAGAGCTAAATGAGGACGAGGAGGATGAAGACAGCGACGGAGATAATCTGCACAGATATCACGAGGACTCTTCGTTTGTGCTGCATGGAAATTCCAATTGGCCGCTAAGTAATGTCGCCACAAATTACCCAATATACCCAATGCCCCACGGGAACCTGGACAGTGAATGGGGCAATGAGGGAACTATGCTGGTTAGTGAGAGTGATCAGGAGTGGCTCTCTAACCAGTCCAACCAGATGGACTCACTGCCGCCTGAATGCCAGTGCTGTCACATGAGCAGATCTGGCATCACGATGTTGGCTTGTTTGGAGAAGGACTCAGACAGACTGGAGGATAACATGTCCTGCTGCCTCCACGGCCAACACAAATGTTCCCCAGAGCGTCTTTCCAACAACCACACAGAGTATGTCAGTGACTCTTCCTGTAACAGTTCTGACGGCGTCTTGGTTAACTTCTGCACTATGTACAACAGGAGCAACAATCCTGCCACACCTCATGATCTCAGCAGTCCTGCAGCTCACCCCTCTGGGCCATCAGAGGGATGTGTATTCCTCAACCTCCAACTTGTCCCCCAAAGTCAGAATGAAGAAGTCAAACTTGATAGCATGACGGTTTACTCTCCTCCGAAGGAGGAGGTTGACATGCTGCTTTCTGCTTCCCGCCTGTCCCCTCGGGGCCTTGACTCTAACTGCAATCTGTACTCACTAGAGGAGCTACCCGTGGGTCTCTCCTCTCTAGAGGTATCAGACCTGACTGCCTGTCTTCAAAGCCAGGCCACACTGGCCATGGGGACCAACCAGAAGTACTACAAGCTTGTGACTTGTGACCTCTCTTCCCAGTCACCCAGCCCGGCCTGGTCCAGTGTCACCGGCTGCCCTGAAGGTCAGAGCAGAGGCAGCCCCTTCCTTCTCAGTTTTGATCAGAAGAAAGAAGGACAGCAGAATGAAATTGAGAAGGTTAAAAAAACCCTTATAGTGTTTGGATGATTAAAAAATAGATTTAAAAGTACTGTTTTTAGATCTATAATTTTAAACTGATTTGCAAATAGAAGAAATGGCAAATGACTCAATTAAATTATGTACTCATGTTTTATATATCAGTTACACAGCTTTGATAAGAGTAATGAACTTTGCTGCTGCACACAATGTTCCCTTTTGACAATCTGACCACCTTTTGGGAACAGCATTTATAAACTTGATAGATTATTGTCATTGAAACTAAGCAGTTTTTCCTTTCTTTTTCTCTTCTCCATCAGGAGAAAGAGGACCAGCAAAAGGAGACGGGTGTTCAGTTTGACTGTTCTCATTTTCAGATCCAAGATTACCAGGTTGCAACCACCTCCACTGACAAAGCCCTCTGCAGAAAGAAACAGGCAGATAGCATCCAGAACCTCTCCCACACGCCTTGCTCGCTGTGCCCCAGCCAGTGTGGCCCACATAGCAGTAAATGCCAATACGCAAGAGTGGCAACCACACAGCCATCTGTGATGCAGGACCAGGAGCACAACTATCCTTGTGATACTGAGAAGGGTAAGGCAGTGGCTAATAGAAAAATCCAGTTCTTTTGCTTTGTGTCGGTGATTTTGAGTGAAAAATCTTTATCTTACATGTCCTTCTCAGGACCAAGTCCAGATGTGGTGCGCTACAGTAAAGCCCAGAGGCCAACCTCGCTGCCCATCCAGCCCTTTGTTCTGGTTCCTGCAGGAAAGCCGCAGCCGCCGTCCCAGCCCCTTGGCTGCCTGCTAGAGCAGTATCTAAATAAAAAGAGCAGTAAGACTGCTAACATGCAGCCGGCCTTCAGTTTCAAAGGCAAAAGCAGCCAAAGGTTTTCAGATTTTCACCCATCACCGACAGACAACCACTGCTCCATCTTCCTAGAGGCTCCTTCTAGCTCTGGTACCTGCTCCACCTGCACACCAAGCCCAGAGTGCTTCATCCGCACGTGTTCATGGAATCAGTTGGGTGAAAGCAAAGACTGCACCGGTCCATGCACGTCAAACAGCAGCCTGGATTCACATCATACTAGTTGTCCCACAGAGGCTCAAGAGCAAGACAAAACAGGCCCACATTCAGGCCAAACTCAGGCTAACACTTTGCTTAGTCTTGTCTCGGCTCCGAATCGATCCAGTCTCGTTAGGATTCCCACCTACAAGGACTTGATCAGTCTCACCTTTGAGCAAAGCCAACTGCACGCCGAGCCTAAAAGTGCTAATCATTCCCTTAACTACACCACCTATCATTCAATATTGTCTCAAAACCCACCCACTTTAACCATCACCACTGACACCCACCACCCAAACTCGCAGGTGTCTGTTTCTCCTCCCAAAACCTCACTGCCACAGGAAAAGCTTCCACAGTGTGGAGCGGCACCTGCAGCTGACTCAGGCTTTTTTCACTCTAGTTTCACGGCTGCCCTCTCCTCAGTGGCTCCTCTCTCCTCTCTGAGTTCTCTCCTCTCCTTGGCCGCTTCAGGGCTGCAAATCCAGGACTCTGCTGGACACAGTTTGAAGCCAAATCACAGTCATCACAGTGAGTCTCTGATCCTGAGCGACAGGCCGCCCGCAGAGTTCAGCCTCTCACCCGATACGTCTTATGAGTCCATGTCTATCAGCCATCTTCAGAGGAGAAGTGAGCCTCAGCTAACTGCTGATAAATGATGTGAAATACTGTCAATATATTATAATTGAAATGTAGTAAAAGTGACTGGATTGTCTAGCCGGTGATGAGTTGTTAAGAGCAGCAATAAAAACTCACAGTGCTGCAGCAGTGCTTTGAATACCCTGAAGGGGCTTCCTCTCAAACATGACCTATTTTTAACTCTCCCAGCACAGGATTGGCTGAGCCGTCCTCTCTGTAGCCTATGTGTGCGCGACTGCAGGACAAAAGAGAGAAGGATGCAGTAGAAACAGTGTTAATGTTTTATATCGCAATCACTTTGTTTTAGTGCTATCATATAAGTCGCTTGGTGTAAATATAGTTATGTAAATGTAAACCATTTCCAATAAGGTAAAGATTAGTAATAGAGGAGGCATTTGCACAACTGCAAAAAGTCTATGTGGTGCAGCACTGCAGGCAGCATCAACATGCATAAAGAATTTACTGTGACATTTGCAGAGGCTAGCCAGTATGAGAGATGAAGAAGAGAGACAGGGTGAAGCAAGTCATTGAAGACCGCTGCTGAAATGGAAAAAATGACTCTTTCATCTTTGGTTCCCGCCGACATTTGCATTCCTGAAATATGATAATGAACCCCGCAACCCTGCTCTCCTATGACTGTGTATTGACCCAGTTAGTGAACACTTTCTTGAAACACACGCTGATAGTCTAGTGTCATGATTTTAAACTGATAGTACTAGGAAAGTCCCAAAACAAGCTGACTTATACCAAAACCTACCTAGAACTATCCATCTCCAGAGTTTTAATTCATCAATTAAAAGAAGATATGGCTTTTTGGAAAATAATCTACATAGAGAGACAGCAATGCAGCAAATCAGTCGCACTAGGGGGAAACAGTTGGCCAGTATAAAATCTGAAATTGAGGACTGAAATAAAAAAAAAAACTCCAGCCATCCATTTTTCTTTTCCTTATCCAATTCAGGATTGTGGAGGGGTTGGAGCCTGTTCCAGCTAAGAGGCAGAGGTCACCCTGGACAGGTTGCCAGTCTCTCCAGGCCGGTCCCAGTCTTACAGGGCTAAAGTGGAGCTGTGTCTAGCAGTTAGAAAGCTTAAGCTTCCTGAATTAGTTTTTGAATTTCATTTAAATACATTTTGAACACTGTCAGAATCCTTAACTTACAGAAATACGCTCACTGGTCACCTTATTAGTTACAGCTTGTCAGTACAAGGTTTGATCGCTTTTGCCATCAGACTGCCTTTAATTCTTCGTCTCATAGATTCGACAAGGTGCTGGAAAAATTCCTCTGAGATTTTGATCAATATTGCTATGATAGCACATGCATTTACTGCAGATTTGTTGGCTGCACATCCATGATGTGAATCTCCAGTTCTACCACATGCCAAACATCTATTGTACTGAGATCATGTGACAGTGGAGGCCATTTGAGTACAGCGAACTTACTGTCATGTTCAAGAAACCAGTTTGAGATAATTTAAGCTTTGTGACATGATGGCGTCATGGTCAGCAACAGCGTGTGTCAAGAAAATACCTCCCATACATTGCACAATCAGCAACAGCCTGAATTGTTGATACAAGGCAGGCCAAAGTTTTGGCCAAATACCTTCTGCATGTTGCAGCAGACCAGGCAACATTTTTCCAATTTTCTGTTGTCCAATTTTGGTGAGTTCTTGTGAATTGTAGGCTCCCTTTCCTGTTAGAAACTGCTATTAAAGTTGCTATTTAAGTTACTGACATTGTCCATTTCCACATGTCTGAATGCATTGTTGCTGCCATGGAACTGGCTGATTGGATGGCAGTCAAAAAATTGCACCAAAGTGTCCAGTGAGTGTATATCAGCCTAAAACTGACAGTTTCTGGGTGTTACTCATTGGTTGGTCATGCATCACACCACACATAAGCTTTAATTAGCAATGAAATCAACAGAGACACCTTAACACCACACCAGTTCATGCTCTTGAACAAGTATAAAGTTGTCAGATTTTGTTTCTGAAAAAATTCATCCTGTCCAACTTGCTTGTTTGGTGTCTCCAGGGTTGCTGAGGTCTGTGAGCAGGGCGGTGGATCTGATTATGGCTCATTTTGGCAGCAGCAGAGATCCTGAAGAAAAGGTATTTTGCTGACCTTAGCATTGTTATTGACATATCACAATATAAATGTGCCAGCAGGTATATTGTGTAAGCAAAAAATATAATGTATAACATTTCCTCTGGCTCAGATGCGCCTGGGGAACAGTTCTTACAGTCCTACGATCGCTGGTCTGGTCCTGGAACACTTGTGTCCAACGATCCAGGATATTCTAGAGGATGGTCTTAGGGATCACAAACTGGATTTTATAATCGGACAACGCCGCAATCACGCCTGGAGTGTGGTCGAAACCTCTACTAGGATTGGTAGGCTAAAGGGTCTCATCAGTTTGCCCAAGCAGGATTATGTGGTCTTTGATATAGTTTTATAATCTCTGTTTAACACAGGTCCATCCACCAGAGTTCTTCACAGTCTTGTTTCCAAAATCAGACGCTGTCCCCAGCTCACCAGCCACTGCATGAAACTGAGAGCCTTCATCATGGGCCTGCTTAAGTAAATACCTTTGATGTTACTAATGAGGCAAATAAAGATGTGTGAAGAACATAACCTTTGATGTTCTCTTGGTTGTTTCTTCTCTTACAGCTTGAGAGCTTTGGAGTTCTGGCTCAGTCATCTTCAGAGTCAAAAAGGTGAGGCGACAGGCAATTTATAGTTCTTTATTTCTGCCTCCAGGGAGCCATAACTCAGCTTGTGCACCACTTTCGCTGACACTCAGTGAGCGTAACAACTAAATGGATTGCAACGACTCTTGAAATAACATAATCTCCCACCTGCATCCTGCTTTTTTTTACTCCTCAATACTTTCAGTCTGTTGGCTGTCTTCTTTGGATTTAGCACCAATTAGGGAATGCTATCAGTCTAACAACCTAAAGTCAGGTTAACCAGCTGAACAGCTGTAAGCTTATCAAAAACTTGTCAGTAGTTATTTATAGTACAGGAGCTGGACATTTTAGCTCCTGTCGCTTTAAGGCTGTCTCCCTAGAAGTTCAATTTTTCTGACTGGCTGTCCCTTGCCAGGAATGTCGGGTCAGTAGAAAAAATGTTGGAGAATTTGTGTTTGGAGTCTTTCTGAAGCATACCAGGACTAGATTTATCTTATTAATTGAAAATTTATGCATGAAAAATATGAGCATCCAACTTTAAATAAGGTAACACATAATACAGCTTTTTAAATGCTCTAGTCCAAAGTACCCATGATAAAAACTGAACCCAAGCTATCAAAATAATATTGCTTATGTGTGGATCTGAGTGTGATCACTTCCTTTACTTTCTTCATAGATGTTGTGACAACCTACTACCATTCTTGGGGGTTCCTGTCTATGTCCCTGGGGCGCTGTCATCCTTTGTTTCAGGAGCTGCTGCTTCTCCTGCAACCACTCTCTGTGTTGCCCTTTGACTTCAACTTGCTTCTGGAGCCCCGACTGTTACGCCACAGACAGCTGTGGTCAGAGGAGCAGGCGCTCTCCCCACCTCAACCGTGCTCAGCGCTTTTAGCAACCAGCTGGCCAAGACTGCAAGGCGACAAAAAAGAAGGCATCAGCTACTACAGTCAGATTTCACACCAGATTGATTTGCACTGCCAAGAGTCTCTCAGCTCTCACAGTTCAAGCTGCAACAAGCAACAGTGTGGTTGTATGCAGACCAGCAGGAGTCCAGTGTTAGCTCCTATTCCAGAGTGGTGCCCTAAGGAGCCTGACGTTGTGGATGGAATGGAGGACTGTAGCCAAAATCATACAGATAATTGGTTTCAAATAAGTATGGACAACAAGAAAGAAGAAACAAAGGTGGAAAAAGACTGTGGCATCTCAAATCCACCTACTACCGAACAGGCACAAAGTCCTTGTTGGGGTGGGCTTCGCTGGGCTAAACTGTTTGGAGCAACTGGTACTTCATCCACACTGGGAGCAATTTCTCAGAGTCACACAGGAGCACAAACCACAAAGTAAGAACCAGTGTGTGAATGAGCGAGTAATCCTGAGTAGTTGTTGTTGTAGTTGTTGTCTTTGTGAGGATACTATCCAGACAGTGTGTTACTCTACTCATGAGCATT